>NC_132790.1:32207500-32832500 GCF_048418805.1 Vulpes vulpes
GAGATGCCTGGGTGGCTCAGCAGTTGAGCATCTGCCGTCAGCTCAGTGTGTGATCCTGGAGTCCAAGGATCAAATCCCACACTGGGCTCTTTGCACGGAGCCTGCTTCTCCCTCTGCCTGTGTCTCTGCCTCTCTCACGAATAAATAAATTCTTAAAAAAATAAATAAATAAAAGAATGAGTTAACCCTTTCTTGAATCCAAAAGTCAAGTGTGCATGTGTGATATGGGAGAGCATGGAGAGATAACAAAACTAAACGTACAAAGACTGTAACAATGCCTTATGTTGGGATTAACGTATAATCTCATTTTGATTCTTTTTCATGTTCATTTGATTTGCCTTTTTTACATTATTTTGGACTCAATTATTAAACTAATTAAATATTTACTGAATGCCTCATAATCATCAAATGGATACTTTGCTTAAATTATCATTAATTCACTCAAATATTTTATTGAGCATCTATTGTGAATCAATTATTTAAAAACTTATGTATAAATAGAATGGATTATCCTGATTTTCCCAGTGGAAAAATAAATATGCCATCTCAATAGTGACTTCTAGATTTCCAGATGTCCCAGCAAATATCTTAAGATTCTTAAGTATGTTTTTACATTTTTTAACCCTTAGCATATCAGGTATTTTCTGGGCATCTAGCAATTATTCAAGATATGTATGACAATCAAATACCTGCTGATTATTAATATATTGTGCATGTCTCATAAATTATCTAATCATTAATAGAATTATGGAGCAATATATTCTTCCACTACTCCTATTCTCAATAAATTGATACCCTTCACATCCATTTATACAAATCAAATACCTAGGAGATATCTTCAATTCCTTTTCTTCCTTAAATCCAATTCATTACAAATTCCTATTGATTTTATTTCCTGAATAGATTCCAAATCTGTTGAAATCTGCACATTTACCATTGCCTTAATGTCAGTTCCCATTGTCTCTCAACCGTATTACCAACTGAACTAACCAATCTCCTCACATGTACTTCCATTTTTCTGCCATTCTCCACATTGTAGACAGAGGCATCTTTTCTAAATCAAATCTTGTCATCTCCATAGTTAAAACCCTCCACTTGCTTTCCATTGCTCCAATGAACGGATAAAAATGTTTAACCACGCATGGTCTTACTGAGTCTTACTCTGAGCCTCAACCCATCAAAAGGGCCTTCTTTCTTCCTCAGAGAAACCCCTAACATATTTCATATACCAGTTGACAAGGTACTTCATAGAAACCCAAGGTGACCTTCCTGTCCACCTTAACCCATGCCCCTTAATATACGAGTATGTACCTTCCTTTTGATACTCATTATGAGAGTAATTTCCTATTACTTTAATTTGTTTAATATCTATCTCCCGTCTTAGACTGTTAACTCCTTAAGGAATGAAAATGTGTCTGCTTTTGCCAATCATTGTATCCTTAGTGTTGTGCCCCAGATTGCAAATCCGAGAAACCACCAAGGAGCCGACACCAATGCAAACACATGAGGGTTTATTTACAAGCTCGAGCTTGGGTCCAAGTACACTGGACACAGCAGAGCAGGGACTTGGACCTCGAGATGGGTTTTAGCTTAGTTTTAAGGACTGGTCTAGGGGCCTTCAAGGGCATTGAGCTCCGTTCTTATTCTAATATGGGGCTTCCTGCCACTGGCTTGGGCTCTGTTTTTATTCTAATATGGGGCTTTCTAAGACATTAAACTGTAAGCTGTTTTTTTGTTTTGTTTTGTTTTGTTTTGTTTTTTGTAACTGAAGTAATGTAAATTTCAGCTCTTATTCCCAGGGGCCTGGGATGGTTGTACTTGTGCTAACACTGAACTTAAAAGTGGAATGGCCTTAATTTTCTCGGCCTCCACAATTAGCACCTAGACCAACATCTCTGCCATATCCATTACAGTCGCTCATTAAATATTGGCTGAAAGAATTACTCTATATATGTAAAGGTAATTAAAGTGCTGTTGTACTCCAAAACACTTGGGTTCAAATCCTGACACTGTTGCTGCCTACCTCTATGAAACTTGATACATTATTTCTATGTCTTTCCATCTGCATGGGTATAATATTTAACTCAAAGGGCTGATGTAAGAATAAAATTAAATAAATTAATGAATTCAAAGCCCTCACCACAATATCAGTCACACGATGGTAGCTATTATAATTATTATTAACCATATACAAAGGGAAATGCCTCAAATTATAGAAGAATATGTGACACTCTCAATTGTCTTTGCAATTTTGTAGCAGACTGTAAGGAGGGCTCTAGGGAAGCCTACCTGAAAAACTGCATCACACATCTAATCCGTATTAGGAAATGGGAGGGTTGGAAGAGAGGTAGTGAAGGAACAAAGTAGTCACCAGCAATTTTCCCTGAGTAATAGACCATAAGGAAAGGGAGGTGCAATAAGCAGGTGAATTATCATTTTACATATACACATGCACAAAGAAGTAAACACACAAACATACATACATATGTGTGTGTGCGTGTGCCTGTGGGTGTATATGTACTTAGAGTAACCATGAAGGCTTTAAAAGACACCAACTTTATGGTTTGTCCTCCTCTCTATTTTTTCATGAGAGACTCCTAACTCTGGGAAACAAATAACGGGTTGCAGAAGGACAGATGGGAGAGAGTTAGGGTAAATGGATGACCGGCATTAAGCATGGCATATGATAAGAGAGCACTGGGTATTATACTATACATTGGCAAATTGAATTTAGTTTTAAAGGATTATTAAAAATAAATAAAAGACACCAACTTTAGAGGAAGGGTTTGCTAAGAAATGGATGCTTCCCCTGCAAGGCAGGAGGGCCTCAGGACATTGAGGACTGTACTAAGAAGAATACCCCGGGGAGGCACACTAAGAAAGACGTAAAAGAGGCTCCCAAATCAGAGGCAAGTGGTAAGGAACCAAGCCATCCTTAAAAAGTTAGAGATCTGGGTAAGAGAAATCTCCAGTTGTTTTCTAATGATTCCTCATTTGTGCATAGAGATTTTTAGACAAAAGTACTTCATTATGCATGATTTATATTTCTAGTTTTCCTATTGAGATCATCTACTCTCCTTGCCTTCTGTATTGTATAATAAAGAACATGGTTTACATAAGTATATATTTTTTAGAAATATGCATCAGAGATATGAAAGGGTAAGATTTAGGATGTATGTTTTTAAAGTTCTAAATGTAAGAATCATAACTATTTGTGATAAAAATATTGGTGCCTAAAATCTTTAAAAAATATTGGCGCCTGGTCCGACATACTTCTTTCTGAGAGATTATTGCTAGTATGTCTCAAAAGTATATTATGACAGTAGAGACGGAGAAAAACCTGGGAAGCCCCCAAAGATATAGCAGAAGAGAGAAAGGAAGGTAACAAAATAATTTGACAATTAGGAAAGAGCCGAGGTTTTTCATTAAGTTTTTCATTAAGTGAGCACAACACAAACATGTGTCCAAACTCTAAACTTTACTAACTGAAATGGACTTTCTATGGAGCTAGGATGTGTTAACATTGAAGAAGTTTCACACTGGTTTTAATGAGCATCCCCATTTAAGTACCCAAAGTTATGTACCAGAAATCAGGGAGCTGAAGGGGAATTATTTTCCTACTAGTCTAGTTAGTACTTTTCAAACACATTGTGGATTTTCATTTCCCCTTATTTTCTCCCTGATATTCCTTTAGTCTCAGTTACTACTTTTTTTCCCCTTTTCTCAAGACTTTAAGGTATCTGTCCATGGAAAGTTTTCTTATGTTCTTCAATCAAAATGAACCCACACCTTCTGTCATGTTCTCATGACTGTCTTGATGTAATTACAGCAATCATTTTGCTCAGCTTCACAATACTTAAGGTTGTATGCTTTCTTTTCGTAAAGAGCTTATTCGGGTTTATACCTCACTAGGCCCTCTGCACAGAGCTTTAGGCACATAAAGTGCTCAATTAATGTTATTTTAAAAAATAATAAATTAATCAATTTTTGATTGTCCCAATTTCAAATTTATATTCAAGGAAGTATTGCATAGTGGTCTAGTGGTCTAGATGCTAGACTCTGGAGTCAGAATGCCTGAGGGCTTATACGAGTTTGGCCATTTATAGAACACCTTCATACCCCAGTTTCCTTATTTGGAAAAGAAAGATTATAATAATGCGTACCTAAAGTGTTGTTATAAATATTAAATGTTAGCATTTGCAAAATGCTTAGTTGAGCATTGGCATGTAGAAAGTATTCAGCAAAAGTTGGCTACATTGATTGGACCACCAATCTACAGAAACACAGTTCTATGTCATAATTATAATAGTTGGAAAGTATTTACTGCCTCTTCATTTTTGCTCAGTTTAAATTACAATAAAGTAAAATCTCATATTGAATTGATAGTCTCTTCTCAAGCAGTCCACTACTTTGCAAGAAATACATTAATTTTAACTCTGTGAAGTATTATCATAATTAATATTTATTAAGCACCCAGTGTGGAATAAGCAGCATACAAAAGATAGAAAGAGAGCTTGAATTTGAAAGAGACAGGTCTGGTATTTTCCTATACCTGCATTGGCATTTTAATCAAGCATTCCAGTAGACATTCCACTGAACATTTTCAGAATCTGTATAGTTTCTGTGACTGCCAAATATCCCCCATATGTCCCATCTAAAGTAATTTTATAGGAGGCTAGATGTAGTAGAAAAAGCGTGAGTTGCATGAAGATGTTTATGATTTTGAGATCAAGATAAATTGGCTTTATGTCTTTGGGCAAAATATTAGGCCATTTTAGGCTCCAGTTACTCTACTTTTAAAACTGAAATTATAATATTTACATGGTGGGTATGGTAGTTGGCAGATATTAAATATCATGGTTATTATTTTCTGTCAGTTAAAAATGATTTTGAATTATCATTATGGTTCTAAGATCCAATGTTCTGGGAGTTCATCTAGGTTACCAGAATTACTTAAATATTTGCATGGGGAATTAAAATTGCTCAGAGTCACAAAATTTCATATCAGTCATAGGAATTGTCAGCAGCCATACAAAAACCAACTTCAAAGCCTTTTGCATTAATAGCATAGCGTTTGGTTATGGGTGAGTCTGATATATCTCTCATCCATAATAAATGGCCTGCAGGGCAAAGAAGAATAATTATCCTTGCAGTCACTGGCTTTGTAAGGTGACTCACCTTTCTGCTTGAGAGATTTCTTTACCATTGCGCCTTTAGAGGAGTGAGAACCGTAAAGAAATTGAAAGTACATCAAACATTTATCTACAGTTTCATTTTCTAAGGAAAAGCAGGTGTGTCATACAATTTCTCAGAAGGGTAAAGACTCCTCTAAGGCCTCTCTTGGTACTCACAGAGATGGACGGCATGAATGGAAAGCCATAGATAAATATTCCACTTAGAGACATTGGGTCCAGGCAGTACATTCTCACAAGACTAAGAGTCTCAAAAATAGTCAAATTGTTATGACTAAATGAGAAAACTCTTATAGGAGACAGTATTAAAAATCGATACAAATTCAGTCTAAAATATCTTTAAATCACACTGAGAATACTTCAATGATGGCTTCTGAATCATATTTCTCTCTCCATCTTCTGTGTTTCCCTCCACCTCCAATACATGCACATCTACACATTCATAAAACCAGAAACAAGACTTTAGCACACTGCTGCAGCTATAGTTTGTTTTTGCTTTTAAACCAGCCCACTACTCAGATACCCAAAAAGGATGATTACTGTATATAAAAGTATCTCAAGTGCAAAGTGCTTTGTGATTACTATTTAACAAAGAAAATCTCCTTTCATATAGGTAGAGTAACAGTCTTCAAACATATTATACCTGTGAATTTTCTTCAAATAACAATTTTAATAGGCAACATTCCTTGAACATATAACAACTTACGAGTTACGATTCTAATTGTTTTTCATGTACCAACTTATTTCACCATCAGAATATTGCAAGGTTAGACTATTATTAGTCTTTTAAAGTTATTATTACAGATGAAGAAACTGAGGCTGAGAAGGATGAAGTAACCCACAGTTAAATAGCTTATGAGCACTGAAACTAATTTTTGAACCCCAGTCTATTTCTAGAAACCTCACTCCTAAATCATCCAACATATATTAAATTAAAAAACTATAAAGCAGAGAGGCTCTGGTGAATTTATTGATTCAACAAATAGTTATTAATACCTAGTATGAGTCATGCTACATCTTAATCATTAGAAGTAGATAATGAATTTATCCTTATTTTCATGAAGCTTGCATTATAGAAAAACAGACACTAAACTAATAATATACAAAGTAAAGGTGAATATATAGTAATTGCGATAATCAACTCTCTAGTCCTATTCAATACATTCTCCTTTTACATCCCAATGATCCCCAGCATAACACATCGTCCCACAATTCACCAAGTTGTTCATTGCTCAAGTGTTGAAATAATGACCCAAATCCAACAAAAAAATCTATCAGCTGTACCTTCAAAATATATCCTCAATCTGACTCTGTGCTTCTGTAATGTGATCCTAAGCTAGGCCACACCATGTCTGACCTGCACTACCGCTCTAACCTCTTCACTTCTCCTCTGGTCTTCATACTTCCCTCCTCTATTCTCCCCAGCATTCCTCTCCCTAACTAATGGGACGCGAACTCCACTTCTTCCACCTCCTGAATCATTCTGAGTATGCATTTTCATTTTGTTATTTTCCTAATTCAAATCTGTATCTTTGAATTTGTCAGTGTTAAGTCAGGGATTGTGAATCACTGAGGAGCCCCAGAGTTGTAAGAGGTCTCTAGAGACATGTGTGCGCATAAAACTTTCTGCAGCGTCCATAAGGACATGAACAGCTATCGCCAAGTAGGGATAAGGGGGGGGGGGGGGAATCACATTTTAAAAAGGCTTCTGTAAGAGTCTTGACAACACTGACTCCATTTTTGGCACTCCATCTTATTCATGCCCATGCAATGACCTCCCTCCCTTTCTATGTGTTCCAGACCCCATGGGGCAATGTGTGCCCTGACTAGAATGTGGGAAGGCTTGTTCTGATCTTCCCCAAACTGCTGCACAGAAGGCTCCACTTTAAATAACTAGTAGAGATGACTGACACAAAGAAGGTTCACTCTAGATATGTACCCTGTAACCTCAACACCATGTCGCTTTGCCCTATGAAAGCTGGGGACTAAGGTCTGGACTGGGTGGAGAATAGCTGCAGAGAATGGCCAAGGACCCCCTCGATCTTCCCTCTTCCTGATCCCTGCCATAAGTTATCATGAATAAAACACTTTATATATGGAATGGAGTGGTTTGCTTTATTTTCAGTCTTAAACTGCTTTCTCTATCTGGAGGATATTTTACTAACCTTCCTCCACCTTCTAACAACTTCCAATTTGAAAAGTATATTTTCTTCACTCCCAAGACTGTTCCCACTCAAGTAAATTGATCTGATGATGTCACTACTATGCTAAGACATTGGTGTTTTCCTACTGTTTAGGGGGAAATATTATAACTCCTTAGTTTGTTGTTTGGGATCTCTTTTTACCATATTCTTAACCTTGCACCCTCTGTGCCTTAATTACTACTTAATTTGCTGTTTATCAGGCATAAAAAAACTCATGACTTCATGTTTTAGTTTATGTCTTATTCATGTGTTAGCCCTAATGTTGTTTTTGTTCTTTATCTTCTAGACAAAATACTTAAAGACCAAGCTCAATTGCTCTTACTTTGGAGTCTTTCTGATTTCCTCTGTGCAAAATAAAATAAGCATTCTACCAGTATTTCCATAGTACTTATAAAGTGGTAATAAAGTTATGTATCATAATGTTTCCCCTTTAATAGGATGATGTAAGAGCAGGGACTTTAAAAATCTGAAGTATCACTACACCTTAGCATATATTCCACTGCACTGTGGGTTTATAAACGTTTCATTCATAATATTCTTTTGTCTTTTGTCTTTTTTCTTTCTTTTTTCTTTTGTTATTTGAGTATAGTTGATATACAATGTTACATGAGTTTTATATCTTTATCCATAGTATTTCAATTTAAATTCAAACTTATAATGTGTATGAATTGTATACTTTCAAAATCACCTTATTTTCAAGTTTTGCTTATAGGTTTTGAAAGTAAATATATTAATATTTATTATTATTTTAACATATCTTTATTCACAACCATACTTAATCAGGGTAAACAGCCTACTATTTGATCTTCCATAGGTTTACCTTTCTCCAATTCAGTGTCTATTCTATAGTTAGAGAGCTACTTCCAAAACCAGAAATCTGATTATGTTTCTCCTTGCATTGGAAATGCTTTCATGTCCCAGACAGTCCAAAGTCCTTTCCATGGTTTGCAGATCATTCCTTCCTGATGCTTCCTCATCTCTTCTATCTCGACTCCCTCCATTCTCAATTCTATCTATCCTAAAGCCCCAAAATGCCATTCTATGTTCCAGGTATGTCAAACTTGTCTTAGTTTCCCTTTAACCATGCATCTTTGTGAATGTTGCTTACTCTATGTCTCTGTTTATACATACCTCCCCCCCCACTTCAACACCTGACATTCTTTAGGGTTAGTACTTAATTTAAATGTTAACTAACCCAATGCCTTTCCTGATCGAGGCTACAGTCTCTCCTCCAACAGTACGAGGTAAATGTCCTTCCTTTTTCTCCTAATGTACCCTGTACCTGCCACTATCAGAGCACTTACCAGGGTTTATTTTTACTCTCCATTTACTTGTCGGCAAACTTCACTAAACTTCAGAATCTTTGAGCTATTGAACTATCTTATTTATCATAGTGTCTCTAGAAACTTGCACAGCGCTTAGCACATAGTAAATATTACATAAATATTTGCTAAATGAATGAATGCAAATTACTATTTAGACCTTGGACTTAGTCAAAATCTTAAGAGCAATGTTAGAAAGATCTTAGAGAAAATACATCTCAAGATTGTTTCAAGGACTAAGTGAGGAAAACTCCTAAGCCCAAGATTATTCTGAACCTGTGGCTGGGAGAAAGGGGTTTTACCCACAGAAAAAGAGATACTCATGGTGAAGTAAATCTTGAAAAATAAAATCTGGTATAATAAGTCCTAATTATTTTAGAATGAAGACCTGCTATTCCTGGAAAAGCTAAGCAGGTAGGTATTAGTTTTCTTCATAACAAATGAAAGAAAGAATTCAGCTATACAAGGTAGAAACAAAGATAACATATTTGTTTGGGGTAGGTTACTTGAATAAGTAAATTCTCCTCTTTCACCCAATTTCAACCATAAAATAGAGGGAAAGGTTGAATTTTTCTCCGAGATCTCTGATGACTGATTTCTTTTTAATGAGTCTAGAAGACAACTCTCACCTCTATTACCTACTATTGCAAAATCTCCCTAAAGGTATGTCTTTTTCTGCTCTGATACATCCTCCACACTACTAAAACTTTCATTTCTGAAATTAAAAAATAATCATATCATCAATCATTTATACATTCCAACTACTGCCTTATACCTCCTTGATGCTCCAGCATGGACATGGAATCATGTTCAATCAATCAAATAATTTACCTCCTTTCCCTCGGATTTGTCCATGACCCATCAGCTCAAAATTTTGGGCAGAATGATTAGAAAAGAGATACATTCTTGCCACTGCTATTGGTAGGCTGGTAGGATATCAGTCTTATGTGCATGTGGTAAGAGCCAGTCTGTAAAGGAAGATGGTACAAAGAGAGCAAGGCAAAGAGGTATAATAAGGAAAAGACATGTTCCTGATTTCACTGTTTTGAGTACTCGGGTTCAGATGTTAATGCTGTCTTGCAGTTTTCAGTTTTATGAGTTGGTTTACTATCACTTGAATAGTCCTACTATATTATATTTAGATTTTAAGGTAAATCTCAACATCTATGTTTAACAATGAGAAAAATGACACCTCTTTTAAGATTGTTGTTAAAATAATGTATGAAAAATTGAATAGCATATTGTGTTGACTTGCATGGGCTTTCAATACATACTACCTTCTTTCTTTTCTTATCTGAATATATATATATATATATTTATAATCTTGGTAGGTCTATTATCCTTCCATGGAAGATCAAAGTACTGTCTATATTATGAAATAAATTCACAAGGCAAATGCTTTGTTAAAGTGTAGACTGAAAAGCTTATTTATGTGAACAAGGAAAAGTTTCAAGCTTGAGACATGCTTGGGCTCCACATTCTTTGAATCCTGATAGTCTATATTGCTGGCTGCTCTTTTACACTTACTATCACAGTTAATCCTCACGATAATCCTATTAGAGAGGTCTTTATTATGCGTATTCTTAGATGACTGAGCTATATTAGTTTCCTTGCTTTTTCTACCTTATAGAGGCTGCCTGCATTCCTTGGGCTCACACTGACCTCTGCTTCTGTCACTTTGCCTTGATCTCTGACTTTAACATCCCTGTCTCCCTCTAATAAATACTCTATAATCCCCCCCACCCCAAGACTCTTAACTTAATCACATCTGCAAATTCCTTTTTTACTGTTTCAGAAAACATATTCAGAGGTTTTAGGGCTTAGAATGTGAACATATTATTAGGGAGAGATGAGCATCATCCAGCCTATAATATAACCAACATTTATAGAAATCAAAAGACATGTTCAACCACATAGATGGTTATTATGAAGGCTGGATTTCAACTCCAGCCAGGATAGTCTAATTCCAAAGTGTGGGCTCTCATCTATCATGTCTATGAGATGTAGTCAGTGCTTCATGGCACACTCTACAATAATATGATAAAAATATAGAAAACATAGTATAGATTTACTCACTGTCAGTCTCAAGAATAGTTTGGTCCTGCCTGAAGCTTTTTTTTCTCAGCCATAAGCTATAGAAAAGTGAATCTGGTACTGGAGAAGTGCATCTGTGTGCTTTCTCCAGGCAGTCATGAGACTTCCATGTCCTTATGATTTATACTGTATACAAATCTCGGCACCCAGTTAGTTTCCTGTTGGCAAAATGACTTCGCTATATACATCATTCTTATCTTAAATGTTTGTGAAAGTCAGTCAACAAGCATTTATCGAATGCCTAAAAAAGCATTTCACATAAATCAATATGCTATAAGATAATCACTCAAATGTCACCAATAAAAGTGGCATTCCTCAAATGAAAGTTTTCAAATGTATAGATTGTAAAAATACACACACAAAATATGATTGCATGGCTAAATTATCCTTAATGATCTGAAGCTTTAGAAGATGTCTAAATGTCTGTATGTCTATCTACCTACCTGCCCCCCACAATACATATATGTTTAAATAAAATATTTTCAGTGAATGTATTCATTTTTTTAAAGATGTAATATCTAACACATGATATGAGCAAAGTAAGTAATTAATCAGAAAAACATTTGCTGAACTAGGAGGTACTATGAATTGCATTCTAAAGTATAAAAATGCACTGTACCATTGAGGCCTCTTAGAAATGAGAATGCCAAGTTACATATAGTTTCCTGGATGTATTACACGCTGATAAAGGAAACTTTAACATCAAGCTCCATCTGACTGGAATGCTCTCTCCAATCTCTTCACCTAGTTAACTCATACTGACTCCTTAAGTCTCACCTTCTCCAAGTTACCTCTCATTCCCACAAAATGAATGAGATGCCCCATTTGCATGCCATCATAGCACTCAGTACTTGCTTTTATTGTGACACAGATTATCATTCGGGTTACCTGGCTATGGATCTGTGTTGCCTACTGTAACACGATCTACATGAAGACAAGGCTGCATCTTATCTACCGGTCTATAGTTTCTAGCATAGAGTCTGACTGGAAAGAAAGAAAATGCTATAAAAGCTAGAAGATGAAAAGTCTAATAGTGTATAGAGACATTTTAGTTTCCTGCAGCACTGGAATTCTCAATGCAAGTACTTCTCAGAACCATATTCTTTTTTATCCCCAGTTGATGAAACCCCTTCACTTTTAGTGATATTAGTTCAGAATGTGGGAATCAATGTTTTTCTCAAGTGGAGGCATATAAATTATATGCATAATTCTTCATGGATAGTAATGAAAATACCAATTATGTAAGAATCATGGCCCAGTAAGAAATTAAGCTTTTCAAATTAGCCAGTATTACTGGCAGATGCACACCAGCCCTCACCCCTTAGGGATTTGGAGACCTAGGGAATGCACATGGAAATAGGCTGCATCTGTTCCAGTTCTGGGTGGTCAAACTCGCTTGAAAAATATTCTCTATCCTGGATGAAATAAGTTAATAATGTAATCTACCACATTCTGTAGTGGGGTGTATGCAACTATATTTGATTTTCATCTGCCAAACTTTAAATGACACAAAATGTCAGAAAAAGCTTTAGAGTTTTGTCCTGTGCAGAAGTAGAAATACTGGAAATATTGGCCTTAGAGACAGAAGGAACATTTATAAATCTACATTATGTTCAGGAGAGAGAAAAAAATGGCTGCAGCATAAAATGAAATTGGACTGGTAGGTGTTGAATATTGGAAGTTAAGTTTGGAAAGGTGGATTGGACCTTGACATTAAACGGCATTGCAAACCAAGTTAAAGAATAAATGCTAACCAAAAATGACATAAAAGGATTTTTAAACATATTTAGTAATTAGTTACTGTTTAAAAGCCATTTAAGGTTAATACTGTTTTGCTGATTTGTCAAGCCTCTTTAATTTAACTACTTCCCATTGTTCATCTTCCCAGAACACTGTCTTTGCTGTTATCTGATAATAAAACATACATAAGAAATTTCACACTAATGTGAAATATTCCAGGCCCAGGCTAAGAGCTACCTCGTGTGTGAGACAACACTAAATTCTCACTCATCTCTCACTAGTATCCCTCTAATATTCTTTCTATTTGAAGTTTCTCGAAAGTATCATACTTTTTAATATAGTTTTGTTTACACCTGTCTTTCCTACTAGAATATGAACCCCTTAAACATAGAAGACATATCTAATCTCCAGGGCCACAAAAATGAAAACAATGTTAATAATTGTCAATAACTACGTAATGTTTACTCTATGATGGGGACATTTCTAAGCATGTTACAAACTCATTCAGTATTTTGAGATAATAAAAATGTGACAGAGAGAGGCACAAGATTATATATTTTGGATGAGTCAGATTATCATCCAAAAATTCTGGCAACAGAGCTCTTGTTCTTAAATATATGTGATGTTGTTTCTTTACCAAAATCAGGGATGATGTTTCATACATTCTATAATCAAATAATGATGATGATGATGATGACGATGATGACTGATGATGCTGTCTCTCTATTTACCCAGTCTTACCCTTAAAAAATATAAGTGATTTATTAAAACAAATATTTACTATGGTATGTTATAGTTCAAATAGTTTGTGTTTTCTCAGGACTCAAAAGCAAAGCAGTCTCTGCTCTTGTAGACCTTTTAGTCACCAGAGATTATATATCTATAAAATGTCATTTACAAATAAACTCTTACTCATTTAAAATGGTATCAATAGCCAAATTATGTCTTCAGTCAAATTTTTAATGACAAACATATACCTGGTTTACTGCTGATTATTTTAGTGAATTCCTATATCCTTTTGGACATTTTATTGCTACCTGGCATTATCAAGAAAACAAATTTTAGGGCTGTGTGGTTGAGAAATTTTAACAAATTACTTCAGAGAAAATTGTTTCCCTGTTCATCAGGTTTTATATATCAGAAAGAATACCTAAACCAGATAGAAATTCTTCAAATGCAAGAGGGAATGATTTTAGTCCCAGAAGCAAGTCTTTGATACAACAATTCTTGACATTTGAATTCATCACAATATAACTGCTTGGGAAATAGCTGCTTACCTATCAAACTTAAATGTACTCTCTCATTCATAAGAAGTGTTCAATCACATGTTAGTTTCTTATGTTTCCAGTTCAGTACCACAAATAAGCCATTATTTTGCTCTTGATTTAAAATACAGATTTATGCACTTCTTATGAATTACTTAATTTGGTGTTAAATGAAATAGAGATATACTGGTACTGAAAATAGTTCTTTTTGAAAGGTGAGAGGTGAAAGAATCAAAACCCATGGCTGCTTCTTTGGACCCATTAAATGGTTGCTCAGTTTCACCCACACAGCTAGTTAATGACTAGTTATTTCCAGATTAAATTTCAAAAGGTCCTTTATAGTATTTTTCTGCAATCTCCTATATTATTGTTCTCTCTAATATGACTACCAATCAGATGTTGCTTAATTGAGGTAACAAACACATGTGTCAAATGTTTTCAAGAGAAAAATCTCAACAAATCTCATATACTTCATTTAAAAACCCAAACTAATTTCAAAATATATTAAGTAACCAAACATAATATCAGATACCCTTTCCATTTTATAAACAGCATGTTTACATAAAAATGCACTTGTCTATACACAATGACTTGGTCTCTCACTTTGCAATTTCTGTATTTTCTATTCATTGATTTAATTTCTCTTCCACTTTTATTCATTCTAATTTCTCTAGGTTTTCATGGGCCATTTTCAAAAACTCATAACTTTTTTATTTTAGTATATTCACAACTGATACTTAGAATGTAGGTTATAATTGCTCAACATTATCATATTTGCTTGTGGTGATACCAAATAGCATTGTCTCATTTGCAAAATGAGTACTTAAAAGAAAAATGCTACAGGAACAAATCAACTTTATTATAACATGTTAATAGGCCGGTTAGGTGGTATAGAATAAGTCTACTTAAGTCTACTTTAACTCTTATATTTCCTTTTGTATTCTCAAAGGAGATGGTTAAAAATGTATTGCTAACACATCTGTGTAAAAGAAAACTATTAAATAGACATTAATATAAATCTGTTTCTAAATCATAATTAAAAATTATATGTAATTGTATTTTCAGTGGCTCTCCAAAGATATATTGCATTATTCAATGAAGTAATACGAGAGATGAAAACACCAACAATTTCTCTTGAATAAGCCATCTGATTTATTATACATTTAAGTCAAGAATAAATTCTTCCTGCTGTATTTCTTCTCAGCTAAGTTACACAGATTCATAAGGAGCATAGACCCACAGAATGTCTAAATTATTTATTAGAAAAGAAACAAGATTTCCCTTGGTTTATGTTAAAACCTGTGACTTCACAGTGATGGTTTTTCAAATTGAATGATATGTGAATAGCAGCAGAAAATGCCAACTGCCATTAAAATTGCCAAATCAACTATCAAAAAATACTCAGTTTGCAATTAGCTCCCAGATACAATTAAGTTCTAGTAAACTTGATTATTAAATGTGCATACTATAATACTAGGAAACCTAACATTTTCTGACTGGATTTTATTACTTTGATACATCAAAGAAACTAAATACTTAATACCATTCAAATTCTGGAACAAGAATGAATCATTCATTTCCATATTTCTAAGGATTATATGAGAAGAAAATTTCAGATGCATTCCATATTTTTCATGAGGTGCTAAGAAATTTTAAAAATATAAAATCTAAGCAAATTACATTATTTATAGAAGTTAAAATCCATTGTCCCTGTCAAGCTAGCTTTCCTATTTTTCCTTCTTTTCTTTATTCATATGGATCCTCATTTTCCTCTAAGATATGATTCATTGACAACACAAAGACTGAGTGTTCTCCAAATTATTTAATTCAATTATTTTGCCACTTTGCAGATTAAACTGTTTCACCTCTCATTTTATTTAGTGATGAATAAATAAAAATATTTCTCTATGAACTTCATCTGCAGGTTAAGAGTAGAATATCATAATCCCCATAAATCATAGGTTTGGTTTCTAACATTGAGAACTGGGGTACCAGAATATCTACTTTTAAAAAATGCATCATATTAAGAGATATGTGGTCACTTACCAGTCAGTTTACGCCTTATCACCCATCTCCAAACAAAATCGACACTGAAAGAATTAAAAAATATTAATTAAAAGATAAAAGCAAAAATATAAAAACTGACTATATCATAGTAAAGTTAGAAATAATACTGTTAAAGCCATATTAATACAGCTACTAAATATACACATGGTATTAAGACAAAGTGCATTTCAATGACATAATGATCATAGAATCTCCATAGATAGGCTAATTTATACAAAACTAATCTTCATTTATACCAAAGACATAAATTCAGTTAATTTTTTTAAAGGCACCAGCTAGGGTTAGAATGCATTAAAGATGAAAATAATTCCAGTTAGCATCTATGCTGACTTTTTGCCCAAGTAGATATGATAAAAATAGAGATGCTCAAAAAATTATAAAATACCTATGAATAAACTTAACCAAGGAGGTGAAAGACCTGTACTCTTCAAACTATAAATTGCTGATGAAAGAAATTACAAATTACACAAACAAATGGAAAGATGTTTCATGTTCATGTGTTGGGAGAACAAATTTTGTTAAAATATCCATACTACACAAAGCAATCTATAAATTTACTGCAATCTACACCAAAATACCGGTTGTATTTCTCACAGTGCTATAATAAACTATCCTAAAATTAGTATGGAACCACAGAAGACCCCAAATAGCCAAAGAAATCTTGAAAAGGAACAAAACTTGAGGTATAATAATCCCAGATTTCAAGATATACTGTGAACCTGTAGTAATCAAAACAATATGTGCAAAAAGGATCAACAGAATAGGGTAGAAAACCCACAGATGAATCCACACCTATATGGTCAATTAATCTTCAACAAAAGAGGCAAGAATATTCAATGAGAAAAAGTGTCTTTGACAATAGTGATGGGAAGGCTGGACAGATACGTGCAAAAGACTGAAACTGGACCACTTCCTTACACCACAAAAATAAACTCAAACACCTAAATGTGAGATCTGAAACCATAAAAATCCTAGAAGAGAACATAGGCAGTAATTTCTCTGACATGGGCCACAGCAACATTTTTCTAGGTGTGTCTCCTAAAGCAAGGGGAAAAAAGCAAAAATAAACTATTGGGACTACATCAAAGTAAAAATCTTCTGCACAGCAAAAGAAACAACCAACAAAACTAAAAGACAGCCAACTGAATGGGATAAGATATTTACAAGTAAAATATCCAATGAAAAGTTAGTAGCCAAAATTTATAAAGAACCTACACAACTCAACACCAAAAAACAAATAATCCAGGCAGAAGACATGAACAGACATATATCCAAAGAAGACATAGAGGTATTCAATAGACACATGAAAAAATGCTCACCATCACTCATCATCAGGGAAATGTAAATCAAAACTACAATGAGATATCACCTCACACCAGTCAGAATGGTTAAAATAGAAATGAAAGAAGCAGTAGGTGTTGGTCAGGATGTGGAGAGAAAGAAACTCTCATCCGTGTTGGTGGAAATACAAACTAGTACAGCCTTTATTAGAAGACAGTATGGAGGTTCCTCAAAAAATTGAAAATAGAATTACCATATGATCCAATAATTCCACTACTATTATCTAAAGAACACAAAAACAATAATTTGAAAAGGCTTATGTATCCTTATGTTTATAGCAGCGTTACTTATAATAGCTAAGTTATGAAAGCAGCCCAAGTGTTCTCTGCTAGATGAATGGATGCAGAAGATGTGCTTGAAATAAAATGACATATTACATCAAAAAGATGAAATCTTGCCATTTGCATCAACGTAGATGGATGTAAAGAGTATAAAGCTAAATGAAATAAATCATACAGAAAAAGATATATACCATATGATTTCACCCAAACAAATGAACAATGGAAAAAAGAAACAAACCAAGAAACAGACTCTTAACTAAAGAAAAGTTATGGTCATCCGAAGGGGAGGCTGGTGGAGTGATGGGTGATATAAGAAAAGGGGATTAATAGTACACTCATCATGATGAGCACTGAATAATGTATAGAATTGCTGAATCACTATATTGTACACCTAAAACTAATATAGCACCTTATTTTTACTATACTGGAATTTAAATACAGATGGTCATATGTATCATAGCTTTAAAAAATAAAACATATATTACATGGGGATTGGCAAACTTCTTATCTAAAGAGACAGTAAATATTTTCGGCTTCACAGGCATGCAGTATCTTTCTCAACTACTCTATGTATGTAAAGGAATAGGTATGAGTGTGCAATTAAACTTTATTGACAAAATCAGCCAGCTGGCAATTATTAGGCCCCACGCCACAGTTTGCTGACTCCTGAAAAAAACACATGGAGTATTCCAACTCAGAAATATCAATCCTAACACACAAAGACAAATGAAATATAGAGAATTTCTTGGACTGAATAATTAGAACCCTTAGCTTCAAAATAAACTATGTGATTTAAAATAATCCTATTAAAAAAAAACCTGCAGAGGTCTTTCAAATGATGAAATAGGAGACTCAGAATAATTGTTTCTAATACTTACAGTAAATATTAAAAATACATTATGAAGTATAAACCTAACATATGATAGTAAATAGGAAATTTCATATTTTTAATAGAATAAAGACAATTATTTGTTAATTTTTATGTATGCTTTTAAAAAAAATAGGCTAAGTAATAGAAGATTCCTGGGACCTAACATTTTCTTGTAGATTAGGGAATTCATGAGGAAATAAATGCAGAAGAATAACAGATTGGAATTAGAATTATAATGCCAACCTTAAGATCCTTGGAAATGAGTTGAAAAGATCCAAGTATTATTCCAGATAAAGGTCTGATACTAATTTGGAAGGGAATTGTGAGGGGCTGCCTAAAATAGTTTCATTATTTGATCATTAATTAATCAGTATGTAATACTGCTTAAAACAAGAGAACAGACTGATTTGCAAACATAACCAGGTATTGGGCACCTGGATGGTTCAGTGAGTTAAAGTGTTAAGACTCTTGGTTTCAGCTCAGGTCCTGATCTCAGGGTTGTGTAATTGAGCCCCTGGTTGGGCACCATGCTAGGTGTGAAGTCTGCTTAAGATTTTCCCTCTCCCCCAGGCCCTATCCCCTCTCTCCCTCTCTAAAAATAAAGAAGCAAACAAATAAATAAAATGTTAAAAAAACCAAATAAACAAAAGCAGGTATTCAGGGAGGTATTAATTTTACTGTTTTTGGCAATATGAGATAACATCAAATTGGGAAATGGCTTATGCAGAAGAGAAACAATCATATTTGTGACAGAAGGGGTTAGCAACAAGAATTTTGAAGTTGGAACTAAATGAAAAAAAAATTATTTTTTAGTTTCTGAAAGTAGTTGTATGTGTGATAGATAGACCTTAAAATTAATTTCAGTATTTAGTGAACATCTACCCAAACCCACACATGTATATACCTACTTCTACTCCATGTGACTATTTTATGTTTTGTTTTGTTTTTTAAGATTTTATTTATTTATTCCTCAGAGAGATAAGCAGAGACACAGGCAGAGGGAGAAACAGGCTCCATGCTGGGAGCCCAATGTGGGACTCAATCCTGAGTCTCCAGGATCACACCCCTGGGCTGAGGGCGGGGCTAAACCTCTGAGCCACCAGGGCTGCCCTATTTTCTGTTTTGAATGGGTAGATCATCCTAGTAATTTCACCTTTACACTCAAAAAAATGGTTCTATTTCTCAGACCAAACAAGTATTGAGGAAGCATATCTGACAAATATAAATAATGGATTTCTTGCTCTCTTCATTCATTACTATCAGTTATGGGCCCAATGTGTCTAATATTCATATGGTGGATTTCTAACCCTCAGTACCTCAGAATGTGCTGTACTTGGAGATATGCCTTTACAGAGATAATTAATTTTTATTAAAGATTTTATTTATTTTTTGATGAGAGATACACAGAGAGAGGCAGAGAGAAAAGCAGGCTCCCCGCAGGGAGCCTGATGTGGGACTTGATCCCAGAACCCCAGGATCATGACCTGAGCCAAAGGCAGACTATTGGCCACTGAGCCAGCCAGGCGCCCCCAGAGGTAATTAAAATTAAATTAAATGAGATCATTAGAGTGATCCAGTAAGGACACCTGATCCAATATGACTGGTGTCCTTATAGGAAGAATAAACTCAGAGACAAACATGAACACACACAGAATACCATCTGAAGACAGAGAAAAAAAAGTAATCTACAAGCCAAGGAGACAGGCCTCAGAGAAAACTAAAACAAAAACACAATCACTTTGGTGATTTTCCAAAGTTTATAGGCTATGGAAAGCCCACCTAAGTGGGTAGTTTACTCTTGGTTTCAACAAATGTTTATTGATTGCCTGCTATGTTCCAGAGACATTTCTTGTTATTTAGGATACAACAGTGAACAACACAGACTAAACCTGCTTTCTTGAGTTTATATTCTAACACTGGGTGATGGACAGTAAACAATAATCATAATAGGCAATCCCATTACATAAGATTAAAATTATTAGGGGATCCCTGGGTGGCGCAACGGTTTGGCGCCTGCCTTTGGCCCAGGGCGCGATCCTGGAGACCCGGGATCGAATCCCACATCGGGCTCCCGGTGCATGGAGCCTGCTTCTCCCTCTGCCTGTGTCTCTGCCTCTCTCTCTCTGTCTGTGACTATCATAAATTAAAATAAATAAATAAATAAATAAATAAATAAATAAATAAATAAATAAAATTATTAGGCAGAAAAGAAAAAGTATAGCAGGGTAATGGGATTGGGGATAGGGTGGAAGTTGACAGGGAACAAGGTAGGAGGCAGCTTGCAATTTTAAATTGGGCGATCAAGGTAGGCTCATTGACATCTGAGCAAATAATTGAAAGAGATAAGGGAGCTAACTAGAAACCTATTCCTGTAAAGATTGATTCAAAGAGAGAATTCTAGTACAGGCCTTAAATTTTAAGACTGGAACCTGCCTGATTTTTTTTGAGAAAGAGCAAGGTGACAAGTGTGATTGCAGTAGAGTGAATGAAGGAGAAAATAGTAGGATAAGAATGTAGGCAAATAAGGGAAGGTGAGGGAGGCAGATCTGGTTAGGAGGGCCTTGCAGGCTACTGATTTTAATCTAAGTATAATGAAAAGCATCACAGGGTTTTTTTGTTGTTGTTTTTGTTTGTTTGTTTTAAAGGAAAAAATAGAGGCACCTGGATAACTCAGTGGTTGAGCATCTGCCTTTGGCTCAGGTCATGATCTCCAGGGTACTGGGATCACATATAATCAGACTCCCCACAGGGGAACCTGCTTCTCCCTCTGCCTTTATCTCTGCCTCTCTCTGTCTCTCATGAATAGATAACAAAATCTTTAAAAAAAGTAAAGGAAAATATTTTGTTGCTTTTAAATTCAGGTTAAAAGTATTGATAGTATTGGTTTTAATTCATCACTTATATAAAACACTCAGTGCTCATCCCAAGTGCCTCCTCTTAAGGCCCACCACCTTGTTACTCCATCCCCTCCAGCAACCTCCCCTCCAGCAACCCTTAGTTGCTGTTGTTTTATACAGTTAAGAGTCTCTTATGATTTGTCTCACTCTCTGTTTTTATTTTCTTTCCCTTCCCCTATGCTCATCTGTCTGGTTTTTTAAATTCCACATGAGTGAAATTATATGATTTTTTGTCTTTGATTTCACTTAGTTCCATCCATATTGTTGCAAATACCAATGTTTCATTCTTTTTGATGGCTGAGTCCTATCCCATTGACATCTTCTTCATTCATCAGTCAATGGACATTTGGGCCCTTTCCTGATTTGGCTGTTGTTGATAGTGCTGCTATAAGTATTGGGGTACATGTGCTCCTTTGAATCAGTATTTTTGTATCTTTTTAATAAGTACCTAGCAACCTAGCAGTGCAATTGTTGAGTCATAGGGTGGTTCTATTTTCAACTTATTGAGGAATCTTCATACTGTTTTCCAGAGTGGCTGCACCAGTTTGAATTCCCATCAACAAAGCAAAAGTGTTTTCCTTTCTCTATATCTTTGGCAACATCTCTTGTTTTCTGAATTGTTAATTTTAGCCATTCTGACTGGTGTGAGTTGGTATCGCATTGTGGTTTTGATTTGTATTTTCCTGATGATGAATGATGTTGAGCATTTTTTCATGTGTCTGTTAGACATTTGTATGTCTTCTTGGGGGAATGTCTGTTCATATCTTCTGCTGATTTCTTGACTGGATCATTTATTATTTGGGTCTTGATTTTTATGAGTTCTTTATAGATTCTGGGTACTAGCCCTTAATCCAATATATTATTTGCAAATATCTTTCCCATTCTGTCAGTTGTCTTTCAGTTGTTTTGATTATTTCCTTCGCTGCGCAGAAGCTTTTTATCTTGATGCGGCCCCAATAGTTCATTTTTGCCTTTGTAAAAGGTCAAAGAGCCAAGGTCAAAGAGGTTTCAGCCTATGTTCTCCTCAAGCATTTTGATGGTTTCCTGTCTCGCACTTAGGATTTTCATGCATTTTTTTAAAATTTTTATTTATTTATGATAGTCACAGAGAGAGAGAGAGAGAGAGAGAGAGAGAGAGAGTCAGAGACATAGGCAGAGGGAGAAGCAGGCTCCATGCACCGGGAGCCCGACGTGGGATTCGATCCCGGTCTCCAGGATCGCGCCCTGAGCCAAAGGCAGGCGCCAAACCGCTGCGCCACCCAGGGATCCCTTTTTTTAAAAATTTTTATTTATTTATTTCATGCATTTTGAACGTATTTTTGTGGACCACGTAGGAAAGTGAGTTTCATTTTTCTGCATGCTGCTGTCTAGTTTTCCCAACATCAATTGTTGAAGAGACTTTTTTTCCATTGGATATTCTTTCCTGCTTTGTCAAAGATTAGTTGACCATATAGTTGTGGGTCTATTTCTGGGGTTCTCTATTCTGTTCCATTATTCTATGTGTCTGTTTTGTGACCATACTAACTTGACCTTATAGCTTTGTAATACAGCTTTACATCTGGGACTATGATGCCTCCCACTTGGCATAACTTTTTCAATGTTACTGTTCTCTATTTGGGGTCTTTTCTGGTTCCATATAAATTTTAGGATTGTTTGTTCTAGGTCTGTGAAAAGTTCTGGTGTTACGTTGATAGGGATTGGATTGAATGTGTAGATTACTTTGGGTAGTATACATTTTAACAATAGTTGTTCTTCCAATCCATGAGCATGGAAGGTTTTTCCATTTCTTTCTGTCTTCTTTAATTTCTTTCATAAGTGTTCTATAATTTTCAGCATACAGATCTCTTATTTATTTGGTTGGATTTATACCTAGGTATCTTATAGTGTTTGGTGCAATTATAAAAGGGACTGATTCCTTGATTTCTCTTTCGACTGCTTCATTACTGGTGCATACAAATACAGATTTCTCTACATTGATCTTATATCCTGTGCCTTTGCTGAATTCATAGAACTGATGTTCTAGCAATTTTTAGTGGAACTTTTCAGGTTTTCTACATAGAATATCATGTCATCTGTGAAGAGTATAAGTTTGACTTCTTTATGGCTGATTTGGATCTCTTTTGTTTCTTTTTGCTGCCTGATTTGGCTAGGACTTCCAGTTGAACAACACTAGTGAGAGTGGGCATCCCTGTTATGTTCTTAACCTTAGGGGATAAACCGAAAGTCTTTCAGTTAATCTGTGGGTCATAGATATTAGCTGTGGGTCTTTCATACATGACCTTTATGATATTGAGGCATGTTTGTTCTATCCCTACGTTCTTGAGGGTTTTATCAAGAAAGGATACTGTATTTTGTCAAGTACTTTCTCTGCATCTATTAGAGGATCATATGGTTCTTTAACCTTTATTGATGTGGTATATCACATTGATTGACTTGCAGATATTGAAACTACTCCTGCAGCCCAGGGATAAATCCTATTTGGTCATGCTGAATAAGACTTTTAATGTACTATAGGGTTAGATTAGCTAGTACCCTGATGAGAATTTTTACATCCATGTTCATCAAGAATATTGGTCTGTAATTTTTAATGAGGTCTTTGGTTTTGAAATTATGGTAATTCTGGCCTCATAGAATGAGTTGGGAAGTTTCCCTTCCATTTCTATTTTTTGGAACATTTCAGAGGAATAGGTATTAATTCCTCTTTGAATGTTTGGTAGAATTCCCCTGGGAAGCTATTTGACCCTAGATTCTTGTTTGTTGGGGAGATTTTTGATTACTGACTCAATTTCTTTGCTGGTAATGGGTCTGTTCAAATCTTCTATTTCTTCCTATTTTAGTTCTGGTACTTTATAGTTTCTAGGAATTTATCCATTTCTTCCAGATTGCCCAACTTATTGGCATATAAATGTTCACAATATTATATTATAATTGTTTGTATTTCTGTGGTGTTAGTTGTAATTGCTCCTCTTTCACTTGTGATTTTATTTAGTTGAGTCTTTTCTCTTTTTGATAAGTCTGGCTAGGGGTTTATTCTTTCAAAGAACCAGGTCTTAGCTTTGTTTGTTGTACTGCATTTTTTCTGTTTCATTATTTTCCTGCTCTAATCTTATTTCCCCTCCTATGCTAATTTTAGGCTTCATTTGCTATTCTTTTTCCAGCTCCTTTATGGGTTTGGTTAGCTTGTGTATTTGATATTTTTGTTTCCTGAGGAAGGGCTGTATTGCTATATACTTCCCTCTTAGGACCACCTTTGCTATGTCCCAAAGGTTTTAGGCTATAGTATTTTCATTTTCATTTGCTTCCATATATTTTTTAAATTTTTTTCTTTAATTTCCTGATTAACTCATTCTTCAGTAGGATTCTCTTTAACCTCCATGTATTTGTGATCTTTCCAAGTTTGTTCTTGTGATTGACTTCATGTTTCATGGCATTGTGGTCTGAAAATATGCATGGTATGATCACAGTCTTTATGTAACTGCTGAGGCCTGATTTGTGACCCATTCTGTGATATATTCTGGGGAATATTCCATGTGCACTCAAAAAGAATGTATATTCTGCTCCTCTAGGATGAAATGCTCTGAATATATCTGTTAAATCCATCTGGTTCTATGTGTCATTCAAGCCATTGCTTCCTTGTTGATCTTCTGCTTAGATTATCTGTCCATTGTTAGGAGTAAGGTGTTAAAGTCCCCTACTATTATTGTATTATTATCAACGAGTTTCTTTAAGTTTGTTTTTGATTTCTGTATTTGGCTTCTCCCAAATTGGGGGCATAAATATTTATAATTGTTAGATCTTCTTATTGGATAGACTCCTTTATTATGATATAGTGCCCTTCTTCATCTCTTATTAGTTATTAATTGATTTATACATTTGGCTGCTCCCAAATTGGGGGCATATTTACAATTATTAGATTGTCTTGTTGGATAGACTCCTTTATTATGATATAGTGCCCTTCTTCATCTCATTATAGTCGTTGGTTTAAATTCTAGCTTGTCTAAAATAAGTATGACTATTCTAGCTTCCTTTGGATATCCATTAGCATGATAGATGGTCTCTACCCCCTCACTTTCAATCTAAAGGTGTCTTTAGACTCACCAAAATGAGTTTCTTTTAAGCAACATATTGATTGTGGGGTTGATTTCTGGCCCTACTATATATTAGGCATCTTTTTCAACAAAATAGTGCTGTGCTTAAGAGCTCAAGTCTGAAGGCTTATGATCCTTTATGTGAAAGCTGGCTCTTTCACTTACTGAGTAAGTTTGAGCAATTTACTTTGACCCTCTAATCCTCAGTATCTTCATTATATAATTGGCATAATAAACTTAATTACCAGAGAGAGACAAAGTGGTGGAGGGAGAAAGAATGTATTACATCTGTTAAAGCCTATTAAGCAGTATCAGCTCAGCACCAAACATTTGGCAGGTGTGGTAAATTGAATTAATGGCTCCAATGCCTCCTCCCTCCCCATAGCCACACCCTTTGCCATGTAATTTTGTAGTTGCTCCTTCTAAAGAGGAAGAGGATATCTTTTTACTCCTCAACTTTGGGTTGAGCCCTTGACTTACTTTGGCCTATAGAATGATATAGAAGTGACAGAGTGATGATTTTAAGCCTATTCCTTAAGAGGCTTCAAGAATTTCTGCTTTTCCTTTTGCACCTCTTTCCTGTCCCTGGATTCCCCTGAAGATGAGAGCATTGTGGAGCAGAGCACCTCCATCTGATCTTTGACCCACAGCAAGAAGTAGAGCAGCTTTAGCTACCACACCCTGAAGCAGAACTGCCCAGAGCCCAGAGTAACCCCGACCAATCACAAGACATGTGGGTAAGAACAAACAGCTGGTGTTATTAGTGGCTGAGTTTGGGGATTCTTTGTTGCACAGTTATAGCTAGTGATACAGTAGGCAATGACTAATCCTAGCCTATTTCCTTAAAGTTTTGATTAAAACAAAAAAACACCCTATCTGTCAATTGAATTGCCTTCCTTCACTATATAGCTTTAAATACTTTAATGCTGAGAACAAATTGGGAGTTAAGACACAGGTCAAATTCTACAAAACAAATACCAAATCCTACATTACACCAATCCAAGTATCACTTAATTCTTCCCTCTATAAGTTGTAGAATACCTTAGAGAGTTCGGTAAGTGCTAGAAAGCTTCAAATAACCTTGCCAGTCAGAGCCAGTGAGTTTGAACAATATCCTTGACTATATCAGAGCATTCTCTCTTACTCATTGTAAATACAATAGGGGATTGAACTGCTTTAAGCCAATTCTCTCCAAATTAAATATGCTAAGAGAAAAGACAAAACATTCTCCAGTGTGTGTTGGTGTATGTGTTGCTCTCAGAGGCTATTACTATATTTTAGATAATTTTTAAGTGTTATATACAGAGAGAGAATGTGTCTATCATTATTTGTGGATTCTGTGTTGACAAATTTGTGTACTAGCTAAAATATATGCGTAATGCCCAAAATCAATATATGTGAGACTTTTAGTCACTTGTAGACATGCACTAAGTAGTGAGAATTTTGAGTCACCTGGTGACTAGTGAGCCTGTTCCCAACTGAAGTTGAACAAGGAAGTTTTCTGCCTTATTTCAGCACTCAAATTAGAAACAAGTGAGCCCTCTTCATGGTCTATTTAGTGCCATGTTTTTCTCATTTTTGTGCTTTTTATTGGTGATTTCACTGTTCAAAATGGCCCCCAAGTGTAGTTCAAAAGTGCTATCAAGGCTGTGATGTGCCTTATAGAGAAAATATGTAAGTTAGGTAGGCTTTGTTCAGGCATGAGTTACAGTGGTGTTAACCGTGATTTAGTGTTAACAAATCAACAGTATATAATAAGGTTTCTTCACACATAAAACAAGGTTATATGTTGATTAGTTGACAAAAATATTGTGACCCGAGGTTCATAGAACCTAATCTTATTTTTTCCTAGGAGTACTGGTTTAGTACCTGCTAGTTTAATATTTGTCAAACTATAAAATAAACATATAGCAAATTGTGAGACTTGACTATGTATACATATTCATATACCTGCATATCTCCCTATATTGACCATATGTCTCCCTTAGGCCAGCATTTTAGTTATATCTCCCAAAGGTTTGAATCACCAAAAAATTCTGTACAGAAAGAAGCTACTACTTTCTGTAAGGCAAGTCAAGGACTTATCATGAGAAGATGGTGAGAGACAATTCTAACTGTATTAGTCACTCAGGTCTTTATTTTTTTATACTTCTCGGATTGTAACAAATGAGTGAGATTAACATCATGAGATTTAACAGGAGAAAAAAAGCCGAATGACTATCTGTCCCAGACTTATAAAGCAACCTTTCAAAAAGAGTTAAACATCTCATTAAAATAAGAATTATGAAAATATTTAGGGATGCCTGGGTGGCTCAGGGAGCCTGCTTCTCCCTCTGCCTGTGTCTCTGCTTCTCTGTCTCTCATGAATAAATAAAATCTTTAAAAAAAAATTAATGAAAGTATCAAGGGCAACCACTTATCCCTAAAATAACCATTTCTTCACTGGATTCCCCTGTCTTTTTAAAGTACTTTCTATATCTCTCATTATTGCACGTAGACTCTATTGCATTAATCTTATTACCTTTGTCTTTGATTTCTCAATTTCTAGCTCAGTGTCTGCCACACAGGAAGATCTCAGTTAATGTCATGAACTCTAATTATAGAATACTTAAGTGTTAGCACACTACAACGGAGCTTCACATACATTTTATATGCATATATAAGTGTGTGCATAATTTGTGCTATTTAAAAAGTAATATTAATCTCAGTATAAACTACCCCAAACCAAATACTTTACCTTACTTACATTCCCTAAGAATTTCTTTTAAAATCTACCTCCATCTTACACCAGACCAGTTGTTGGAGGAGGAGATTGTGAGGGCATGACTGCTGATCAACCTGTGAGCTGGACCCAGGAAATTGGAGTCTCCTCACTTGTCCTTGGAATGTATGTTCGGTCCACTGTTCCCACAGCTGGAGTCATTATAAGGATGCAGCCGTGAGAAAATAATGTGTTGTTGAGACCATCTGGAAGGTAGGTATACATGACTGAGTCCCACTAAGGCCTCTATATAAACCTTTTAAGGTTCTCTCAGGTGGGTCAAGAAATCTACTTTTCTTGTGGCCACCCAAAACAAGCCTCATGCAAGTTATCTTGTTTATTAAACCTGCCTCTCACCAGTCTAGGAGGTAGGAGGCAGGCCTGCCTCTTTCTTTGGCCTTTCCCTTGCCTTTTGTATATGGGACTGTTTTGTAAACCAACACTGGTATAGTGGAAAGAGCATGATCTTTGTTAAGTGGGTTTACATTCTGGTTCTACCATTTACCTATCATGAGACATCCAAAAAAGCTACAAAACTTTTCTCATCTTCAGCTTCTTAGTGGATAAAATGGGTGATAGAATAAAACTACCCATGAGAGAGCTGTGTGGATTTTGTCAAATCTTACATGTGAAGATCCCTGCATATGGTATCCACTCTATACGTGCTAGTTTTTTTTTCCCCTCAAAGGTCTTACTTATGTGCAGATCTTCAAATAGTTCAATGATAAATTTACTTCTCATAGAGATGATCATTGTTGTTGTTTTAATTTTCAGAAATGTAGGAATCTGGATTGCAGCTAGAGGGTTGTGAATTATAAAAAAAAGTCTCTGCTATAGGCAATAATTTTAATGTTAATTAACTCCATCTGGAAGGAAAAGCAGGTGTTGAAATTGATCACTTAAGTACAGAAAGCAAAGGCTGTTTACTAAACTCTCCCTAAATTAATTTGGCTGAGCTTGTGGTTAAATTGCTTTCAAGTAACTTTTCTATAAATGCCTATACCAAATGCTGAAATTGGAAAAAGAAGTAGACCAAGCAGATTTTAATGAAATGTAACAAATTGGACTGAAAGGTCACCTAAAAATAAAAATTATATTTTAAAAATGAAAAAACAGTTTTGCTTCAATAGCAGGTGGAATTTGAGCAAAAACCTATGGCATTTCTCATGTGTTGTTCACAAATTACCTGAATTCAAATCAAAGTGCATGCACTACAAAAAATAGAGTCCTGCACTCTCTACCAGAGCAATTGAGCCAGATGTGCCAGGGAGTTCCAGGAATCTGCATTTAACAAGTCAGGTAATTTTTATTCTCACTAAAACTTAACAGTCATTATCCTAAGGATGGAGAGGACTCAATTCACACAATAGTGATACACAGTCCTAGAAAGATAACAGATTAAGTATAATGGTTGTCTGAGAAGGTAAAACATAACATTGAAGCTTAGAAAATATCATTAAACAAATCCATGTTCACCATTTAAGGAAATACTGATACAAAGACAGCGTTCATTCAATTTCTTTGCCTTCTATCATCACCTAACTCCTTAATAGAAAGCCCAGATTCCCGAAACTTCTTTCCAGGGCTTTTCATAATCTAATTTGAATCTTCATTCTGCTCCAAACTGCAGTCCCAAGCCAACAGCATCAGTTACCCATACTTACAGAATCAGAAGTTCTGGGGACAGAACCCAGCAATCTGTGTTTTAGCAAGGCCTCTAGGTGATTTGATGCAGACTAGTTTGAACACTATGTACCCTTCATGGTTCATCATGATTCATCATACTGTAGTCAGCTGTTATGAACAAGGCATTAGGTGTGAGACTAATGCGGGAAATATAGCTGGTTTTTTTTTTTTTTTTCAAATGCTAGACAGGGTACAAGCTTTAGTTGTAAAATGAGTAAGTTCTGGGGATCTAATATACAGCATGGTACCTATACTTAACGATACTGTATTGTATACTTGAAAGTTTCTATAAGAGTAGAGCTTTACTGTTACAGCTATAGAAAAACAAAATGGTAGTTATGTGAGGTAAAGGATGTGTTAACTAACCTTACTGTGGCAAACATTTCACAACATGTATCAAAAAATTACATAGTACACCTTAAACTTACACAATGGTATATGTCAATTATATCCCATAACTAGAAACAAAAAGAAAATTACATGGGAAAAAAAAGGTTTTTTTAAGATTTTAATAATTTATTTGACAGAGAGTGAGCAAGTGAGAGAGCGAGAGAGAGAGAGAGAGAGAGAGAACACAGAAGCCAGGGAAGAGTAAGAGGGAGAAGCGGACTCCAGCTGAGCAGGACATTGGGACCTTGACCTAAGCCGAAGGCAGACACTTAACCAACTAAGTCACCAAGACCACCCCATAATTTTTTTTTTTTTTTATAAAACCTGCTAATGTCTCCAACTATGAAAGAACCGACACCTACTGGGTATTTACTACATGTTACTATCAATTCTGAGTGCTTTGCATTTATTATCCAATTAATCCTCACTACAATCTAAGGATACAGGTTTGATTATTATCACTACTTTACACAATGACACTGCAGCACAGAAAGGTCAAGCAACAACACCAAAGCCATATGGTAGCTAAGGGATGGAATCAGAAATTGAATTCAGACAGTCTGTCTCTACAGTTCACATTCTTCAGCACTCTATAAACTGCTTTCAGGAAATGTTAGCAATTCTCAAACACCACCTGAGGAAATCTTAGCCTTGACTGAGACAAAGACAATGCCCAAACCTGAGAAAAGAGTAGGATTTTAAATATCATAAGATACAATATTTTTACACTAGGCTAGATTTATTCCTTATATTCTATCTTTTTTTAAATCATCTTAAAGCCTGCTAATCCTTAGATTTCTATTAAAACAGTCATCATTACAAAGGCCTTTCAGCTGTGTGGACTTGAAGCAAAACAGTGTATCACAGGTTCATTTCCCTATATATAAAGATAACAATATTATTTAACCATGGAGAAATAGTATGAAGTGAGGGAATACATGTGAAAGTACATTTTAACATTTAAAACATTAATTATATGCTTGTAATGTGGTGTCACAGTATTTTTCATACCAAAGTTTTTAGAGTTTGTTGCTTGAAGCCTATCCCCTTTCAGTGACCTTTTTATGCCACAATTAGCACTGTCTATATAGACTGGCTGCACAAAGTGCTTTTTTTAAATCAACTCATTCATCAAATCTCAACTGTCACCCTCCACCTCACAGTAGAATATTCTTCAAACTTTCCTTACTGTAAAGATTAACCAATGGTGGTTTTTAAAATGTCATAGTCTCTAGTGTCTCCCCTGGAAATTTTGATTATTTAGATCTGGCATGGGATACAGGATAATACAAAGTTTATGAAATATCCAAAGTGATTGTTATAATAAGTTGAGGGTTGGAAACATTACAGTAAATATTAAGCTTTTCTAGAGATTTGAAAACAAACACCGAAAATCCTTTTGGGGCACCCGGGTGGCTCAGTGGTTGAGTGCCTGCCTCTGTTTCAGGTCGTGGTCCTGGGGTCCTGGATCGAGTCCTGAATCAGGCTCCCTGCATAGAGACTGCTTCTTCCTCTGCCTATGTCTTTGCTTCTCTGTGTCTATCATGAGTAAAAATAAAATCTTTTTAAAAAATCCTCTCATTTGCTACCTAATATTAGCACAAAGATTATTTTTGGACCTAGTTTTTTTGTTTTGTTTTGTTTTCTTGTTTGTTGTATTTTCTGTTTTGTTTGTTTGTTTGTTTGTTTTTTAACTCCAATACGTTGACAGGAATGGTAGAGAACTTTTTTTTTTTCTCCTGGAAGAAAGATATGTTTAAGTAATGTATTAATTTGAATAGACAAAGTTATAAGAGAGTAACAACTTAGAAACTAAATCCCATTGGGTTAACACAATAAATACCTGCATCATTCACAGTGCATGTCTGTTGAGGGTTAGAAGAGACCGGAGGAATGAGAATGGACGATCTATTCCACATGGTGACTAAATGAACCAGAAAGAGTCTCTAGGACCTTGTAAGCTGGGAGTTGCAGCCTTTGGATTATCAAGGTAGGGAAAGGGAGAGACTGAAAGCTCAAATCTGAGTATATCCCTGCCTCAAGCCAAAAGTGACACACAATTCAATCCTTAGTTCATTGGCCGAAACAAATAGGATCATCAAAATGGAAGCAGCTTAGAAATGAAGAGTAACAAATGGAGTATTTTGTTAGCTTTACTATGTCTGCCTCAGTCTACTTTAAGTTCAATGAGTACTCTAAATAAATAATCACCAATATTTAAGCAATTTAAAGCTACCCAGCAATCTGGAAAAGAAGAGAAAGCTCTAATCAAATTGGTCTCTCACCCCAAGGATTCAAAATTTACTTAAGACTGTAGTCCTGCAACTCATTAACTTGCAAGAAATGTGCATTAAAGATCTTAATGGTGTGATATATGCTTTAATTTCAACAGAAATGAACACCTTTAGTAAGGCAGAGTTTCATGTAAGAAATGGGATAAATTAGAACTACAATATTTAGAAAAACTCTGGGAATATGCTGGTATATCTTAAACTTTGAGGGAGTCACCATGAGAAAAATACAAATTATGCTTGTGTAATAACATATGGGCTAAGTAATTAAATTCAGTATATGATTCAGGAAAATACTATATGACTCAACATCATAGGAAAAGAAAGAAACCAATATTTTGAAGAACCTTCCACATGCAAGGACTCAGCTATTCCTTTACCTATGTTATCTCTATTTTATCATTGACTAAAACCCTCAGAAGCAAGCATTATTCCCATTTTACAAATGAGATAAAAAATGTGAAGCAAATAGATTAACATTACACAATTAGTAAGTAGCAAAACTAAGATTCAAACCCATGTCTGAGGGTCCCATGTTGTGTATGGGGATGTGTATATTTTTCCCATTATATTAAGTGATGCCATGCTAACTAACCTAGGATGTCCTTCATAAAATCTTGCCTTGATAAAAGATAAAGAATATGTGTAAAACACTTTACTAGTAATTTTTAACGAAGTCATAACCCATTCACAGCCATACTCAGGGATCTTGTGACAGATTCATGTATAACATTTCTTTGCTACAGGACCAGAAACATATAAAACAAATAGGCAAAAATCATTGAGGCATCTTCTTTTGAACACTCCTTCTCCCCCTTTTCCTCCTAAATTGCACAAGAATTGGCAGCTAATTAACAGCTCATTAGCAGCATTGATAAACCATGTGACAAAAACAAATGCTGTGCTAACAGAAGGGAGAGCTTTCCAATGAATATGAAATAGAATATAGGAAAAAATCCAATTGCTGAAACAAACTTCCTATAGATTTCTTAATGATTCTTGCCATATTTCATGATTTCTTAGTCATTCATGCATTCAGATGTGTATTAATCACCATGTTTTTTTATTATTAATCACCATGTTAAAGGCAATGTGGTAATTTGGGGTATTCAAAATATGTGTCAAATACAATTCTTTCCTTCAAGAAGTTCATAATATAAAAAGATGATTAAAGAGTCTATACATTTCCTTCTTGTAAATAATCGTTATGAAAATAGAATATGATCTTTTTAGGTAAAAGTTGGCATTACGTTGATAACTCACACATGCACATCTGACAACATATTTGCTGGTTAGACTGTTATTAAAAGAGGCATGGCTAAGAAACTGGGAAAAATTTTGATGTGTATAAAAATTGGATCTCACAGATTAATTTGAAGCATCCTGAATAACTAGACTTAATTTTCATGCAAATCTGACCTGTTACTTTTTCAACTCAAAACATTGTTATTATCCATTTCTTTTTTATTATAAATTTATTTTTTATTGGTGTTCAATTTGCCAACATATACAATAACACCCAGTGCTCATCCCGTCAAGTGCCCACCTCAGTGCCCGTCACCCAGTCACCCCCGCCCCCTGCCCACCTCCCCTTCCACCACCCCTAGTTCGTTTCCCAGAGTTAGGAGTCTTTCATGTTCTGTCTTCCTTTCAGATATTTCCCACTCATTTTCTCTCTTTTCCCTTTTATTCCATCTCACTATTTTTTATATTCCCCAAATAAATGAGACCATATAACGTTTGTCCCTTTCCGATTGACTTATGTCACTCAGCATAATACCCTCCAGTTCCATCTACGTCGAAGCAAATGGTGGGTATTTTTTGTTTCTAATTGCTGAGTAATATTCCATTGTACACATAGACCACATCTTCTTTATCCATTCATCATTCAATGGACACCGAGACTCCTTCCACAGTTTGGCTATTGTGGACATTGCTGATAGAAACATCGGGGTGCAGGTGTCCCGGCGTTTCACTGCATCTGAATCTTTGGGGTAAATCCCCAGCAGTGCAATTGCTGGGTCGTAGGGCAGGCCTAGTTTTAACTCTTTGAGGAACCTCCACACAGTTTTCCAGAGTGGCTGCACCAGTTCACATTCCCACCAACAGTGCAAGAGGGTTCCCCTTTCTCCACATCCTCTCCAACATTTGTGGTTTCCTGCTTTGTTAATTTTCCCCATTCCTATTGTTGTGAGGTGGTATCTCATTGTGGTTTTGATCTGTATTTCCCTGATGGCAGGTGATGCAGAGCATTTCCTCTTGTGCTTGTTGGCCATGTCTATGTCTTCCTCTGTGAAATTTCTGTTCACGTCTTTTGCCCATTTCATGACTGGATTGTTTGTTTTTTTGCTGTTGAGTTTAATAAGTTCTTTATAGATCTTGGAAACTAGCCCTTTATCTGATATGTCATTTGCAAATTCCTTCTCCCATTCTGTAAGTTGTCTTTGAGTTTTGTTGATGGTATCTTTTGCTTTGCAAAAGCTTCTTATCTTGATGAAGTCCCAATAGTTCATTTTTGCTTTTGTTTCTTTTTCCTTCATGGGTGAATCTTGCAAGAAGTTACTGTGGCCAAGTTCAAAAAGGTGTTGCCTGTGTTCTCCTCTAGGATTTTGATGGATTCTTGTCTCACATTAAGATCTTTCATCCAAAAAAAAAAAAAGATCTTTCATCCATTTTGAGTTTATCTTTGTGTATGGTGAAAGAGAGTGGTCTAGTTTCATTCTTCTGTATGTGGATGTCCAATTTTCCCAGCACCGTTTATTGAAGAGACTTTCCTATTTCCAGTGGATAATCTCTCCTCCTTGGTCAAATATTAGTTGACCATAAAGTTGAGGGTCCACTTCTGGATTCTCTATTCTGTTCCATTGATCTATGTGTCTGTTTTTGTGCCAGTACCACACTGACTTGATGACCACAGCTTTGTAGTACAACCTGAAATCTGGCATTGTGATGCCTCCAGCTATGGTTTTCTTTTTTTAATATTCCCCTGGCTATTCGGGGTCTTTTCTGATTCCACACAAATCTTAAAATAATTTGTTCCAACTCTCTGAAGAAAGTCGATGGTATTTTGATAGGGATTGCATTAAACGTGTAAATTGCCCTGGGTAACATTGACATTTTCACAATATTAATTCTGCCAATCCATGAGCATGGAATATTTTCCTATCTCTTTTTGTCTTCCTCAATTTCTTTCAGAAGTGTTCTGTAGTTTTGAGGGTATAGATCCTTTACCTCTTTGGTTAGGATTATTCCTAGGTATCTTATGCTTTTGGGTGCAATTGTAAATGGGATTGACTCCTTAATTTCTCCTTCTTCAGTCTCATTGTTAGTGTATAGAAATGCCACTGACTTCTGGGCATTGATTTTGTATCCTGCCACACTGCCAAATTGCTGTATGAGTTCTAGCAATCTTGGGGTGGAGTCTTTGGGTTTTCTATGTAGAGTATCATGTCATCGGTGAAGAGGGAGAGTTTGACTTCTTTGCCAATTCGAATGCCTTTTATTTCTTTTTGTTGCCTGATTGCTGAGGCTAGGACTTCTAGTACTATGTTGAATAGCAGTGGTGAGAGTGGACATCCCTGTCTTATTCCTGATCTTAGGGGAAAGGCTCCCAGTGCTTCCCCATTGAGAATGATATTTGCTGTGCTTTTCGTAAATGGCTTTTAAGATGCTGAGGAATGTTCCCTCTATCCCTACACTCTGAAGAGTTTTGATCAGGAATGGATGCTGTATTTTGTCAAATGCTTTCTCTGCATCCATTGAGAGGATCATATGGTTCTTGTTTTTTTTTTCTCTTGCTGATATGATCAATCACATTGATTGTTTTACGAGTGTTGAACCAGCCTTGTGTCCCGGGGATAAATCCTACTGGGTCATGGTGAATAATCTTCTTAATGTATTGTTGTATCCTATTGGCTAGTATCTTGTTGAGAATTTTTGCATCCATGTTCATCAGGGATATTGGTCTATGAACAATCCACAAAAACAGGGACTGAATAGGTATCATGATGACATTAAACTCATATCTTTCAATAGTAACTCTGAATGTGAATGGGCTTAATGACCCCATCAAAAGGCGCAGGGTTTCAGACTGGATAAAAAAGCAGGACTCATCCATTTGCTGTCTACAAGAGACTCATTTTAGACAGAAGGACACCTACAGCCTGAAAATAAAAGGTTAGAGAACCATTTACCATTCAAATGGTCCTCAAAAGAAAGCAAGGGTAGCCGTCCTTATATCAGATAAACTAAAATTTATTACAAAGACTGTAGATGATGAAGAGGGACACTATATCATACTTAAAGGATCTATCCAAGAAGAGAACTTAACAATCATCAATATATATGCCCTGAATGTGGGAGCTGCCAAATATATCAATCAATTAATAACCAAAGTTAAGACATACTTAGATAGTAATACACTTATACTTGGTGACTTCAGTCTAGCGCTGTCTACACTAGATAGGTCTTCTAAGCACAACATCTCCAAAGAAACAAGAGCTTTAAATTAAACACTGGACCAGATGGATTTCACAGATATCTACAGAACTTTACATCCAAATGCAACTGAATACACATTCTTCTCAAGTGCGCATGGAACTTTCTCCAGAATAGACCACATACTGGGCCACAATTCAGGTCTGAACCAATACCAAAAGATTGGGATCATTCCCTGCATATTCTCAGACTATAATGCCTTGAAATTAGAACTAAATCACAAGAAGAAGTTTAGAAGGATTTCAAACATGTGGAGGTTAAGGACCATCCTGCTAAAAGATGAAAGGGTCAACCAGGAAATTAAGGAAGAATTAAAAAGATTCTTGGAAACTAATGAGAATGAAGATAACCATTCAAAATCTTTGGGATACAGCAAAAGCAGTCCTGAGGGAGAAATACATCACAATACAAGTATCCCCCCAAAAACTGGAAAGAACTCAAATACAAAAGCTAACCTTACACCGAAAGGAGCTAGAGAAAAAACAACAAATAGATCCTACACCCAGCAGAAGAAGAGAGTTAATAAAGATTCAAGCAGAACTCAATGATATAGAGACCAGAATAACTGTGGAACAGATCAACAGACCAGGAGGTGCTTCTATGAAAGAATTAATAAGATAGATAAACCATTAGCCAACCTTATTAAAAAGAAGAGAGAGAAGACTCAAACTAATAAAATCATGAATGAGAAAGAGATCACCACCAATACCAAGAAAATACAAACGATCTTAAAAACTTATGAGCAGCTTTACACCAATAAATTAGGCAATCTAGAAGAAATGGACACATTTCTGGAAAGCCACAAACTACCAAAACTGGAACAGGAAGAAATAGAAAACCTGAACAGGCCGATAACCAGGGAGGAAATTGAAGCAGTCATCAACAACCTCCCCAGACACAAAAGTCCAGGGCCAGATGGTTTCCCTGTGGAATTCTATCAAAGGTTTAAAGAAGAAACCATACCTATTCTACTAAAGCTGTTTGGAAAGATAGAAAGAGATGGAATACTTCCAAACTCGTTCTATGAGGCCAGCATCACCTTAATTCCAAAACCAGACAAAACCTCACCAAAAAGGAGAATTATTATCCATTTCTGTTAAAGTTGTAACTTCTTTAAATGGTGCACTTGATCTTGACTTGTCTTTCCATGTTTTGTGTGTGTTTGATCCTATTCATGAATCTCAAAATATGCCACACTGTAGCACATCTGTTACTCCCTTCACCTGTGTGACCTTCAACCATCCTATCAACTCACTTTATCTTTACCAATTGCCCTCATGCTTTAAGATGCAGGTAACATCATCAAATATAGAAGGCCAGCCTAAACTCAAGTCAGATTTGCCACACTTCTCATTGACCTATATTGAACTCATCACACCATATAATAGATACCTTTATTTGTCTTCTATTTATCCCTTGGGCTTTTTTGAGAGCAGAGGTTGTATCTTCTCATCTCTGTATCTTCAGTGGCTAATCCTGGGCAAGGACATAGTACGAACTTAATATCTGAACTATTAAGTGAATCAATTAGTGTATGCTATTCCAATTCACATCTTTAATGAGAATATATGAATGCTGGGCACAGGAAGCTCTGCTTTAAGCTATAGACATAGTTAAAAGAAAAATACATTTACTAACATTGTTTTCTCTTAAAAGAACACACCCGGATATTTTAATAAAGCAGTGAAGTAGATCATCTTATAGAACAAAACTTTAAAGAAATAAACATAGATTTTTTTAATGGTTCCTTTAGTATAATTTGTACTTGTCATGATTGTAGCTTAGTTACATGATTACATCGAGGACACCCTGTTAGAATTGTAGAATACTTATAATTCTCTGCTTCAACAGATAGTAGCATTAAGATTATGTGAGTTTTCTATTCTTTTTAAAGATTTTATTTATTTGAGAGAGAGAGATTGAGCATGAGCAAGGTAGAGGGGCAGAGCAAGAAGAAGACTCCCCACTGAGCAGGGAGCCTAATGTGGGGCTCCATTCCCTCTGGAACATACATGCAACTTAACAGTTGAGCTGAATGTACTTGTGAAGCAAATAAGAAATTGAGCCATGAAAACAAGACACGGCATGTGAAAAGTCAACCTGTGAGTTTCACAATAAGAAAATGGTCATCTTCCCTCCCACTTCAATGTCATGCCTGTTAAATCACCTTCTAATTCACTTTATCCAACCTAAGATAATTTTCTTCTCAGAATTGTAGGTACCTTTAACTACAGAATTCAGACTAATTGTTATAAAACAGGTGTTTTACATCTTATTTAAGATGACAATGAACTAGCATCCTTTAACACATCTCTCAAATTCAACTTTTTGCTCATATCTTATGATGATACATAAAAAGACAAATAGAGAAAAAATTGATAACTATTGACAAAATGAAGAAATAGGTGGTATTAGCTTGACATTATGCTGGTCATTATGCTATGCCTCATGAAAGAGATTAACCTCTTTACAGAAAAGAACACAGATATTTCATTTTTTGTATTCCATTAATTTAGAGACTCAGCGTCTACTAAAATCAGAAAATTGCTGGTGGTTGTGCTGGTAGTTTTGAATGACAGAAAAGAAAGCCATTTGAAATGGGAGGTGATTTTACTTGAGCAGAGCCACACTGGCTGAATTTCTGTAGTAATTCCACATATCCAATCACCTTCCAGATTTTACAGTAAGACAGGTTCCATAAGAATTAAAATGTTAGGCTAGAAGATTTAAGAGTAATCCTTAGGCCCTGTCTATTGGGGAACTTCAAGTTTGTCTATCTCAAACATTGTCTTTACTTGGGGAAAAAAAGATAGGGAAAAAAACCCTTTAGAATACTAAAAACTAAAAGGATGTGTAATCTATAGAAATCAACATAAACTTTAAGAAATATAGTCATTTTCAATAAAAGACAAAATTAAATTGCTTTTTGAAACAAAGATTAAAAAGAGAATGTAATAAAAGGACAATGTTTTTCTACTTTTTAAAAAAATCATAAAAAAATAGTAAACAGCATGAAACTTATATGAAAGAGTACATGAAATTAAAATTATATTACCAGTCTCAGGAAAGCCAAAGTGAAGCTACAGGAGTCTAGTCATTAATTCTAAGAACAGACTGAGAAATCTCTTGAGGATACAGAAGAAAAATAAAAGTATGACAAAGATTAAAGTACTGAGAGAGGCAATAAATATAGAATACAGAAAAATCCAACAAATGTTGAAATGTTAGGAGTTCAGCATTAATAAATAAAATTGTGTGATATAATTAACAGCGACAAATTTGAAGAAATTCCTCAGGAAGTAAAAATATGAAATGTCTTTAAACTTTCAAACAAAATTAAATAGAAATGTTTCATAATAAGATGCATTTTGAAAAAAAAAGTTGAATTTCAATGATAATTTAAAAAGATCCAAGCATAAAAACAGTATCTAAAATTATATGGAATTATTCTGATTCAACCATCCCCTGTGGCAGTAAATTCCAAAAAGCAATGAACCAAAATTTAAAGGATTTTGAATCTCTTTATATATGGTTTCCAAAGGATAATAAGTATAGAGCAAGGTAAATATATACTCAGCTATACCAAATAGTTAAATATGCTCAGAAATTGTGTTATTTTTGAAAAAAAGATATTTCCCATTATATTTAAAATTTAAAATAGAAAAGGAAATTACTAAAAGGATCTATGAAAACAAAGATATAAAATGAGTTTAACATTAGATTAACTCTATATTTTGTAAATGTACATTTTGTTCACAAAACATTTAATATTACAATGACTTGAAAGAGAAGTTATTTTTAGAAAAATATATTAACACTGAAAATCAGGTAGATCGGGCAGTTGTCAAAAACTAAGAATGCATTCTGATTAGGACAGTTGCTTCACAATCATCTAATTATTAGCATACATCTTTTTGAAGAAAACACAAGTAGAAAGAAACATGTATATATAAGTGTGTGTGTGTGTGTGTGTGTGTGTAATCTCCAACTCCCTAGAATTAACCTGGCATACGTTCTGGTAAGTATCTTTTATGAAATGGGAAAAATTCTCCTCCATTGTTTTCAGAAGTTCTTTATTGTTGTTTTTAATAGTACATTACTCATAAACATTATGTTATGAAGGGTTATTCTTGTTTCCTTGAGATGCTCTAGCATTGTCTTTTCTTACATTCAAAGTATTTATAGGTCACTTCCTTGTATGATGTACATATCACCATGATGTCTGTTTTCCATGGGTCATGGGTGGTGAAGGCTACCTGGCATAAGGTTATAAGGTAACCTTATATAGCTGTTGTATGCTTTAATGGTCATGGGAAACATATACAATTTCTTACCTCTCTGGCTAAAAATGGTGTGAAGGCAACAGGGATGTTAATGGTTAAAGAATTGGCCTTGTAGCTAAAATGGGTAAATGAAGCACCTGGTTTCATATGCATGTCCCAAGAATCATGATATTCTCTTGTACAACTCCAGTATGGCTATCAATTTCAATAAATTTTACATGAATACAGCACTTCTATACAATTTGTTGTTTGTATTCTAATATTTTCAGTAGGCCAAATAATGTCCTCTATAGCATTTTTTCCTCCAGTCTAGAGTCAGATAGAACATATTTCTCAAGCCTCTTTTAATTTAGTATATTACTGCAGGCCTTCATTGACTTTGATGGTGACATTTTTGAAGATTATAGTTCACCATCCTTTTTTCTAATAGGACACTTTTCATTTCATTTGTCTGAGGTTTTTTAATGATTAACTTTCAGGTTTTGCATTTTTGGCTAGGATACAACATAGGTAATGAGTCCTCCTTAGATTTTGAGGAACATGATGTGCATTGATCTCTCACTAGACATTTTAATTTTGATAGTCTAGTAAACATTTTGCCCATTTAATGGACATTTGTTCATTGATTGATTACATACAACCAGGTTTATATTCCTTTTCTATTCAAATATATATTTCCTTTTAAAAAGAAATATTTATTTATTCATTACTATTTATTATTTATTTATTTATTCATTCATTCATTGATTCACACACACAGAGAGAGAGAGAGAGAGAGAGAAGCAGAGACACAGGCAGAGGGAGAGGCAGGCTCCATGCAGGGAGCCCAGTGTGGGACTCAATCCTGGAACTCTAGGATCATGCCCTGAGCCGAAGGCAGATGCTCAACTTCTGAGCCACCCAGGCATCCCTAGTAAAGACATATATTAACACACACATACAAAGTGATCATGAGTTCCATAGTTTTGCTTTGAAATATATATTTGATAGGATTCTATGTAAATAATGTATCAGCAAGAAAAGTAAACAGAAGGTCCCAAAGTTTCAAAGCACAAATTCTCATTCTTATTTCATAATAAAGCATATGGAAGTGCTGACCAAAAATAAACCTTTCAACTTTTAAGTGAGTAAACTTTTTTAAAGATTTATTTATTCATGAGAGACACACAGAGAGAAAGGCAGAGACAAAGGCACAGGGCTCCTACAGGGAGCCTGATGTGGGACTCCATCCCAGGACCTAGGTATCAAGACCTGAGCAGAAGCACATGCTCAACCATTGAGCCACCCAGGCACCCCAAATAGACCTTTTAAAGTAATAAATAATTAATTTACTATTTAAGAGAGAGGCTGGTCCAAGTGCAGTGGTGTTTACAATTAATTGATCACAGCCAGTTACAGATTTCTGGGATGCCTGAATGATTACTTCCCTTGAGGAATGTATATTATAGCATGAGAACTTTGTATCCACACACCGGGTTCAAACATGGATTTTGCCACCTAATAGCTGGGTGATTTTGGCTCAATGACTTGACCTCTCCAAGTCCTAACTTCATCACCTGAAAATCAGGACAGTGATAACAGCCTCTAAGAGTGTCTGTGGAGATCAAATGTGGTGATGAATTAAAGTGCTTAGCATAGTGCTTGGCACATAGTAAGCACTCAATAAATGATAGCTGCCATTATACTAGACAGAACATGTGAAAGAACAATACTAAAAGATTGTTTGATTCTCTGTTTGTAGTAATATGACATATAAATCTCAACAATCAAAAGGTATTTCAAGGTCAAACATTTAACAATAACTAATTAATTATATTTTCCTTTTAGTAAATCATTATCGGAAGAAGTCATGAGGTGACCTTTTTTTGGTTACAGCAATCCAATAAAACTTACATTAGCCAGTGTTTCAGGAACATTAGTCTAATGTGCTTTCAGAGATCACCTTCTCTGAGCAGTATAATAAGTTTGTGTGAAAAGCATAAAGCATGTAATATATAATAAGATTTGGACTTTAATGAACCATCTTGGCAAACTGACTAGTACTATAATTCAAAGGTGAGCTTTCTTTAATTAATGAATTAAAAAATCCAAGAGTATTCCCTAAATGCTACACCTGGTTATGCCTTAACTTGTCTTCGTTTTTACCATATAGCTCTGAATTGTTTAGCAACATCAAATGAATCTTAAGTGACCGCAGCTATGAAAATAATAAGGAAGAAGAGGGGTAACTTAAAAAGATATAGCATACCTAGCAATATGTATGGAAGCTTACAAAGCATGGAAATATTAGCAAATCTAGCTTCTATTTGATTATGAACCCACCAGGTAACTTTTTGAAAATTCTCCCTACCAGGTGTATTCTACAAAAAAGGCTTTCAAAACCACTGGGTCAGACTCAGATAAACATCCATACTGAAAGATTTCAAGAATACAAGACTAGAAGATCATCTCAAGGAATAATATCATCTCTCTTATTCCTATAACCTTTGAAAAGAGTTTATGACAGTTGATTGTAATCATGTATCAAACTTTTCTACAAAGTCATAAGTTCCCCAGGAGTAGGAATTTTGCACAATTGCATGGTGCTTCTGATATTTAATAAATGCCTAACAAGTAGACTTAGAATGCCCTAAATGTATGATTGCTCAAGAAATGGATACACAAGGGAACAAGCGATAAATAGTGGTAGAATTTCTTTATTTGGGTTAAAATAATCTCCTATTAATATGCTCTAACTTAGTGATATCTAGAAATGTTAGCTATTATGCAAATATATCATTTCAACAAATCTAAGGTGCCATGAGTGATAAGAAGAACCATTATTTTATGTGAACTTAAGAAAGAAAAACAAAGCACTGCCAATTTAACTGATTAAATTGCTGTGCTTAAATGAAGGAATATCCAAAATTCAGTGAAATAAAATTTGGAGAAAAAATACACCTTAGCATTAATACTATCTCTCTTTTTTTTTTTTTTATTTAAATGCCTTAAACTTTCACTGAAAGCAAAAGTAGAAAGAATTACATAGAACTTCTTTACCCCTTCATGAAGAAAAGTGACTTAGGAAGAGGCCATTGAGATTATAAATGAATCTCTACTCTTTAAACCTTTTATCTGGAGGTGGCTATGAGAAGCTGCAGATCTACTAGAACTTGTGTGGAGAAAATCGAGCTTTTTATGGGACTTAGACTCAACAACGGTTAGAACAGCAATTTTTCTTAAAATTATTAGGGAGCAACAGCATGAAAACAAAAACATGCAATAGTGATTTCAAACACCTAGTTGTTGTATTTAATATGTAATAGGAAGAATTTTGCTCTAGAAAGAAAAGTATAGATTTTGGATAAATTTATTGAAGTTCATTTACATCTGACGTAACTAACGCTAGCTATAGCTTCTAAGCTATCAGTTTCCTAGGCTAGGTGCCACTGCATTGCTTTCTACAACAGTATCAATCATATAAACATAGACAATCATGAAACTTACAACTTATGACTTATTTTAAATTAAAGAGAGGTCTATACATATTAGAAGTACTCTTATCTTTTTTGAACTTCTGGTATCAAATGGCGAATTTTGAGAGGAAGAATAGGCTTTGAAAAAAAAAAAAAGAATAGGCTTTGGAAAATTCAATGTGCCTTTTGACATTAGGCCATGGCTTAACAAAACTGGATAATTGGCCCTATAAACCCCAGCTATTTTAAATATTTTAGAGGTAATTCAGTGCATTACATAAATGTCTAAGCCATTGACTCACTTTCTTTTATAGAAAGCAGGGTTTCTTTTCAAGGAAGGTATTCTGGTTTCACCTACTTTTTTCTTGAAGAAAAGAGTTGTTATTTTATCTCTGTGCTCTTAAGCCATAGACAACCATTTGTTGAGCTGATTTGTTGATTGAGTTAATAGTTGTATAAACTTCTGGAGTCATCATGTTCTTTAATTGTAATAAAAGGATAGTTGCTCACCTCCAAAGTATATGCTGGAAATGAAATGAAGTTGTGGCGTCAATCAGAAACATGTTCCTCCTTCTATCTATCTTCTCTGTTAGCTCTCTAAAACAATGGCTAGGAGCTTTATAAAGGAACAACATAAACTTTAGAATTTGGTATGGTTTCTCTTAGAGGTACCCAATAAATTGCCTAATTGTAAAAATTATAAACTTTTAATGGAGGAATCTAATTTTTTCTTCTTTACTCCCTCACAGCCCTTTGGAATAGGGCTCTCCTTTGGCTTGCCAGCATAGTTTATATCTATGCAACAACAACAGGACACAGTACTGCTATTCTTAATGATCAGAGGCTGAGAGATTCATGGGGTCATCTCTTATTACTGGAGCTGGTTATGTTGCTTTACAAGGAGTTGGCTATACTCTTCACTCATTCTGTACATCGAGACTGTAGCTTTCTATTAATTCCTCTTTCCCTGGGGTCAACACACTTAAGAAAATTATGCCATGTTGTGTGACCACACTATTGCTGACCAATTTATTCCACTTGTAAATAGGTTGCTTCATTAGCCTGCCAATGCTTGTCCTGCTGCTGATTGAGACTGCCTGGTACTATTGTTTTGAGGATTAAATGGGTTAATATACCCAGAGTGGTTTGAAAAGGTCGTGGCCCATAGAGTACTCTCAGTAAGGGTTTGCTAGCATCATTATGAGTAAGTGGACCTTGATTCTATACCATATCCTTAGACCGTTCAGATTCAAGAAAAAAAGAAAAAAGTTCAATTTAGCTTCCTAAACACAAGCTTATCTACTAACAAACTTTACTAATTTCATTAGCACTTCATTTCTCCTCTGGCTTTTGTCCTTATGAAGATAATTCTTTGTCCTGGAACCTGAGGATAAGTGAGTAATAGGATATTCAGACACAAATGCCTGCTAAGTCTTAACCAGAGATATTATTGTAGAATTCCTAATAAGTATTTGGAAAAAGTGTCCCTAGATTTTATCAGCAACTAAAGATTACTAGTGTCAGTGATAATGGTTCAAAGGTTAGTAGATCACATCTCAGTTTTCTATTTGGTTTTGATGAAGGAAGGAGGAAAGGACTGTGTAGGCATAATTCTGCATGATTGTTGAAAACAAAGCCATGACCAACTAAAACAGAGAACAAGATGCTGGTCAAACTCAAGTGTGTTTCCTGGTAGTAGGGAGACAAGCTAAGAAAAAACTATTACAAGAGACAAAGTTACCTAAAAAGATGCAGAGCCTATATTACTTTTTTGCCTCTGACCAATACTTGTCCTGTCCCTACATAAACTTCCATAACACTATAATACAGCTAATCATCTGGCTGCCTTACTCCAATATGAAAAGTAACCAAACTGAAAAGGCTGAGCACTGCTTATAAACATGAGCATTGAAAACATCAACACAGCAGCTCTGTATTTTTTGTTGAGAGACACCTGCCTAAACTGAGGCAGACTGAAATAATAAAATACTCTAAGACTGGAATCTTGTATCCTATGCATTATATATTTATATGTATAGACATATCTACATACATGTAAAGCAAAAGTTGGGGAGCATGAGGAAAGAATATTCTATGTGAAAGAATATTCTAAAATAAAGACTCAATTACTTACCAGTGGTGTTGTCTTAAGCAAATTGTTTAAGCTTCTGAGTCCCTGTGTATCTATATGCAACATGGAACTACGAGAACCTGTTCTCTTCACCTTTCAATTGTATTTTCAATTTGATACCTCAAATGATTTAATGTACAAGAAAGCCTTTTTCATATTGAAAAATAGTATGCATGTATAAGGGCTTATTCACAATAGAGTCATATGATAAACACCAAAGTTAAATTTTCTAGATTGTGTTGCACTGAGGGTGTAGGCATCTGTCTCTTCCCCAAACACTAATCCCATTTGTGGTACATAATTGCACAACTTGGAAAGAAAAATGTTATGAAAATCTCAGGAGGTTCCTATTTACTTTCATGAGTTATTTCTACAGTTGCCCCAGAAAATAAATTGTTAATGTATGTATTACAAATAATTGCATAAATAATGACAGCACCAAAGAAACAATCAACAGTTATGCACACACCTTTTGTAACAGTAAATTCCAAGTGCAAAATGCTTGGCAACTTAAAGAAAGAAGTTGAACTTGTTAATTTTCTGGCAAGAAGGTTAAGTAGAGAAGAAGCAATTCAAACATATGTGAGCAGCTGGGCTCCCTGGCACTTGAAATCCCTAAACAGCTGGCAGAGAGAGAGCCTACTGTTGAGGATGCATCAGGGCTGGTGGGGGATGAGAAGAAAAGAAATGGGCAAAAGAAGTTATTACAGATGTTTTCTGGGGGATTTGTTCAATTTGTCAAAAACTTTTCTGATTAAGATCAAAGTTCTGCAATGCTATATTTAACATTTCCTGAAGATCTATTCCATGTTAGAAACTGTAAATGTGCTTATTTCATTTATTCTCCATGAACTGAAGACAGTACTATGATTCTCACTTTGCAATTGAATAAACCAAGTGTAGAAAGTGTCAGTGATTTGACCAAAGTAAATGATGGAATCAGGATTCACATCTGTGTGTGTCTGACTCTTAAGCCTATGTTTTTTGTATATTTTTAGTCTCTCTTGGGAGCATACATGTGCAGAAGAGCCATAGGAGATCTTCCAATAGATAAGGATTCCACACTTCTGTCACACACCTTCTCAAAAGAGACACTTGATATATTTCATACTAGGTCAAATCATATGAAATTGCCAAAATAAGATCACTCTTGACCATCAAAATGATAATGTTATGTAGCTCAAGTTAACTTCTGTATCAAACAAGTCAACTTTTATGCTACAACCTAAAATGTATCCTCCCCACTTTTACCATTTAGTTACCCCTCAGTCTCTTGTTTTCCTCTTCTCCAACTACCAGAAATCTCTTGAATTTCAGACTTGGTTCAGATGTCACCTCCTCCTTTAAGACATTCCTCAAACTCCTTGATAGGAAAAAAATTTAAAAAAAACTGTCAATGACTCTAAACAAGAAATGCTTTCTGCCTTCTCTTAAGCTTATTTATTTATTTGAGAGAGAGATAGCGAGAGAGAGAGAACAAGCATGGAGAACAGCAGGCAGAGAGAGAGGGAGAAGCAGGATCCCCACTGAGGGAGGTCAGCCCTGGGGCAATATCCCAGGACCCCAGGATCATGACCTGAGCCAAAGGCAGATGTTTAGCTGACTGAGACACCCAGGTGCTCCTTTAAGGTTCTTTATCTGAATCCTCCTTGGAGAATGTTTCTCTTATCATATTAAATTATAAATACTTTGAACTCACATTTGATTATTCCTATGACACATTAAATTTAACTATCATTAAATTGTGTTGAGTTTCATTTCAGATAGCTCCTCTGCTATCGGAGGGGGTTAGTCAACTCTTTCCTCAAGAACCTGTAATGGCTTCTCTTGAGGTACTTAGCTGGCAAGGGGTTGCTGATCCCTTTCAAGGTATAGTACCAGAACTCTTCACCACTTTGAGAACTAAAACCAGACTCAAGATTACATGAGCTCCAATAGCGAGATACAAAGTTTGATCCCTAATAAGGCATGAATCATGTCACAAAAAAAATGAATGGCTTTGACAATTTATATATACAGAAACTGGAACAACATATATAGGAAAAGATCCTTTGGAGACAGGATTGAGGTAGAAGGAATTCAAAATTAAATTAGATCAAATTAATTTGGCTTGAACCATCATTTTTTATGGGTTCACTGAGCAGAAATCTGGATTAAATATGGTAGACTGAGGGTTGGGAATAAACTCTAACAGTTAAGCTACTTGGTTAAGTAAATTGTGGACCAAAAAGCCACACTAAATAAAGTTGAAATATAGGAACTTCTGTGGTATATAGAAAAAGGTATGTGCAGAAACTGGAATGCTATGGTGTACAATAGTTAAGTGTACAATTTGTTAAGTACAAATAAGATTTTCTCACTCATCTCCTAAATATATCTTTTATAAGAGACTGAAGGACAGTTCTGTTATCATGACTGGGTAGTATATTTGTAAGAGGAGTTCCATCATCCTTGAACAGCTCTGACATGTTCTCTATAAGCCAGAAATGACAGAAGGAACTGTCATTAACAGTTGATCCAAGATCCCTAAATGTAAGACATAGGATCCTAGATGTGAAAGCCAAGTTTTAGCACTTTGTTGCTGAAGCCAAGGTCAGTGTGGTTGCCAAAATAGGTAGCATAGCTGAAACACTTCTCATAGCAAACTGAGCCTCAGAGATGTTTGTCATTGACTAATAATGCTGCTCCTAGAACTGCAATATATGGATAGGCTTCTAAAGTAAAGTATTTCTTTATTAGTACAAGCATAAGAGCTCTAGGTCTGGCTTTACAAATGGAGAGTCAAGGCCTACAAAGTCCCAGACATAGATTCCCTTGGATGAGGGGTAGAGAAAGTTTCTGCTATGCAACCAAAAATGTATACTGTACATCTTCCTCCTAGATTTCTCCCCAATGAGACCTCTGTCATTTATTGGGAGATAGTAATGAGGGAGACAAAACAGCATTCACACTTTGCAGAATTTCCAGATACTGGATCTGAACCGACATGAATTCTTACAAACCAAACCTCAATCATGTTTCCCCTAGTCAGAATAGAGATTTGTGGAGATAAAGTCATCAATGGAATTTGGAGTTGGTTCTGTTGCATAGTCTCTGAACCATTATTATTTTCCCCCCAGATCTGGAATATTAAACTGGAGTAGACATACTTGCAAATGGAGAATTTCCACATTGGTTATCTGATGTGTGCAGTACTATCTCTTATGATATGGAAAGCCAGAAAGAAAATTCTAGAACTGCCTCTGTACCAAAATAGTAAATTAAAAGCAATGCCTCACTTTTTTAATGGATTAGAGAGCTCCGTGAACCATGCATGACTTGAAAAATGCAAAAGTACTTATCTCCCTCATCTCCTTTCACCTCACCTTCCTGGCCTGTGCAGAACCCAGATAGCTGATCATAAAATTAACATGTTGTGGCTACAATTGCCGCTGCTTTTCTAGGAGTAATTTCATTATTAGAGTAAATCAATGAATCTTTTGGCACCTGGTATTAGATATTGATCTTTCCATTCCCCTTCTACATTTTTGCCCTGCTTTTGTAGTTGATAGTAAAGATCACCAGAAGATGTTTACTTTCAGGCAAAAGGATCAGCAACTTGTCTTTACTGTTACACCTTAAGACCCTATCAACTCATCATTGCTATATCATAATCAAGTCTTTAGTGACTTGATCATCTTTCCATTCTACAGGACACATAACACATTGATGACATCATGTTGATTGGACTTGATGAGAAGGACATAATTGCTATGGTAGACTCATACTTGAAGGATGTGTGCCAGAGAATGGAAAAAAATTATTCTTCACAAAGACACAAGAACCTGCCAACGAGGTGAAATTTCTAGGGGACCTGGGGTCTACTCATTTACTAAAATATATTTTCTGAGGTCAAGTAAATTGTTGCATCTGAACTTCCCACCATTAATAAAGAGGCAGGATACCTAATGTGTCACTTTAGATATTAGAGAAAAGATACTTCATTTGGACAGGCTGCTTTAATTTATTTACTGAGGAACCTGAAAAATCTAACAGTTTTGAGTGAGGCTCAGAACAAGAGAGGGCTCTGCAACAGGTTCAGGTCATGGTACCCACTGCTTTGCTCTTTGGGTTGTATGACTCAGCAGATCTGATGGTACATATAGTGTTATTGGAAGACACGAATGCTATGTGTATTTGGCAGGCCACAAAAAGTGGATCATAACACATACTTTTATGGTTTGGAACTAAGATATGCCATGCCATTGTCCTCATATAACTATTCTACTTTTAAGCAACAGTATTTGGCTTGGTGCTGGACCTCAATACAGCCAGAATACCTGACAATGAGCCACTAAGTTACCATGTAATCTAGATTGCCTATCATGATGTGGGTATTATTTTATCTACCAATCCATTAAGTTAATTATACAGAGCAGAACATTTCATCATCAAATGTAAATTTTATATATAATATTGGGCTCAAGCACATTCTGAAGTTACATAAGCAAGTGACATAGGTGGCTATGGCTTGCATTTCTGTTATGTTACCTCCTTCCTCCTGACCTGTACGTATGACCTCATGGAGAGCTTTCCTGTGGCCAATTGGCTGAGGAATAAGCAAAAATAAGGTCTGGTTTGCAGATGGTAAATATGATGGTACTACCTGAAAGGGTACAGTTATAGAATTATAGCTCTGCAACCTACCATAGACTCATTCTCGGGAATCCTGTAATAGTGGTAAACAAAAATTCTTCCAGCGGGCAGAAATGCAAGCAAAAACCTGATTGGTCATTTTAAGACAGAGGGAGGTGTGTGTGTGTGTGTGTTTGTGTGTGTGTGTGTGTGTGTGTGTGTAAAATCATAGACTAATGGTTTGGTTGGATGATCAGACCTTAAGAAGCGACATGATTAGGAAATTGGTGAAAAGAAGGCAGAGTTATATAGACAGACTTGTCTGATTGGACACAAAATATGAAAATATGTGTGCTGCATGTGAATTTCACCAAAGAACAGCCTCAGGAGAGAAGTATCTTAACAATTAGGTGAACAGTAGGCCTTTAAGCGTTAGTCATTCTCTTTACCCAACTACTCTATTACTTTTTCCCAGTAGGCTCATAATAAAAAGTGCTCATGGCAGCAAGAATAGAGGTTATACATGGCCTTAGCAAGACGGACTTCGACTCATGAATTGTGATCTGGTTACAGCCACTGCTGATTGCCCAGTGAATTAACAGCAGAGACCAACAATGAGAACCCCCTCCTCCATATGCCATCACTCCTGGTAGGATCAGCCACATGGCATCAGGTTAGTTAGATAACATACTTCCTTTAGGGAAGAGAGTTTTATTCTCATTGGAGGATGCTTAAGTTGTATGCATATTTATCTTCCCTATCCCTGTGTTTGCTGAAATTACCACCTATTTTGATTTATAGGATGTCCAATATTCTGTCATGATATTCCATATAGCATTGCTCTTGATCATGGAACTCATCTTACAGGGAATAAAGCGTGGCAATAGGCTCATTCTCATGGGATCCTCTTGTCTTACCATGTTCACTGTCACCTTAAATCATTTGGTTTAATAGAGTGATTAAATACCTTTTGAAGACTGAATTATAGACCTAGGTGACAATACCTTATAGGCAAGGGGTAATATCCTCTAGGGTAAGACATATGCCCTAAATGATAGACCAAGAATTCCTAACCTAAGGGGAATGATAATGAAAAGGCGATTAGAGCTTATGATACTAGATACCCCAGGAATATACACACTAACTCATATTTCCAGTGGATAAGTGATGTGTATTCTGAGTTTCAAACTACCAGGACATAGACAAAATTGCCCTGAATTGGGAAATCTGGACTGTCCTGTAGGGAGAGTAAATGTTCCCTATTACAAAAATATAACACAAATAAGTGAAAATTACCATGTTGAATAATTATCTCACTTAATTGTACTTCAGGAAAGGTAGTCTCCTTAAAGGAAAATGGCTCTGATATGTAATTTTAAAGAAAAAAAAAATAGAACAGTAATGCTTACTATGATGACTATCCATCCAAGCATTTAAAATGCTCAAGTGAATCACATGAAGAAAAATTCACAAATCCCCAGTGTCATCCAAAGTTATTACAAACACAACTGGGAAATATATCACAGTGTCAATTCCTATTTTATTATGTATTGGGAAATCATCTCCAAATTGCTCATTGGAACTTGAGAAGTTAAATAGCCACAAGGACCATGAGCTGGCTCATCAGGCCATAAAAAGATGAAGAAGAAGAAACACTATATATGGCCTCCGTACATTGTGTAATCTGCTGTTTGTATTATTTTAATTACTGATGAGCAAACTCATAGGGGTATGACAGCAAGGATCCCCATTCCAATTCCAAGCCTAGGCTTTTCCCCAACTGCTCTGGTTTTCTTAGAGGTCCGCTTAGTGGGGAAAACGGATTGGCAATGATATTAGATTACATTAAAACTCTTGAAACTTTGTGGTACTATTTCAACTACTTATATTTAGTAACTGTGAAATGTGACATGTTTGCTAAATACCTCTTGTCAGTGACTTTCGCAAATTCTTAGAGGAAAGGAATAATTAATTAGAAGAGGAAGATTTAGAGGATGGATTGTTTATGAATGATGGAGGTGCCCACAGACTGAGTACCTACAATTTACTCCCTTTGATGTCCCTGCATCCTGGTCTCTGTGATCTGTGAGCTGTGTGAATTTGAGCAAGGGATTCAATTGCTGTAAGTCTCGGTTTCCTGAACCATATAATGGCATTATAATATTGATCTCTTGCATTGTATCTATAGGAACTTCGTGTGAAACTATTGTAAAATCCTGACTCTAAAATACTGTGTGTTGCATGCTAAGTACTCGATAAGTGGTAGCTACAATTATTTTATAGGACATCCAAATTTACAAATGAAACACTGTCATGATATGTTGCATTTGGAACAGGAAAAAAACACTAATTCTACACCATTTTTTTACTTGTAAATAGAAATATAAAGTGACAAGTAGCTGCTAGAAACTGTGTAGATAAGGTTCACAAATTCTTCAGAATGATTGTTTGCCTCTTTCTTCCCAACTTGAAAACAAAGGTAATCTGTTTTCCAGGGTGTTTTGCTACACACACCAACCCCCCCCCCCCCAATCTTTAACAGTGCCTTATTTACTTGTTTTCTAATGATTTCCTGCTGTTTTCTCATCAGGTAGTCTCATCTGGAACCGAACATATGCACTACAGGCCCTAATTAAGGCTAGCTAAAGTACCTCTCGCTTTTCTGTTTATCCAGTCTGCTAGCAATCAAGAGAAATGACCTTGCCACGACAGGCTCAGCCACAGCTCAGCTACATTGCTGAAAGGGGATATTGTGTCCACGTCAAATGTGAGCCCAAAATGATACCAGATAAGAATGAAAAATGATAGAATCTCTCACATAACAAATTATGCCTCTTAATAGCAAAGGGCCAGATAGAAAGCATTTAGGAAAACCACAAAGAAAACATTCGGTAGGAACTGAGGAAAGAGAGTCCTTTGAAAGTAAAAATAAAAGTAACTTCCTGTTATATAAATTCCCACTCTTCCGCCTTTCATACAATTCTAAAATTCAATCAAATTTGAAGGGAGATTATTTAGCTGTAATTGATTTATGTCCTATTTTACCAAGAAATGAGTTAAGATGGTTAATGTGGCTTTTCTTAACTCTAATAACTTTTATTTTGAGTCACACTCAAAACATAGTGACACACTATGTTTTCTTTTTCTAGTTAATAAAAACTGTTTATTGAATCGTGTGCCCTTCAGAACCAACATTAAGATTGCTCTAGCAAGGTAACTGGTCTGCACCATCTGGCTTCCATCAAAACCAGTCATCACCTGTTGGCCTTTCCTTGGTAAGCCTGTGCAGTGGCACCTGCCAGGCAGCCTCTGCTGCAGTGGCAGTGTCTTCAAAGGGGTGCTGCAGTGATAGTTTCTACCTCTCCAGGGCCATGTGTCCTCACCTTTAACTCTCTGCCACACTATTTTATTCTTCCTTAGTCTTTTGTAACGCTCTTCCCTAAAATCATTGGAATTCCCAGTGACAGGATCACAAAGGTATTTCCATGGCTGGTTCATATCCTTTGTTATAAGGGGTGGAGGGAAAAAAAATGAGTGTTGGATCCAGACAGGCCTGCATTCACCTCCAGTCTATGTGGTTCTGGGCAAGTCCCAATTTTTTTAATCTCTGTGCTATCATCTGAGTTTTTGTTTTAAGATAACATTACATAAACATTCTAGAATGGTTGGGGATGCAGTGATAAAATAAATATAAAGTACCTATAATGCCTGATATGTAGTGAGCACATAACACAATTTTTCTCAAATTTGTTTCAAATTATATCTATTGACGGGATATGGAAATTGTATCATTCAGATACCTTCCAACTTTACAACTCATAACCTCCTAAAGGGCAGGGCTATCTAGTTTCTAATTTCTGTTCAGCCACCCATGACTCTTGGTCCTAACAGACTCAATCCCTGCTGCTCTATCAAAAGCTACATACCTACTGCCATTGTCATACCCTTTCACACTGAAGAACAAGGCAGAGTTACAGGCCCCCAGAAAAATGTCAGAGAACATTGCTTTGAAATCAGAAAATGTCAGTCATTGTGCACATTTCAGGAGCTTTATTTTTTGCTTAGAATAAAGCTCACCTTCCCTGCATTAATTTTTTGTTCTTGTGGACCTTTTCCTGCTCATCTTCAGCCAGTCCCCACTGCTCTGAGACACTCATACCCATGGCAATCCTGCAATCTGTGTCTGTATTTGTTTCTCACTATGTCTAGAAGACTCTTCCAAACCCTCTTTACAGCCTACTTACTTCCCAAGATTCAGATCAAAGACTGTGACCCCAAAAAGCCTTTCCTTAGTGATTCAGGCTGTGAGGTCTTTATTGTTCTACATTCTCAAAGTCAGGCCTCATTTTAGCCCTGAACCATATCTAGAGAGTCACTCAATACACATTTCTTAAATTACTTAATGAACAATACTTATCTCAGTGGATTATCATGAATTTATTGTTCTTTTTCAACCATTAGAAATACCCTAAGAACAGAAGATAATGTTGTAGCCTGGCACCAAACTTGTCACACAATGGGAAATCAGTACCTATGTACTGACAAAAGCAGTTAAATGGTTACAGAAATATTTAAATTTCTCTTACATGCAATTGTACTGCTACATAGGTGAGAAACAGAGCCACACAAGGTGATATACACATGAACTGAATTATCTTTATAGGAAAACAATGACTTTTTATTTTATCAATAACTAATATTTAGGGACGTCGGGTGTCTCAGTGGTTGAGCATCACTCAGGTCATGATCCCGGGGTCTGGAATCGAGTCCTGAATCAGGTTCCCCACAGGGAGCCTACTTCTCCCTCTGCCTCTGTCTCTTCTCCTCCCTCTGTGTCTCTCATGAATAAATAAATAAAATCTAAAAAAATAATAATAGTTAATATTTAATATTATGTACAACCCAATGAACTAAGGGCTATAGGTGCATTATCTTACATAATCATTATTACAACTCTATGAGGTAGTTACTATTATTATTCTTACCTTAATGTTAAGGAAACTGAATCTTAGAGGGGCTGGTGGATCACCAATGTTAGAACTCTAGAGGGTGATAAAGTTGGGACGAGGATCAGGTCTCCAGGATGCCAAAGCCCAGGCTATTAATAATCTACTATACTGTCCACCACTGCTCCTATGGATGACACCTGCCAGAATGTCACTAATACAGTAACAATATTAATGCTCTAAAAGGGATACCTTAGCAGCTTAGAGAAATGCAAGTGATTGAAACCTTTCTGGGGAGAACTTTAAGCTTCAGAGGACTTGAAGTCACTAACTGGAGTTCGATTAACATGGCAAACATCTGGTACAGTGCACACAAACACCATGGGGCAAGGGTTGCAGCATAGTCAAACACATATTGTGCAGAGTCAGAATGCTGTGCACTGCAACACTTTGAAAAGGTGAGAGCAGAGGATGCCTATCCTACGCAATCACCACCATAACTTCATGAGATGGGGTATTATATTTCAGTGATAAATTATTTCATTCATTCATGATGAGATAGTTTTTTGGAATTAATTTCTGTCTGGTTGTAGTTGCTATAGGAATAAGAAAGTTTTCCTTCATTTCCTCCACTTGCCCTAGTGATTCTCCGGGTACTTTTATCAAGGTGAGGGAATGTGGATTAATACCTTGTTTTTCTTAGTGCGCACTAAAGGTCATCACTCCCCATGCTTTACATGGCTCAGGCCTTTGTTTAGCTGGGTATGTTGCCTGGCAATTTGGAAAAGACAGGGTTGTCACACAATCAGTGAGTAGAGAGTTGTTTTCCTATTAACCCAGGAACAATGAGTACTATGTGTTTCTGGAGGTGCTTTCTGACCATTACTGATTTACAGCACACCATGGGTAGTTGAAACTTGATGTCAGTCGATTCCATGGGTGTTTTAGAAACTGGCACTCAGAAGGTATCCATGTCCAGAATAGGGAGAGTAAAACAGCACAACTTTCAATAGCTCACGTGTATGACTCAACCCAAGCAGTGACATCAATAATAATTTAAAATCAGTGGGCACTTCTTTGGCTTTTCCAAACTGGGAGAACCCAGGATTTTCTGGATGATCCCAGGAAAGGATTTTTTGATCCTCCCTTTACCCTTGAATAATTGGGTTTAGACTTCCAGGCAACCCTAAAATGTGAAGATGACTCCTTGTATAATTGGATATAGGGGGAAAACACAGAAATTAGTCACTTCCTGCAACCTGAGTGTGTTAGTATGTATTTATATCGATTATACACTTATTTAACAATTCTTCATTAATCACCAAAATGTTTTAGGCATTCTGAAGCATACAGGGATAATGATCCAGGTATAGTTCCTTATTTTAAAGGGCCCAGGGTACCAGCAAGACAAAGAGAACTGGCAGATATAGGGTAGTGTAGAATACTCGAGAATTTAGTAAACATATGCGATCAATTGTAAAGGATCATAAAAGAGAGACTGCCTATTTGCTCTTTTAAGATCAGGGAAGACTTCCTGGAAAAGGAGAACAGCTAAGGTGTATTCAAAGCATCTCAGAAACAATACAAGTTTGGGCAGATCAACAAAGGTTGAGGGGTATGTACTCAGAATGATTAATCAGCTAGTGCATCTAGAAAATGGTAGAGCTGCAATCCAAATCCTGTGCTATTTCTACTAATGCAGCTATTAGGAGAGGCCTTTGTCTAATAAAAACAGGAATAGGCCAACCAAAAAAATTAAAAGAAAAGCAGACTTCAGCTACTGAGGCCACCATAGAACTCTGTGTTGAGGTCCCATCTGAGGCTCAATCGCCAGAAACAGATGAGCAGACCAGATGTACACAGTTAGTCTGCTTCCTTACTGGTTCAATAATTCTCATTATAGTGATTGCAATCAAATGTTGGTAAGATCTGAGGCTCAGAGTCTCTCTTTCCCCCCTTTAATTCCATGACATGAAACTGAGCTGCAATTGAATCTCCAGACTAGAGAGGAAATGCTACCTCTTCTCTGGATAGACCCCTGCAGATATCATTGACTAGAAGATGCTAAGACGAAAAAGGAAGTATTAGTAAGTCCCTAGGCTTACCATATGTATTATACAAAGCACACAGGAATTGCACACACCAGAGGATAATACATGCTGTGTGGCAGCAGCAGCAAGAGCAGCAGCCATAGACAGCTGTGGTACAGCCACCATGAATTTGCATGAGATGTAATTTTATTAGATAGATGGTCCTATTTGATTAATCATAGCAACTGGTGGGAAACAATATTTGCATAGAACCTATCTTTTCTGTCTTAGCATCCATTGGTATGTGAGACACATTCAACAAAAAGCAGTTAGCAAATGGGCATCAGGCGCATAAAAGGTTTATGTTGTTTTTACGAACAAAATTGCTGTTTACAAATATCACACAGCAGGTTCTCTGTTTTATGGACAGAAATAATTCACTCTGAAGCTATAAAGGTCCCAAAGAAATGGGTTTGCTTATATCTATCCTATTTTAAATTATGAGAAGCCACACTACCACCCCAGAGGCTTGCACCTTTCCTGGCCATGCCTTGAATATTCACACACACTAGCCAAATGATGAATCCTAGCTCAGGAGGCTTGCGGCTACAGTTCACTTACAGCATGTTAGCTAAATGTCATTATTCTTTGCGAAGTGCAGGCAAACAGAAGTCTCTACTGCAGAAAAAGCCTGACTCTTCATTTTTCCAAAAGGGGTATAGCTCAGTCCATTTCAAGGGGGAAAGGAGAACAAACATCGTAAGCAAGTAAAAAGTAATTTCCACTGTAAAGCACTTTGGAAACAATTTTCCCAGACACCACTATTTTTTTTTTCAAAAGGAATTTAAAGCATTGACTTAATTTCAATTTGTCTATATTAATAGTTTTTATTCTCTTTTATTTGAAACAACAAACTACTTCATTTGGAAAGTGAGATTGGCTTTCAAATTTATTATCATAATTAATATAATAGGAGAGGGAGGACCTCCTTCTTCTGCCCAATTTTTAAAGATATAGGACTTCTGGTTTGAAATGGCAACCAAACACTGACTTTGTCTTTCCATCTATAGTAGCATTTTTCTGACTGCCAGAAAATGTTAACTATAACAAGAACAAAGAGAAGTCCTAACAGATCTGAAAAAGAAAAATAAATGAAACGTTTATTGATTTAAAACTTTTTATAGGGATCCCTGAGTGGCTCAGTGGTTTAGCACCTGCCTTCAGCCCAGGACATGATCCTAGAGACCTGGGATCAAGTCCCACGTCAGGCTCCCTGCAGGGATCCTGCTTCTCCCTCTACCTGTGTCTCTGCCTCTCTCTGTTTCTCTCTCTCTCTCTCTCTCATGAATAAATAAATAAAACTAAAAAAAAATTTATAACCAGTAGGTAACTATGCAAAGGAAATCTAATAATTATAGAATTCTAGTATCCCCCACAGTGCACACTTCAGCCCCTTGCTTGTGGGATTGCTTCAGCCTGGAGACCACACTTTTGTTCAGTGTCAGCTAAAACCAAGAGAAACTCACTTCTCTTTTGTCTTTATCAGATCAAATGGGAGTTGTTCAGCAGGCTGCACCTAAGCCTTCTCTCTCTGCCCTGGGCCTATTTTTTACATCCTCTGCACATTCACCCATTTCAGATGAGCAAACACAGATGAAGCAGGGACCAGCCCTGGACCTATGAAATCGGTGTGCTGGTTGTGAACATCCTCAATATCATTATTAATCTCTTAGAGACCAGTTCACTTGGATATAGGGAGAGGAAAGCCTCTCAGAATGAACACTGCACATTTTGTGCAAGATCAACACTCCTCTACATTATGGCATCTCCCTTCAAAGTCTCTTTCTTGTAATTGGGCAAAGGAAATGGCAGTATTTTGTAATAGAATTGGTTCTGTCCTCACATCTCTCCAAAAGGTGGCCTTGGTGAATTGGCCTCAACTGCAGGTGACCCCTTGACTTTTGGATGTTGGCCTCATCTCAGGCCTGGGAGAATAAGAAAATTTCCTTTCTGTGCATTTGCTTATCATGACAGCTCAGTCCAGCAACTATTACAGTATTTTAATTTAAGAATTAATAACACTGAATTAGGAAAGAATATTAGCATGAAGATTTTAAAAGAAATTCAAATGACATTTATGAGATAAAATAAGCAAGACCATGTGAATAAATCCAATGCAGAAGATGGTGAATGGAATAAGAAAGGGAAAGGATCAAGAGGGTCTCCAAGGTTTTTGACTGAAGTAGCTCCCTAGATCATCAGCAAGTAAATGAAGGAGGACATGTTTGGGGCAGCAAAGATGACAAGATTTTGATGAAAATTTCAATTTGACATGTCTTTAGCACATCCTGAAGAAAATGCTGAGCAGATCTGAAACTCAAGGTGAGCAATGAGAGCTGGAGTCCTATGCAGGAAGCCATATGTATTCTTCTGGTGAATAGAACCACAGGAAAAGAAGAAGAAAACTCAGTGAAGGGGGGGGAAAAGTCTCAGTTATTTGGTGACAGGAAGCTGTGTTTTACAAGTGAAGGATTAAATGAAGGATGGGATTTCTTGAAGATTTAACTAATAAACTAATGTAGCCAATTATTCAAGAATCTAGTACTTCTACCAATAGCAGTGAGTTAGACAGTAAAGAAAGCTCTATAGAGGTAGCCGCTGCAAGGTGGCCAGACACCCTGGCATTTTACCAAAACAGCAAAAAGGATAGGATGGTATAGAAAACATGACTCCTGATTTTAGATAAATTGAAAACTTCCTATATGCTCTGTTTCAAATGCTATTAATGAAACCATTTTTAACTTGGAACCTAGAAAATACTATTTTCTTGATCTCCTTACTTGGGCCACTGAAATGCATCCTGATCATATCAAGACAAATTTAGTGACAGAGTTAAACCATGTTCTTGTCCTAGTAAATGATTATAGGTAGGAAATTCCATTACAAAATGAGAATTTCATTGCCACTCATGCAGCAACCTCAGGCTAAGACAACTGAATGAGGCTTGTAATATCTCAGGCATAATATTCTAGTAGCTGAAAGGCTGCTATCACACAACCATTTTTAGCACTTCTAATCCATAGATCAATAAATTATTACTCTGTTATATTGCATCACAGGAGATGCACAGAAAACAAATCGATTTCATGATTACTCAGTTCAGTCATTATCAAATGCAGGTACCATGTGATTCTTTTTGCTAATTCAGATGCCATCCTAATTTCCTGGGTTTTTTTAGAGTGTAGAGGATCAATCAATAAATAGTTGTTTGTTTTCCAACATTTCTCCCCACTCCCTCCTTCATCTGCCCTTCACAGCCCTCTGTATATCTAGCAACTAGAATGTGTCTGGATCACAGTAGGACAGAGGAAGAAACCAAGATATGAACTGCACAACTTAGTTGAGAAATAAGATTAAGACAGTTAAGGATGAGGAGCTAAATTCCACCGTCTAGACTGTAGATGGCACTAGAAAAGCCATTCAGGGAAGCAAGTGATCAATAGAGCTGTAAGAAGTAGTAATGCCCTTCACTGTGAGCTAAGTGGAAGTGATTTAAATAGGCAGAGAAGAAATGAAAGAAATTGAAGAAGACACAACTAAATGAAAGGATATTCCATGTTTATGGATTGGAAGAATTAATGTGAAAATGTCTACACTACCCAAAGAATTCTATAGATTTGGTGCTAGCCCTATCAAAATTCCAGTGGCAATTTCCACAGAGCAAAAAATAAAAAATAAAAAATAAAAAATAAAAAATAATTTTAAAATTGGTATGGAAGCACAAAACAACCCAAGAAGATAATGCAATCTTGAGAAATAAGAACAGCACTGGAGGCTTCAGACTACCTGATTTCAAAATATATTACAAACCTACAGTAATCAAAACAGTATGCTACTGGCATAAAACAGACACATATCAGTGAAACAGAATAGACAGCCCAGAAATAAACTCCCTCTCAATTAATTTACAACAAAAGAGGCAAAAATACACAATGGGGAAAGGGTAGTCTCTTCAACAAATGGTGCTGAGAAAAGGGACAGCCAACAAAAAAGAATGAAGCTGCCCAACTGTCTTATACAATACACATAAATTAACTCAAAATGGATTAAAGATGTGAATGTAAATCCTGAAACCACAAAACTCCTAGTGTAAAACATAGGCAATGGGCCCTTGGACATTGGTCTTAGAATTTTTTTGGGGGGGGGGGCGGTATTTGACACTCAAAGAAAACAAAAGTGAAATTAAACAAGTGAGACTTTATCAAACCAAAAGCTTCTATAAAACAAAAGAAACCATTAATGAAATGAATATGTAAACTACTGAGCAGGAGAAAATGTTTGCAAATCATTATCTGATAAGAGGTTAATATCAAAAATATATAAAGAACTCACACAACTCAATAGCAAAAGAGCAAATAGTCAATGAAAAATAATGAACAGAAGATCTAAACAGGCATTTTTCTAAAAAGACATACAGATGGTCAAGGGGAACATGAAAAGATGCTCAGTATTATTGATCATCAGGGAAATGCAATCGAAACCACAATGAGATACCACCTCATCCCTGTTAAAATGGCTTTTATCAAAACCACAAAAAAATAGCACCTTTGGTGAGAATATGGAGGAAAGGGAAACCTTGCTTATATTCTGTTGATGGGAATATACATTGGTACCACCACTATGGAAGAGTAGAGAGACTTTTCAAAAAAATTAAAAATAGAACTACATAAATGACATAAAAAGCCTACTTTTGGGTATTTATTCATTGAAAACAAAAACACTAATTTGGAAAGATACATGCACCCCCATGTTTACTGCAGCTTTGGTTACAATAGCCAAGATATGACATAACCTAGTGCCCATTGATGGGTGAATGAATAAAGAAAATGTGATACACACACACACATGCACACACACACACACGCACACACACGCGCGCACACACACACACACAAACACAATGGAATATTATTCAGCCATAAAAGAGAATAAAATCTTGCTCTTGTGTCAACATGAATAGACCTTAAGGGCATTATGCTGAGTGAAATGTCAGAGACAGACAAATTCTGCATGATCTCACTTATATGTGGAATCTAACAAAAAAATATAAACCAAATTAAGTTATAGAGAACAGATTGGTGGCTGCCAGACATAGGGGGCAGAAGCTGGGCAAAATGGGTAGAAGGAATCAAAAGGTACAGAATTCTAGTTATAGATAGGTGCTGGGGATATAACATAGCATAGCTACTATAGTTAATATATTGCTTTTTCCAAAATTATTGAGGGTAAATCTTAAAAATCCCCAATACACACACACATACACGCACACAATCTGAAACTATGTATGGTGATTGATGTTAACTAATCTTACTATGGTGATCATTTTGCAATAAATACAAATGTCGAATTACTATGTTGTACACCTGAAACTAATATAATGCTGTATGTCTATTATACTTCAATAAAAACCATTTTCATAAACTCTTTATGGACATAAAAAATGAGTAGAACATAGCTCAATCAGTCATTTATTAAAAAAAAAATACTGAACATCTGCCATAGGGCTAGTATTATGCAAACCTGAGATTGAATACATAAATAGGGCAGAGTCCCACGTCAGGCTCCCTGCATGGAGCTTCTTCTTCAGAAGAACTTAGCATATTAATCTAATAGATACATGAAAAATTTAATTGCAACCTGACTCGTATATTACATAGGCTTATATAAATCTAAAAGGAGTGATTTACTGTATCTGGAGAAACTGAAAAAGATTTTATAGAGATTACATTTCAACTTGGCTTTAAAATAATATTCATTTGTTCATTTACTTATTCAATCATTCACTGCTCTGTGCTTTCATTCAGGATTTACTACATTACAGGCATGCTTTGGATAAAAAAATTTAGGACTTTTATTTAAGTTTTATTTAAACCCCAATTAGTTAACATACAGTGTAATAATAGTTTTGGGTGTACAATTTTAGTGATTCAGTACTTACATACTCCTTAATCCCCATCACCTACTAAACCCATCCCCTTACACACCTCTCCTCTGGTAACCATCAGTTTGTTCCCTACAGTAAAGAGTATGATTCTTGGTTTGCCTTTCTCTCCCCCACACCCCTCCATGCTCATTTGTTTTGTTTCTTAAATTCCACATATAAATGGAACAGTCTTGATTCTGAAGAAGATCACAGAAACAAAAGGGAAATTTAAATACCAAACAAGTGCTCTAGTGATAGAGAGGAAAAATATAGAACATACAAAGACAGAAACATGAATTTCAGAGGGAAAAAATGGCATATAGTTAATAGTAAAAGATGATTGGTGATTGTTTACCATACCTGGGGTGTTGGGAGAGATAAAAGAATGAATGGTCTTTACATGGTTAAAATATAAAGTTAGGAAAGATGACATAACTGGAGATAAATGCCTGGTGCTGTGGAGCAGAGTGAAAGATGAAGCTGTAAAGGAATCTTTGCCCTAATCCTAAAAGTCCTGTAATGAATGTCATGTCAAGGAGGTTGAATGCAAAGGAATGGCATAAGCATTTTTTGTTTGTTCTGTTTGTTTACTTTTCAGATAGACATGGTGACAGTTTGAAGAATGAATTGAGTTTCGCAGCAAGAAGGGAACCAAAGGGTATTTTTTTAGTACTTGTGTTTAAACTAACTAGGATCAAGTGGGGTTGGCAGTTTTAACAAGCAAAGGGGACTTACACAAAAGGCTTGTCTTGGGCAGCAACAGAATGAATGGATCACTGCACCTGCCCACTAAGTCTTTAAAGAGAGGCCCTAACTTATGTATATCACACATGTGTTTCCAATATCCCATCACCATCTCAAGGCCATGTCCTTAGAACAGCCCCTCAGAGTGGGAAAGGCAAGAGGAACCCAAATGCCAGGGACAGAGCAATAGATGAGGAGACTCTAAATGCCCAGGTCCAGTTCACAGATGAATCTGTGATCACATCATTTTTTTCTTTAATTACAGTGTAGTTAACATGCAGTGCTATATTAGCGTCAGGTGTACAATATAGTGATCCAACAGTTCCATACATTACTCAGTGCTCACCAAGACAAGTGTGCTCCTAATCTCCTTTACCTATCTCACCCATCCCCCACCCACTTCCCCTCTGGTAACCATCTCTTCCCTATAGTTAAGAGTCTGTATTTGGTTTGTCTCTTTTTCCCTTTGTTCATTTGTTTTGTTTCTTAAGTTCCACATATGAGTGAAATATGATATTTGTCTTTCTTGAACTAGGTTATTTTGCTTAACATTATACTCTCTAGATCCATCTGTGTTGTTGCATATGTAAAGATTTCATTTTGATGGCTGAATAATATACCATTATATATGCATATATTTTTTTTTCTTTACCCATTCATCTATTGCTGGACACTTGAGCTGCTTTTGTATCATGGCCATTGTAAATAATGCTGCAGTAAACATAGGGTGCATATATCCCTTGGGATTAGTGTTTTTGTATTCTTTGGGTAAATGCACAGTAGTGCAATTCCTGGATTTTGGGTAGTTCTAATGTTAATTTTTTGAGGAATCTTCATATTGTCTTCCATAGTGGCCACACTAGTTTGCATTCTCATCAACAGTGCACAGGGGTCTCTTTTTCTCCATGTCCTCTCCAATAGTTGTTGTTTACTTTGTTTTGATTTTAGCCACTGTGGCAGATGTGAGGTGATATCTCAATGTAGTTTTGATTTGCATTTTCCTCATGATGAAAGATGTTGAGCATCTATTCATGTGTCTGTTGACCATTTGAATGTCTTCTTTGGATAAATGTCTGTTCATGTCTTCTGCCCATTTTTAATTGGATTGTATGTTTTTTTGGGGGTGTTGAGTTTAGAAGTTTTTATATTTTTTGGATGCTAACCCTTTATAAGATGTCATTTGCAAATATTTTCTACCATTCAGTAGGTTAGTTTTGTTGGTTGTTTCTTTTGCTGTGCAAAGCTTTTTATTTTGATGTAGTCCCAATAGTTTATTTTTGCTTCTGTTTCCCTTGCCCATGGAAACATATATAGAAAGATAATACTATGATCAATGTCAGGGAAATTACTTCTTTTGCTCTCTTCTAGGATTTTTATGGTTTCAAGCCTCACATTTAGGTCCTTATTCCATTTTGAGTTTCATTTTTGTGTATGGTAAAAAAATGTAGTCCCGTTTCATTCTTTTGCATGCTGCTGTCCAGTTTTCCTGACAATATTTATTGAAGAGACTTGTTCTTTTTCCCATTGCATATTCTTGCCTCCTTTGTCAAAGACTAATTGACCAATAAACCAATAAACTGGGTTTATTTCTTGATCCATGTACCTATTTTTGTGCCAGTGTCATATTCTTTTGATTAGTACAGTTTTATAATACAACTTGAGATCTGGACTTGTGTGATACCTCCAGCCTTGTTTTGCTTTTTCAAAGTTGTTTGGCTATTTGGGGTCTTTGGTGGTTCCATACAAATTTTAGGATTGTTTGTTCTAGTTCTGTGAAAAATGCTGTTGGTATTTTGATAGGGATTGCACTGAATGTGTAGATTGCTTTGGGTAGTATAGACATTTTAATAATATTTGTGCTTCCAGTCCATGAGCATGCAATGTCTTTTCATTTTTTTTGTGTGTGTGGTCTTCAATTTCCATCATCACCGTTTTATACTTTTCAGAATATAGGTCTTTCACCACTTTGGTTAGGTTTATTCCTAGGAATTTCATTATTTTTGGTGCAATTGTAAATAGTATTGTTTTCTTTATTTCTCTTTTGCTCCTTCATTATTGGTGCATAAAAATGCAATGAGGGCAGCCCTGGTAGCTGAGCGGTTTAGTGCTGCCTTCAGCCCAGGGCGTGATCCTGGAGACCTGGGATCGAGTCCCACATCAGGCTCCCTGCATGGAGCTTGCTTCTCCCTCTGCCTGTGTCTCTGCCAATCTCTCTCTCTCTGTGTCTCTCATGAATAAATAAATAAAATCTTTAAAACAATAAAATAATAATAATAAATAATAATAAAAACGCAATTAATTTCTGTACATTCCTTTTATATCCTGTGACTTTACTGCATTCATTTATCAGTTTTGTGGGAGTCTTAGGAGTCTCTCTATATAGTATCATGTCATCTGCAAATAGTGAAAGTTTTACTTTTTCCTTACAAATTTGGATGCCTTTTATTTCTTTTTGTTGTTTGATTGCTGTAGCCTAGAACTTCTAGTACTATGTTGAATAAAAGTGGTTAAGAGTGGGTATCTTTTTCTTGTTCCCTGCAGTAGCATATTTTTTATGACATTCTCCAATGATGTCATAATGTTGGACTCTACCTCATGGAAACTGATAGCTTAATGTGGAATTGGACCAAAATTATAAAATGTGCAAACTCAGCCAAGAAGAGGCACACTATTAATACAATTTCAAAGGGAGTATGTCGTATACTGAAGAGAAAAATGTTTTAAAAAATATTAGCAATTTCCAAATAATCAATGAATGTACTGATTAGATAGGTGTTATCTGTATACCCAAGTATTAAATGTAGTCATTTTTGATACCCTAGAAATACGTTTTTAGACATGATAAAAATTAATTTCCCTAGCAAATAACTTGTGATTAAGTGATTTTGATTTCTCATTTCCCCTTTACCTGTAATTTCTAAGAATATGTAATAATGGCCAAAGTTACACTCATCTGGAAAGCTATCAGTTCATCAGATCAGTGTGGACACTGACCATATGCCGAGGTTCACAGGCAAAATTAACAAATGTATCATGAAAAACCCTTAAACCTTTAAGGAAACAAATCATAGTAAACATGGGATACTTTACATAAACATCTCCAGAGAGCATGGCAACTTTCAAAAGCATAAAATTGTTAGAAATAATGCCATAGATCATTAGAAGTTTTGAGAAAAGCCAATACCCAAAACAATAAGTTGCAATGAACCTATGATATAAAACATGCAGCCAAATGTGGTGGCATGTGGTGAACTGCTTTTGGGGTTTGGGGGAATGAAGGATATTATATCAAGTGCTCAAGGTTTTTTTTTTTTTAAAGATTTTATTTATTTATTCATGAGAGACAGAGAGAGACAGAGGCAGATACACAGGCAGAGGGAGAAGCAGGCTCCAAGCAGGGAACCTGATGCGCACTCGATCCGGGACCGCAGGATCACGCCCTGGGCCACAGGCCGGCGCTAAACCGCTGAGCCACGCAGGGATCCCCTCAAGTTTTTAATGGAATACATAATTTCAAATATAATTTGACCCTACAGTTTTTAATGGTTTTAAACTGCTGAGCCACGCAGGGATCCCCTCAAGTTTTTAATAGAATACATAATTTCAAATATAATTTGACCCTACAGTTTTTAATGAAGACATCAAAATGAAGTAGAAAGTATCTCCACCTTGCAAATGAATAAACGGAGGCTCCAATAACAGTAATATTCTCAAGTTCAATATCACAGAATTCATTTAAATGTACACTTTTAAAAACCACATGTATTATTCTTATAAGTCAGTGTCCTTAGTGCTTTATAATTATATAACCCTTACAACAACTCTATGAGGTACAAACATTTTAAAGGTCAAACTGAGGAATAGAAAAATTACATGTAACTCATTTAATTCATGCACACACACACAAACACATAAAACACCAATATCATGAGAACTCTTATTTTCCTCATTTTCTCACTGAGAAAGTTGTAGCACATGGAGGGTTGAATGATTTCCCCAAACAAAAATACTAATAAATGATACAATAAAACTAATAAATAAGAGGATCCCTGGGTGACTCAGTGGTTTAGCACCTGCCTTTGGCCCAGGGCACGATCCTGGAGTCCCAGGATTGAGTCCTGCTTTGGGCTCCCGGAATGGAGCCTGCTTCTCCCTCGGCCTGTGTCTGTCTGTCTGTCTGTCTCTCTGTGTGTGTGTGTGTGTGTGTTTATCATGAATTTAAAAAAAAAAACAATAAATGATACATTTAGGATTAGGATTTGAATCTAGAATCTTATCCCAGGGGACATCTGGGTGGTTCAGTGGTTGAGGGTCTGCCTTCGGCTCAGATCATGATCCTGGGGTCCTGGAATCAAGTCCTACATTGGGCTTCCTGTAAGGAGCCCGCTTCTCCCTCTGCCTGTCTCTGCCTCTCTCTGTGTGTCTCTCATGAATAAATAAATACAATCCTAAAAACAAACAAACAAACAAACAAAGAATCTTATCCCAGAGCCAAGCACACCCCAGCCAACCACTCTACAGTGTCTCAGTAGCTTTTAGAAGTATTTACATATAACATCTTCTGGAACTGCCATAATTTTTTAACCAATTTTCAAATACTGATGGGAAAAGAAATCTTTATTAACGTTCTTTTAGAATTCATGTGTTTTGTGTGTGTGTGTGTGTTTTACTTTCTCAGCAAAACTGCTCTAGATTATGTTGTAATCCTGCTGGGCTAAGTTACTTATTTGTCTGTGTAGGAAACTTACTACACCATGCCTTTTCTTTCTTTTTTTTTTTTTTAAGATATATTTATTTATTTGAGAGAGAGAGAGAGAGAGAATGAGTGGAGGGTGGGGTAGAGGGACACAATGTCCAGAAGACACCCCACTGATTGCAAAGCCTGGGGCAGATGGGGCTTACTCTCACAGCCCTGAGATCATGATCTTAGCCAAAGTCAAGAGTCCAATGCTTAATCTACTGAACCACCCAGGCATCATTCTCCACATCTTTCCTAGAAGGTTTACCTCTTCTTTTCATGAAGCCTTCTTCATTCAAGTCTTGTCTTCAACTTGGATCTAAAATAACAAAGTTTTCATTGAGCTTATCAGATTGCCTTCTTTTTTTTTAAAAAAAAAAGATTTATTTACTTATTTATGATAGACATAGAGAGAGGGGTGGTGGTGCAGAGACACAGGAGGAGGGAGAAGCAGGCTCCATGCCAGGAGCCCAACGTGGGACTCAGTCCCAGGACTCCAGGATCGTGCCCTGGGCCAAAGGCCGGCGCTAAACCGCTGAGCCACCCAGGGATCCCCTCAGATTGCCTTCTAACTGGAATCTTGAGTATCCCTTAGATTACTGCCTAATGATTTTAGGTATAGAAGGATTCATATAACATAAAATGGTGTGACATAGAGACGAATTCCCAGGGCAAATTTGGACTTGGTAGTAGAGCAGAAAGTGGAGTAGAAGGACTAGATTTTTGGCCAGAATAATAGCTCATCACTCATTTGTCTAAATGAGTCACTTACTTCTCCGAAATCAAACATCTTCATGTGTAAAAGAAGGGTTACTTGGGCACCTGGGTGGCTCAGTGGTTGAGCATCTGCCTTCAGCTCAGGGCATGATCCCAGGGTCTGGGGATCAAGGCCCACATTGGACTCCCCGCAGGGAACCTGCTTCTCCCACTGTCTGTGTCTCTGCCTCTCTCTCTCTCTGTGTGTCTCTCATGAATAAATAAATAAAATCTTAAAAAAAAAGGGTTACTTAATCCTCCAATCTCATAGGATGTTATAAGGATTAGAGATAATATATGTGAAGTGCCTATGTAGCAAAGCAAACAGCAAAGACTTCAGGAGTCTTTAGATCCCTGGTAGTCTATGGATAGATTCAGAGTGCTTTCAAACTTACACCAAAAATAAATCTTTATTTTTATTACCACAAACTGAAATTTAATGTTTCCTTCAATTATAAATAATGTATGTAACAAATAATAATCTTAGCAGTACTTGTGACTTTGTTACCAATATATTATTTTAGGTATCTTCATATCATACCACAGGTATTGCAGATATATTAAAATATCATTTGCAATTATCACTATTTTGAAATTATGGTTATAGATCTGCTCATATCTTGCTATTTAAAAAGAAGAAAACAATACTATATCAATTACTTTTTAGGAAAATATTTGTACAAATATATTAGAATGCAAGTGATCAATCTGTGCTTTCATTTTTTGAACTTGAAGACATTGACAAACATTTCTTTGAGAAAAAACACATGAACTTAAGATTGCCAAAGGGATCCACAACATAAAAAGGTTAAGAGCTCAAGTTCTTGCCTTTTAATAGTCTATGAAATACTCAGAAATCTTAGAAAACTGAGGAATAGAAAAAAAATAGATGAGAGCTGATCATGACATATCATGGAACCTGGCTAGGAGTGTAAGCAAAAGAGAAGCATGGAGATTTCATAGCACTAGAGGAGCTCTGACTGTTTGATGTTAGAAATCTAAAATGAAGTTGGAGTTGTTTGTTTCACACCTGTTCATATTATCTCAGTGCCAAGAATCAGACAAACCTGCCAATCGTCAAGCCAAGACTTTCCTCATATTTAGATATTGAGTGCGCAACTGAGTTGACCTCCTAACTCTGTAAGTTCATGATTCAACAACATGAATCTTTCCTTCATCCTTACCACATGTCGTATGATTTAGACTGGGAACATATATCATTATGTAAGCTTACAGTTGTCTTATCTTCAGTTTAAACGTATCATGAAACACTGCAATGTAAATCAGAATTGGAAGCCATTGAAAACATTGTTATTCTTTTTTTTTTAATTTTTTTTTAATTTTTATTTATTTATGATAGTCACAGAGAGATAGAGAGGCAGAGACACAGGCAGAGGGAGAAGCAGGCTCCATGCACCGGGAGCCTGACGTGGGATTCGATCCTGGGTCTCCAGGATCGCGCCCTGGGCCAAAGGCAGGCGCCAAACCACTGCGCCACCCAGGGATCCCGAAAACATTGTTATTCTAAAAAGAACACGGCCCGTCGTAGTGAACAGCACAGGGCCTCCAATATTATTCAGCTCTGAGTGTAACTCTCTGTTCCACTATTTGTTGGATAACTGCCTAGAGAACTTGCCTAACCCTCTGAGCCTCACTTTACTCATCTATAAAGTAAGAATGTCAATACCTATTTTACAGAGTAAAGACTGAATGCACACTCAATTGTTATTTCTTTCCTTCCAAAAAGGGCAGTATTTATATAGCTAATGGCTAATTTCAAATTCCAAGTGCTATTTCTGGATAATCCATTTTTTTCCTCAAGGGTTTTTTTCCCCCCCATAATTCTTCCCTTTTGATTATTCCCAAGGCTAATGATTATTTTAAGCTTTTCTTTCAAATAATGTTGGGAAAAACGATGCACTTTGGAGTCAATAAGTCCTAAATTTAGATTCTAGGACCGACGTTTGCTGGTTTTGTAGCTTTGGATTGCCATTTATCCTCTTGGAATCTGTTTCTTTATTAGGAAAAATCTCTGTTTCTTTAATGATACCTAAATCACACAGTTGTTGTGAGGGTCCATATGTGAAGATACCTGGCACATAGTGATATTTAAAAACTAATTTTCTGGGTTTAGAGAAACACTTTTCTCTAAAAGGGAATTGTATGTGTAGGAGGGAGAAAAATTGGTGAATGTCTATACACACACACACACACACACACACACACACATATATGACATCATAAAGGTGTTTATGATAAAGCTCTTGATGGAAATACTATGTTACTCAAAGTATTGTCTGTTTCTTTACTATATGACATCTCAGAAAATTTTGTGTGCCCTATGAAGTCCCAAAGGAAAATAATACCATGGATACTATGTATATTCCTAACCTAATACACTATGTACTATATGTACTAATATACATACAGCTTACTATGTGACTTAAAACACCAATATAACATATTAATACTAAACTTCTTTTAATAGAAAGAACTTTAACAGAATCTTATGGAACAATTCTAACTTTTTAAGATAGATCTTACACTCAGCACTATGATGGATAAGACTTTAAACATAATTGGAGGTTGGGTGGGAGAAGACAAATACACAGGTCAATTGGAGAATCATTTGACAAGAGTATGTCAAGTGTTTGAAACAGACGTTTAGCAATTCAAGGAGAGAGAAAACTTTGTTAATGTATGTACTAGCCAGAAGAAATATACAGTGAAATCCAGTCTGAGACTAGTTTTGGCTTATGAAGAAATAGGAAATGCATCCTAAAGAGAAAGAGGAAGAGGTGAATGCCAGTTTCACAAATTTTGCAGTATTAGATATCCTTATTAGATATTAGATATTAGATATCCTAGTATTAGATATTAGATATTTTTAAATGCCTAAAAGTATGTGTAAGGTTGTCTAAATTCATGTATTTATTAGAGCTTCAATCAGTTCTCCAGCAAATATGAGAGTGCACGTATAATGAGAATTGTAACCTCCATTATGCGCCCCCCATAATGACAGATAATTACGAAATGTCCAATTATCACTCCTGACTGAGGAAGAGTATTTTCTATTTTCTCATTAATATGAAACTGTAAAGGAAGAGAAATTAAAAAAAAAAAGTTGGTCTTAACTGTATTTGAAGTATTGCACTGGCAATTACTCACCTAGATTCTGTTCTGTGTCCCTATGAAACAATGACAAAACTGAACTCCATTCTGTGTCTAACTCAGTCAAGTCCAAATCAGCTCTGCCACATATAAACAGGAGATGAGAGTAATACTTTGGAGATTTACAGTATAAATTTCCCATGATCACATTTGGGGTTTGTGACCAACTCATGGGGGGTGAGTTTTATTATAACCATTTCACAGAAAGTTCACTGAGGTTCGAAAGGCTAAGTTATTAATCTACGTTTACAAAACTAGTGAAACTAACCTCAAATTATATCTGGAGATCCAAAACCTGTCTTCTTTCTTCCTATAGTTTGCAGCAGTGCCTGGGCAGGAAGAATATAGCGTGACCTCCTAGTATGTGGATGAGTAATTCCTTTTATTTATTTCCTAGCCTCCTATCTTAGTGTCCTCTTGTTTATCCTCTCCTCTCTCTTTTCTAACTTTTTTGGTTGAGTTGTTTAAATAAGATCCTCTAAAAATTAGTCTTAACATAAGGGAACTATTAGATGTAATGTTTGATGCTATTTCTGTAGGATCATCACTATTAGCAAGAAAAGCATATTCTTCTATTAATATATAATACTTCATATAGTCAAAAATAGGGTTCATCTTGGTAATGGGACCCTAGTACAGAGTGTTCCAGTAGAAGCAAACCCCAAAGGCCTTTGCCCTAGTTTGCAACTGATTAACTATTCCAGTAATGAGCACAGAGTACAATTAAGTTTAAGTACTTCCTCAGGTGCTTTGCAAAAGCCGATTCTGGTATAGTTAAATGCATCCACACAGGGAGGGGTAAATTGAACCACATGAAAATAGCGTCTTTGTTTTTTATAAAGTTGATCTGCCCCTGCTGTTTATTACCCACCTGAAGTCATAAGCTTGTGCTTGTGACACCCCCAGTGGTTGCTGTATAAATTATGATTAATGTGGAAAATTAAAAGTGCAAGCACCTTTTCCACACAGGTGTTACTAGCAACTGAGGTGGAGCTTCTGAAAAGGAGGAGAGATGAGGATGGCATATTTCCTCAGACAGACTCTGCACTTTAGTTTGGATAAATGGAAACCTTAAGACCTGCCTGCTGTAGATGATTGGTAATTCCCTGGTGCCCTGGAGGAGCCTCATATAGAGACGATCTGGCAATCAGCAACATCGTTTGACAATTTGCTAGGGGAAACCTCATCTATTTAGTTTTATTTGTTTTTTATCACGTTCCCTACATGATGGTAATTTTAATGGAAAGTGTGATTCAAAGAGTTTGCAAGTTCCTAATTGTTCCAATCCAGGGTATTCTCTCCAAGGTCCAATTACAGCAATCCCTAGAGAGTTGATACCGATTTAAGCATATGAATAAGTGTATCAACTCCTTGCTTTATCTTCAGTTTGCCAAGGGAGTTATTTGACTGGATATTTTATCTGATGAGGCTAGTCTCTCCACTTACCCAGTAATCTTTCCTGGAATATTCATTCATCCATTCAAGAATAATGATTAAATTCTTACTGCTGGGAGGCAATGTACTGGGCAATACAGATGGGAAAAAATAACATTTCTCATCACAAGGAATTTAATCTCTAGAATTGGGGCATTAAATGTAATCAAGTATAGCAGGGGATTGAGATTGAACAGTGTGACAGAAGAAGGCAAGGTGATGGGAATGTACATTTCTGTGTGGGAAAAGAGAGTTAGAAAAGACATCTTAGAGAAGGTGACTGTCTTACAGTGAACGCTGAAGATGACAATTTATTCATGATGTAAGAAGGAAAGAGAAGTACATATGAGAGTTCTTTCTAACAAAGTTAACAGAAGGATCAAAGCCATGAAGGTACAAATATACTTCGTGTATTCAAAAAATGGTGCTAGGTATATGGCTAGAAAGAGTAATAGCTAACATTCATCTGTGTAAAATGTGCATGCTCCTTATGATGTAGATATTATTATCCTCATTTTTCAGATGAGTAAAATGAAGGTTGTGTCACTTGCCCAAGATCATAAGAGCTAGTGAGAAAAAGGAGAATTCAAGCCAGGTAGTCTTATTTCAGAACAATGTTCTCAATCATGATGCTCTATATTGAGGAAAAGACTTACAAGGTATGTCAAAGACACTGACATAATCCCATTTGTGGGTGTAGGCAGAAAGATGACACTACCCAATTTTAATTGTAGGGGAAACAAAATACCATGACTGCATGCAATGTAACATATACAGCACTTACCAAGAAAAGGTTATTTCAATAGTCCAGGCAAGAGCTAATGAGGTCTATAATTATACGAATGGTGAAAAGAATGGAGCAGGATAGATTTGAGTGGTGGTAAAGGGCTCAGAGTGAGGGCAGATTGTAAAGAATAAAGAAGAAATGGAAGTTGGCACACAAGTATTGGGCATGGATCATGGATGAATTCTCTACTTAGTTTTCAAATTCAGCAGCTGTAGTCATTATATTTTTAGAATTGATGAGGAAACAGTCAACACCTCACCTTACAACACAACTCGGAAATATCAATTTAGACCCACAGTGTAAGATTTAAGTACTTTGCACATCTGGAGGAATGTATTCTCTATGTATTAAGTTTCTTTCACCAAACTGTGTGGAACGTTTTTTTTCCCCCTCTCATAACATATACAGAAAATAATTCTCTCTCATCAATCTCACAGAACCTGCTCATTGCGCTTTTAGCTCTACAATGACCTTTTCTTATTGCCTGAGTAATGCCTGCCTGGCCCATTTTGTAACAAATACAGATTGCTTTCCTTCTCTTTCTGTCTGGTGATGAGCTGATTAATAGCAGCACAAGTGGCTGCTCCTTGAGACTAATTAATCACCTGTCATAATTGTTCAGCAGTTAAATAACTATTAATCTGGATGCTAGTCAGAGTGAAGGTTGACAGGGTTAGGAGAGAGGAGAGTTCTCACGGTGAAATTAGGGCTAAGCTTTTGCTAAAATGCTGCTACTAAAAGAAGATTGTGCTGGGTTGGGGAAGAGTCTCTTAAAGGCTTTGTGCATGTAAAAGATTAAGTGATTGCAGGTCATTGCAATCACTTATTATTTAGACATTATAATGTATCACATAGTACTGAGATTAACGCCATGGAAATAAATTGGTGGCAGTAATCCTGAGACTTGTGGGCCAAGACTTGTATCTAGAAAGAGAGGAAACCCAAAGGAAACAGAAGGTATCAAAAGAAGAAGCCTCATTGAGTGTATGAGGAATAGGAAGGAAATAATAAAAATGGCTTGCTCCCTAAACACATAAAATAATTAAAAAGTGAGATTTGAGGTAGGAGGACAAATTTTGTATTATTTTCTGTTTATCTTGCCCATCAATAAGGCTGGAGGAGGTTTAATAACAATAATTCAAGATTCAGGCGGCTCCCACACAGATGAGATTTGCTTCTTGGTTCCAAAAAGGCTGCTGTTGCTCACTCCTGAGGTGTGGAAGCAGTGAGGGAAGATAGAGTACTTCCTAGGAAGACATGCAGTAGAAACCACCTCAGATGCAAAATCTGAAGGGGAGAGAAAAATTCCTCTCTTTCCCTATTAATGGAGGTGGAAAAAAATTATTTTTTAAATGAGAATGGGAATAATGGCAGGGGTAATTTTCCTTCTTTTTTTTTTTAAGATTTTATTCATTATTCATGAGAGACACACAGAGAGAGGCAGAGACATAGGCAGCGGGAGAAACAGTTTCCCTGCAGGGAGCCTGATACCAAACTCTGTCCCAGGACCCTAGGATCACGACCTGAGCCAAAGGCAGACACGCGACCACTGAGCCACCCAGGCGCCCCAACAGGAGTAATTTTCAGCTCTCCAAGTGACAATTATTGAAACTTTGCCACATTACAGATATGTTATATTATCATGTTATGTTTTGATATCATGATAACTCATGTCATATATGAGCTTATTTCAGACATCATTAGGAGAACAGAGAAAGGAGAGTTTAAAAGTGAATGTTTGAAGAACTTCTAGAAGCATGAACTGTTATGGGTATAATTAATATTATTTATCTTGCCAATAACTCCATAATTATTAATAACAATTAATGCTACTTAATTACTAAGACAGGCTAATGGCAAAATGAGACTTTCATCTTCTTGACTAGTATGTCTTGATGTTTACAGTACATTGTTGTAAAGGTATTCCTTATAGTTCACTTAACAATTGTTTAACTCTTTTGGTCATTTATTCTAATTAAGTGAAAATTTCCTCAACATTACTTGCATTGATTGGTTTTCCAGGTACTATTTATCCACTGAGGAGACATCTGATAGATGCTATGAAATTTGTATGTTCCTTCTACCCAATTGTCTCCATGAAACATCTTACCCATTGTACCAAAATTTATCCATCTGGGCCTCACGTATACTGCTATCTCATTTTTTCTCCTCCTTTTCCTTTTTTGTCTTCATTATAACAATAATATTAATAACATATTACAATAAGAATAAGTACTTTGCCTGCCTTAAACTCATTTAAGCCTCAAAGCTTAAGGTTTGGAACAAGTCAATAAGAAAAACAATTGGACTAGAAAGAGGGTACAGAGCAAAGCGTGTTTAGGGAGAGTATAAAATGGAAGGCGGAGCATGGATTCTTGGAATAAAGCTGTCTACATTTAATTCCCGAATCTATCTTTTACTAGCTCTGTTACTTTGGTAGTTATTTAACTCCTAGTTGCCTCTATTACTTCATCTGTAAACTGGGGAGAAGTTGTCTACTTTCTAGGGCCATCAAAAATACTTAGCTTACAAAAGATTTAACATTGCTAATAAGCAAATAGTAAGCACTTAGTGAATAACAGTAGAAATAACTTGAGAATAGAGCCTCACCACACACCACTAGAAATCAAACTCTAGTTTGGCATTAATCAATAGCATTTATTCTTTGTATTACATACACTGGCCATCCATCATCTGACTCCAACCTCAAAATCTTCTACAGTATAGACATATTTAATATATGAGATTTCCTAAACATATTTATTATGTGTTGAGTTGTATTTCCCTCAAAACCATATGTTGAAGTTCTAACCCCCAATACCTCATAAAATGAGCTTATTAGAACATAGGGTCTTAGTAGAAGAAATTAAGTGAAAATGATGTCATTAGAGTGGGACCTAGTCCAATATGACTGTTGTCCTTATAGAAAGAGGCAACTGGGAAACACACACACACAGACAGAACACCCCGTGAAGATGAAGGTAGAGAAAGAGGAAATGTTTCAACAAGCCAGGGAACACCGAAGATGGCCAAAAACCACCAGAAGCTATGGGAGAAGCATGGAGAAGTTTCTTTCTTGCTGCTCTCCAAAGGAACCAACTGTCTCAACATCTTGATGTCAGACTTGTAGTTTCCAGAACTGTGAGACAACACATCTCTGTTGTTCCTCAATCCCCTAGTTTGTGGTACTGTGTTATGTATGGTAGCCCTGGTGAACAATACAATATCGCATTATTTTTTCCTTCTTTATATGTTTACCTCTTTCTCAAATACTATTCTCTTTTTATCTCTGCAGACAAATAGTATTTTTTTTCTTCCAAGTACATCCCAAGCATCTATTCAGAGGTCTTAGGTAGGACTCCTAAGGCTTTTTTTTTTTTTTTTTCTTATTTGCAAGATTGCATAGTCAAGGCTAAAGTGAGAGTATTTCCTAAGTGACTTAGGAAATACTGCTAGTATCTAGTTCTTCCTTTTATAAAATATTAATGCGTATTATTTGAGAGTATTGGCCTATTTTAAAGTTATAGATTTTTAAATAACTCTCATCTTTGTATACTGAATTTCCTCCCTTCTCTGCTTTGTCTTAACGTGATCTCAAAGTATCTCATGCTATGTAAGATCTGGCCATTTATAGATTCCCAAAGAGTCAAGTGCTTGATAATATAAGAGGAGAAAAGCTAAGTCTGCCACCATATGGCTATTTGTTTATGTGAGCTGGCCAGGGTTGAAATTCATTTGAATGATGATGGATGTTTAGTCATCATATTCAAGCTTATTAGTGAACTGCAGATACAAGCAATGCACCTTTTAGCAATGCCTCAGTTATTCTGAACCAAGCATTTGTGAGACTTGACCTATAAATTACACTTTCAAGAACACTAGGATTTAACAAAAGAATGTATTATGATTAATGGTCTAGTGCCATTGGAATTAATGATTTTCTATTAGGAAATACTACACTCATGAGTCTTGGTCATGAATGTATGCAAGATTCCATTAAACCATTTACCCTAATAGATTGCTGTTTTATACACAAGTCTGAGTACTTCTAACACGTGCATTGAACCTGACTGTAGGGAAACCTAAACTCTTCCCCCATATGCATTAGCAGATACCAAATAGGAATGATTGACAACCTCTTTCATGCTCTTATTGTTTTCAGGATAATGTCAAAATTCCTTAAAATGATGTGATGTCCTGTCCTCTGCCTATTCCACTAGTGTTTTGGTGTTTCTACCACATAATATGCTAGATATTAAGAACTTGTTCAGTTAAGTGAATATGTCATTTGCTTCACATTCTTGTCTCCCTATAATTGCTGGTCTATCTTCTCTCCATGTGTGTGCTAGGGACCTCAGTCCACAGCTATCTTTCCTAGGAAAACTGCACTGATTACTCCAGCAACTTAATGTGTGCTTTCTCTTTTGTTCTCATTCATCTTATATACACTTCCATTCTAGCATTATAATTACTTTTTACCAGTCTACTTCTCCAGTAGACTGCATTTGGACAAATACTTTGTTATGATCATCTTCTCATGCTAAGTACCTCACTTAATAAATGAAACCAAAAAACCCCCAGAGTGATCTATCAATATATGGGTGTCTTCATCAGTTCAGGATACTGTAATAAGTTACCATAGAGGAGTGATTTAAACAACATGTATTTCTCACAGTCTTAGAGGCTGGAAAGTTCAAGATCAAGAAACTGACAGATTTTCTATCTTCTTGCTATATCCTCACACAGCAGAGTAAGGGAGATGTGTACTTTTTATCCTCCTATAAGGGCACCATTCTCATCATGGGGGCTTTATCCTCATTACCACATCCAAAACTTATCAGCTTCCAAAAGTTCCACCTCTGAATAATATCAGATTGGGAATTAGTATTCAACGCAGGAATTTTTTAGAGAATAAAAACATTTGGCCCATATCAATGAGTGAGTGATTAGGTTAATGAGTGAGTGAATGGAAAAGTAAGTTCCTGGGAAGATAAGTGAATAAACTGAAAAGAGATAATTCCTCTAAAAAGTGACCCCTCAACATTAAATTATGGTTACACATGTGTACAGAAAATTTTCTGTTAGGGCAAGATTGTGCCTAGAGCCAGTTCTTTTTTTTTGTTAAGATTTTATTTATTTATTCATAGAGACATGCACAGAGAGAGAGAGAGAGGCAGAGACACAGGCAGAGGGAGAAGCAGGCTCCACGCAGGGAGCCCGATGTGGGACATGATCCTTGTCTCCAGGATCAAGCCCGGTGCTGCAGGCAGCGCTAAACCGCTGCGCCAGTGGGGCTGCCCTAGAGCCAATTCTTTAATTAAATTCCCTATATCTAGAAAGAACAAAAGGGGAGGGCCCAAGTAGAATAAAAATGGAATCTCCCTCTCCCCTTTAGATAGTACTATGAGGAGTCAAAAGACTGATTTGAACTCTTGGAAGCGTGGTCCACGCTGATTAGTGTCAATACACTGCCAATCTTAGAGAATCTCATGCTAAGCAGTGAAGAAACCTGGAAATGGGGCCTATTTCATCTCTTTGGAGTTCAGGTAGAATATGAAGGTCTCACAGGCATTGGAAACAATCTTAGATATAATAGGAAATACCAATGTAAACTTGTATAGTAGACTATGATGGTCTTTTAATTTTTTGTCTATATTTCTATTTTTATCCTTAAGTTTTTGGTAATGACTTTTTGAAAGACACTATCTCAGCTATGCAAGAGGAACCCTAGCTTATACTTCAAGTGCAAAGACTTGGCTTCTATGATACATGAGAAGAGCCCAAAAGTTGGATGAATTTAATGAGAATATAATTAGATATTCTTGGTCTAGTTGACTTTCTTCAGTAGGATGCTCTCCTTTCAGAGCTACACATATAAGTTGTATATCTTTTTTTAAAAAGATTTTATTTATTTATTCATGAGAGACAGAGAGAGAGGGAGAGAGGCAGAGACACAGGCAGAGGGGAGCCCAATGTGGGACTTAATCCTGAAACCCCGGGATCACACCCTGAGCCAAAGGCAAGAGGCTCAAGCACTGGGCCACCCAGGTGCCCCTCTAGGTTTTCTATCTTAAGAGAGGTGTCTCTACTAACAAATTCCTTCAGGGTTAACACTGACCCAGCACCTGGCACACTGTAAGCACTCAATAATGTGAATGACTGTTAGAATTTAGTGTACATTTTTAGACAAACACTGGGCATAGATCCTTCAGTCATATAGGCTCCATACCACTATAGGTACTTCTGCCCTTCCTCTTTTTAAAAGATTTATTTATTTACTAGAGAGAGAGAGAGAGAGAGAGAGGAGGGGGAGGGGCAGAGGTAGAAGGAGAGAGAGAAACTCAAGCAGAACCTTCCTGAGTGCAGATGCTGAGATCACGACCTGAGCTGAAGCCGAGAGTTGGATGATTGATGGATTGAGCCACTCAGGGGTCCCTGCCCCTCCAGTCTCTGCTTCTAGTGTTTGCTTTGTGGTTCTCTGTGAGTTCTGGCTGTGGTTTTGAAATTCTGGAAAATTTTCTTAATCATTCAGTAAATAACAAACATTTCTTTTTTAAAATAATTGAAATTGCCACTCTCCATAGGATGTCAAGGACAAAAAGAAAAAATATCATTAAATCATTGTTAAGATTTCTGACCCCAATATTTCCCATGTCACTATGGTTAATAACTTAATATTTCTAAGTCTCTATTTGATTAAATAGGGGAGGTACAATCTATTATGTCTATATTAAAGTTTATTGTAAGAATTAAATGAGATAAATTAGCACCTTCAGCTAACAATAAACCTAATTGTCAAATTAACATTTGGAGCAAGATGGCTAACTGACCCTGAAGATTCATGTTCCTTTTCTATAGTATAGATCTGTTCTGTTTAACTGCAGGTCCCAGTTCCCTTACAGCAAGGTGGGATTAAATGAACATTACAATTTCTTGCCAGCAGAATGTGAGTGGAAGTGGTATGTCACTTTCTTCCAGACCCAGGCATTTAAGAAACAGATGTGATTTTCTCTACATCTCATCTCTCTGTCTCTGTCAGCCTGATATCTGATATCAATGTCACTGTCAACCTTCAAAGCTGCTATCTTCAAAGCCCTCCATCATTTTGGATCACTGAATGATTACATAGAACAAAGCCCCATGAATTTCTTGCAGGACTCAATTAGATAGGCAAGAAAAAAGTTTTATTATGATAATCCTCAGAAATTTAGAGATTATAATAGCACTTATCATTACTCTAAGTAGCCTAACTATAACTTGAATTAAAGAGCAGCTTCGAGGCATCTGAGTGGCTTGGTTGGTTGAGCATCTGATTTCAGCCAGGGTCATTGTCTCAGGGTCCTAGGATAGAGCCCCATGTCAAGCTCTTTACTCATCAGGGAGTCTGCTTGTTCTTCTTCCCCTCCCCCTGCTTGTACTCACTCTCACTCTCTCTCTCTCACTCTCTTAGATAAATAAATAAGATCTTTTTTAAAAAATAAAGAAAAAAAAACCAGTTCCTTCAACAACAAGCTCAAAAATGTAATGTTGGCTTAGTGGCTGGGTGGTGGGCATCAAGGAAGCAGACAGAGTAGTTTGGAAAGATGTAGAGTTCTGTTCTATTGGGATAAAATGTTTGGTAAAACAATGTGCCTGCTAGTCCTACATTTCTAGGAAAAATGGGTAGATTAAGCCAGAATGTTAGTGTGTGTCTGGCTATTATTATTGGCTGTTCAGAGTATTTGAAAGAAAAAAATAAACTCAAGCAAAGACTGGGAGATTTTCAAGCAGAGATCAAAGGAATTAGAGAAATTAGAGAAAGTCTGGAAACTAAGGGCATTACATATTAGAAAGTTTACTGCTGTGGGTCCTCAAATAGCAAGATATAATGTTTAAAAGACTGTGGAACCAAGAACCTCTAAGTCTCCTTAAACTATGCAGTATCAGCTCCGTTGTAAATACCACATTAAGAGAGGTATGTCTCATTTAAGTCCATTGTTTCAGATGATTTCAAGATGGGTACTATTAAGCTTAAAGCAAGAGCAATGTGGATGAGAAAGTTGAGAAAAAAGGAGATTTGAGAAACATATCCAGGAAACCATTTTAGATGTGATCACTGGCCCACACAATTGACTATAAGCATATAGTTAAAAGTTGCTTTTATTTCTTCCAAAGAAACCAAAGTCCAGATTTAAAATACCTTCTGACATTCAATATTTAAAATAACTCTTGGTCCCCAAACTTGCATGGGCATTCAGAAGACTGTGAAAATTTCAGATATGTTAGAGAATATAGAAGGGGAGACTTTGAGGCAATGAATCCAAGAACAATTAAGAACAGTAGGTAAAATAATTCCTCCTAGAGAGCCGCAATACTAATCAAGGAATTTTCAGAACAACAGAACAGGGTTTCTTATAATGTCAGTTCTGGAGGATCTCATTATTTCTACAGACTGGTGACTGCTTTGTGTCTCTTATTTTCTAACTGGGTGTTTTTCACTTAGTTTTTCCATCCTTGTACGTTGGGTGCATTGTACATTGGGTGAGGAATAAACAGTTTGTCTTTAGATTTATAGTTTAATAAATAATGAGGAGTTATATATGATCTGATGGAGAGAATTGTGATTACCCAGAGATTTAGCCTTTAATATGAGTAGAGGATCCACCAATATGACATTTAGGATTTTCTCCTTTGGGGGAAAGGGATATTAAATATATTCTTTGCTTGGGAAGAAGAGTGAACAAAGAAATTTGATGACCAGAGGGGCAGACCTTAGTAGAGATGTCAAACTATCCACCAAATATCTGTTTACTTCCTTAGAGTACAGATTTTTTTTTTTCTGAGAAGCAGATGTCCAATCAAGACCTATATTTTCCAGAAAATGCTTGTATCAAGGCAAGGCCATCTTCTTGCTACAAGACTACAAGCAAAAGTGATGTATGTCAATTCTGGAACAAAATTATTAAGAAGTGTTTGTGTGTGTGCCTTCTCCTGTTCTTCTCTTATTTGTAAACTAAAAGTCATATGGTAAACACGGCAGATGCTGAAGATATAAAGATGAATAAGACCTACATCCAGCAGTTAGCAACAACTGGCCTTTTGTCTGACTCCGGAGATAGAGGGTCTCTTCAGGCTGTATCATCTGCATTTTACTCAGTCCAAACACATGCTTCTTTCAAGGTTTAATTTGTACATATTTCCCTACCTGGCATAATTTCACTAAGGATAATCTGTAATTGCAGTGGCCAGTTTGGGAAGATTTTGACATGAATGAGATTATTCATTTGAGACATACTTGAGACCAAAAAAAAAAAAAAAAAAAATTAAAAAGGCAAAAAAATAGGGGGGAAAAGATTCACTGTCTTTTCTGCCAGAAAGAAAGATGACTTTTTATAATACATAAAGCCACTCTCTTTCATTTCTATACTTCAGGGATTAATAAGTATCAGCTTGTGGATTGAATGACTTGATGCAATAATCAAGAGCCTGAGCTATTATATAAGCCAGTTCTAAAAACACTTTTCTTTTGGGTATATGTGTTAAGATGTGCTTTCCAACATTTAGTCTTCTTTCCCTGCAGAAGGAAGAAAATAAAGCTTTTACAGTGATGGTCATATAAAAAGATGATAAATAGGAAGAAAATATTTAACTATGATTACAAAAGTAATTACCTTTGTTCTGAGCTACTATGTATAAAGAAAGCTGGACACTAGGGTTTTGGATATTATTTTAAGAATCTTTTAAAATTGGCTCATAGTTATAGAAATTTATAAATTCTATTGAAAATAGTTCATGTTATTTTCCTGACAATAAATTAATTTGTGAACCAACTGGACTGATCTAATTTAGTTTGGAAACATAAAAATTGGTTAGCACAGTATTTTAGTACATGGCATAGATTTAATTTTTCATGATTCAAAGGTGGTAATTTATATGACTAAATCAAATTCTATAGAATAGTTACTAAGAGTACAAGAGAATGAATATGATCTATTTGTTTATCAAGAGAATGGTTATGGTTTATTAAGATGGCAAATTCAATATATGTGCTGTCTTATTTGGTATGATGATAAAATTGTATTTTATTTTAGTGCTAAATTTGAAAACCTTAAATATGTCATCTGTATACATATATACACATATGTGTGTATATCTCTATTTAGTAGCAGGGGCTGTCATCACAAAATACCACAGATCAGTGGCTTAAACAACTGAAATTAATTTTCTCACGGTTCTGGAGGCTGAAACAAACTGGATATTGCAGCAGGGTACAGTTTCTGATGAGAGTTCACTTCCTGGTTTGCATATGGCTATGTGCATGATAGAGAAAGCAAGCTCTCTAATAACTCTTCTTAAAATGATACTAATGATATCAAATTAGGACCCCACCATCATTTAACCTTACTTATGTCCTTAAATCTAATACAGTCATACTGGGGTGGAGGGTTTCCTTTGAGGGAACACAATTCAGCTCATAGCAATCTACCTAAAATATACTAAATAATGTTTTGTTCTTTATTGTTAGGTGGATAATATTCAAATGAAGTGAAGTTAAATATGTTTCCATATAATGACTAGTATTCTGTGCTTAGATTGCAGAACTATCATACAGTATGTTATGTTACGTTTCTATAATTTCAACATAAACCTTAATCATTATAACAATAACAAATCCTTATTTTCGAAAAAAAGTTAGAAGTTTCTAATGATCAAGGTTTCTCAATGCTGTGTATTTTGAAAATACGGCCTGTAGGGATACTAATGGCATGCTCATGCTTTGTCTCTTTGACAAACTCTTGATCCAAGTGCCAAATTCAGAATAATGAAATGCTCAAGATGTTTTCTTTGCCTTAACTATTTTATATAAACTTGTACAAAGTCTATATGTCTTACATAAATGAGTACAAAGATTTCCTTTTACTTATAAAAGAAGTGACAACAGGACTAGTTAGGGTTTCTTTGTCATTCTCCAAATTTTTATTTATTAAAAATTAGTGTTACTAACATTAAATAAATATCTGACAAATCAATATAACGATTTCATCTTCCTATATATAAGTAAAATATCATAATATAAATATAATTCAACAATTATTTCTTATATTAAAATAAACACAATTAGGCTTAACTATAAAATCTGATATAATAATTTTCTCCAAGTTGATCTTGTTTCTAGTTTCTACCACTCCTCTCAACCAGGACAATCAATGCAAGTTATGGAATAAATCCAAAGGCTGTGGAGGTTTCTAATGTTCTTACTGTTTGTTATATGTTCTTATTCCCAGTAGCCATTAACTTCAGCCTTATTAATTAATTCTATGTTAGACTACAAGAGAGGATGGTGCTCTCTTTCATTCTAATATTACCAATTAATATAATAGATTAGCCAGAGCTATTCTGTTCATCTTACCACCATAACAGAGATAAACTGGATGTGATCTTAAGCCAACTGATAGGGAAACTTTACATACTCATGAAATATCTAGTATATGTTCTACCTGCCTGTAGCAAAATATGACAAAACTTTAAAGGTAAGACTGGAACAAGAGCCAAAATCTTGATGGCTCTTCACCTACAAATTGATTTTATTCCATTTTTCCAGAAACAGGCCATGAATTTGCTTCAATCTTTTCTATGTTGGAAAGCCACAGCTTTAATAGTACAACAAATAAAAAGGATTGCCTGACATTTTCCTACTGAGGCCAAAACAATCTCATGATGGAAACAATTTATTAATGCTACTGTTAGGTAGCTTTGTAAGGCACTTCCTCTTATTTAAAATGGTACTGCCCATATCACATTCAATATTCAAGTACGGTTAAAAGGGTAAAATTAATTCTTAGATTTAAATTAGTAGGTACACATCGAAAAGAATTGCAAACAGGTATTCATACAAATGCTTACACATGGATATTTATAAGCAGCATTATTTGCAATAGCCAAAAGATGGAAACAATCCAAAAGTCCACCAATGGATGAATGGATAACAAAATGTGATAAGTCCTTACAATGGAAAATTAATCCAGCCATAAAAGGAATGATGTTTTGAAACAAGTTACAGTGTGATTAAGCCTCAAAAATATTATGCAAAATGGAAACTAGACATAACAAGTCACATATTATATGACTTCATTTATGTGAAATATCTAGAATAGGTAAATCCATAGAGACAGAAAGTATATGAGTGACTGCCAGGGGCTAAGGAAAGGGCAAATCTGTGGCTGCTTAATGGGACTGCATTCCTTTTTGGAGGTGATGAGAACAATTTAAAATTAGATAAAGATGATGACTGTACAACATTGTGAACAAATTAAAAACTCTTGAATTGTTCACTTTAAAATGATTAATTCTATGTTATTTGGATTTTGCCTCAAAAAACATAAAAACATAAAAACATTAAATGGGTCAAACTTTCAGAAACTCTTGAACTTCTTTAGCCTAAATTTTCACCTTTGACCTTAATGACAATGAGGTCAACTCTTTTTTTTTTTTTTTAGGAATTTATTTATATATTCATGAGTGACACAGAGAGAGGCAGAGACATAGGCAGAGGGAGAACCAGGTTCCCTGAGAGGAGCCTGATGTGGGACTCAATCCCAGGACTCCAGGATCATGACCAGAGCCAAAGGTAGATGCTCAATCACTGAGCCACCGAGGTGCCCCACTTATTTTACCCAAATGAACTGAGAATCCTAGCTATCTGGAAGTACCTTCAACAGTCCTAGACACTGCCTTATTACAGAGTGATATGAGTAATCATCACGAAGAATTTAACCAATGTACCTAGTGTTATTACCAAGATACCAAGATATGAGCAGCTTTTCCTCAACATCTTAAATAAAAAGCAAACAATAAACAACACCAAAAACTTCACAATTTTAAACCAATAGACTTCATCTTTTGGAAAAGACCTTAGAGAAACCATCCTAGAGCCTCAATGAAAAAGATCTTTAAGGTACTGTTATTTTACTCTGAATCCTAGAGTGCTTATTCTTGGATCAATGTATCTCAAAGAATTATAAGTCAACCTCTAACCACCATAAGACTGTTTCTACTGATCGCCACAAACTAGGGATTCTTATGAATTCCTAAAATTACCTCAGATAGACAGCTTCTGCTTGCTAATTCTAAATCATCAGGAAAATGTAAATTGAAACTATAATCAGATATCATCTCACATCTGTTAGGTGTGGATGTAGAGAAAAGGAACTCTTATATACTATTGGTGGGAAAGTAAATCAGTACAGCCTTTAAGGAAATCAGATGGAAGTTCCTCAAAAAATTAAAAGCATGTAAGAAGTAAAGATTAAAATCATATTATCTAATAATCTCACTTGTAAGTATAAGTCCAAGGAAAGGAAACAGAATTGTAAAGAGTTACCTGCACTCCCATGTTTATGTCAGAATTATTCACAACAACAACCAAGAAATGAAAAGAACCTAAATTTTCTCCAATGAACGAATAGATGAAAAAACGTGGTATACACACACACACATGCACACACACACATGAATATTATTCTGCCTTAAAAAGAAGAAAATCTTGTCATTTGTGACAACATGAATGGTTCTGGAGAACATTAGGCTAAATGAAATAGGCAAGACACAGAAAGAGAAATACTGCATGATCTCACTTGTATGTGTTACCCAAAATAGTGAAACTAATAGAAACAGAGATTAAAACAGTGTTTGCCTGCATAGGGATGGGAGGTAATGGAGTGATGTTGGTCAAAGGGTACAAAGCCTCAGTTATGCAAGATGAATATATTCTGGAGATCGGATGTACAGCATGGTGATGATAATAAACAATACTTTATAATTTGCTAAGCGAGTAGATTTTAAATCTTCTCAGCACACACACACACACACACACACACAGAGAAATGGCAACTATGTAAGATAATGAATATGTCAATTAGCTTTACTGTGGTTATCATTTCCCAATGTATACATATATCAAAATGTCAAGTTGTACATTTTAAATACAGATTTTTATGTCAGTGATACTTAATAAAGCTGTTAAAAGAGAAAAGTAAATCATATTTTTGTATACTTTAGAAATGTAGCCAAAGTAAACAAAAGAGGATTTTGTTTTATAAAGTGTGAAAATTATTCAACTCTTAACCCATTATACCAAAATGTGATACACAATAAAATATGTCAAGATTAGTAGTACTTTATAAGAATCCCAAAATAAAAATAAATAAATATTTTAACTTGGTTTATTATCAGCCACCAGCCTCTTAAAAGATCCACTTTAAATTATTCAAGTCCAGGTTCTATAAATGTCCTTCCAATGTCCCCCTTTTAAGACAGTACTAAGATCCTCAATGGTATTCTCGCTTCCTACAATTAGTTTACAATAGTTCATCTTTGTTTGATAAAAAGGTTTCATTGGTGAGTTTTTGGTCATTATAGCCTACTACCCAAGCAAGATCTACTCTTAGATATCTAATAGACATTTGACATTTAACATGCCCAAAACAAAATTTGGTTTCACACCCACCTGTTCACTTACCCTCATACTTTCATCTCCCATATGAGTAAATAACTACTTCATTCTTGCAGTTATTCAGACTCCAAATCATAGAATCATCTGTGATTTCTTTGTTAGGGCTTGCAATCAATTATTCCATAAATCCTTTCAAGCCTTGGTGTACCAACTATAGTCTTAGAAATACTTTTTCCTACCACTTGTTATCATCATGCTCCAAGTAACCATTTCTCTTTATTTATTACAATTACCCTATGGGACTGCCTTGCTTCTGCTTTTTTCCCTACCCCCAGTGGTCTCCTGTTAAGTCATAGCAAATCTTCCAAGAACACTCCAGTAAGTTCCCAGCTCATTCAGAGGAACAGCTGGATTCCTAGGAGGGACCTGTATTACCTGCTCTTTGCCCTTTAACTCTCAGACCTTCTTTCTCACCACCTTTCTCCTTGCTCACTCTGCTATAACCACATCACACTCCTTGTTATTGATCAAACACAGCAGACTTATTCCTGTTTCAAGGATTTGTTCATCCTGCTCTCTTTAACTAAAATGATGTTTCCTGAGATATCTGTATGACTCCTTTACCTCCTTCAGCTTTTTACTCAAATGGCAACTTTTCAGTAAGACCTTCAAAGCCTATCACATTCAAAATGGTGGAGCTATGCAGCATTATTGACAAGAGCCAAGACACGGGAGCAACCTAAGCATCAATTGAGAGACAAATGGATAAAAAAAAAAAATGTGTTGCACACACACACACACACATATACACACATACTAGAGGATTACACATTCATAAAAAAGGATGAGATCATGCTGTCTGAGACAACACAGATGGACCTAGAGGGTATTATCTGCTAAGTGGGACAAGTCTGAGAAAGACAAATACCATATGATTCCACTCATAAATGGAATCTAAAAAAAAAATACACAACATGTTGAATCAGAACAAAAACATAGAGAACAAACTGATGGCTGCCAGAGGGGGAGATGGGGTGGGATGGTTAAAATGGGTGAGGAGGAGGGAGATACAGCCCTCCAGCCATGTAATGAGTAGGTCACAGGAATGAAAAGCAGAGCATAAGGAAAACATCAGTGATATTGTAATAGCAATAGTCTATTACAGATGGATAGGATGGATAGGACAGATGATCGCTACATTTTGGGTGAAATTGGCATAATGAATAAACTGGCCAAATCACTAAGTTGCACACCTGAAACTAATGTAACATTGTGTCAACTGTACTCTAATTAAAAATGTAAAGTAAAAAAATGAAAAAATGGGGGACCTACCTCTACTTTCCCTATATACCTTGACTAATTTGTACCTTTTTAGCATATATAATTATCGAATATTAATGTTTATACATGATAGAAAGGATTTTGCCTTCCTCTAGTTTTATGTTTTTTACACTACTCTATCCCAGGCATATCCCAAGCAATTGTTATTGTTTATTAATCTACATATACTGTATTATATTAAGCTCTGTTATCCATCTTAGAGGACTGACCATGGGCTTTTCTCTTTAACCTCTGAGTTCTTTTTTTTTTTTTATTTTTTTTTTTTATTTATGATAGTCACAGAGAGAGAGAGAGAGAGAGAGAGAGAGAGACAGAGACACAGGCAGAGGGAGAAGCAGGCTCCATGCACCGGGAGCCCGACGTGGGATTCAATCCCGGGTCTCCAGGATCGCGCCCTGGGCCAAAGGCAGGTGCTAAACCGCTGCGCCACCCAGGGATCCCCTCAGTGCTATTACATGACCTAATATATATCAGCCTGTGTAGTGTCTAGACAATATTACTTATATAGTAATATAAGTTTGTAACAAACTCGGCTGCTTTCCACTCCTTGCTCATCCCCATCTTGCCCTTTCATATGTTGAACCTATTTCCCTCTAGTGGTCAGTAGCTGGGAAGCCTGACTAAATGTCTGCAGTATGTTAGCTTCTCAAAGGCTGTTTGAAAATGGGGGTTGAGAGGAGACTATAATTTTCTCTTCTTGTTGATGCATGCCCCATATTATTGTGGAAGCATTTACCCTAATAACTCCCTAGCTCAGCACCTAATACATAAATAGGTACCAACTTTATATATAAATATAAAGGATATATATATATATCCTTTATATTTATAATTCCTAAATCAAGTATTCAATGTAATCTCTTAATTTAATCAGTATCTCACGTAAGGTACAGACTGTATTGTCTGGGATAGCTTAGTACCCTTCCCCTATATCTCCAGGTCTTGTCTGAAGCCAAATATGCCCTATATGAAGCAAGTATGGCAATACTCACATATCTTAAACCCTGCTATTCTCGCTTTGAGCTTCTTGTTCTTAAATGTATGTATGCAGGCATGTCCTTTTATCTTTGTACCTCAGTTCTACTTCAAACTGAAGCCATCTATGAATTTTATACTTGGTTTTCAGTATCACTCTGTATATATAGATGCACAACCTGTCATGCTTCTCTCTGTCTAGTGCTTCAAGCTCCCTTTTTAGAAAAGAGGTTCAGATAAATATTGAAAGTTATTTGTTGATGCAATATTTAATTATTTTTGTGAAAACATTCACCCTGATATTATATACAGAGAGCATAAAGATTATTCACTAGGAGAAAAAGTATCCCCACAAAATGAATTTTTATTTCATTTCATTACCAAAATGATGATCTTGACATTTCTAGATTTTTAATATATTATTAATCACAATGATATTCTAATAGTGATATAAATATGGACTCCTATATACCATATCAGATCAGAGATATTGACTTTGTAATAGAATGAAATTGTTTTCTACCTTCTAGTCACATTGTAAATGTACTTTTTTACAGGGAGAAAGGAAAGAGCTTTTGGACAGTTTCCATAATAATTAATCCCAATGCCTCCCCACCCCATCCAACTTGAGAGTGTAATTCTATGGCCCCGTAAAAACACTCAGATTTGACAAGATCATCCAACGCTGTCCCATGTGGTGAAAATGAAAGCAAAACTTTCATGCCCAGAAGCATGATATGATTGTAACCCACACTACCTGGTACATTGGGTATTGTGTACTATGAGACTGTTACAGACTCCAGACAGAACCAGAGGCAGCCAGTTGCCTGAAAATGACCAATTTGTAATTTTCATTTTTAGTGGGGTCTTTGTCTGGTTTTTTGGAATCAAGGTAATGCTAGCCTTATAGAATGAGTTTGAAAGTTTTCCTTCTATTTCTATTTTTTTAAGCAGTTTGAGAAGAGCAGTTATTTATTCTTTAAATGTTTGGTAGAATTCTCCTGGGAAGGCATCTAGCCCTGAACTTTTCCAAGAAGACATACAAATGGCTAACAGACACATGAAAAGATGCTCACTATCACTCATCATCAGGGAAATACAAATCAAAACTATAATGAGATACCATCCCACACCTGTCAGAATGGCTAAAATAAACAACACAGAAAACAATAGATGTTGGCAAGGATGTAGAGAAAGGGGAACCCTCTTACATATCTGGTAGGAATGCAAACTAGTACAGCCACTCTTAAAAAACAGTATGGAGGTTCCTCAAGTTGAAAATAGAGCTACCCTATGACCCAGCGATTGCACTATTAGGTATTTATCCAAAGGATACAAAAATAGTGATTTGGAGGGACACATGCACCCTAATGTTTATAGAAGCAATGTCTAAAATATCCAAACTACAGAAAGAGCTCAGATGTCCATTAACAGATAAGTGGGTAAAGAAGATGTGAGATAAACAGATATAGATATAGATATAGATTAGATATAGATTATAGATATAGATATAGATATAATAAAATATTAGTGATCGAAAAGAATGAATCTTGCCATTTCCAACAATGTGGATGGAACTACAGGGTACTATGCTAGGCAAAATAAGTCAGTCAGAGGAAGACAAATAATGTGATTTTACTCACATGTGAAATTTAAGAAACAAAACCCATGAACAAAGGGGAAGGGAATGGAAGATAAATAAGATAAAAGCAGAGAAGGAGGCAAACTATAAGAGACTCTTGACTATAGGAAATAAACTGAGAGTTGCTGGAGGAGAAGTGGATGGGAGGATGGGGTAATTGAGAGATGGGCATTAAGGAGGGCATTTGGTGTAATGAGCACTGAGTGTTATCAGCAACTGATGAATCACTAAATTCTACCCCTGAAACTGATAATACACTATATGTTAACTGAAGTGAATTTAAAATAAAAATTAAAAAAAAAAAGAATCTCCCTCTGAGATTTTTCAAAACACTCTCTCCTTCTGGAATTGTCCAGCAAGATCATACTCACTGCATTCTATTGTTCCCAAGAATGGAGCTCCAGTTTATTCTGGTAAGTGCTTTTCATTTCTTACTTTTAAAGAACTACTGTTCTAGAAGAATATGCTAATGACATAGAAAGACATTTGTAAAACACTAATAAGATGAAAAAGTAGTTCTTACCATTCGCAACAATGTGGATGGAGCTAGAGTATTATGCAAAGATAAATAAGTCAATCAGAGAAAGACAAAAAGCATATGATTTCATTCATATGTGGAATTTAAGAAACAAAACAGATGAACATACGGGAAAGGAAAAAGAATTAAAAAGAGAAAGAGGAAAATCATAAGAGACTTAGCTATAAATTTAGAGTTGCTGGAGGGGAAGTGAGTGGGGGATGAGCTAAAAGGTTGATGGGTATTATGGAGGGCATTTGTTGTAGTGATCACTGGGTGTTATATGTAAGTGATGGATCACTAAATTCATCTCCTGAAACTAATATTGTACTATATGTTAACTAACTAAAATTTAAATAAAAACTTGAAATTTAAAAAAATATGGATACTCAAAAAAATGAAAGAAAGGAAGAAATTGTCAATTATTTCCTCCCTGATGCATAATATGAGTAAATCACAAATAAAAGACATATCCAATTATTCAAGTGCTTTTGGAGTTGATTTCTAAAGCTAAGTACTATATCAGTGGACTGATACAGATGTGTTCTTTAGTCTTCTTCCCAGGGAAGCATGAGGTGCAAGAGCTTCCGTATTGAAGAATAAGAACACATAGTGTTACTTATACAACAGATTATATTTTATTAGCTGGGGTGGGCTTTTAAATGCAAAGGATATACTTCGGGATTTTTTCTGAATATTATATAAATCATAACTGTTATTAAAATTTATAAAGTATAGACAAGTAAAAAAGTAAAATAGCAAAAACATTATAAACATGTAGAGATAACATGTTTTATTGCACCTACTATCACTATTTGTTCTTTTTAGATGATGTGTGTATATATATATATTATATAACATAACATTTGTTTTATAAACTATTTTTATCTGATAAAATAGTTTGAATATTTTATGTTATGTGTAGTCCTGTAATGACATACTTTAAAAAAAACTGCATAATACTGCATACTAAAAGTGTATCATTTATACAAGTCTCTAATATATGGAGATTCATGTGTTTGCCAATTTTCATATGCTATCATGAACATAGCAATATCCTTGTTTTGAGTCCTACATACATTATAAATTAACTGTGAATTACTAGTTAAAATTGTATGAATAAAATAAAGGATTCAGTTATATATTGGGAAATGTTCTTCAAATGGTTATATGCCATTATATTCCTGCTGGGATGTACATGCCTATTCTCTAAATCACTAATAGCATTCGATGTCATCACTTTAAAAAATAGTCTTTTTGAGGGAAAAATGCTGCTATCCTACTTTTTATTTAATTTACTTTATTGTTAATGATACTGTACATTTTTATACCTATAGAGTTCATTTCAATGTCATCTCTTTTACACTTGTTAAATCTCCTTGCCTCCATTTCTGTTGGAGTGGCTATATTTTTCTATTGATCTATAAAAGCTTTTTATATCTTTGTAGTATACATGACACATATTGGTTATTTCTCTTTCAGTATGTAGATCATATCCTTGAATTTTACAATTTAAAAGGAAATATACCTAAGTTTCCTTTTAGCAGATACTTGATATTCTAAATTATGGAGTTATTTTGGTGTATGTTATAAGGTAGAAATCTACTTATCCCCAAATAATCATTTACCCCAAGATGATTAAATGTTTGTGGTGTTTTTTGTTTTTGTTTTGTTTTTTAATTCATGGAAGAATACTACAGATTCAGTTAGAAATTTTATCCTCCATGTATCCCTGAAATTAAGTTAAGTGAACCTCTGCAATGACCATAAGAAATAAGAGAGGGCCTTTTTGGGGGACAAGCTATCATCACCAGAGAAGCAACAAATGACCTTAATGTAGTGTTATCAGCTCAGTGGCCCCTTTTCTAATAAATAGACTAAGAGAAGAAACATCTGAGAGAAATGTAGCTGTATAGTAACCCTAGTGGTCAGAGAAAAGAAGGGCTTTCAAATCTGAATACCTCAAAACCTCTGTAAACCTTGCGAGGAATACCTTAGAGGACTTGCATCTTGCCAGTTTATGGATCTGCAATCTGTTGGGTGGAGTGACAGAAGAAATGCACAAATTTTTATATATAGCAGGTAACTGTCATCATAAATCCTCTCCAGAATGTGTTCCAATCTTTCCATGATTTTTTTCTACGTTACAAATTGTTCACACCTCAATGTTTTTTATAGCACTCTATATCCCAGCCAAAGTATCTATCTTTCCTGAAAATATTTGCATCTTTTTTTTTCAGGTTATTTCTTATGTTTTAAAATGTTCTTTTCCACTCACTCTATCAAAATTATGCCCAGGGTATCTGGGTGGTACAGTTAAGCATCTCACTCTTGGTGTTGGCTTGGGTTTTGATCTCAGGGTTGTGGGATCAAGCCCCATGTCCAGCTCCATGTTTAGTGTGGAGTCTGCTTGATGCTCTCTCCTTCTCCCTCTGCCCCCACCCCCAGCTCTGAGAGTCTGCTTGATGTTCTCTCCTTCTCCCTCTGCCCCCACCCCCAGCTCTCTCTCTTTCTCTTTCAAATAAATCTTTAAACAAAGACTTATCTTTGTTTGCTTCTCCTTCCTAAGGTCCAACTTAAATGTAATGTCTTCCACAAAAACTTCTTAATTATCCTAGGTGAATTTAATGGCTCCCTTTATTTTATATTTTCACAGCAGTGATCTTATCATATGCTTATCATTTATGTTTATGACTTACATCATACAAAGTTTTTTACATGTTTATCAATGCCCACTTAACTCAGGTCCATCAAAAGACTCTTCTCATTTATCACTGAACCATAAAAAGTATCTACCACATTGCCTACTATATAGTGTGTAGTTAACAAATATTTGCATGATGGGCTAATATATGAGGTTTATATAAACAGAAGTAGGGGATCGCTGGGTAGCTCAGCGGTTTTGCGCCTGGCTTTGGCCCAGGGCGCGATCCTGGAGTCCCGGGATCGAGTCCCCCATTGGGATCCCTGTGGGGAGCCTGCTTCTCCCTCTGCCTGTGTCTCTGCCTCTCTCTCTCTCTCTCTATGTCTATCATAAATAAATAAAGATAAATCTTTAAAAAATTAAAAAAAAAAACAGAAGTAGTCAAACAAGTGGATAAAAAGGGAAAACAAATATATTTTAGGTGTCCAGGGTGGGAGAGCAAGACCTCAGAGGGTAAAAGAAACAATAAGCACAGGGACATGCATAAATGGCAACAGCTTTATGCATGTGGCAAAAGCCAATTATTCCTGCTATCTGTCTGTGCTGAAAACAGTACATGCTGAAAACAGCAATGATGGTATAGACAGGCCTCCTGAGGTCAGTTCTCCCATCCCCACTGCCCTCTAGTTAATGTTCCTCTGGGACCCTTGCAGATAGTCATGTACACATTTCTCTGCTGCCCCTCACGTGACTGGCTTCTTGAGTTGTTTTTCTTCCTTGTTGCCATATGCTTTACATTCTACGATAATAAAACTGAGAGCCAACCCGGACTGGGGGGCTTCACCTGTGCACCTGCACTTCTTGGCAGTGCCTGATAGTGGAGCCCCATCGGGCATCTGTTAGTTCCAAGATACTGGACTCTGAGTCATCATTTTGTCTCTCGTGGGAATGAACCATGCAGCAGTCCAGTATATATTAGGTCTATACGTATATTCTCAGTTAATACCCAGAACTCCATGAATATGTTAGTACTTTGATTATTTAGAAACTGAAATATAAGAAAAAGATATACTTTGTCGAAGGTCCCTTGAGTAGGAAGTGGCTGAGCCAAGATTTCATCAATCTGGGTATCTCTTACTTTAATAGATATCTGCCTTTTTGTGTATCACACCCACTCTTTGATCTCAGCCTTCTTTCTGTCCTGTATTAGAGGAGTGGAATAGTAACAGTTATGCTCAAAACTATCAGTCAGGTCATCTAAAAGTGTAGACTGGGCTGTTTTTAGAAGCTATTTAGGTTATCTATTTATGAAATTATCTAAGAAAGAACTCAGTCATGAAACAAAGGACAATTCAATACTGGATGGCATTGGGTAGAAGTACTGTAATAGCTGCTCAGTGGAGGAATAGAGTAATGTGGTTAAACTGATCCAGATGACCTTGAATGTGGCTGGAAATTAGAAAAATATGGAGGCCATGTGGACTCTGTGTGTCAACAGTTGGCACAGTGCTAGGTCTCATAGAACCAAACTGAGTAAGCAATACATCCAACCATGTTTGAGTATTTCAAGCTAGTCAAGTGCTGAAAAGCCTTACATGGATCCTGTAACTTCTAATTCTATATCATCTTCACAACCTTGCCATAAAGGCAATCAGGGAGACATTCATGTATTCATCTCTTCATCTGTGAATGAATGAATTAGTTCAAACATTGACTCAGTGATTACTTTATTCACACAGAAAGTTACTGGGGATTTGTTATGTGACAAAGGTAGTTCTAAGGAATTTGAGATATAAATATAAAATGGACTTTGATGTTTAGTATCATTATACTTATTTCAGATTGACAGTTTGATGATTGTCCATGTCCATGATTAGCTAACTGACTTACCCAACCATGCAGAATTATTAGAGCAGGGTAGAATTATAATCAAATTATCTGACTCCCCACTAGGTCAAAAATTATCTGTCTTGACTAAAAACTCTAACAAAATTAAATAGATAAGTATAAAAACTACAAATCTGGTAGGTACCTGTATACCACTTCAGTCTTGTCTTTTTTTAATCTTTCTTACTCAACCATTCTTAGAGCTCCGGGCTAAATCTCTCCAATCTTTCTGGGGTATTTTCTCCATATTTCTCTCTATTCTAGTTCAGTTTTTGTTTTGTAAAGTTGGGCCCCTGGAGGCAAAAGCTGAGTGCTACAGACTTAGAGCTCACTACCTAAACCCAAATTAAGTTGCTGATAGATTCAATATTAGGAATGGAGTTCTCTTTATAAACTCACTACTCTCTTAACTGTACCCAACAGTAATTTCAGTTCAATGAAAAGACATTCCCAAAAAGACACAGTGTTGTCACTCATGCAAAGGACCCTTGGCTTTTATCAAAATAGAAATATACCAATGGGTTCTTTAATAACATATAAGGTGTCCTTATATAGGGATAATAGGAGGCATTCTAACACTTATTTGAAAACTTTCCAGATGATAACCTGTTCCAATTGTGACTCCTATAGGCCAGTTTTTGATGCTTAAAACACATCATTTTATTATGCTGAGAAGTAGGAGAAAAGATGCATTGATCATACATCAGGCACAGGTGTTACTCAATTTAAAGAAATTCTCAAAACAATAAAATTGGTATTATTATTATTGTTGTCATCCAAGCTTTCAGGGTCATATAAATGTACACAGAGGAACCATAATTTAATTTGATTATTAGGTCAAGTTTCTTATCCATAAAAAATGGGCCTATTATTGAGTTTTCTTACCGGGAGGATTATGGAGAGGATGAAGGGAGTAATAAGCTTTGTAAATTATAAACTGATACATAATTGAAAGTAAGATTTCTCTTAGAGTACTGCTTGATTCCAGCAGCAAATGGGACTGCCTCAATTGCCTTATCCCAATGTCTACTTTCATTTAAGCTGTCACTCTATTGTTTCAAAAATAAATAGCTGGCATTGGAACATTTCTTTCCTATTATCTTTACCAATAGGATTTAGTCTTCTATGCCCACATTCATAATATTCATTTATAAATAATAAATCTTGCTAAAAACTATCACATTATTTAACATTTTAAAGTCCTTACAAATACAAGAATCCATTGGAGTATGAATGTTAGAGATATACAATGTACCTGGCACAGAAATCTCTAATTGCTTCAGAGCTTTAGAACTCAGTGACTCTTTTGTCTAGCTTGAGGGATTTGGTGATATCTCATACTTTTTTAATTGATGCTGAATCATATAAAGATAGAACATTATGTATTTTTTTCTGTTGAATAGACATAGAATAACAAAGTAAAAATTGGTCATGTGAGTTTATACTAATCAGTGTAATGGGAATGTAGTCTAACCCACCTATTGTCTAGCATATCACCGTGGTTGATATAAATATGGTATGTGATTTTTTTTCCCCTCACAAATCATTTGTTCAGAAGGTGTAGACAGAGAAATCAAAGCAAAGAGATACTGAATGAATTTCAAAGGTCAGACAGAGAACAGAGCAGAGCTATGGTGAGAACCTAGGTCTATTTCACTCAACTAATGATGCTTTCTCCTAATCTGCTTTATTACATCATAGACCACACAGTGTGAATGATTTTGTCATCCAGAGAAACGATATTTATTAAGTAATGATTTATTTTCCCATTTATTAATAAATCAAAATGTAATAATGCCAGTTAGTATTCTGATAGTCTAATCTGATAGCTCTATCACAGTGACTTGACATAGCAGTTAAGAAATAATCTGAATATCTTTTATTTATTCAGCCTGATTTAAGAATTAAATTTCTGTGATGCTCCAAAAATTACAAAATGTCAAAAACTAGTGTTTATGTCTTTTCAGAATCAGAGGTCTTGGAGTAGAGAACCAATGACTTAGGAATAGTACGATCAGTAAACCCAGAGGTAACTGCAGTCAAAGACTCTTTTACTCAGTACTCTTTTACCCAAGGGAATAAAGTAGAGATGAGGGAAGCATATACTACTTGAAGTCAACTGTTGACTTTTCATATTGTCAAGGATCCTGAGACTGGGCTAGGAACAAGAAGTCGGTTTCTAGAGATTCAAGATCAAGGATCATCTTCTGGTCTACATCCAAAGAGAGTTTCCTTCCATACTGTTTGTCTCTTCAGTCTGTCCAAGAAATTAAGGCTTTACCTCACCTCGTATAAAGCCCTTTTTTATTTTAATGAGATTCCACAACCAAAATTTTATTTCTCTGTGAATATCTATAGCATTTGTAATTTAGAAATCCCAAGTATCACTTGGCAATTTATGAATCACATTTATAGTAATTGTCTTAACCTTATGCATCAAACCCCTACCTTCTGATTAGCAGGTATCTCTGTCTTCAGTAGGTCCCTCTATTCAACTATTTTCACACAATAAAAATCTTCATATCTCAAATGTTTCTTAAACCCTATTAGTTTATGCATCCTGGGTAAGATAATTTTCCTTTTAGTGTACTCACTCTGTAATATATTATCCAAACTTGGATACTATGGAGGGTTAAAGGGAGCTCTTACCAGATGAGATAGCAGTAACACATGTGAAAACTGAGATTGTCCTGAGTAAGCTGATACATAAAAAATCATTATGAACTAGACTGTGTTGTGTACCTCCATGGATCCCTTAGAAGCAAATAATGTGAGACTACTCTCATCTGTCCCCTAGTTGGGGTACAGTATCATATCTACTCCCCTATTCCATATCTACTCTCAAACTACAGCCAATATTTAGGTGCTTTTGGTGCTTTTCACTGAATCTACAGACCTTCATTCCTTGGGCATGAAGTTATTCTTCACTGGATAATGTGGCAGATGAATGTTTGGATGGTGAAATTGTCCAGTCTCACCTTTTATCTCTGACTTCCCGGTACTAGTACTTGGGCCATGCAGTTCAGCATGAATTTCTATCTTTAAGAAGGAAATTTTCCTTAGTGGCCCTGCAGCCATGAGCTTCTCTAATCCCATCAACTCCAGTCTGTTAGATGAGACAGTACAGATCTGAACTATACTTCTAGACATGGTTCAAATACTTTCCTTGAGTCACCTAGAACCCATTCAAGTGCCCCCTAGAATTTTATGAGTTAATTATCTAGAATTCTTTGATTATTAGAAGGGTGGTCAGCCAAAGATGAAATCCATATGCCAACTTAAAAAAATGTTTACCTCCAGCTCAGTTAAGATAGACAGCTCTATCATGATTACTTGCACAACACACTCTAGTTCATAATGATGCTTTCACCAACCCCTGCTGTGTTTCAAACAGAGATTTGGGGTTGGCATTCTTAAAAGTTCTATTCTATTTCAATATTTTATCAGAGTTATTTTCTATTTTTCCTCTTTCCTCTTTATCACATAATATTGGTGGCATTACTGATGCTGCCAAAGACATACAGGGAATAACTTTAAAACAATTGTAAAAGTTTACATGTGCTGCTTCATTTGAGGTGCACAACTATATGAAATCCAGAAGTACCAACTATAATTCCTTTTAACTGCTGAGAAAACTGAGGCTCAGAGAAGTTTAAAAAAATTTCCCGTGATCTGAAAAAAATAAAAAATAAATTTTCCTAGGGTCTAACAACTAGAAAGTGACTGAACCCCAATAGAAGTTATATGTCTTCTCGAGCAATATTTTGTGCCCTACAAACACTGAAAATACTTCCTCACTGCAACAACTTTTTTCAATGGTGTTCTCCAACACCAATAACAGGAAGTTAAAAGACATGGGTCAAACACCAACATGAATACCAGTCACCATCCAGCAGTCCCTTTTCATAAAATGTCCCTTTATTTTTCTGCTTGGTGGGTCTCTGCAATGGAATCACCTTTCTCTTTTTGGCAACATATCCCTCTGGTGTGAACACTTTGGCTTTGACCTTAAGTTTATGTCCCTTTATATTCTCTTAGATAAATGCCATCCCCTGGGACACATAAGGGGTTGCCTGGTACCTTTTTAATCATTTGTATTGCCTTTTGAATATCTCGCATTATCCTGCTGATGCTAGAAACATCAGGGCATCATTTTACATAGATCAGCAACTCTGTGTACACCAGTTTAGGTATTTTGCAATTGTGGCAGAATAGTAATCCAATCATTTCTCTCGTAGATGTCAGTTGCATTTAAACTGATTCTTCAGATCTAAATACTGCTCCTCCAATGCTGCATCAGAATAGGCCAGGCAGGATTTAAATGCATCTGCAATATCTGTGATCAGTATTAGAATATGTATTATATGGTGGGTGCAGAATAAGGTTTCAGGTTTAGGTTGAAGTTCTTACTTCATCACTAATCCATCTGATGATGGGCAAGTTACTAAACTGCTCTGAGCCTCATTTTTTCTCATCTGTCCAGAGGTTATTATGATTACATGTCATGTATGTGAAAACGCCTGAGACAGCCTAAATGCTCAATAAATAGTAGCTTTCATTAAAGTTAATAGGATGACCTCTACTGAATGAGTAATTAATAAATTTTCGTTTGACTTTGTTTTGTTTAAAGAAGGTAGACAATGATGGCTTAAAAGCTGTAATGCATAATAAGGTGAGATGATATCCCGAATAGTGGCCTCAAGATACATGGAGCATTAAAAAACAAACTAAGAGGAGAGTGGGCTCTTCCCACAAAAAACCTGCACTAAAACCATTTCACCATGAGATTCAATTCAGAAAAAGATAACTCATTCCCAAAACATTTATGGTTTCCATTCAAGTGATTAAAAGTTTTTTTTCATTAGATAATTGATTCCTCACATGCTTGCTCATGCATTCCTTTTTGCTTCAGACATTTATTTTATTTTTAAATCATACCTTCGTAACTGAATCCTCTATAGTACACTGAAAGAATCAGTGAACTAAGTTACCCACCTCTGGTGGATGGCATTTTATTTAATGAAGTTGAAAATGTAAATGTGTAAGTTCATTAAGGGCATAGGGATGAAACTTTCATGGGAAGAGCATAGGAAAACACTATTTTCTGAAGCAGAAAGGTCACACAGAGCAGAAAAGAGAACGCAACTGGCAACTGAAAGACCAGTCATTAATGATGCATGACCTTGACAACTGATTGAATCCCTCTGGGGTTAAATCCTCCCATCTGTTAAGAAGATGGTGTATTTGGTGAGCTGTGATGTTCCTAGTTGAGTTCTAATCATTAAATGTTGAGAGGAATTTTCTAGAAAATTTTGGCTTCCTTTCCATTTGAAACTCAGATGCAGTCCATTGAGTCAGTTATAAAACTCAATTATAGCTTACTATTATCACTAATTTACAGAAGCTAAATTATTATTTTTAGAGTTTTTTGGTTTGTCTCTTTTCCCTTTTGCTGATATGCCTATTCCAATCTTCCCCACCATAGGTCTTGCTCTAATAAGTCAATATATATTTTTGGATGAATTTTTAAATATTTATTTATTTAAGGGAGAGAGCACACATGCTTGCATGCATGCATGCATGCACTGGAGCAGGAGGAGGGGCAGAGGGAGTGGGAAAGGGAAGGAGAATCTCCAGCAGACTGTCTGTCAAGTGGGAACCAGACTTGGGGCTTGATTTCATGACCTGAGTGGAAATCAAGAGTCTGATGCTTAACTGACTAAACCACCCAGGCAGCTCTAGATGAATCTTTTAGATACATTTTTTTTCATTACATAAAGAATATTTTACTATATTTCCTTTTAATACTTATGTTTTTCCCAACACTGGGTTAATCTATTTGTCTCTCCAGCTAATTGTTTCTCAATGCCACCATAGAATTACGCAGTAAACTTCCATGCTTATCTACTCCCCCAGGGAAGACACCAATATGACCTCCATCTAATTATCAACCTAAATATTCAGTCGTTGCCAGGATAATTCTTAGGCAATTTATAATTTTGTTGATATTACGAGCAGTATCCATTTTCCCCCTCCATACTCTTATCAAGTTATTTATATCTGGTGAGGAAAAACATATAGGTTTGTAAATATGTTGTATTTGAACATCTTGTTTAATCCTCTTACTAGTATTAATGATATGTAGATTCTATTTGATTTTTTAAAAGATAACAATATTATCTGCTAAAGAGGTTTTGTCTCTTCCTATCCTTATGCTTTTTATATCTTTTTTCTTTTTTTAAGATTTTATTTATTTATTCATGAGAGACACTGGGAATGAGGCAGAGACATAGACAGAGGGAGAAGCAGGCTCCCTGCAGGGAGCCCAGTAGGGACTCCATCCCTGGACCAGGATCACACCCTGAGCTGAAGGCTGATGCTCAACAGCTGAACCACCCAGGTATCCCACCTTTTCTTTTATTAAGGTAAAAACTTCTATTGTTAGTGATAGCAGCCTTTTTTTCCTTCATAATCTTGTAGGAAATGAATCACATTTTGTCCACTGAATTTGATATTTGGCATATGTTTTGATATACAGCCTTGATTGAGTTATGAATGCTATTTTCTGTCATAGCAATAAAAGCATTTTCTATATAAATTTTAAGAATATTAACTCTTCCAACCCATAAACACAAGATATTTCCCATTTATGTTTTATTTTATGTGTGTATTTCAGGTTCTTCCACCAAAGCCTTATAGTTTTCATGTAAACTGACAATCCCACTTTTGAGTATATATCCAAAGGAAATGAATTTGGTAATTCTGAAGTTAACTGTACTCTCATATCCTTTGAAGTACTATTCACAATAGCCAAGACGTGGAAATAACTTGTGTCTGTCAATTGGTGAGTTCATAAAGAAAACATGATACACACACACACACACACACACACACGGGAATGAATATCATTTAGCCTTAAAAGAGGAGGAAATCCTAACATTTGCAACAACATAGATGAACCTAGAGGATATAAGCTAAGTGAAATAAGCCAGACACAGATTGACAAATATTGAATGATCTCACTGATACGTGAAATCTAAAAAGTCAAAGTCATAAAAGCAGAGAGTAGGACACTAGCTGCCAGGGACTGGGGAGTGGAAAAAATTAGGAAGATATTGGTCAAAATATTATAAGACAAATAACATCAGGATCTTAATGTACAGTATGGTGGTTATAGTTAGTAATACTGTGTTATAGACATGAAATTTGTCAAAACATTAGATCTCTAGTACTCATACACACACACAAAAGAGATAACTATGTGAGGTGATGTATTCTTGGCTCGATAGGGCAGTCATTTCACAATATAAATATATATTAAATCATCATGATCTATACTCTAAATATATATAATTTTTATTTGTCAATTTTATGTGAATAAAGTTGGGGGGAAGTCCCTTCCAATGTGACTGAAGGAAGATATTATCTTTTTGCTGATTTCTACATTCAATTGCTATACATGTCCAATTAGTTAAGTAGTGTATATTTTCTCTGAAGATAATTGCTAGACATCCACAATTAGCACAAAACCAGGCAATGCAATGATTACAAACCCTACCACAGAGAAATTAAAATTTCAAGAAGAAAAACCAATCGTGAATGCCAATAAGAATAATAAGCAACAAAGCATGCTAATCTTTATAAGTCAAGGTCAGGAAAAACGCTGTGAGAGTTGAGAGGAGAACAATTTTACTTTATTCAGAGGTGTGGGGAGATGAGGGGGTGGTACAGAGAAGGATTTGTTAGAGTCACTTTAATATATGTCTGCACATATATATGTGCACATACATGCATACATACACAAAATAAAGAACCATAATTTTATAACATAGATACTCCAGGTTTATAGATCCCAATACTCAAGCAGTTTTAGGGACCTGGCCCTCTTTAGGGAACAGAATAAAACTAACAAATATAAATATTTTTGAGAGAAACAAATTTTATAACAAATTAAGTTCCATAATTAATGATATCACAAAATCCACAAAAAAGCTCTCTAATAATTTCTTATAGCATTAGTTTAATTTTTAAATCAACTCTTCATGTAACAGCAATTATAATTTTCTATGGAAAATAGGCCATTTTATTTTTTTAAATTACTGAGAGTATAGTTCAGCTTTTAAAAAATCATTTTACAAATTGTTTTGTGACTTGTCATGTAAATTTTTAGGATTACTGTCAAACTGGGAGAATATCAATTTCTTTGTCATATAAGATTTGTAAGATCTGAAAGACTTTTTTGCAGCCCAGCTTCAAGCTCGCTCTGTATTCTCAAACCTTGTGTCTCCCACTAACCACATTTCTGCTTCTTGGTAACATAGGGTAATCTGAGCAAATGACATTGGTCTCTTTGTCTCGAAGTCAGCACAACAGACAGCAGGAGTATTCCTGCTAGCTTTTCTGACACTGAGATTGATCCAAATAATTGTACCTCTACATGGATGTGACTATGAACTGCACAAATATACCCCACTATACAAACTAAATGTATCCCGAACTCTCCCTTAGTCAGATCCCCAAATTGCACTTGGCAATTCCACCACCATCTGTCAACAAATGAAATATGACATAAAGGAATGTGGCATGGAAAAGGAAAGCTGACCCAAGAGTCTGTAGTTAAACTATCTTACTGTTGTTAATTTTATTATATAAATATGTATATATTTATATAATATAAATATATATTATATACACATATACATATGTATATGTATATATATTATAGATATACATATAAATAATATATACATATATATAAATTTATTATATATGTATATTTGTAAATATGCATATAATATATATATGGCTATATGAACACCAAAGCCTTGAAAGAGGCTTATATAAGTGAGGGGCCTAGAAATATACACTTCATTAGCTTTGTGATAAAACTGTCTTTGAAAAACATAATAAAAACACATTTTGTGATACTTCTTACAAAATAAGAGTTCTGCTTTACATTGGTTGAGGATGAGAGGCCACTAGCACATCTAGGGAGAAATATCCAGCACATGATAATTATAGATTGGCTATGTTAGAGGGGAAGCAGGAAGGCACTCATCCTTGGAAAGGCAGTCACTGGGGGATACTAAATAATTGACTATTAAGATAACATAGAACACAACCTCTTTAAGAGAGATAGATTTGAAGGAAAGACACACTAATGAACTGTGTCCAAAAGTATACAAACAGCAATGGAAATGTGGCATGGGGCTAATTTCCTCTCCACTGTGACCATATGCTTACTGAAGGCATTAATGGCACTAATTGCTCAGGGGCGGCTCTGTGAAGTACACTTTATGTGCTTTGCTGAGAAATACCACAGAAAACATAAAATCACAAGATTGCTGTTTGTAGCCCCTTCACAAATCAGCCACAATTTATCTGAGTAGGAATTGATATTAAGAGAAAAACCTAATCTTCCATCTGCATGAACCAAATAAATCTCTGTTCAACTCAGGAGCAAAGGGTTTCCAAATTAACTCTTCATGGATGGGTTGCTTGTCACCATTTCTGAGTCAACACAGATGGGCGTGCATGCTGTAGCTCTGTTCCTGAGTATGGTCCTCTAATTACTCTAAAATACCAAACAGTGTAAGTAAGATGACAGGCAGAAAATGAAAGACTAGATACTTTGGGAGTCCCTGAACAAAACAAAATCAGTGTTATTTCATTTCTAAGTAATTGGCTATTTAGAAACTTGTGTTTGACACAATTAGATTATCCAACTAAACTAGAAATTGTGTTTACCCACAAAACACATGTAACACCTAGATAACTAGACATGGCCTAGAGAGCTGACAGCTAAGCAGAGTACCCAATATGACTCAGAAGTAGCATCGGAAAAGAAGGTAAATTGATGGATGTATAGGAATGCCCCTCTTCTCAAATCCAGAAGTCAGAATTAGCTGTTATCACTGCAAAAATATCTCTAGAGAAAAGCAAAGTCAGTAATAAGCCTGCAAGGAAAATGTGAAGGCAAAAGAACTGAGGATTTTTTTTTTTTTTTTGGTCACCAGCTGCTATCAGCTTAGGTCATGATCCTGGGGTCCTGGGATTGAGCCCCATGTCAGGCTCCTTGCTTAGTAGGAAGTCTGCTTATCCCTCTCTCTCTGCCCTTCTCCCTGCTTGTTCTCTCTCTCTCTCTCTCTCTCTCTCATGCACGCTCTTTCTCGAATAAATAAATCTTTTAAAAATAAATAAATAAATACATACATACATACATACATACTTCGATGATAATTTCAGTTGCTAACATTTATACAAAATTACCGGAGGTGATTAAATAGGCTATCTTTCCCAAATGTAAATGAAATTTTAATGAGCTATCCTGGAGAAAAAGGCATGGGCTTTTGGGGGCCATCAACAGAACTCAAATCTGAGTTTTTCATTTATCATTCTTGTGATTCAGTCTAAATATTTTAAGCATTATGGGCCTTAGTCTACCTTATAATTTTTTGGCAATTATATATTAATTTTGCACTATATCCAACTGAAGAGCTTGTCCTTGCAGAGGTATGTATAATTGGAAATGCTAACAAACTCAGGTAATATATTATTGTAGTACTGTAATACAATACTCATCTATTTGGGTTTGTCTATTGCTTGGTATTCAGCAAACTTTACTCATTTTTAAATACAAGTGCAGTTCCTAAGGAATGACTTTCAGATCCACAATACCCTGATGCTGCCAGTGTTAAAGGAGATGTTATTTTAACAGCAGGGTGACCAGTGAAGTAATAGCATGATGGAAACAAATATTAAAAGGTCTAAGCAAAATGATTATTTCTAAATTTTCTTTCAGCATTTTAAATCTGCATTACAGAAATGTGGCTTTGTAAAATGACTGCAGCCCATATCAAATGGAATATTCACTGAACAGCATCCTGGAACCCAGAGAAAGCTGGTAGGGCATTAATATGACAGGTTTAGAAGAGTCTGTAAAAACTCTTTCACATCCAAATTTCTATTACACAAAGAATGCATTATTCTGCACTGATTTTTCCTCAGGATTTCTTATTCCATGTCAGCTGCATTTCCCATCATAACACCATTCACTTTCCCACATAAACACTTAACCTCATTGCCTACCATCTTCCTGTGCTTCTTCATTTGTCTTTCATGATGTAAGCACCATCTCCTTGTGGAATTTTCTCCAAGGCTTCGATGATATTGAGTGAGGTGGACCCTCCCTGTATGCTTCTTTCAGCACACTTAGATCACATTTTATTTGTTAAAGTATAGGGTAGTATTTTCCTCACTCAGAATAGTGGCTTTGCTTTACTCATCTCTGAATCATCCAAATCTGCAAAAATGACTGGCAAATAATAGATGCCTATAGATAACTTTCATCACCTGTGTATGTGGTTCCTTTTCTCTTGCATTTTATAGTCTAGCAGATAGTTAGAAATTCCTATTACTGTTGTTTTTTTCTTAAAAAGAAAATAATAAGAAAGAAAGAAGGAGAGAGAGAAGGTGTGGAGGCCAAGAAAATTAAGGCCATTCCATCTCAAGTTTAGCATTAGCACAAGTACAGCCATCTCAGGCCCCTGTGAATAAGAGCTGAACTTTACAGGAAAAACCGCAGAATGCCCTTGACAGAAAGAAAGTCCCATATCAGAATGAAAACAGAGCTCAGAATGCCCTTGACAGAGACAGAAAGTCCGTATTGGAATAAAAACAGAGCTTAAGAAATTCCTCAACCCCTTCTGAAAATCCCCTAGACCAGCCCACGGGCTTGGTCTAGCCCCCTTGGGATCCAAGTCCCTGCTCTGCTGTGTCAGGTATACTTGGACCCAAGCTCAAGCTTGTTACTAAACCCTCATGTACTTGCATCAGTGTTGGCTACTTGGTGGTTTTCTCAGATTCGCAATCTTGGGCACAACAAAGGAAAAAAAGAAGGAAGGAAGAAACAAAGGAAGGAAGGAATGGAGGGGGAACGAGAGAGGACAAACTAATGAATAAGAAAACAAGATAAAATACTCTTCTGAAATTTTAGAATAGATTCTATTTTTGGTCTCTGATTCTTTATACAGTCATTCTGAGGCCTTGCTTAAAGGTGTGTCCATGCAATTGGCTGAATTGGAATTAACTAAGGATTTGTGTGTGTGTATTTTTCCCCCAGAGCCAATACTTGCATTCTCAATAGAGCAATATATAGAGACACATGCACCCCTATGTTTGTAGCAGCATTATTTACAATAGCCAAATTATGGAAGCAGCCCAATGTCCATCAATCAATGAGTGGATAAAAACATATATGGGGTGATATGTTTCCACCAATTTAATGATCTAGTTTGTGTTCCAGCCTCACAGCCAGCCATGTTCAGCAAACTCTACCAGAAAACAATATCATATGGGCAGGCTGCATTCCCACAATCTACTTTGGACAATTCCCAGGTCACCTTGAGGGATGAATCCTCCCTTGCTCCTGCCTTTACAGTCTATTCAGGAGAATAAGATAAGTTTGTTTTAAAATACAATGGGTTGACTTTTGTTTTTTAGGAAGAAGATTTGTATGTGTGTTTGCGTGAGATATTAGATAAAAGTCTCGATGTTCTGAAAAGAGGAAAAACTAACATTGGATTTCTGAGATTAGGTGGGTAATTCAGAAGACCAAGTCATTTCACATCCCTAGAGTGGAAAGAAGCACATAGACTGCTCTCAGAATCGATAATCAAAACAAATCCTACCCCAGCAGGACATATGGTATCTGTCCAGTTAATAAAAGCTTGAGCTCCTATTTTTAGATTTATTCTCACACTAGGGAGACAGCAGTGACATAAAGGAGTTTTGTTCAAAAGCCACTAGCCCTTTTCAGAAGCAAGTTTTTCCTTAAATAGTTTTTTTTTCTGTCTCCCCCTTTCCTTTCTCTCCTGTTCTAATTAAAGCAGATTTAAGGGAGGAGTTCACATTTTCAAAGCCAAATTTTCTGTTTTCAGGGTCAGCTCTGAGTTTTCTATTTGATGAATAAACTGGACACTTGGCATGCTTGCTAAACGAAGTATTTTTTGTTTGTTTGTTTGTTGTTTGTTTTCCAGAAGGGAAACATGAGGGATTTAGAATCAGGGAACATGAGGATTTTAGAATCAGCCCCTATGGATTCCTTGCCAAATCCCTGAAAGTCCCACTATTGTTTTGGAAGGGAAAATATAATGTCTATGTTTGAAAACCTTGTGGTTTCCAGAGTTTGGGTAAAATAACTAATTCTCAGACAACTGAAGTCAAGGGTGGCAAAAGGTTAATGGTCCATAGAAATGGGCAAGACAATGAGTCTTGGCCAGGGGGGAGGCAACATAGAGAAAACTATAGAAATAGGAATGAATGTTCTCATTCATACTGTTCTCTCATCAAACAAGAACTCTTCTGAGCTACCCACAGCTTCTGGGTTTTGAAAGGAACCTGGATAGTCTTCTCTTTGGTTCATGACTAAGATCCCCTTGAAAGATTTAAAAAATCCTCCAAAACGTGTGTGTGTGTGTGTGTGTGTGTGTAATTTAATCTATTTGGGGAAAGAGCAACATATAAGATTGAATAAACTTTTGTGAGAACAGTTTCCTAATCTCAGCTAAACCTAAAAGGGAGCTAGAGGAGAGAGACCATGTTTTGACATCAGACAAAATGAACTTTAATCTTCCTCTCTGCTGCTTTCTGAGCCATAGTGGCAAAATGATTTATCTCTTTGAGGCATGGCTAGTTCATCTTTAAAAAATAATTCATGATTTACTAATCATGCTTTTCATATGCCAGTACTTGACCAATATAACCTCACTTCATCCTCAAAACAACTCTAAAAGGTAGACAATATTATTCTATTTTCAAATGAGGAAATGGAAGCTTAGAAAGATCATACAACTAAAATGTAAAGTGGAAATATCTTACAAAGGAGCAGTTAAAATATTAAAAGTAAAATACATAGAGCATTTAGCATGTAGCAGACACAGCAATGCTGGAGATGCTAATGGGGCTGATGGTGGTGGTGGTGGTGGTGGTGGTGGTGGTGGTGGTAATGGTGGTAATGGTGGAGGTGCAGTGGCTGTAATCATGAGCTGCTGATTAGAGCACAGGCTAAGGAGTGAGGAACTTTGGAACGCCTTCAATCCTAGCTTGTGTCTTGCATGGAGGAGTTATGCAACAAATATGCTTTGGCTGACATTGCCAGGATCATGTATGGGCTATTAGGACTTGGAGAACAGAGGCAGGTATCTTTGTGGAGTACACACCTCAAGGCTGGCTTTTCTAAACCGTGCACCATCAGACAAGATGAGCACAAGGCTTCAGTAAAGACAAACCTGTGATGAGGAGTTATGAAGCTCCAGGGAAGTTTCTGTGTGGGTAGCATACTAACACTTTCTGGAACAGGTTCTACACTTTTCTAAAATTTTGCCTTAAGCAGCTGGGCCATTTTAACTCAGATTTCAGTAAGACACAAACCATCTGGACACTTTCAAGCTCAGGATTCAATATTTCTCAAGCTACCTATAAAAATGAAAGTAGAGTGTTAATATTATGCTTTTACACTTGTGAGGAATAAATACATGAAATACAAACACTTGGCCAATGCCCTGACACTGAATATAAGCTTACTGAATTAAAAAAATACATATAGTCCCTTAAATGTCATTCATTGTAAAAATGAACTTGTCTTAGTTTAAAATACAAGTTTCTTCAAGAAAAAGAATTTCAGGTAGTGGCTAATATTAGAACTAGATAGCTAGGGACAAGGAAGCAGGGACATATTTTTCTCTTTTGGTGATCAACAGTCAATGATAATAAAAATTATTAAATACTTGTTATGCTCTCTTTCCTAATTTTATTTAGTTTAACCTCACAAAAGTTCTATGAAGCAAATACTCTACCTTCTTTTTTGAGATGTTGAATCTGGGGAACAGGGACATGAAGCTATTGAGAGGTTATGTAGCTTCACTGGGAAGACTGTGATTAGAATGCAGATTTGACCATAAGACCCATGTTCTCATTTACAGCAAAGAAACCATGACACTACATCTTATGGCTCTGGATACTTTGTTTAGTCCATTTGCCTTGCCCTGTCATTCTCTTAATCTAATCTTATTCTATTTTATTTTTCATCTTTTTTTTTTTTAATTTTAGGGAGCAAGCACAAGTGGGGGTGGAGAGAGGCAGAGAGAGAGGAGGAAGAGAATTTTAAGCAAGTTTCATGCATAGCATGAAGCCCAACCCACGGCTCAATCTCACAACCCTGAGACCACGACCTGAGCTGAAATCAAGAGTCAGGCACTTAACTGAGACACCTAACCACACCATCTCCTAAGCCAATTTTAGACAAATGTCTCCCCAGCTACAATTGTGATTTCTTAGCCTGACTACCTTGAGGAGTAAGGCATCTTCTCCAACCCTACATTGTACCATGTATCTGGAATGACATCGAGAGGAAGCTAGTACAACCCCCTTGAGGTTGTATTGAAAACTGTCATTCCTATATAAGAAAATGCCAATGAGATCTCACCTATATAGAACTTGAAGATTCCCAGAAAGGCTATCTAACTGGGAGAGATACAGGCCATCTAACTGGGGGAATCGTAATCCTGCTTCTTTCTGTGTTATAATCTAAATTACTTTCATTTTTAAGAAGGAATTAGTGAGTTGGAATCAGTTCTAGCTGCTACTGATTCTAACTCAGCTTCAGAAAGCTAAGTGGCCCCAGAGGATTTGCTTGACCTTTATAATCTTCATTTCTCTTCCCTGTGCAGTGGGTATGATACTATTCTCTTAACTCATGGGGATATTTTGGGGGGTTTGATAAGATAGAAAACTATACAAGTTAGTGTCTGACATACCGATCACATTTAATATACTGTGGATTTTATCATTTTCTCAATCCACTGAATGTTAAGAGTTGTCAATTGTATTTCCTTATTGTAGTAGTCACTTAGTGGTTGAATATTGCCCATTCCACTGGTTCTCACACCATCCTTTTCAAGGATGTGGAAAGGAGAACCCTCTTACACTGTAGGTGGGAATGCAAACTGCTGCAGCCAATCTGGAAAACAGTATGGTGATTTCTCAAAAAATTAAAAATAGAACAACCCTATGACCCAGCTTCATACTACTAGGGATTTATCTGAAGGATACAAACATAATGATTTGAAGGGGCACATGTGCCCCAATGTTTATAACAGCAATGTTCACAATAGCCAAACTATGGAAAAGCCCAAGTATCCATCAACAGATGAATGAATAAAGATGTGGGGTATGTGTGTGCATATGTGTTTGTGTGTGTTTGTGTATGTGTGTGTGTAATTGAATATTACTCGATCATCAAAAATAATAAAATATTGCTGTTTGCAATGATGTGGATGGAACTAGAGAGTATTCTACTAAGTGAAATAAATCAGTCAGAAATCAAATACCATACAATTTCACTCATACATAGAATTTAAGAGACAAAACTGATGAACATAGGGGAAGGGAAGTAAAAATAAATTAAGATGAAAATAGAGAGGGAGACAAATCATAGGACATGCTAACCTCTAGGAAAAAAACAGGGTTGCTTAAGAGGAGGTAAATGAGGGGAAGGGTAACTGGGTGATGGGCAAGGATGGGCTTTGATGTAATGAGCATTGTGTGTTATATGCAACTGATAAATCACTAAATTTTATCCCTGAAACTAATAATACAGTATATGTTAACTAAATTGAATTTAAATAATTATATATATACATATACATACTGTATATAATATGTACTATACACACACACACACACACACACACGTATCTCAGATATCACTCCCCTGAAAAAAAGAAAAAAACTGAAAGGCTTCATAGACCCTCTGTAAGATTCTCAAGGATATTTCATGTTTGTCCTTTGAGAACCTCACTTATATTCAAATTTCCATTACTCTCCTTCCCTCATTTATCTTGTTGATAGCTCTAAAGAAACAGTACTAATCTAAAGGGCCAGTTTTTGATTGTGCCTTTACTGTTGGTAGAATCAGAAAGCTGGCACTTCTCTTTTTCTCAAATATGTAATAGAAGTGATAGGCCAACTCCCTTTATCATTCCACATAGGGTATACCAGGGCCAATTCTATTTTTTCCCTTAATTTGTACTTGGTGTCTTTATGAAGGCTGTGAACATCTGACTCTCAGCTTGAGAACAGAGATAAATCAAGCATACTCAATCAAGGTATAGTTTTGGAGAAATAGAAATATACTGTCGTTCAAAAAGCAATGTCATATAGGGAATAGAAACAAGAAAAATAATAATTTTAACACCAACTTATTTATTAAGACTACCTTGACAGTTTCTCTCTCTCCTACCCCTATATATTCTATACATATACACATATTACTTTTTATATATAATAGCTTTTCTACCTTCAGCAAGTGTTAGAAAATAAAAGAGATTTATCAATGAAACAAAAATATGAAGAAAATTCTAAATGTTAGAAAGAAAATGAGGTTAAATCTATTACTAAAACAGAACAGAGGAAAACATAGGCCAAAAATGAGAAGCGAAAGCCATCCTTCACAACAGAGCCTTGAGGAAACTCCAAAACCTCATTCATCAAGTGTATTATTTAAGAACTACACTTGGAACTTTAAACTAATTAGGTTCTGCCCTACTCTCTGTGAAGTCCAATGAGACCTTTTTGAGGTGATGGAATGCTTTATAGTCTGGGCTTGCCCAATATGGTAGCCATCTACTACACAGAGCTACTGGGGTGATTAAAATGTACCTAATGTAATTAAAGAATTGTATTTTTAACTTTATTTAAATGTAATTAAGTTAAAGTTTAGAAGTCAAATGTGACTAGTGGCTACTAAACTAGACAGTGAAGATTTAAGCAAAAAAGAGGGCATCTTCACATGAGAAATGTCAATTACATTGACATTTTGAATGCATTACGTTGACATTGTACAATGAATGACATTACATTGACATATTGAAATGCAATGTTGTTGGAAACAATGAAGTAGATCTATTAACTGACAGAAATGTTGACAATGTGATTTTTTTAAAGATGTGGAGAATGTTAGATATGATATAATATATATTCATAGAATAAATTTTAAAAGAATATATACCACTTTTTGGAAAGGGTTGAACTTTCACTTGTATATGTTTAGTGTTCTGAAACAAAAATGCTGTCATATAGAGAAAAGTATAAACATGCAGGGAAAAATTAGTCATAAATGTGCTACCTAGCACTAACAACTTTTAGGAGTTAAATATATTTTCTTCATTTGTCAGTATATTCAAATAGATTATTTAAATTTAGACATAAAGACTGAAAGCTTTTAAAAAATACAATATATTTAATTTACCTCATTTTGAGATGAGGGAGTATTTTTTTAAGAATTAAAAGGGGGGAAGTGTCAAATTCTAAAAGAACAGTTCGATGTTAAAACAAGAACTGTTATATTTTAAAGTACAGTGCAAGTGGGGATTCCTGGGTGGCTCAGCGGTTTGGTGCCTGCCCTCAGCCCAGGGGTGTTCCTGGAGTCCCGGAATCGAGTCCCGCGTTGGGCTTCCTGCATGGAGCCTGCTTCTCCTCTATCTGTGTCTCTGCCTCTCTCTCTCTCTATCTGTACCTTTCATGAATAAATAAAATCTTAAAAAATAAAATAAATAAAGTACAATGCAAGTAAAATTAAACTCACATAACCAGTAAAAATACTTGTCTGTAAAATGACAAATGAGACTCTGTGAAGGTAGGATGGGATAATGCATGTCTCATTCATCACTGTGTCCCAGATAACTAAAAAGAGTGCCCAACACAAAGATGTCCCTGTACAGATAAGTGTAAAATATGAAGAAATTTTTATGTACTGGAAAAGAAGAAGAATAAGCAATTCACACAGCAGGAAATCGAAGTTACTAATACAAGTATGAAAAAGTTAAACTTCACTAACAATCAAGGAAAAGCAAATGGAAACATTTATATGCAGTCTTTTATTTTCAGAGCAGCAATCATTCAAATAATGCTGGAGAGAATATTGTGACACAAAGCTTTGTATGTCAGAGGTGTGTATGTATTAGAGGTTGTCATAAAACTGGTAAATCTCTCTAGAGAACAGTTCAATGAAATGCCTTATGAAATGTAAAAATAAGTATATGTTTGGCCAAAACATTCTAATACCAAACCAGAGGGCAAACTAAATATGTAGCGAAATTAAAATGGTTATATACATGATGGTAATTCTATAAAATGGAATAATATGTAAGAATATATATTTTAAAGAGTTTTATATGGCATGGAAACTTACTTTTAAAATATTTATGTATTTATTTGAGAGAGAGAGAGAGAAGCATGTGAGAGTGGGTGTAGGGGCAGAGGGAGAGGAGGAGAGAGAAACCCAAGCTGCTTCCATGCTGAGCATGGAGCCCAATTCTGGCCCGATCTCATAACCTGAGCCATGATCATGACATGAGCCAAAAACCAAGAGTCAGTTGCTCAACCGACTGAGCCACACGTGGACAATTTTTTTCTAATTCATTTCATGACAATGATTTTCAATTTTTCTTCTTGGAATAAATCGTTTTTCACCAAAATTTTGTATAGAAACATAATATGCAATATAAAAGTGGTATAAGTGTATGCTACAACTGATAGTGACAATACTTTTTGATGAACTCAGGAATGATGAGCGGCATTTGCAAACACATGTAAGCTTCAATCTCAAAATCATTTGTTATTTTGATTATATTGTACTAGAAAATTTTTATTTTCCTAGAATTTTTGAAAGGTAAAAAAAAATTATTCAAAATCTTAGATGAAGAATGGTAGGAAACTGTTATTTTAAATGGACATGCTATGGCTTATGTAACATATGCATTTTATTTATTTATTTATTTATTTATTTATTTATTTATTTATTTTTTGCAGAAGTCGAAGACAGCATAGCTTTATTAGGCCTATTTTTTATTAAGTTTTTTATTTTAATTCCAGTATAGTTAATATACAGTTATATTGGTTTCAGGTGTACAATATAGTGATTCATAATTCTATATATTACTCAGTCTTCATCAGGATAAGTGTACTGTTTAATCCCCATCACCCACTTCACCCATTACTGCCCCTAAGCCTCTGATAACCATCCATTTGTTCTCTATAGTTAAATGTCTGCTTCTTGGTTTCTCTGTCTCTCTCTCTTTGCCTATTTGTTTTATTTCTTAAATTCTACATATGAGTGAGATTTATGGTGTTTGTCTCTCTCTGATTGATTTATTTTCCTTACCATTATACTCTCTAGCTTCATTCATGTCATTGCAAATGGAAAAATTTCACTTTTTTTCCAAAGATTGTATTTGACAGAGGAGAGCAAACACATGCTCTCCTAAGGGGTGTAGGAAAGGGAGAAGCTGGTTCCTCACAGATCAAGGAGCCTGATATACGTGATCATAACCTGACCCAAAAGCAGATGCTTAACCCACTGAGCCATTAGGTGCCCCAATATTTCATTTTTTTAAATGGCTGGATATTAAAGTTAAAAAAAAAGAATAACCAAAGTTTATACCTAATAAACAAATCTACAAAGTATGATATAATTATATCGGGTATAGATTTCTCACTGCAAAACTGATTATTAACCCTGAAGAGGGCAAGCTATTTGCTCAAAATCTGACCTGACATGTGAGGGTTATGTATAGGTGCTGCAATGACTTCTATGTATTTAGGTTCCATTTATTTAAGATACTCATACATACCTTTCAATTTTCCCATTAATTGCACTTTAAAAGTATATAAGATATACCTTCAGAGTTGAAAAATATTTCTAAGGTCTTCCTAAAGTACTGTCTGACATGTTCAAATACAGTATTGGTTTTGTATGCTTGCTTTAAAAATAGAGAAAATAGAGCAGTCCAAGATGGTGTAGGAGTAGGAGACCTTAGTTTCGTCTGGTCCCAGGAATTCAGCTATATAGCTATCAAATCATTATGAATACCTTGGAATTCAACCAGACATCTAAGAAAAGAATAGCTGCAACACTATGAATAGAAAAGTGGCCATCTTCTGCAAGGTAGAAGGTGCAGAGAAGTGAATCTGAAAGTATAATTGGGAAGATAAACCTTGGGAAGGGAGGGAAACTTTGTAAGCCGGCTACCGAAAAGTGATATAGCAGTGGATCACGAAATCAGAACTTTAAGAAGTCTAATCAAGTGAGGGATTTTCCTGACTGAAAAGTGCTCAGCAAAAGGGGGCAGAGTCCTAGGTGGGACAGTGCTGTCTCAGGATCCCCAGAGTCACAGGAAGACTGGGGGTGCCTGAGGGCAGCACAGTTCTCAGGCATTGGAGCAGGGAAGCTAGCTGCAATCAGTGAGCTAGCTGCAATCAGCTAGAGGCTACCATAAACCTCAAACCAAGGCACAGTTGGCCCAACTGCTCTCCAAGCAGGGGACCAGCAAGGGGCAGAACTTCCACGAGAGCTCTCTTCCTTCCCTGCCTCCATCCCCCTCACCTAAGAGTGGCATGGGTGTAAGCCACAGGATTCTGCAGGGTTTGGAGACTTGAATCAGGGTTGCATGCCTGAGGTAGAAATGTTCAGTGGAAAGCTGGATGAGTGTGGAGTGTGGACCCCAGACCAAGGAGACAGGAGTGATTGACTGCTTTTCCCTGAGGGTGCACTGAGGAGTGAGCCCCCCCCCCCCCCCCCCCCCCAGCTTTCAGCTCCTGGGCTGGAGATTGGGAGGCTGCCAATGTTATTCTCATCCTCTAAAGCTGCCTGGAAAGCCTCCAGAGAACAAAAGCCACCCAGAGCAATGCAAAACAGATGATTTAGCCTGGCCTGATGGCAAGGGCAGGGCAATTCCTCCTGGGGCAAAGACATGGGAGAATCAGAGCAACCAGCCCCTCCTTTAGAAGAGCAGCAAGAACATTTGGCTAAGACCAAGTTTACTGATCATAGAGAACTGCAACACTCCAGGGCTAGGGGAAAATAGTATATAGAATTCAGGTTTTTCCCATGATTCTTTAGTCTTTCAGTTTTAATTTTTTCTTTCCTTTTTCAATGAATTTTCATTCCATGCTTTCATTGTATTTAATCTTATTTGTATTTAACCTTATTTGTGTATTAATCTTTTATATCAGTTTTTCTTTCTTTACAATTTTGAGATACAGTTTCTTCTAACAGAAACCAAACCAAAATACACCAAGTATTTTGGCTATATTCTCTTCACCTTTCTCATCATATTCTCCCTCTCCCTCTCCCTCTCTTTTTTTTGGGGGGGGGTGGGGTGGGGTTAAAGTCTTTTAATTTTTATCTTTAGAGTTACATTCTATTCTGTCAATGTATTTAATTTTATTTTTGTATACACACACACACACACACACTCTGGTTGAGTTCCAAGGTGTTCATATATATATATATTTTTTTCTTTATTTACAATTTTAAGATGTATTTTTTTCTAACAAACTGACCAAAATACACGCAGGATATAGTGTATTGCTCTGTTCTGTTTACCTGCTGATATTCCTTTTCTTTTTTTGTCTTTTAATTTTCATTTTTACAATTACATTCTATCCTTTTGCTGTATTTAATTCTATAGGTGTGTGTGTGTGTGTGTATATATATATATATATATATATATATTGTAAAATATATATATATATATATTGTAAAAAAAAGAAAATATTATATATATATATATATATATATAATATTTTCTTTTTTTTACAATTTTGGGATTTAGTTTTCTAACAGACCAAAATACATATAGGTTGCAGTGTATTATTCAGTTTTGACCACCTCTCTGATTATATGCTCTGTCTTTTTTTAAATTTTTTTTTCAGTTTTGGGTCTCTTCTGACTTGTTTAGTGTATATTTCTCTGGGAGTGTTGTTGCTATTTTAGTATTTTTTCTCTAATTTATCTGTTCTTCTCTGAACAGAAGGGCAAGATGGAAAACTTCACCTCAAAAATGAAACAAGAGGCTGTACTGACAGCCAGGGACCTAATTAGTGTGGACATTAAGTAAGATGCTGGAACTAGAGTTCAGAATAATGATTATATAGATACTATCTGTCTTGAAAAAAGCATAGTAGACACTAGAAAATCTCTTTCTCGAGAAACAAAAGAACTATTTAAGTCAAAATCAAAAAGGTTATTGATGAGATAAAATAAAAAATGGAGGCTCTAACTACTAGGATAAATGAGGCAAAAGAGAATTAGTGATCTAGAAGACAAAAATATGGAGAATAAATAGGCTGAGAAAAAGAGATAAACTACACTATCACAAGGGGAGAATTAGATAAGTGATACCATAAAGTGAAACAATATTAGAATAATTGGGATCCCCGAAGAAGAGGAAAAGAGAGAGGCAGAAGGTATATTGGAGCAAATTATAGCAGAGAACTTCCTAATCTGGGGAAGGAAACAGGCATCCAAGTCCAGGAGTCACAAAAAACCCTCCTCAAAATCAATAAAAATGGGTCAACATCCCAACATGTAATAGTGAAACTTGCAAATCTCAGATACAAAGAGAATACTCTCAAAACAGCTCAGGAGAAGAGATGTGTAATCTACAAGGGTAGAAACATTAAACTGGCAGCAGACCTATCCACAGAGACCTGGCACACCAGATAGGACTGGCATCGTATATTCAGGGTGCTAAATGAGAAAAATATGCAGCAAGAATACTTCGTCCAACTAAGATGTCATCAAAATAGAAAGAGAAATAAAAGAGCTTCCAGGACAAACAGAAACTAAAAGAATTTGTGTTCACTGAACTAGCCATGGAAGGGTGATTCAACATCTGCAAATCAATCAATGTGATATACTATATTAATAAAAGAAAGGACAAAAACCATATGATCCTCTCAACAGATTGCAAAAAAAAGCATCCAACAAAGTATAACATCCTTTCTTGATTAAAACTCTTCACAGAGTAGGGATAGAGGGAACATACATCAATATTATAAAAGCTATATACGAAAAGTGAATATCATTCTCAATGCGGAAAAACTGAGAGATTTTCCTCTAAGGTCAGGAACGTGGCAAGGATATTTACTATCACCACTGTTTCTCAGCATAGAATTAGAAGTACTAGACTCAGCAATCAGACAATAAAAAGAAATAAAAGGCATGCTAATGGGCAAAGAAGAAGTCAAACTGTCACTTTTCACAAATGACATGATATTCTATCTGGAAAACCCAAAAGACTCCATCCCAAAATTGCTAGAATTCATACAGGATTCAGCAAAGTTGCAGGATATAAAATTAATGCACAGAAATTACTTTCATTTCTATACACTAACAATGAGACAAAAGGAAGAGAAATTAAGTTAATCCCATTTTACAACTGCACCAAAAAATCATAAGGTACCTAGGAAAAGACCTAACCAAAGAGGCAAAGGATCTGTACTCTGAAAACTATAGAACACTCATGAAAGAAACTGAGGAAGAAATAAAAAAAATACAAAAACCTTCCATGCTCATGGATTATGCTCTATTCTACCTAGACCAATCTATACATTCAATGCAATCCCTATCAAATTACCATCAACTTTTTTCACAGAGCTGGAGAAAACCATCCTAAAATTTGTATGGAACCAGAGAAGACCCTGAATAGCCAAAGGAATGTTAAAAAAGAAAACAAAAACTGGTGCCATCACAATCCCAGACTTCAAGCTGTATTACAAAGCTGTAATCATCAAGGCAGTAGGGTACTGGCACAAAAACAGACACACAGATCAATGAAACAGAATAGAGAACTCAGAAATGGATCCTCAGCTCTATGGTGAACTAATCTTCCACAAATCAGGAAAGCATATCCAGTGAAAAAAAGGCATCCTCTTCAACAAATGATGGAAAATTGGACAGCCACAGACAGTAGAATGAAACTGGACCATTTCCTTACACCATACACAAAAATAGACTCAAAATTGAGGAAAGACCTAAGTGTGAGACAGGAATCCATCAAAATCTTAGGGGAGAATACAGTCAGCAACCTCTATGAATTTGGCTGCAGCAATTTTTTGCTAGACATGTCTCCAAAAGTACGGGAAACAAAGACAAAAATGAACTATTGGGACCTCATCATGATAAAAAGCTTTTGCACAGCAAAGGAAATAATTGACAAAACCAAAAGACAACTGACAGAATGGGAGAAGATATTGCAAATTTCATATCAGATAAAGGTCTAGTATCCAAAATCTATAAGGAACATAAACTCAACACCCAAAGATCAAATAATCAAGAAATGGGCAAAAGACATGAATAGACATTTCTCCAAAGAAGACATGAAAATGGCCAATGGACACATGATAAGATGCTCAACATTACTGGGCATCAGGGAAATATAAATCAAAACCACGATAAAACACCACCTCACACCAGTCAGAATGGCTAAAATGAACAATTCAGGAAACAACAGATGTTGGTGAGGATGCATAGAAAGGGAACCCTCTACACTGTTGGTGGGAATGCAAGCTGGTACAGCGACTCTGGAGACTAGTATAGAGGTTCCTCAAAAAGTTGAAAATAGGGTTAACCTATGACTCAGCAATTGTGCTACTAGGGATTTACCCCAAAGATATAAATGTAGTGATCCAAAGGGGCAGCTGCACCCCAATGTTTATAGCAGCAATGTCTACTATAGTCAAGTTATGAAAGGAGCCCAGATATCCATCAACAGATGAATGGATAAAGATGTGATTTATATATACAATGGAATACTACTCAGACATCAAAAAAATGGAAATCTCGCCATTTGCAATGACATGGATAGAACTAGAGGGTATTTTGCTAAGCAAAATAAATCAATCAGAGTAAAACAATTATCATATGATCTTACTCATATGTGGACTTTAAGAAACAAAACAGAGGATCATAAGGGAAGAGAGAAAAAAGTAAAACAATATGAAATCAGGAAGACAAACCATAAGAGACTATCTTAGGAAACAAGCTGAGGGTTGCTATAGGGGAGGTGGGTGGGGGGATGGGGTAACTGGGTGATGACATTAAAAAGGTCACATGATGTAATGAGCACTGGTGATAAGACTGTGTAATAAGACTGATGAATCACTGACTTCTACCTCTGAAAGTAATAATGCATATCATGTTAATTAATTGAATTTAAATTAAAAAAAATAAATTGAAAAAGTAGAGAAAATATATTTTAAAATAAAATTTTAATGAGCTACCTTAAAGCACTTCCAAAGGACACTGCTATAAAGATGAATAATTCTTCAGAATAAATATCAATACGGACACCACTTTAAGTATAGGCATAAGTGTAGATAGAGGTAAAATACAGATAAAGATATGTCTTGGGGAGAAAGAACAAAGCAGCTATATATTGCAAATTTTATAAGTAAGTTGTGATATGAAAATTTGTATTTCTACTTTAAGTTTCCATATTTTCCAAGTTATTATGAGAACTTCCTTGTTACTAAATTTTTGAATAATAGCTTAAAAGAATTTTCTCCCGAGAGCTGCTTGTCTATTCATCTTTTAGATAAACTGTAATACAATTTGAAAAGAAAAACTATGAATCAGTGGTTCTGATAGATTTTACTTTAGTAGAAGATCTTAATTGCCACAAACCTTGTATTCCATCTAATTATCATGCTTTCATTTATTCACCATTTTATTTAATAAGTAGTTTTTGAGAACCCACTGTGTACCAGACACTGGGGTATCAGTGAAGAAATCCTTTAATCCATACTTTAAGGCTAGCAAATGATTTTGCAGCACATTAAGATCACACTTGTTCTCTGTATTATTGTAGTCAAGTGATGCTTAAAAGCATCTTACAGAGAACATTATCTACTGAATATATATATGAATGAAAATTTATATATGTATACATATATATGTAGTGCCTGTGTGTATGTCAATGTGAAAAAATTAAAATACTCTATTTTTGGGGTGCCTGGGTAGCTCAACAGTTGAGTGTCTCTCTTTCGCTCAGGGCGTGATCCCAGGATCTGGGATTGGGTCCCATATCAGGTTCCCTTTGGGAAGCCTGCTTCTCCCTCTGCCTATGTCTCTGCCTCTCTTTCTCTCTCTGTCTCTCATGAATAAATAAATAAGTCTTTAAAAAATTTTAAGATAAAAATAAAAAATAAAATACTCCATTTTTTAAATTTGAACAAATATTTTATTTTATTTATTTTTTTAATAAATTTTTTTTAAATTTTTATTTATTTATGATAGTCACAGAGAGAGAGAGAGAGAGAGGCAGAGACACAGGCAGAGGGAGAAGCAGGCTCCATGCACTGGGAGCCAGACGTGGGATTCAATCCCGGGTCTCCAGGATCGCACCCTGGGCCAAAGGCAGGCGCTAAACCGCTGCGCCACCCAGGGTTCCCTGGACAAATATTTTAGATAGAAAGCTCCAGTTTCAATGTCACAGGTTTAATTTTTATTGTTGTTTTTAATGTGCTAGATGCCAAAGATTACTGACCACATTAAAACAACTGATCATCTTATCAAGGCAAATGATATTACCTTATTTCCACGTGGATAAAAATGTTTTGTTTTGTTTTGTTTTGTTTTGTTTTGTTTTGTTTTTCCAAATGCAAAGCCAAATTAGGTGAACTTTGCATTGAAAGCCATGCATGGGGGATCCTTGGGTGGCTCAGCGGTTTAGCGCCTGCCTTCGGCCCAGGGCGTGACCCTGGAGTCCCAGGATCAAGTCTCGGGATCGAGTCCCACATTGGGCTCCCTGCATGGAGCCTGCTTCTCCCTCTGCCTGTGTCTCTGCCTCTATCTCTCTCTCTGTGTCTCTCATGAATAAATACATAAAATCTTTAAGAAAGAAAGCCATGCATAAAATACCCAATCTGTGCTAGGGTTAAGATGTGCTTGAATGTAAAAATAGAATTGGTCAAAGACTAACTCATAATAAAGAAGAATTTAAAGTTTAAAAGAAAATGTCTCCTGAATGCCCTTGCTTGTGATCATGAGGCAGTTCACAAAGAGTATTTATGGTCCAAACCATGAAATATTTCCCATGTATTTACTTTGAAGTCATTCAGAAGCTTTCTGAGCTACAAGCACATTCCGTAGCCATACATTCCAACAGATTTTAATAAGTCTCTAGATGCACTATCACAGCTGAACCTAAGACTGAGCCCTAGAACTAATTCTGGTAAAGGTATGCCAGAAGCTATTAGCAAGCTGAATCTATAGCATAATTTTTCATTCACTGAAGCTCTAAGGCATCATTTTGTCCCCAAGAGCCCAATGAATGCATTCCTCCTTCTCTCCATATGTGTTAATTCTACTTTTGGGTCTTACTAGGATATCATAAAATTTGGATTATATTTCAGCTAAATCCATGTACAATATGTGCATACACATACACACTGTGTTTCTTTGGATTGTACTAATTTTTCAGCAGATACCAAGCCTTCAACTGACAAATACCATTTGATATCTTCTTAAAATCTAGCTTCTTTGGGGCACCTGGGTGGCTCAGTGGTTGAGTGTCTGCCTTCAGCCCAGGGCATGATCCTGGAGTCCCGGGATCGAGTCCCACATCGGGGTCCCCACGAGGCGCCTGCTTCTCCCTCTGCCTGTGTCTCTGCCTCTCTCTCTCTCTCTCTCTCTCTGTCTCATGAATAAATAAATAAAATCTTTTTAAAAATAAAAATAAGGGATCCCTGGGTGGCGTAGCGGTTTGGCGCCTGCCTTTGGCCCAGGGCGCGATCCTGGAGACCCGGGATCGAATCCCACATCAGGCTCCCGGTGCATGGAGCCTGCTTCTCCCTCCGCCTGTGTCTCTGCCTCTCTCTCTCTCTCTGTGACTATCATAAATAAATAAAAAATTAAAAAAAAATAAAAATAAAAAAAATAAAATCTAGCTTCTTCATAATAATATAAAATAATGACACTGATTCCACTTATCTCTGTAAGTGCTATCAAAGTGTTATAAAAATATATTAATTTTTAAGATAATTTTATAGTTTTTGATAAATTTATTTATAATATACTGAGTTCTTTGGTTTTATCCTATTTTTTATTTATTTCTTTTACTGGAGTTCAATTTGCCAACATATATCATATCACCTAGTGCTCATCCCGTCAAGTGCCCCCTCAGTGCCCATCACCCAGTCACCCCAACCCCCCACCCACCTCCCTTTCCACCACCCTTTGTTCGTTTCCCAGAGTTAGGAGGCTCTCATGTTTTGTTACCCTCACTGATATTTCCCACTCATTTTCTCTCCTTTCCCCTTCATTCCCTTTTACGATTTTTTATATTCCCCAAATGAATGAGACCATATAATAATTGTCCTTCTCCGACTGACTTATTTCACTCAGTATAATACCCTCCAGATCCCTCCACATCGAAGCAAATGGTGAGTATTTGTCGTTTCTAATTGCTGAGTAATATTCCATTGTATACATAGACCACATCTTCTTTATCCATTCATCTGTTGATGGACACAGAGGCTCCTTCCACAGTTTGGCTATTGTGGACATTGCTGCTATCCTATTTTTAAAGCTACAAATATTAATTAAAGGTAAATTTGACCATATTACTTCTAACTAAAATTTTCGTCCATGGTTTCTCATCATCTGTAAAGTTCTAATTCTGCCACATCAGCTCACTAGTAGGCCCATAATGTGTTTCTCCTTACCCTCCTAGCTCACCCTGCATCACTTATTCACATTCAGCCACTCCCATCTGCCTGTGTGCCCAGCTTGCAATGCCTTTCCTCATTGCTCACTATCCCCAGAATGCTCCTTCCTATTCCAATCATGGAATTTATACTCTTTCTTCAAGTTCAATCTCCTCTGGTTTTTCATAAATTCATAGCAATGTCATATTCTTACTCCTTTTTTTAAAAAAAGATATTTTATTTATTCGTGAGAGACACAGAGAAAGAGGCAGAGCCACAGGCAGAGGGAGAAGCAGGCTCCTCGCAGGGATCCTGATGTGGGACTCAATCCTGAGACCTGGGACCACACCCTGAGCCAAAGCTCAACCACTGAGCTACCCAGGTGTCCCGTATTCTTATACCTATATAATAATAACCTACTCTATTTATATTTTTGCATATCTACTTCCTACACTAAACTGGGAATTTCTTAAGATTCAGGGTAATACTTTACTACTGCCTATATAATAATAACCTACTTTATTTATATTTTTGCATATCTACTTCCTACACTAAACTGGGAATTTCTTTTTTTTTTAATTTTTTTTAAATTTTTATTTATGTATTATAGTCATAGAGAGAGAGAGAGAGAGGCAGAGACACAGGCAAAGGGAGAAGCAGGCTCCATGCACCGGGAACCCGATGTGGGATTCGATCCCGAGTCTCCAGGATCGCGCCCTGGGCCAAAGGCAGGCGCCAAACCGCTGCGCCACCCAGGGATCCCTAAACTGGGAATTTCTTAAGATTAGGGGTAATACTTTACTACTACTGCCTACACTAAACTGGGAATTTCTTAAGATTAAGGGTAATACTTTACTACTGCCTAGCATATCTACAGAAACAATGCCATTAAGTAAATACATGCATGAATTTTCAAAAGTGGCAAAGCACTAGTAAAATAAGAAGCAAAACTGAGCACCTGGGTGGCTCAGTTGGTTAAGTGCCAACTCAGATCATGATTCCAGGGTCCTGGGACTGAGTCTCACCTCTGGCTTCCTGCTCAGAGAGGAGTCGGCTCCTCCCTCTCCCTCTGTCAATCCTCTGGTTTGTGCTCTCTCTCTCTCAAATAAATAAATAAATAAATAAATAAATTCTTTTTGAAAAGGAGCAAACTTATTTGCCTAATAAGGAATGTTATATTTGAAACTTACTAAATGCAGGTACCAATCTCTTGCATGAATAATGCAGAACCAAATGAACCAAAGTTGATCTATAAGAGATTTGTCCCCAAAATGTTACAATAAGGTGATACTATTATTATCTAAATACTTGTATCTATAGATATCTAACTATACATGTAAAAAATATACAGATACATACCTATATATGTAAATATAATATATATTTTATGTAAATATATAGATATGGATAGATAAAATAACTTGGTCATAGCCACTCTTTGAAACAGTATCTCAAATAACAGCTATTTCTGTACAGAACATATGGTAGACTCCTTCAAATCACAGATCTGAGCCAATGTTGAGTTCAAAATTCTACTCAAATGTATAGAAATAGATATTTTTTGGCTATAACCAAATAATTTCTTATAGTAAATTTCTTAGTTAATTTTCACTTGTGGGTTTGATAATTATCTTTCTTTTCTGGGCTATTTCAGGTTTAAGTAGAGGTATTTGTCTTGGTTTTGTTTTCTAATCCCTATATAAACAAGATATAAAACAATAAGTTGGAATAAACTTGGAGAGAGGGGTTTGTTTTTAGGAAGAGAAAACTCAAAATTCTTAGAGAGATCCGGTTGGCAAGGATGTAGAGAGAGTAAATAACAATAGGGAGTGGCAGGGTTGACACTAACTGGAAAGCACCTGCCCTGGCCTCAGAGCAGCAGCTACATTAAGTTCTAATAGATTCCTTGTGGAAATACTACCAGCTAGTGCATGGCTAGAATTACTTCTGCTACTTTTTCTTCTCCGTCTCCTCTTCCACCTCCTTCTAGCTCTTCCGCCTTCCCCTCCTTCACAACAAATGACAGAAATCTAATTTTTTGTGTGTGGGTGAGAAAAAAAATCTAATTTACTGAAGTCAGAAATATTTTTAACACTTTGAAAAAGATAGTACAAGTGAAACCAAGCATTTCTGAATCCTACCATTTGTTACTATGTAGTCTAGGTTCATTCACTAAGTACTTAGACATTATATTTGTTCATTCTCATGCAGTACAGGATTCAGATTTATTTCTTTAAGAGAAAAGGGGTACATTGTGAAAGTTCCTACTTTCCATCAAGTGGATGAACTTGAGTTGATCATTCTATGAATGCTGACATGTTTCTCTTCAGTTTCAGATGTCTCTTATTTCCCTGTAGTGGTGGTTTTTCCATGATAAGTTCTGTTTTATCTCTTCCCTCTACTATGTCTACATGTTTAAACTTTATCCACATTTTAAAAACTATCTCAAATTCCTCTACTTTCCTTAACAGAATAAGAGTAACATTTCTTTTGATTTCTGATTACTATTCTCTCTACCAGACTCTGTATGCTTCTATATGTACTCAAAGTATGCATATCCATAATATATCTTATATACCATAGCAGATCTCAAGCTTATTCCTTTGTTTCCTGTGATGAACCAGGCACAATGCTTTTCACATTTATAGTGTTTCTGCTGAGGTTGCTATCACAGCTTTTACATTTGTTAAAGAGCTAGTATAGAGTATCAATATAAAATTTAAAATTAATCTCTCCTGATATGAAAATAACCTTTAAATAAGGTACTTAGAGGAAAAATATCCAAATTATATTTAGTTTGTTCTACTGTCTAATTGGCTGTTGTCAGATAGATAACTTCAATGTAAAGGAAGTCCAGACATGTCTACAGTTGTTGAGTTAGTTTTTTTTTTGTTGTTTTTTTTTTGTGTGTGTGTGTTGAGTTAGTTTACATTTTATTTCTTTTTAAGAAGTCACACACTTAATGTAAAAGAATATTATTAGTAATGGCATTCTGAGAGTATTAACTTTTTTAATTTATAAATGGGCTCCTGGACTCTTTGGAAATAAGTTGAGATAAGTTTCATCGTTTTTTTTTTTTCCATAAAGTGAAGAATTACTCCTTTAGTCAAAACAAAACAGAGAAGGAAATGCAATTGAAAAGCACAGTAGAAACATCTAAAAACTGATTTTTTTCAAGAATTAGAGATATTAGGCAAAGTGTTCAGGTAATTAGAAACGCTTTCCCCTATTTCTAATTAAAATGCAAATAACCTCAGAACTAGATACAGACTCCAATAGAGGACGGGGAAATTTACAGAATTTGGAGTCAGAACATGTGAGTTCAAGCCAACTGAGTTGTGTGATATTGAAAGTTTACTTTCTCTCTTCATTCTCCTTTTTCTTTTTTTCCACATAGGAACTTGATATAGTCATGGAAAAAATATTATAAAGATAAAAGAAGAATCCAGTGAAGGCATATACTGTATGCAGTTCTAAGCTATGTCACTGCTATGGTATTTTCTTTAAATGAGAGCATTGTGTTTTGCAAGGAGATCTCCAATCACTGGGATAGAACTTGGCAGGAATTTTGCCTATCACAGTGTTAGGGGTATCTTGGGTTTTCAATATCATTCATCAAAGAAAAGGAGAATCCGATTTAGATAAATCCCACATTCTCTTGCAGACCAAAGACAAAACAAAACAGAGAATCATAGAACCACATCTGTCCAAGTTGTAGGCTTCAGTTGGATCTGAAAACACATTCACGAATTGTTTTTCATATAATATGTTCACTTTTCTAGTGGCAAATGACTACTGACACATAAATGCTAATATAAAGAAGTTTTTAGAGCTTCTTTTTAAAAAAAGATTTTATTTATTTTATTTATTTGAGAGAGAGCATGAACCAGTGGAGAGGGGTGGAGGGAGAAGGAGAACCAGAATCCCTGCTAAGCAGAGAGCCCTATGCTGGGCTTGATCCTAGAACCCTGAGATCATGACCTGAGCTGAAGGCAGTCACTTAACCAACTGAGCCAACTAGGCTATTGTTAAAATACTTTTAAAATACAGATTTTGTTTAAAGCTAAGGCTATCATGTTTTAGATAATTCTGCAGAACAGACTAATTTAAAATATGCTTTAAACATATTTTTACCATTCTAATTGGTTTCTTGACAGTACTATTGTACTTTGTCTATAGAAAAAGACCCAGGGTCATATTATCAACACCTCTTCACAATATTTGGATCATTTGATATTCACTAAGGAGAATTTGAAAGCTTTAATAATTTGGAGCAATTAATTGAGTTTCAAGTTATCATTCTCATTTGGAAATTGTAATAGATGAGTAAATTAGCTTTTGAAGAAATTAGTGAACTATTATCTCAAATATGTAAGCAATTCTTATGAAGACAATGTTCTGATAAAGGAATAACAAAAAATAAAACAAAACAAGCCAAGAAATCACTAAATGTCATTCTTTTCTGTGTGTTTAAGGAAAAGAGACTATTCCATATTTATAATAAAAATAAAATAGCTTTAAATGGTGAAGAGGGAAAAAAGTATCAACTCTGATATTCCCAGGCAGGAAAGTTTGAGTGTTACCCTGCTAAAATACCCCATCTTAGTTATACCTCAGATTATGAGGTATGAACTCTAACTAGAAATCTCCCTGATATTGTGGTCAAGAGAATTCCATTATTTAGGCAACTGTGAAATGCAAAATGTTGACTCCACTTCGGATTGCCCTCCAGGGTGCTGGCTACACACTTTTTGCACTGATGTTTATAGAAGAGATATTTAAAGTGGAAAAAAAATGTGATTAGCTAAATTGAATTTTATGGGGGCACTGGGCCAACTCCTTGGACTTCTGAAGAATACCGCATGAGCTCTCTTAATATAAATCAAGACCATGTTTGTTTCACAAAAGCCTGCAATTCAGCATCTCACTAAACTTTTAAATCACTGCACTAAATGGAAAAGACTTACAGTTGATGGACAGTGACATTTCTCCCTGTCATACTTTTAGTTACAAAGCTATATGCTGAGTATAGGATCCTGGTCTCTACCTCTTCTAAATGTCATCAGGGATGATCTGCCTTCGTGGTCAAGACATCAGTGTAAGAAATTACTTGTGTGTCCATGTCATAATCTAGACCAATCAAGTTCCTAGTTACCAGCTGGTAGGTTCTAAAATTAGTTCTGCTTTCATCAACATAATATTCATGATGACAGAGGCATTTTAAGACCAGATAAAAGAAAAATTTAAAAAACAACTAAATTCCTCTTCCCACCCTATCCCCTCTGTGTTGTCATATTCCACATATCTACAATAACAGCAACATCAACAATACAAAAACAAAACAATTACAAAAATACTAATCTTTACCTTCCCCATGTGAAGTATCAGGCATTTTCCTGGTATTAGGTGTGCAATGTCTGTCATTCCTATTATCAATGTCACTGTTCCTTTTACTATGTGGGAATTGAAATGAGGATCAGTAAGGTTAGATAGTTTACTGAAGTTATTGTCCTAGGAGCTGGGCTTCTCTTTCAGTTTGTCTAATAATTTTCAATTTCAGCATTCTTCTGTTAATCTAGTTCTTACAATTTGAGTTCTTCCTAGAATATATGCATGAAATAATCTGCTGATGTCACAGTAACACCATCCCACTGTTCCTCGAAATATGTATGCAATTTTTACCTGTGTTCCGAATGTTTCAATTAACTGGAGCAACCTCCAGTTATAGAACTCTTCCCTAGGGCACTGGGTGACTCAGTAATTGAGCATCTGCCTTTGGCTCAGATCATGATCCCGGATCAAGTCCCATATTGGGCTCCCTTGAGGGACCTGCTTCTCCCTCTGCTTATATCTCTGAGTCTCTCATGAATGAATAAATAAAATCTTTTAAAAAAGAACTCTTTCCTAAAGAACAATGATTCAAAACATAGTTCAAATCCATCCTATTCAAAAGGCAGTCATATATATTATCGCTTACAATTTTGTCCTGCAAACTTTGAGATCCTGGCTCTGCTGGCTTTATCTCCTAAGATTCTTGGCTTTTTACTTTATGCCCCAGAAATATGCAGTCACTGGTCATTGCCTGGACACAACATGTATTCCCTTATATTGGTGTTTCTGCTTAGGCCAGCCTGGGATGTTTTCCTCAAAATATTTATTCAGTGAACACATAACTTCATTCCTTAAGAACCACATTAGATAGTACCTCTTCTAGGGAGCCCACCCTGATTTTCAAAGTCTATATTCCCACAATAATCTTCTATGCTTGCTCTTTAATGGGTGCTATCTGAGCACCCTTCATACTAAAACTATTTATGTTTTGTTTTTCTCCCTCACAAGATGATGTCTTGTTGCTTCCACAACACTTTGTCTAAAGCCATACGTATTTTTTAAATATTTTATTTAAATTCAATTTGCCAACATATAGTATAACACCCAGTGCTCATCTCATGTGCCTTCCTTAATGCCCATCACCCAGTTACCCTATCCCCCCATCCACCTCCACTTCTGCAACCCTTTGCTTCCCAGAGTTAGGAGTCTCTCATGGTTTGTCTTCCTCTCTAATTTTTCCCCACTTAGTTTCCCTCCTTTCCCTTATGGTCTCTTTCATTATTTATTATATTCTATATATGAGTGAAACCATATAATTGTCTTTCTCCAATTGACATTTCACTGAGCATAATACCCTCCAGTTCCAACCATGTCAAAGCAAATGGTAGGTACTCATCCTTTCTGATGGCTGAGAAATATTCTATTGTACACACACAGACACACACACACACACACACACATATATATATATATAAATATATACCATATCTTCTTTATCCATTCATCTGTTAAAGGACATCATGGCTCCTTCCACAGTTTGGCTATTGTGAACATTACTGCTATGAACATTCGGGTGCAGGTGTCCCATTGTTTCACTACATCTGTATCTTTGGGGTAAATACTCAGTAGTGCAATTGCTGGGTCATTAGGTAGCTCTATTTTTAACTTCTTGAAGAGCCTCCACACTATTTTCCAGAGTAAGCCATACACAGTTTTAAATAAGTACATGAAGATTAGCTTTATAACTTATCAAAATATGCTTTATAAGGCATTAATTATCGCTATATGTTTGTATGTTCCAGTGTGTTATTTGTGTGTTATTATTTATTCAATCAATAATGTGCATGCCCTATCCCAGTGGTCAAGAACACAACTCTCTAAAGATTGTGTGGGTTGGACAAATACTAGCAGTAATATCTTGGATAAATTATTTGTCTTCATCTTAGTTTTCTCATCCAAAAATAGAGATAATAAAAATTTCTATCTAATAGTGTTCTAATGAGAGTTAAATAATTGCATATATAAAGTTTTTATAATAGTGCTTGCTTTATCTTGTTAAGTCCTATTCTTAGCTAGAATGTATTAATTCTAAGTATTTATTTGCATATGTACACTGAATGGATATATAAGCTAGGAAATGCACTGGTTTTTGAGTACATATTAGGGAAAAAAATTCCATGGCCCTGGTCCTCATAAAGAATATAGCATGACAAAGACAAAATAAGTAGGATGGAAATATGTATATGCCTCTGCCACAGACACATTATATATAATGCACATATATCTACACAAATGAAATATATGATAAATTGTGATGTCATAAATAAAACCATCAAGAGATCTGTGAGAGAGCATGATCCAGGTGTCCAACCTTACATCGCATAGCCCAATAAGACACCACTGAGAAGGCTTATTTAAGCTGAGAAAGAATAAGAGTGAACACTTGAAAAAGAGTATTTTTAAAATACTATGACACACAAGACCTGATTGCTAGGGAAATTGTTTTTCTTCTTAAAAAAAGAAATACTGCATGATCGAATAATTCCACTACTGGGCATTTACCTCCCTCCAGAAAAATGAAAACACTTATTCAAAAAGATAAACGCACCCATATATTTATTCCAAATTATTGCAGCATTATTTGCAATAGCCAAGATATGGAAGCAGCCCAAATGTCCATGGACAGGCGAATGAATAAAAAAGAATTGAAATATGTGTGTGTGTGTGTGTGTATACATGTGCAATATATAAATGTGTGTATATACATCTATAATAGAATATTACCTGAACATAAAAATGAAGAGATCATGCCATTTGCAACAACATAGATGGACCTAGAGGGTATTAAGCTAAAAGACATAAATCAAATATAATACTTTACTTCACTTATATGTGAATCTAAAAAATAAAGCAAATAAATAAACAAACAAAAGAGCAGAATAAGACTTATAAACACAGAGACAAATTGATGGTTGCCAAAGGGGAGGGAAGTGGGGGAATGGGGAAACGGAGTGAAGGGAAGTAGAAGATACAGGCTTCTAGTTACAGAATGAGTAATTTGTGGGGATGGAAGGTATAGCATAGAAAATATAGCTAGTGGTATAATAATCATGTTGTATGGTGACTGATGGTAACTGCACTTGTGGTGAGCACAACATAATATATAGAGTTGTGGAATCAATATGCTGTACACCTGATACTATTATAATACCATGTCAACTATACTGAAATGTAAATAAAGAAGTACATAACATATGTTTCATGGGAGTATGAGTTAGAAAAATGTTGAAACAAAGAAATTTTAAAATGTTTCTTTACTGTGGAACTAGAAATTCTTCAATATGTTACTGTGAACTGTGACTACTCAATAATGAGATACAGTATGAAGTCATTTTCAAATATTTTTCTGGAACTCTTATTTTAGAGCATCATTTTGGTCTAGAACTACACTGAAATAACCCACTTTGGTAAATACTAGCTGTAATAAATGAGAGTTTATTTATCTTTTTAAAGATTTTATTTATTTATTCATGAGAGACACAGAATGGGAGAGAGAAAGAGGCAGAGACACAGGCAGAGGGAGAAGCAGGCTCCACGCAAGGAGCCCGAGGTGGGACTCAATCCCGGGTCTCTAGGATCATGCCCTAGGCTGAAGGCGGAGCTAAACCGCTGAGCCACCAGGGCTGCCCAAATGAGAGAGTTTAATTGAATATTACAGTCCACACTTGAACTTTTTGTGTGGCCCTGACAAGATACTTCCAAGTTTCTAAACCTCAGGTCTTTCATTTTAAAATGCAAAAAATAAGTCAGTTCAAATAGTCACAGTATAAGTTAAACGTCATAATCTATGTAAATTCGGCCAAAGTGTAACATATTTTAGTCAATAAATATTACTACATAAAAACATGGAAATATGCTTTTGGGAATGTATTTTTATAATTTGACATTGGTATTAGATTTATTCAGATTTTATCCTAGAGTTTACCACAGACCTCAAAGTTGAGTAAAATATTTAAAGCTTCATCTTAAAAGAAAAAGAAGTTTGTATATGTCAAGCTGACTTCAACAAGATTTCATAAAACTCAAAAAAAAAAAAAAGGCAATGAATAAAAAGTAATGTAAAAGACCAGCCTCTGTCCCAATTTTGAAGGCACAGGGTTTCAGAGGTATAATGCTTAGGTTTTTAAATTTTATAGTGGTAGCTGGCCTCTGATGGCCCCCAGTGATCCCTGATTTTTTCACTTATGTCCTATTACAGGCCCTGTGTACATTAATTTATAGCTGGCTTGTCAGACCAGTAGAATATGGTAGAAAGGATAGTGTACAACTTCCACAGTTAGGTTATAAGAGACACTATAGCTTCTACTTTGACTTGTTGGAATATCTACTCTGATGGAAGCTGGTCACAATGTCATAAGGACACTCAATAGTCCCTGTGGAAAGACACACAGGGAGGGGTATAGCCAACTGGCCAGCAGCCAGAACCAACTTGCTGATTATGTGAGTGAGTCACTGGATCTGTGAGCCCCACCCAGTCAAGTCTTCAAATGACTTCAAACTTGGACTACATGTTGACTTTAACTTCCTGAAAGACTCTAAGCCAGAACCATTCTGTTAAATTGCTCTTAAAAGCCCTGCTTTATGAAAACTATAATCGATAACAAACATTGTTTTGTGCCAATACAATATGGATAATTTTCTGTATAACAGTAGATAAGTAATAGATCTATAAACTCCTTTCTTGAGAATGTTTTGCTTAGTTCCATTTTCCTTTTTTAGGATTTACATATATTATTTCCAAATATTACACTTCTTTCCCATGCACCTCCCTGGAAAGAGGGTCTTTGTTCTATTATTTTTTCCTTTTTTCTTATTATCATCACCATCTATATCAACCTTACTTATTTGGAGGTCCTGATACTCCATTGACCATGCAACTGGCTTCTCAGTGAAATATTTCCTCCTCGGTATCTTTCATTCTCTTCAATGACTCTCTTCTCATTTTACATATTTTGAATTTTCCCTTCCTATAAACAAATACACAGGGCAGCCTGGATGGCTCAGTGCTTTGGTGTGGCCTTCAGCCCAGGGCCTGATCCTGGAGACCTGAGATCAAGTCCCGTGTCAGGCTCCCTGCATGGAGCCTGCTTCTCCCTCTGCCTGTGTCTCTGCCTGTCTCTCTCTGTATCTCTCTTGAATAAATAAATAAATAAAATCTTTTAAAAAAAGAAAAATAAAATAAGGTTTCTTTTGAAAGAACAGGATAAGTCAGATTCACGGAGGAAGTTTATGTTAATATATGAGGTATGGAGAATATTCAGTGAAAAGTTTGAAGGTGTAGAGAATTGTGATAGTTAAGGAACTGATCATCATGCAGCACAATAAAGGGATACATTAGTATCCATTAGTTATGGAAGGAGGGGAAAGTTAGATAAAGGTATGCGAATTGAAAAGAAATATAAAGGTGAGCGTATAATAAAAGACGACCAGAGCACTGATCTCTTAAGTAGTGGCCAAGGGTAATGGGGTGTGAATGATGATGAATATAAATTACTGCAATATTTTCCTTAAGCATCAGTACTTAGGAGGCCCTTGGCACAATGTCTTACACATAGGAGGCACTTAATATGTTTATGTTGAATGAGAGACCTCTGAGTCAAAAAAAGGTATTTGGAAGTTATTAAATTACAGATAATGATTAAAATAATAAGAGTGAACACAAATACCCAAGGGGACCATGATAAGATTTACAGTAAAAAAACTCCTGGGAAATGGGTGTGTGTGTGTGAATGTGTCTACACATACATTCATGAATGCATACATACATATAGAAAACCTAAGTGATCATTGACGTAAAAAAAATGGAGATAATAGATATAATGAAGAAAATGATTAACTTACTTAAATTATGCAACATATTCACTCTGAACTTTGCCATACTATTACCTGACACCAGTGGTTTGGACCTGTAGCCTGCTCTAGCATCACCTAGGGTCTTAGAAATACCAGTGCATCAATCCAACTTCAGAGCTATTGAATCAAAAATCGGGACTGGAGCCTGGCATTAATTCCTAATTATATGATTAGAATATTGCTTCATTACCATATCTAATAAAAAATTCTATGTGAGTAGTTTAGATTTATGCTCAATTTCATTTGGAAAGTATTTAGTGTACTCTAGAACAACCACTTCCTCCTTTTCCTCACCCCTCTACAAGAAAATATCTACACTATTTCTGACAAGTGGTTATTGTAATTTAAAAAAACATTTTAAGTGATGCAGAGATGACTTTTTTATACAGACTATCCCATACAGTAATATTCTTGATTTTAGAAAATTCTTCCATATTTTGCATTAATACGTTACTCCATAGAACTCCAGCTTTTACACACTTCTAAGTGTAACCTTGGAAAAGTTATTTAATTTCTCAGAGTCACTCAGGATGCTATCATAAATCAGAGGCAGGATATCTAGTCAACTGTGGGGGATGATTTGTGATTCTGAATTCCTCAGCACAAGATCCTTCTTTTATGACCCAATGTGGAACTAAACTTTTAAATACAAATACACACAGAGTAGAAGACCATGTATCAATAAATGTGTCATGTATTTGCCATATAAATATATCATTTTTAATTTCTTATCTTTTATCTTCTTAATTTAGCTTGTGTTAATGCTTTAAAAATTATTATGCAAATTCATTTCTATGTACATATAAATTTATAAATAGAGATTTATGCTAAAAATTTTAATCTTTCTTAATTATCTGCATTTAAATGTCTGTATAACATATTTCCTATTTATAGTCAGTTTATATGAAAACAACAGCTGCCCTAGAAAAATAATTGCTGGGAAAGAACCAGAGTATAACTAAGCAACCATGGGCATTTCCTGGTGAAATAAATCTATTTGATTGAAAGCAACTCTGAATGTTGAAATGGGAATAGGAAAACATCTATGAGCATGTTGCTCCTCCTTCAAGAGCAACTGGGTTTCAGACTTAATTAGATAACTATATTCTCTATCTGTATTTTTATTACTTGTAAGCTACCAGGCTTCCATAATTCTCACAGTGCACAGAGATAACTGACATATTAATATAGAAACAAGAGAGACTGAACATAAAATGTATCTATAGAATAGCTTGATCAATCAATAAGAATATTAAATAATTATTTAACTAATTTTAACTTCATTAAAACCCAAACATTCTTCCTATATTTCATGGACTTTAAATCTGTCTTTGTAGGCCAGTTATTTGAGACTTAGTGAATTATAAAGAGATGTGTCCTGTTAATGTTTCTTAATGGGATTTAGCCTAATAGTGGGATTGTGCATAATACAATTTTAATACATCTTTGTAATAAATTGGTCAATAGTAGGATGAGTACTGCTGCTAGAACTAAAACATTTCTTTGTTGAATGTTACTTTCATTTCTTAATGCATTTGTCTCAAAATTGAATATTTTAAAATTGTTTATTAGATGGTCTTGTAAAATACATATGATTAAAAAAATTTCAAATGATAAGTAGTGAAAAGCAAGTCCCTTCCGCTTTGGATCTTTTGCTCTGATCTTCTATTAACAGGTTTTAGTATCCTTCAAAATATTTTCTCTTCCTATCCTTTTTCCCTTTGTAGCACAAAGTAGACGATTAATATTTGAATATACAAATACGTATGTGCATATGCATATATATCCATCTACACATGATATTACAAAATTCAGAGGTGTTAATGTATTCTGTTCTGGACCTTATTTTTGCTTTTGTTTTTTGTGTGGTAATGTATGTTTGTTCTATCTTAAAGATGCCTCTAGTATAGATGGATGCACTTTCACTGTATAAGAGCTCCCAAGTGTTCCATAATTATGATGTTATTTAATCAGACCCAATTATCAGGCATTTAGATAGTTTCTAATTTTTCATTGTTATGGATAAAGTTGCCACGTGTCTCTTTTTCATGTATCTTGGGGACATTTTTGTGTGCACATCTGTAGAGCAGAATCCCAAAAGTGAAGTTACTGGCTTAAAAGGTCTGTGCATTTTAAATTTTGATAGAAACTGACAACTTGTTCTCAAATCAGTGACAGTTTTAAAACATGACTATATTTTATTCCATTCCAAAATTCAAAATGTTACCCATAATCCCTCCCCCAATTTACTTGAAATAAACATAGAATATTTGGGGTTTTTTCAAAGTCTGTTGTTCAAATGGTTACTAGATATGTCCCTTTTCTCCTGTGTCCCCCCTGTCCTCAAAGAAACATATAATCTGAGTAAAAAAGCATGTCTGTCAGGCAAGCACAGCTTCAACACATAAGCCCCAGTCCCCATTCCAATCAGATTGTCATACTTTATTTCACTGCTCTAAAGGTGATGAACCAAGTCACAATCCTGCCAAAAATGATTTTGAGTGTTTATTTATCTACAACCTTGTCACCACTGCCTTTTCTCAAATGTGTTAGTATTTGCCAATGTGTCATATAAAATAAAGGTGTCTCATTGTTATTTTAGCTGGCATTTATTTCATTTTAAAAGTGATTGAGTGTCTCCCTCATTTCATTAAAACTTGGGATTTTTAAAAAGATTGTATTTATTTATTCATGAGAGACACCGAAAGAAGAGAGAGGCAGAGACCTAGGCAGAGGGAGAAGCAGTTTCCCTGCAAGGAGCCCATGCAGGACTCAGTCCTGGATCCCAAGATCAGGACCTGAGCCAAAGACAGACTCTCAACCACTGAGCCATCCAGGTGTCCCAAAACTTGGGATTATTTCATAAACTTATCTATCATTCTTCAGGAGCTATGCTAATTTTCTCATTATTGAACAAACATTGTTGTATGACTTCTGAAGTAAGCACCCTAAGCCAATCGATTTGTTAGGCAAGTTTTATATTTAAAAGGTCATAGGAAAGGTTCTAAGGGCATGGCTGAAGTGTCCCTGTGGACAAATGAAAAGAAATAGTAAATTACTAGAGTGGCAACATGTTTTAATGAGAAGAGCCAAACACAGGAAATGTTCATTGAACATACACAATTTAGTGAATAAAGTATGGTCCAGACCTTGAAGAAGGGAAAAAATAGAAAAAAAATTCCTTGAACTGATGCAAAGAATTAGACCCTATGCCAGCTGATTTTTCTGCCTAGATATTTTTAACAGAGGAGTCACTGCTGCAGCTTTACAAAGGAGGAAATGGAGGCTTAGAAATATTGCCTAGTTAATGATGAAGGGGGAATTAAACCCAAAGTCTGTCTCTTTCCATACCTGAGAATTTTTTTCACAATACTGTACTAATTTTTATCAATATGCAATTCTGATAAGAGTCAGAAAAGTAAGTTTACTAATAATTACAACTATGAAGATTGATAGAACTCCAACAGGGAACAGAAAGGTGGAGAGAGAGGGAGGAACAGAGACAGAGCTGTCTTTTGCATTGTGCATGTGGGAAATGGTGAATAAGCTCCTCCTACACAATGAGTAAAGAAAGGTCATTAACTTTGAATCAGACACCTTGGCTTCAAGAACTGTGTTCCCATCTTCTGACTTCTTTTTTGCCAGACTTCAACATCTGCATCTCTTACTCATTCCCAACAATTCCAGTGCATGTGTTCTTCAAATAGTTCTAGGTCATACAGTAGTTTATATTCTCCCTGAATCCCAGTTAATTGTAAGTGATTTAATGTGACAGGAGATAGAACATTGTATTGGCATACTGTTGCTAAACTTAATTACTCACCAGATCCAACCCTAATCAATTAACTACAGAATTAGACAACATAAATTCTAGATTATCTTCTATGAGAAAGGTTGCTACTCTTGACTTCTCAATTAACAACTCTACTCCTTTCATTTACTATGCAGAGCCATAGCCAGTAAATCTATGTTAATTTATAACAATCATGCTTTATATTTATATACCAATTGCTATTTTCAAACCACTTCCATATCTACTAATTCAGTTCAACTTCATCATTCAATAACTCATAATTCAAAGCAGGTAACACTTTTGCAACTTTTCATGTCATTAAAATGAGACTTGGAGAGGTCAATGGCTCATCCAATATGACATACTCAGGAGATTTTAGGTATCAGACATGCCATATAGTCCTGGAAGGTCAAAGATGTATTTTTCTGAAAACTTCTAAATATAACACATGAAGAAGCCACGACTTAGAAAACTTGAACAATTTGTCTAAAGTCACATACCTAGGTAGATACTTGCAGAACTGGGAACTGCAAGCAGTTTTAGACTCCTGGCTGAGTGCAACACTCAAACAATGCTCAAACTCCTAACACTTAGAAATAATACAAAAGTCAACATTTTAGGGGAATTATTGTTTTAATGTTGTCTACCTGTCTTGCCCTTGTGATACCTAAATTTTTGTGGTTGTAGCTACAAAATCTCAAGGGTAATGGAAAAATTAAAAATTTTGACTAACCATTTGCTTTCTCAACACAAAAGTACCATTTAGTTTGTTTTTCTCTGAAGGTATACTCCTTAAACTCTTAATTCCAAGGCACCCTTCACCTTCATCTCCAAACTCACTGTAACTTCCTATCATTATCTCACACCCCTTGCCTACCACTGCCAGCAAACTAGACTTCTGTGTATTCACTCTGCCACCTTTTCAGCAGACAACCTTACATATTTTCAATTCAACATTATGCTCTTTTGCCCCTAACACATGTGTGTGTGTGTGTGTGTGCGCGCATGCGTGTGTGTGGAGGGGGTACATGTTTTATGTTCCTTTCAAGTTCTTCACTTGATGCTTGTTCCCACTCTGGATTTTGCTCATCTTCATTTGTCCCATATCTATTTAACTTTGGAAACCTATCTCATATCTCACTCATTTCAATATGTCTCTTCAGATTGCTCGGTTCATTTTGATACTTTCAATTTCAAAACACCTAAACACAATGCTTTTGGAGAAAATAAAGTGACCCAAAACTAAGATAGCACCCATTATCTTCCAGGCACAATCCAGAGACCTCTGCACATGTTATCACCCTTGATCATCATAATAGCAAGTTTTTGGTAGGATTAGAAAAGTTAAATGAGTTGTCTAAGTCCATTAAGCTAAGAGTTAGCATTAGAAACAAGACTAAAGGGAGGCCTTGGTGGCTCAGAGGTTGGGTGTCTTCCTTTGGCTCAGGGCATGATCCCAGGATCTGGAATGGAGTCCCTGTGAGGAGCCTGCTTCTCCCTCTGCCTATGTCTCTGCCTCTTTATGTATGTGTCTCTCATGAATAAATAAATAAATCTTAAAAAAAAGAAAGAAATCTATTTATTTAAAAAAAGAAGAGTAGAATACTACTAGTAACAGTAATATTAATGATACTAAAACTAACAAAATTATTTTTAAATTCCTCCTGTATACAGGAGAGTGCTAAGTGATTTACACATATTATGAAACTCTATAATCGCAAAATAGTCATAAAACACTAATCCCGCTTTAAAATTGAAAAAAATAAAATAAGGCACACTGTTTTTTTTTAAGATTTTATTTATTTACTTGAGAGACATAGATATGAGAGAAAGAGCATGCGGGGAGGAGCAAAAGGAGAGGGAGAAGCAGACTCTCCATGAAGCAGGGAGCCAAACACGCAGGGCTGGACATAGGACTCAATCCCTGGACCCCAGGATCCTACCTGAGCTGAAGACAGATGCCTAACCAACTGAGCCACCCAGGAGCCCCATGCCCAGGATTTTTAATCATGCTATTCAAAGTTTTATAACTTGTATGTAAGGAAGCTTAGCCATGAACCAAACCAAATGATTTTACAGCTCTTGAACAAACTTTCAACCATGTATCTATACGTCAAAGAACAGATACACAGCAATACCATGATTTATCATCAGATTTATTTTGTTTGACTCATACATTCTACTTCACACTTTTCTAAATATGTAATATTCTTGATTCTGCATTTTAGAATTTGTCATGATCTGGCTAAAGGTTAAAGGAAATAAAAAGACAACCTACTGAATAGGACAAGATAATTTGTAAATGATATATCTGATGAGGGGTTAATATCTAAAATGTATAGAGAATTTATACAACTCAACACTAAAACAACAAATAATCTGATTTCTTCCAAAGAAGAAATAAGGACACATGAATAGATGTTCTACATCACTCATGACCAGGGAAATGCAAATCAAAACCACAATGACACAGCACCCCACATCTGTCAGAATGGCTAGTATCAATAACCAATGTTGGTGAAGGCGTGGGGAAAAAAGCACCCTCATGCATTGTTGATGGGAATGTAAGTTTGTGCAGCCACCATGGAAATCAGTATGCAGTTTCCTCAAAAAATTAAAAATAGAAATATCTTATAATCTAATAATTCCACTACTGGGTATTTACCCAAAGAAAAAGAAAAAAGAAAACACTAATCTGAAAAGATCTATGCACCCTTATGTTTATTGTAGCATTATTTGTAATAGTTAAGATGTGGAAGCAACCTATGTGTCCATCAATAGATAAATGGATAAGGAAAATGTAGTATATACATACAATGAAACATTACTCAGTCATAAAAAAAGAATGAGATCTTGACATTTGCAGCAACACAAAGGGCCTTCAAGGCCTTATGCTAAGTGAAATAGGTTAAACACTTAATCACTTTAGCCAATAGCGTGTTTGAAATATGGCATAGCAAAAGCACTTGTGCAACTGAGTTTGCCGATACATGTGCCTTTGTGCCATCACCAGATGTGCCTGTGCTAGCCTGCTGGCCACAGGAAAAAGATAAGAGACTTGTGGGGGACAGTAGAAATAATACATAAGAAGACTTGTGGAGGACAGTGAAAATAATAAATACAAGTGAAAAAGACAAATATAAAATTTCATTTGCATATTGAAACAAAAAAAATGAGCATACAAACAAAAAAAGACTCATATATACAGAGAACTAGTGATTACCAGAGGAGAGGATGTTAGGGGGTTGAGGAGAATGTGTGAAGGATAGTGGGAAGTACAGGCTTCCAGTTACGGAATGAATAAGTCATGGAAATAAAAGGTACATAGTAGGGTATGTATTCAATGTTATTGTAATAGTGTTATTTGGTGACAGATGGTGGCTTCACTGAGGTAAGCACAACATGATGCATAGAGTTGTCAAATCACTGTGTTGTACACCCAAAATTAATGCAGTGTTGTGTGTCAACCATAGTTCAATAAAAAAAAGATGTCTTGGAAGTCAGAGTCCCTTAAATAGCAATGATTTATGGATTATTTATAAGCACTAGGTCTTATTATTTCAAATCTCCAACCATGTTATATAATTATGAGCATACAAATTTTATAAGCTAGCAAACCAAAGCCTATAATTTTATAACAATCAGCGGCCAAACTAGAATCCAAACCTTGTTCTTTCTTTCAAAGTCATCATTTCCCACTATTCTCCACCATCCCTCTTGCATCAATAACCTAGTCACAATAACATTGTTGGCAATTGATACATATTTGGTAATAGAACTTTGCTTCCATCTGATTTTGCTGAAACTGAAGGTTCCTTTTTGTGCGATTACATTTTCTTAAGCATAAATCAGAGAAGGTTGTGAAAAAGCCTTTCCTCCTTCCATGATTTTTAATTCATGTTAATGAAAAATCCTACTGAGTAAATGCAAATTATATTTAATTATATATTTAGAGATCTACTTATTTTGAAAATAAATTATGCAACATTAAGACTCTCTAATTAATGTGCGGACATATGGCCATCATATGCTCAGCAGCCTAAGCTTGATATTATAGAAATGATTAATGAACATATTTTGTAGGCTTAAGGAAGACAGGAAGTAAGCTCTTACTAAATACTTGTTAAATAAGGAGTTAAAAAATTCATACGCACTCAATTATGCATTCAGTGTTAAAACTAATTAACATTCCTGCCATTATCTCACCATCATTTAAAGAAAAAATCACATTCTACAAGCATCTCAAATTCTTTTCTGAGGTGATTTTTTCTTCTTTCTTTAGGAGATTATTAACAGAAAATGACCAGGAAAGTCCAACTCTTTGGGTCTCTTTCAGTATGTGGAAGTAAGTCCATTATGAAGAAAAGAAACAGATGGAAATAATGTAAGATGTAACTTGTATATATCATTTTATTTAATATTTATAACAATTCAGCAAAGTAGCTATTATTATAATAAATTAACATTCCATTAAGTTAAGCCTTAAAAATGTAATAACTTGTCATATATCAAAGTAATGGCAGAGGAGGCTAGAAACCCAGAGACATCTGATTTTGGAGACAGTACTCTACCCTCTAGTTTAAACTCCTTACTGTTTACTTACCAATTGTTATATTCTTTTCTCTTCTAACATAAAGTAGATATGTCTGTTAACCATGTCCACAAAATGCTGTATAACAAATCACTCCAAAACTCAGTGGCTTAAAGGAACAATCATTTATCTCTGAAGATCTGCAGAGTACCTGGGGTCAGCTGCTGTGACCTAAGCTTTTCTATGGTGACTGTGCTCCACAAGTTTCTTATCTTCTTCCTGGAACCAGCAGGCTAGCACAGGCATGTCTGGTGATGACACAGAGGCACGAGTGTGGCAAACTCAATTGCACAAGTGCTTTAGTATGCTCTATTTCTAACAGCCTATTGGCTAAAGCAAACCACATGGTACCACCAAGAGATGACATATATACTGCAGACACAGTTGAGAACATTATAAAATGACTTATTAAATGGCATAGATATGGATAAAAGAAGAAGAATCATGATCAGGAATGCAATTTCCACAGAAGGGATAAACATTTCTACGTCAATAGTATAGTTCTTAAACTGGATTATAACTCAATAACACCAAGGAAGTTTCCTAAAAGTAAAAGTTTGGGCCACCTCTAGAGCTTAAATTCCTTTGATCTGGGTTTAAGCACCAAAATTAGTATTTCAACAAATACCTTAGAGGTTCTAAAGAAGGAGACCTATACTTTGAAAAATATGCTTCTATGTAGTGTTTTTTTCTTCCTAATATGTAGCCCCTTGACAATTCTCACAGAAATATTTTATTAAACATACCAACCCCCAGCCCATTCAGCTTAAAATGTCATGTCTGTGACTCAGCAGTAAGAAACTCCGCTTTCTGCCCTAGCTCAAGAAATACCATGGTTAAAATATTTTAATAATAAATTTATTATTATTTAATGATATTTTGATATTCTACCAAATGTAATTTGTATGTGATATTATAATGACCAACACCAAAAGAATTATCAAGTACAATCCCACTTTGGAGTTTGCAGGACAAGATGAGGAGAAAAGACACATGTATGAAGTAATCTATTGACAAACAGATTTCCCTTTTGTCTTTGCTCTAAAAGCCTTCCTTATATAAAAATTGAGTACTCTGTTATCTTGATATGAAAAACAATAGCTAGAAAAAGTAGAATTTGATAATAATATAAAACAGTTGGTGCTCAAATCTCTTCAAAATTATTTTTGAAGGGGGTGTCTGGGTGGCTCAGTGGTTGAGTGTCTGCCTTTGGCTCAGGTCACGATCCCGGGGTCCTGGGATTGAGTCTCACTCACATCAGGCTCCATGTAGGGAGCCTGTGTCTCCTTCTGCCTATATCTCTGCCTCTCTCTGTGTGTCTCTCATGAATAAATAAATTTCTTATTTATTCTAAAAAAATTATTTTGAAGCTGTCTCGACATGCTCTTTTTTTTTTCAACATGCTCTTTTAATTCTATGACTTAATGGGGGACTCTATGAGATGCTAATATCTCTTTAATGCTTTGCATCCATTAGAATTTCCTACAAAGAGAGGCTGATATATTTTACATATGTCTGTGTGTGTGTGTGTGTGTGTGTGTAGTTTGTTTTTTTTTTTTTTTTTTCTTTAACAAAGACTTCTTTAACAAGAAGTCAGGTAGAATGGTAGTGTACTGATGAATACTGAGGCTGAAGCAGTCCCAGAAATGATAAAGTAGATGAAACTATGTTGTCTTGAAAGTCTCTTCTAAGTGGTCAAAATTGAACTTCTTAATCTGTCTTGAAATGAAATAGGTGAATTAAATCTTCTATTTTTAAGATGTTTTGTCTATTTGGCATTGTATCTCCTGCATTTCCCTTTTTCTGAAAGCTGTTCCTATCATATTTGTTACGTAGAAATTTGTAACTATTATATCTTCATTGTCAATTGTGACATGCCCTTTAGAATTATAAAATATCCTTGTTTTCCTCATTAAGTGCCTTTTATTACTGACCTAACTTGTCTAATATTAAGATTTCAACCTCTGCTTTATATTTTTGTTTGCATGTTTCTGCTATACAATTTTTTACACTTTTGTCTGAAAAAATAGGCCAAAAAAATGTCCTTCTTGTCTTGTATACTCTTGTTATTCATCCTTTTCATTGACTTTAAGCTATTTTATAACTCAATAATTAAAAATAAACACCAACAACCAACTGAATTTTTGTACATAGAAAAATTTACTGAGATGTGATTATTGTCTTTCAGATACTGAACAGTTTTGCATCTACATAAAAATCCACTTCAATATTCAAGATTGCCTATGTCTGTTTGTATTTTTTTTGAAATCTACATTGAAGGGATTATATCTTACTGGTTCTCTCTTCATTAATAAGTTAAATGAAACATTTGATATATGTTTATTCTATATGCATATAAGTACATATTACAAAAACTATTTGTCTTATTCACTTTTATTTTTAAGCTTTCTTAATTATGTTGTTTCAATTTTGCCTCTTTGATATAATCTTTATTTGGGTTTTGCTTTTTAATCCAGTCTGTCTTTTCTTTTGCATTTACATTTTTATTTTTAATGTAAATTATAGATGTTATCTTTGTTGAATTATATATATATACTGTATATTATTTCTATTTAAATATATTTGTTAATATATTACAAGGTCTTTTGCTTTGTTGTCATTTCCTAAAGATTTCCCATTTTCCTCTTGTTTGGTTGGAGTTTATTTCCTCAAGAATGGCTTATATGAATAATAGATTTTGAGAAGAAGAAATACAACAGTCCTTAAGCATACTAAAAGATCTTCAGCTTCATTTATTTTTAGAAAATCGCTTAGTCACATTGAGAAACCATTATTATGCTTATCATGTTTGCAAAAATCTAAATTTGACAACAAACTCAAGAAAGTATAAAAAAATTGGTTCTTTATATATTGTTAATATGAGTTCAAAATAATGAAATGCATAAAAGGCAATTTGTGAATATCTATTAAAATTACAAATGACTTTAATGTTTGACCTAGCAATCCTATCTCTAGAATTTATTTTTAAAAAATACCCACATATGTCTACCATATGTACAAATTATATTGTAGCATTGCATTTAATAACAAAATACTAGGCACAAAACAAATGCCCACCAATAGAGGACTAGTTAAATAAACCAAGGGCATTTGGACATATAATACTAGGGTCATCTTAAAAAATGAAGAATATTTCTACACCAATATGGGAGGAAAAAAATCCCAAAGATCTTATGTTAGATTGTCAAGTAAAAAAAAAAGGAAATAATAGTATGGAGTATACAACATGCTGCTACCTTTTATAAAAGTTAAGGGCAGATAATACTAATATATACTCATATATACTTATATCTATTTAAGGATAATTTGGAAGGATATCCAAGGAAAAAAGTGGTTACTTATAGGGGCTGAGAGAAGCATTAATGTGCAGGACATAAGTGATAGAATACCTATCAGTAACTGTCTTACTTTAGTCAGAAGTTATATTTAAATATATATCTATATAAAATAGATTTATTTATTTATGACATATTAGTATATATGTATATACATACTACATATATAATATAAATAACATATATTTTTATATATGCATATATATACACACATATATGTGTGTGTAGGCATACACACACGCACACACACACACACACAGACATACAATACTATCCGATGGGAACATGAATTATCTATTGGTGCAAAGGCCAACCAAAATGTATTCTGGCCATAAACAACCCATATGACTACACTAGGGAGGATAAATAAATAGCCCAGTTTTGAATTTTGAACCCTGTAAATATATTACCTTCTAAAACAGCATATTTTTTTAAAATTTAAATACAACTAAAAGAAAAACACAATCTGGTGTCCTAAATTCTCACAGAGTACATACAATACAGTGAATGCTTTTACACTTTCAGAAATCACATAGGCTCAGGTATGAAAATATAATAATTATATTCTTCAATAATGTTCTCAGTATAAACAATAATCTAGATTTTCTAGGGCATAATTTCTAAAAATATATATTTAAGATCTACTCCTCTTATAAGACAGCCCACAAAAACTTCCAAAATCTAATATATTTGTAAATACTATATATTATATCCTTACACCCAATAAAAGCTGAGAGCAACTTGAAGGGTTTAATAATTATGGCACTAAAGAAACCAAAAAAGTTGTTTGAGATGTCTCCTTAATAAATTATAAAACCATAGAATTCTTTATTTTTTATTACACTTTCCATTAAAAACTATCTTTGATGTTCTTTGCTAACTTTTCTAGCTAACCTTACATAATCAGGTATAGTCAAATTGACACTGATCATGACCTGGTAGCAAGGATGTCCATCATTTTTCCCAATAACTGTACTCCTGAATGTTTGTGTGGTTTTCAAATTTAAAATAAAATTCAGTCATTTTAAATTTAAATTTTAGGGGACACCTGGGTGGCTCAGTGGTAGAGCGGCTGCCTTCAGCTCAGGGCATGATCCTCGGATCTGGAATCGAATCCCACATTGGGCTCCTTAACAGGTAGCCTACTTCTCCCTCTGCCTGTGTCTCTGCCTCTCTCTCTCTCTCTCTCTCTCTCTCTCTCTCTCTCATGAATAAATAAAACTTTTTTAAAAAATTTAAATTTTAGGAAAGAGCTTGCTAGATAAAAATTGCCTAAATGGCACGGTCTAAAAATATCCATTCTACAGTTGCTCTGCTACCTCAACTTCACTTTCAAAATAGGTTATGAATAAAAAACTAAACAATTGATAATTAAATAAGAAAATTCTAGAATTAAAGATAATATAACACAGCAGAAAATGCTTGGAGTTTTGATTCTAGACATACTTGGTTTTTAATCTTGCATCTTCTACTTATAAGCTGCATAAAAATGAACAATTAGCTTTCCTGACTTTCAATTTTCTAATCCATATATATGTGTATATGTACCTTGCATAAAAAAAAATATGTACCTTGCATAGCTACTGTCAGAATTACATAAAATATGTGTCGATGGCTTAACACAGTGACTATCATGAGAATTGATTTAGTTTTCTTCCTCCCTGTCCAGAAATGTAAGCAAGAGTGAGTTATTTCTTATTAATTCAAGATTCAGTCACAAAATGTATATCAAGTTGTTACGTCAGTGTACTAGCGGAAGTAAAATCAGCTTGAATATAAAGGGGAAATTTTTCACAATGAAACGATGACTTTAGGCTTACATTTTTCTATAGATAGAGAGCAAGCTAGCTAAGTTTCTCAGCTACAAACATGGAATAGTTCTAGAAGGGGAAGCATATCTCATAGAGCAGAACTAACAGCTCCAGAGGAGAAGCAGGCTCCATGCAGGGAGCCCTAAGTGGGACTCAATCCCGGGTCTCCAGGATCAGGCCCTGGGCTGAAGGCAGTGCTAAACCCCTGAGCCACCTGGGCTGCCCCTGCTATCCCTTTTTGGATGAGAATATCTACTGGTTTATTCTATCACTATCTCCCAATGGATTTTTTATTTGCTGGAATAGATAACTTATCTTTTTAGACCACAAATCTCTGCATTTTAAAACAAACAAGCAAACACCTGTAAAGCCAGCTCTGAGGAGACTCATCCACACATAGACAAGATTTAGACATTGTTATTTATTTTCTCTTTTTCTTTTCAAAGATTTTATTTATCTATTTATGAGAGACAAAGGGAGAGAGGCAGACACAGGCAGAGGGAGAAGCAGGCTCCATGCAAGGAACCCTACGTGGGTCTCGATGTGAGACTCGACTCCGGGACCCCAGGATCATGCCCCAAGCTGAAGACAGATGCTCAACAGCTAGGCGAAGATAGGCATCCCGATATCTTTTTTTTTTAAAAAAAAAAAGGTAATTTCTTTATTGAGGAATCTACCCTCAATGTGGGTCTCAAACTGAGGACACCAAGAATAAGAGTTGCATGATCTACCAACTGAGCCAGCCAGGTGTCCCAACATTGGTATCTCATACTTTCAGCTTGAACTTTATGCTATAATGGGATGCCTTTTGGTGTCCCGAAAGAAGGCATTAATTATTTTACATTTCTGGAGAAATGTGAATATTTTGAGACCAGAGGGCAGACTGTGGTAGATTAAAGTTAGCCCAAATTTGTTGCCATTCCATCTCTTTAATCTGGGCTGGCCTATGAATTGCTGTGATTGACAGAATGAGGTAAACTTGTAACTTCCTAAAGTGCATTTTAAATGGGTTTGTAAGAAATCTGTAGTTTCTTGGGATACCTGGGTGGCTCAGTGGTTGAGCCTTTGGCTCAGGGCGTCATCCCAGGTCCTAGGATTGAGTCCCACATTGTGCTCCCCACAGGGAGCCTGCTTCTCCCTCTTCCTCTGCCTCTCTCTGTGTGTCTCTCATGAGTAAATAAATAAAACCTTAAAAAGGAGAAAAAAAAATCTGCAGTTTCCATTTTTAATTCTCTCTCTCGTGGAATCCAACTTCCATGATCTAGGAAGCTCAAACCATATAAGGAGGTTACATGGAAGAGAACTGAGGTGCTCTAGTTAAGTGCTCCATCTGACAGCCAGCACCAATGGCCAGCCACATGAGTAAGCTGTCCTGGAGGCTTGAGCCATCTGAGTCTCCCAGATGACTGCAGCTCCAGCCAACATCACCTAAAATGGAACTACCCAGGTGAGCCCAGTCAACCTGAGTCATAAGAGGTAGTAAATGGCTATTATTATTTTAAGCTATTGTGTTTGGTGGTATTTTTTTTGTACAGAGACATAGATACATAGCCATAATATTTGTTAAACGAATTCTAAGGGTGGGGAAAAATACTTTTTTAAACCATAATTAACCCGTAAATTCTAAGAGCTAAAAGATGATTGGGTTCTGTTTCCCAATTCCCCTGTCCACACCCTATGAACTCTCCTTTTGTAGATTATCTCCTGCGAAGTAACAGAACTAGCTTTCAAAGTAATATGCTTTGGTTAAGACGTTATTAAAGATGAAAAATTAGCCCACCATTTATTAGTTGTAAAAGCTCATTAAGCTATTCAACATGTTGGATCCTCAAAGTCACCTTTTAAAATGGAGATAATACCCACTTTACAGAATGTACATGAGTATTACATGAAATAAGACATAAAAATCATCCATCAAGAATCCCATTAACTGCAGGCATTTTGTTTTATACAAATAAATAATGTAAATGACTACTATTATTTTATACAGACAAATATTGTTGGGATGCCTGGGTGGCTCAGCGGTTTAACGCCTGCCTTCAGCCTAGGGCCTGATCCTGGAGTCCCGGGATTGAGCCCCAGGATCCGGTCTGCATCGTGCTCTCTGCATGGAGCCTTTTCTCCCTCTGCCTCTGTCTCTGCCTCTCTCTCTCTCTCTCTGTGTGTCTCTCATGAATAAAATAAAATCTTTTAAAAAAATTGCTAACTACCACTATTATTTCACACAAATAAATAGTGTTAACTATTACTATTATTATGTAACAGAAGAGAAAGTGGCTTGTTGGGATCGGTCCATGAAAGGATTCTGTCTTTCAGAGCGGATGAAGGAGGTTGATATCCATATAATACAAATTGTTATGGCAATTTAATGAAAGAATGGTAAGTGCTACTTTCCTTGAAAGAAACTTGACTTTTCTATAACTAATAAACACTCTGGAAAAATTTACTAATTATTGTCTTGGCACCTGGAATCGGGGAAGTCATTTGTTAAGACAGTTAATAATGCTGCACATACATATTTCCCCCCTCACAGCATGAGGTGTGTCGGTAGGTAGATGATGGCAGAAAGGGTACATCTGGCTCCCTTAAACCTAGGCAGATGAGTTCCCTTTCTTAGTAGCAGCTTGCCTATGCAATCAATGCTAATCCTGACTCTATTTCACCTCCTTACATTCCATTCCAAGGGAGAAGCGATGCTGATTAGCAATCAAAAACAATAGCTAGCTTTTCACTGTTTCTCCTCTAAAGTAAACACAAGTCACAATTTAAGTCCTTCCCAGAGGAGGGAGATATCAAGAACTAGAAACCCGAAAGAATTATAAAAAGCGTGTGTATTCAGCTATGTTTTGTAAATGCTAAGTTTAATTGTTTCTTCAAGTAGAAAAGCTTAATAAAATTAACAAGAGACATCTTTTTTGAACTCAGTCCCCTTGTGTATGCACTCTATGCCATTCCCCATATTCTTATGACCACTCCATGCCTGTGTGAAACAGATTCAAATCTGTTGCTGTTCAGTGCTTCTACTATGGACACTGCCTTGAAATATACTTCAGATAGAGAGGGATGAAAAATATCTAAGGACATATGAAGAATCAGAAAGGTTTATTTCCTGCAGTGGTACACTAAGGGTGGTCCCCAGGCCAGTAGCACTGTCATCTCCTAAGACTGTTAGAAATGAAAATTATGGGGCTCTGCCATGGACCTGGTAACTCAAAAACTCTGTGGATGGGGTCATGCTATCAGTGCTTTAACAAGTCCCCCAGGTTATTCTGAATGTTTAAAGTTTGGGAACTGTCCCTGCAGTAGGTGGAGGTGAAGAAAAATCCAAACCCAATCTCTCAGAAATATGGATTTCAAGATTGATTCCATCAAAGAGTAGGGAAAGGCATTACATGCCAATATTAGATGATTATAAGAACTCTACTTCTAGAATCAGAAAGAACTGTAATTAATACATGACTCTCTAATCCCATCTGATTTCATTGAATCTTTCTGAATTTGCTCTCATTGTGAAATAGAAATGTCTCCCTATCACGTAACACATCTAAAATATCTAGCACGGTGCTGGAAACCCAGTATCCATTCCATTTATCTGAGCATTTGCTAAAGATATGGGCAATAACTTCAAGTCAAGAGGGTACAGACTGCCTGCTGCAGGGGCAGACAGAAGATTGTGTGGAATGGAGATGGAAAGGTAGCAAAAAGGCAGTGATGAGTTCACTCATTTCTTATCATGCAATCTTCTTGACAGGCTCTAGTGGAAACATAGTGTTAGGATTACCTGTGGCAGTGAATTCTATGTACGTATTCGTCTGCATTTTCTGGCTTCATTCATTTTCAATTACCAAATGCCTGCCTATGAAGTGCCAGGAGCAGTGCCAGTCAATGAAGGTGAAATGGGCAATTCAGAAACAGGTAGTGCTGGGTAATAATTAAGAATTTGGGCTTGGAGCCAACCTGCCTGGTTCTGAATCTGGGCCTATCTTTGATATACTATGTGACCTCAGGAAGTCTCCTAACCTCCAGAGTCTCACTTTTTCATCTTCACTATTAAAAGGTGGTAATATAAAACACCTTCTAGGACTATGGTCAGAATAAAATGAGTTAATATACATAAAAATCAGATGAGTACCCAAGCAGCATAGGTCCTTCATAATTGTAAGTTATTGTCATCTCGTGCCATGTTGGCAGATTTCACTCCATTAAAGGCTTTCCCTGACATCCCATTGTCTGTGTGATTGAGTCCAAAATTTTATCCTTGCAGTCTTCTAGAGAGGTGCATCTCAATCTTCCCTGTGATTAGGATCACTTGGGGAGTCTTGTTAAAGTACAGATTCTGATTCAGTAAGCCTAAGGTAGGGCCTCAGTTTCTGCATTTCTAATAGGCTTCTAGGTGATGCCATCAGTGCTTGTTCACAGACCATAACCTCAATACAAAACTACACTCGAATTTCAAGATTAGAATGTAGCCCATTGCAAGATTAAAACATTTTTTTAACAGAGATCCCTAAAATATGCTATGGACAAAATGACTAATTCTGCCCACTTGGAGATCAAGCAATCTTTTAAGTAGGTATTGGTTATAAGGGAAGGCAAACTATAAGAAAATAGAAAACTATAAAAGTGTTCTTGGTTATGACTTTGGTGTCAAGGGCACAGAGTTTGAATCTGATCTAGACAGCGGCAGGAGACCAGAGCAATGACTGAGAAGCAAAATTGATAAGAGTTGCAGGGCAGGGAAGAAAGCTTTTACTAACTGCTGTGCTGAGAGCTCCACCACAGAGATGGGGGGAATACAATTCACAGACATGGAGTTAGAGTAGCAGGAAGTCATTTTTACAGATTCCTACATATCTTATATTGAATTACGGTAGAATGTTATCTGAAAACCTGTTGGCGGAATGTAAATTACTTCATTGTTTCATTTTATTTTTAGGGATAGTATTTACCTCAGGGTTATTATACAGATAAAATGAATTAATATATATGGAGGATATAAAGTTTTTAGAATGGAATTGTACCTGACACATAGTGTTAGGTTTCTTTTGCAGGATATATGCTTATAAATTAATTTTACCCATATTATGTTAACAGCAACAAGCTATAAAGAGGAAAGACACATTTAGTTGACTTCTAAATGTTTCAACGCACAATTATTCTAAGACTAAAGCTACCACAAACAGTAAATTCCAGCCACATTAGCTTTCTTTTAGCTCTTCCCAAGAGGCCATATGTGTTCCCAACTTAGGATCCTAGCTGGTGTTCCTCAATGGGAAGAGTCTAACCCTGGGTCTTGACATGGATAATTCCCTTTTATCATTTAAGTCCCAGTTAAAATGACCTCTCTTCAGAGAGAACTTTCTGAAGGTTAATCTTAGTGATCTCTCTCCATTCCTACCTCAACATGTTCAGTAACTCTCTATCATCTGTATACTCTTCTGTAATACTCATCACTATCTGAAATCTTGTCCATATGTATATTTCTTTGCTTATTTAATGTTTCCTTCCAAAAAGAATGCCAGAGTGTAAGCACCTTAAGATCAGGACTTCCCTTCCCTGTGGAGCTTGGGTAGCAATCCCTGCACTTGGATCTGGAACATAGTAGACATTCAGTAACTATTTTGTTAATAAGTAAATAAAGATAAATCAGACATGGTCCTCATCATTGTGAATCTCACAGTGCCAAAATGTTAACAATTTCTAGATATACATAGAATAGTTTATTTTTTCTAAGATTTTATTGATTTTATTTATTTATTCATGAGAGACACAGAGAGGGAGGCAAGAGGGAGAAGCAGGCCCCATGCAGGGAGACTGATGTGGAACTCGATCCCAGGACTCCAGGAACATGCCGTGGGCTAAAGGCAGGGGATAAACCACTGAGCCACCCAGGTATCCCTACTTCCCTACTTAGAATAGTTTAAAATGCTCTTCTTCGTCAGTGTAGGCAATCTCCTTCATCTAAAGTCAGCAGCAATTAACATTTATTGTATAGTACTTCTAGATTTACAATGATATTTCTGCTATATAGCTTCTGGCAAGTAAGAATAAAGTGAAGCAAGGACCTACAATCAATGGCTATGTATCAACAGGTCAGCTTGCACAGATTTTGCTGAGTGTAAGTCCGTAACTCTGAACATGGAAACCGTATTTAATTTTACACAGTTCTCTCAGCTACGAGTAAACTTGGGTATAATGTTAAGATCAGATTTTATCACTTACATAGTGAGTGAAATAAAATCAATCTTAAAATGAATAAAGTAGATATACAATTGTTATGTGGTCTTACTATATATTAAGTAATACCAGTATACATTAACTTTAGTTAACAATAGGATTTCTCAATGTTATCAAATTATTTAACTTGTCACTTGCATAAATCCAATGCTTGATAAGTTATTAGTAGGAGAAAGGTGTTTGTTAGGAATTGAAAAAAGGGATTTACTGGAGAAAAGTCACAATATGGTATTGCTATGATCCTATATACTATGGTGATAGTTACTCAACTTTATACCTAGGGAATACTCAAGATAAAGTCGATGGATATATAGCATTGGTTTTCAGTTTTGGATGTGAAAAAGAAATGTCTTCACTGAGGTGGACACTTGATGGGATGAGCACTGGGTGTTTTTCTGTATGTTGGTAAATTGAACACCAATAAAAATTAATTAAAAAAAAAAGAAAAAGAAATGTCTTATCAGAAATCCAATTCTTAGTGCTGCCTTTTTCACACCAAAGTATTTCATTTTTTGAAAGCAATGTTCAATTGTATCAGGCCTGTTTATATAATAATAAACTGAAAACAAGCTGCCAGAGTGGTGTAAAAATGGTCTTTCTACAAATTTTATTTGATCGAAAGTAAAGATGTTAAAAGCAGTCTTGATTTAAATACCCATAGCATGGCACATACTGAGTAGTTAATAACTGCCCATGGAATTAATAGATTCCATGTTTAGTGTTTCTGTGTTCATTTTTAATTTTCATCTTTATTGTTGATATTAAAATCTAAATCATCTGTCTTCTCCTTGCTCCTTCAAAATGTGTCTTTGGATTGATGGTTCTATCTTTCCTTTTAAGTTCTTCATCTTATGCTCTTGTTTTCTTTGTTAGTTTTCAACAAATATAGCACCCTATTCAGTTTCTAATCATTTCTTGAACACCCAATTCTGTTCAGATAAGATTTTGTAAACTCCTAAAAAGGGTACAGAAATGAATAAAATATAGTAAAATGCTTTGAAAGACATACACATTGCTATGGTGAAAATGTGAAGAGATGGAAAAATAATTCACCCAAGAAGTAATATTGGAGATAATGCCAGAATGATAGATCAGCTAAATTATGGAACATAGATTTAAAAAAAAATAATAGTAAAATCAGGAATTTTTGAAAAGTGATATGGAGATGTGATATGGAACACAAGACTAAGGTTAAATTTGGGGAAATAAAATGATAAATATTTTTTTGAACAATGACCATTAAAACCTTTCTTAAATTTTTTCTAAAATATTTTGATGCTATCTTCTTTTCCTTTTCTTATAAGTCTCTTCTAAAATTCCCTCACCCAAATATTTCTTCCATTTTAGATACCCTTAGATACCCTTACTATATTTTGAATCCTTCCACTTTTCTCCATTACATATCATTTTCCTAATGTCTTAGTTGGATTTACAAAAATGCCTCCTACAGCTATTTCTTATTTCCATTCCTTTATATCACAGCTAGTAAACTTTGTAAAATGCAAACTTCCCATGTCATTTCCCTGCTTTGAAAATCTTCACTAGTGTCTCAATATCCTCAGGACTCCAGAGTATTATATATGAGCTTGCAAGTATAACTCTGTATCCTTTCCAGTTTCCCCTGTGTACACATCCCTCTGCCACTCATTTCCAAGCTTCTGCCTATGCTCTTCTGTCTGAAATTCATTTCCCTCGCCCCACTCATCTTTCGACCTCAGTCCTTTAAGGAAACATTTTTGACTCTCTATGTTCAGCATTCTCCTATGTCCTCAGTATTTTCTGTTTATCATACTAAATTGTAACACAATATTTACATGGTCATATCACCCACACAAAGCTGGATGCTCTGTGAGGCTAGGCCATGATTATCTTACTCATTACTATATTCCCAGGACTCACTACATTGCCCAGCAAATAGTTGGTACTAAGTATAAATGTGTGAGCTGAATGCATATGAGAAATGAACAAAGAAAAATGAGGAAGATAAGCTTTTCTAACTAAAAGTAAGTTTTAGATCTTGTAAATTAATGAAAAATCTACATAAACAATACTCATAATAACTAATATTTATGAGGCACAAACATTTGTCAAATCAATGCATGTAGTATTATATCCAGGACCTAGCATGGTGCTGGGAACCAATATAACATATATATGTGATTGGCTAATTATTATTCTCATACCATACCAGAAATGTAGTTACTATTATGTTTTCTCATTTTGTACAAAAGAAGATAATAAATAAAAGAAGATAACTAATTTACCTAAAATGATACAATACCACTATTTGATCTAAAGGTTGTGATTTCAATTATGTCAAAGTTTTTATTGAACACTCTTAAGTATCAGAGCCCTTTTTATTCCTCTCCCACAATAAAGGTTATATATAAATAGAACATATGAGACTTTTGAAAATCAATCTACTCTGGTAAGGGGCAATCCATTTCCCCTCCCCTTACAGACATGTGTAAGTCCCTGAATATTCTCCAGGGATGCCTATAGGCTTAGAGAGGGCATCTGACATCTCACAGGGCCACTCTTTGCTACCTTCTATTAAATAAGTAAGTTCTCCAATATTCAGTATCTGGGAATTCTTTTGATTTCCTTGCCAGTATATTTGCTTAATTTACAATTATAAAGTATAATACATTTGCCTTGATCTAATAAAGGGACTTGTTATTAAATCAAAAGGTGGATATAAAGAGATATACTGGCCAGGAGCACAGTGGAGAACTTCTGAAGTTGACATTTAATATTCTTCAAGCATGCGAAAGTGAGAATTTAGGAGAATTTAGAACTAGGATTTGAAGGCTAAGGAGGTTGATAGGATGGTAAAGTGGGGGCTCTGCATCCAGATACTTATTAATTAGGGCTATGCAGAAGTAGATTATAGCTTGGAAATGAATGTAGTTTATTTCTGTTCTGGAAAGTACACACAATGTTATGATCAAAAGCAAAGGCTTTAGAATCTGATAGATCTACAGTCACAACTTACCTTTGGTACTCACCACCCAAAAATAGCTTACTTAGGACACTTATGTCTCTTATGTAGTTGTTTCTTTTGAGAAGTGGCTTCAAGAAAGAAATGATGGACTGAAAGGGGGAATGAGAGCAAATCAGCGTGTGTGCAGCTGGAATTCATTTCCCTGGTGTCTAAGAGGACAAGTAGTATGCTCGGTAGCATATAGTTTGAATACTTTCCATCTGTATTTTTCTTCATGGCGGTGCTATTTGTTTAAGACATTCTTTGGAAAGGAAAGTCATCTTGAAATTCCTTTATAGAATTCTAGGCCACAGTATTTAATTGGAATTCAATTTATACTTGATTTGAAGTAATTAAGTAATAAGTGATGTCATCTTCCAATTTCTAAGGAGAAAGATTAAAAAGAGAAGAGAGAGAGAAAGAAACTAACATAAAATACCTGGATTTTTGTTATTTTCTTTGCAGGACATCACTGTCTATTTGAACTCAGCCTTTTACAAGAATAATTAAATCTAGGGAAATTCAATAGCAAAAGTGGAAATAATTCTGACATTTATCCATATAAGAATTCAGTGAATGATCATGTCCACTCAAAAAAAAAAATTGTACCCAGGTATTCCATTATTGCATGTGAGAGCTGATTCCATTTCTCTTGAGCAGAGGAAGCTACCTGTGAAATAGAATAGAAGATTTAGACTGGAAAAATTATTTTTTGCCTGTTTCTCCACCCAGCAAAAATGCAGGAAGTAGCAATTCTGTGTAATGTATTGTAAACAGTTAAGGTTGCCCTTTGGAAAACCACGCTTCAAATGAGCTTTTGCAGATTGCTGTTAAAATGAAAGGGATGAATTATATCCTCTACTGCACATAATGAACCCAGCAGTTTGGTGTGAGGATTTAGGACAATGTCCCCGTGAATATAATGTTTGACCAATTTGTGAGGGATTTAGAAAAGTACAGGTATATCTTTGGAGATTTTAATTGAATTAAGAATTATTAAAGGAATGAGAGAGTAAGGGTTGTATCCTAATACAATCCTCCTTCTTAGAGGACAGACCCAGGTAATGAGGCACAAATCACAGACCTAGAGCTTGCCCTGCCTCACTCTTCCTGGATAAAACTCAGATTCTCTCCTTTGCGAGCCAAGATGTTTGTTGTTATTACAGAATATTAGGATACTCTGGCACCAGAAATTTCCTTACAGGCCATCTGATCCAGGGATTCCAAATTCAAAAGTCTTTAGGGGTTAAATGGATAGGATACATGAATATAGAGGTTAAGCATATGACCAGTCAAGATCCTGGTATCTGCAGTCAGATTTTCTGCCTGGACTAGTTGTTTGAATCCTATAATGGCTGTAATAATTACTATTTTTCTGTAATAAGAATATAGAGTTTGAAATATACAAGGTTTGAGTCAATCTCATTTGGATTTTAACACAGTTAAACCACCTACTAACTGTGGAACCTAGAACAGGTTGTTTAATATTTCTAAGTCTTCCTTTGTTCATCTGTGAGATAGAGAAAAATAATACTTAATCTGGAGACATGTATGGAAGGTCACAATGTGTGATGTGTATGGTACATGTATATATACATACACACACATATATATATATATATACTGGTAGCACACACATGAATATATATTTATAGCACATAGCAAGTGGTAGAACTGATCTTAGAAACCAAAGCTGTGCTAATTCCTGGACAGACACTGCTTCTGGTTGTGTCACAGTGATCCTAGGCCAGGAGGTAAATTATTAATTGAAGGTAACTTGTGACAAGCTCAGCTTTGAACTCAAGAGTGTTGGCTTTCCAACTGGTTTTACCCCTATAGCACTCCTATCTGGGGTGCTATTCAATATTTCTAAGCTACAGTTATTTAATTTATAAAATTGATGCTTTTAACTTTAAGGTACCTAAATCATTCCTCAGTCTTCAGGTTATTAACTGTAAGGAGCACTTGATATAGCCAGGCCCTTCCTTCTTAGTGAAGCACTTTCTTCAGTCCATCTTCCAGAAAGTTTTTCTCATGGTCTAACTTTGGTGTGGGTTAAATGAAACAATGCATATACAGTGCTTAGCCCAATTCCTGAAATGTAATAAACAGTCAGTAGATAGCAGCTTCTATCATCAATATCATCATTTATAATCATGGTATCATGGATCTCCAGATTCATTCTGTAGGCAGAATTACATCCTCCTTACTGTGTACTGTATTTTAGGAGCTAAAAATTATAGCAGTAGGAAAAAAAAAAAAACGACAAACATTCTTGCCTGTATAGAACTCACATTCTAGTGAGAGAGACAGAGAGAGAGAGAAAGGATGCTAAACAATAAATAAAATATATAGAAGATGTAAGGGGTGAAATTCAAAATAGAGATATCTTGATAACCTGGTGTTTTATTAAAGCATCAAAAGATATGAGTCATATGGATATTTGCAGGAAGCACGTTCTAGACATTCTAGACAGAAGTATGAAAGCCCTGAGAAATGATGTACCAGGAAGAGGTAAGAGCATTTTGAACTAAGAGGTGGGTAGTAAGAAACGGCAGATAAGAGAACTTGTAAGTCATTGGGAACTTAATATTGGCTGCTGTATGTGAGATAGGAAGACATTGGAGGGTTTCATACAAAAGTGTAGCAAAATATTTCTGGCTGCCCAGTAGAAAACATACTATAGGTAGCCAATGACAAAAGCAGGGAAACTAGTAGAATGCTATTAAAATTATACATGGAACTGTGATAGGCTTGGACCATAGGTAGTAGCTATAAACAATACTTAGAAGAGATTACATTTGCATACATTTTGAAGACAGAATTGGCAAAATTCACTAAAGCAATGGATGTGAGATTTAAGGAAAAGATAGTAGTCAATAATGGCCTCAAGATTTTTGACAAGAGCAACTGGTAGAATGGAGTGCCACTTGGATTCTATTGGAAGTACATTTTTTACTTTTCTAAGATGAGGACTAAGATAAACATCCTTCTATTTGTTAGAATATTACTACTATTATTCATATACTCAAAACATCATTTTTATATGCAAATCCTTCACATATATCATTTGAACTATATAGCAGTACTTAACTAAAAGCAGAAGGGCAGGCTTTTGATGATGATGATGATGATGATGATTATACCCACATAGAAACTGAGCTAAGAACTATCAAGGGACTTTTCTGAGGTCTCAAAACTTGATAGCAATTGATTTTCAATCTGTTTTTTTTTTTCAATTTTAATTCCAGTATAATTAACATACAGTGTCTTATTAGTTTCAGGTTTAACAATATAGTGATTCAACAATTCTACACATTATTCAATGCTCATCATGGTAAGTATACTCTTAATCTATTTCACCTATTCTTCCACCCACCTCCCATCTGATAGCCATCACTTTGTTCTCTACAGTTAAGAGTCTGGTTTTTGTTTCTTGGTCTCTTTTTCTTTGTTCCTTAAATTCCACATATGAATGAAATCAAATGGTGTTTGTCATTTTCTGACTTATTTTACCTAGAATTTTACCCTCTAGATCCATCCATGTTGTTACAGATGGCAAGATATGTATGATAGATGAATGGATAAAGAAAAAATATATATGTACATATATATGAGATAGGAATATATATATATGAATATATATATGAATATATATATATATTGACACTTGAGTTGTTCCCATAATTTGGCTATTGTAAATAATGCTCCAATAAACCTAGGAGTGTCTACATCTTTTTGCATTAGTGTTTTTGTATTCTACAGTTTCATATACCCAGTAGTGTCATTACTGCATCATATGGTAATTCTATTTTAAATTTTTGAGGAACCTCCAGACTATTTTCCACAGTGGTTGCACCAGTTTGCATTCCCACCAACAGTGCACAAGAGTTATTTCTTCTCCACATCCTTGCCATCACCTGTTTCTTCAGTCTGATATTTTAACTCACTCAGTAGTCAATATTATATTTAATACAATCCAAAAATTAAATTGCTGATTTCTCTTTTCTCTTCTCCTGTGACAAAAAAAAAGTACTAGAAAATAATATATTTCCTCCCTTGCATGATTCCACAAAGTTTGTTATGATAGCCTATGGAAATGGAATCAAAATAATTGATCAGAATTTTAGTTTTTAAATCTATGGCTAAAATTTTATTAAATATAGAATTGTTGAGGAAAATCACCAGTATTCTACTGCTAAATAGAACCATGTATGTTTTGGATAGATGAACTACTCTGTGGGCAAATATATATATTTTTAGTCAAACTCTTAACTAGTATATACAGTAGTATAACTTGTAAAAATTTACAAATGTGTAGCTTCACAAGCTACAATCAGAAACTTCTATCTCACTATCTTAAGATACAGAACTTAGCCATGTGAAAGTTTATTGTCATATCAATACCTGGTAAAAATTTCATTCACTTGAATTCATTTTTTAACTATAATTTTACAACTTCAAAATGGATGGTAAGAATAAGAAACTAATTATGGCCCTTTAGGATGTAGATAGCACTCTGGTTCACTCAACAGCTATGTGCTATAACTTCCTATTCCTCCTTAAGGGTTGTGTATTAAAAATTGCAAGTTCTTGCCTGAAAAGAAATTGTGCACTTCCTCACAAATAGTTGAAACCCTAAATAATAAATCTATGGCTTTTTATCAACTACTGTACCTTTAAAGTTTGGACATTAAGTAACTCATTAAGAAATTATTTTTGATGAGAATTAAAAAGAGTAATGTTTAATGAGAAACAGAATTAAGGGCCCTGGTATTTAGCTTGAATGACAAAACATTTCCTTTGTTTCTCTACATTCATGTCAGAATTCATGTCAGAATATGTTTCCCTGATGCTCAATAGCCATAATTATACAATGGCTTTTTTGTGGTTTTAATCTAAACCAGCAGTTGTCAATCTTTTGATCTCCATACATCAATGCAAATCTGCAATTATTGATAACTCCAAATAGTTTTTGTTTGCATAGTTTAAATTTTTTTGGTATTTACTATGTCACAATTTAAAACCTGTCACAATTTAAAACAAAATTAAATTTTTTTGGTATTTATTATGTCACAATTTAAAACCTGTCACAATTTAAAACAAATATATAAAATGATTATTTTAAATCATTAAAAATAATTATAACTACATATTTACATCAACAAAACATTTTATGGAAAATGATTATATTTCAAAAATAAATGTAATAGGATGAATAGCATTGGTTTAAATTTTTACAAATTTCTTTAATATGTAGCTTCAAAAGAGACAGCTGAATTCTTGGATCTGCTCCCATCTTCCATTTTTTTGCAATATCACATGTCATGTAGTGTTTGGAAAACTTCTATTATATACTCATGAAAGAATAAGAGTAAGAAAGCAAATATTATCTTAGTATTATTATGAAAGTAGTTTTGAAACTCGTGGATCCCCTGAAAGCATCTTGAGGACTTCTAGGAGTCCCTAGGCTGTACTTTCAGAAAAGTTTTTGGAAATCCATAGTCTATCCTGGTCAGTCTATGTTACCCATATAAGTAGATTTAATTGCCTTTTGATAGGACTGCACTATTCCTTATCTGATACGCAAAGGCATCACAGGCAATTCATAAAACACAAATAGTTGATAACCAAAGGGTCTGAAATTTGAAGTATTTTGGATTATGTCAGAAAAATGTCTTACTAAGGAAAATATGGTCTTGTTTTAAGTAATTATGGGATGTGGGATGTATCATGGGGACCAGAAAGGATTATTTTGGAGACTTAAAGACGTGTTGAGAAGAAACTACCATGAAAAGGGTTTTTATCTCTTGTTTTAGATTTTTTTTTTGTTTTATGAAAGGTTTTGAATGACATAGTGAATCCTTTATGCCAATCAGCACCATCAAAACATTTTTGTAAGGTTCTTGAAACAAGAATGCACTGTATGTAATTGATTTAAGGACCTGGAAAGCTGAGTAGTGTGCTGGAGGCTCTAAGAATCATACATAAATTGCATATTGAACACTGACCAGAATTAATGGCTGGAGTTGGATACAACTATATATCCTGTATATTTCCCCTTCCTTCTTCGCCAGTGGTTATAAGGATATATGCTGACACAATACTCCCTGCTGGTATCACTACCCTAAAAAAAAAAAAGAAAAAAATACAGTATCAAAGTAATAATACATTTGACCTCCTTGGTTAATATTCAAAGTGATGGTCAAGAAGGTTATAAGCAAACATCAGCTTTCTTTCACACCTCTTAGCTCATTCTGCAAATTAATAACATCATCTTGGGAGCATTCAAGACCCTGGATAATGAATGTTAACAGCAGTTCCTGTTGGCTGCATCTGAGGATGCATTTATTTTTCTCATTATCTTACACACAATCTTTTAGCTATTGTCTGCCACTGCTGCTCACTCAGGAAGCCACAGAAAGTGCTAAAGATGTCAAGAAGCAATAAGCCTCATTTATTTTTATGGCCTTCATCAGCATTTTTTTTCTTTTCTCTCTCACTTTTTTTTTTTTTTAACTTAAAGGCCTATAATAGAATTTGCTGATTAGAATCAGAAGCGTATCTAAGTATAGATATGAGAGACCTTTTTGGAAAGTGATGGGCTATGGAAGGGCATTTTACCCATATGATAGTACTGACAGCAAACCTAAAGTCAATTAATGGGTATTTCTTCTATCCTTTCTGACTATATTCTAGATATTTTGCAATTGATTAAAAACTAATAATATTATGAAAGTAAGTAAATAATAGATTTAGATGAATGAAATATAGTAAGTGGATTAAAATATGGCCAGCAGGAATATTCAGGACAATAATATATGCAAATGACTAAAAAGCTAAGTATTTTATACCCCCTTAGCTATTAAAAGGTTATTCTTAATTTCTTTCCATGTATCATTAAAAAAATAAAGTGAAAGCAAATGATCACAATAAAGACAGATACAATTAGATAAAAGATAATTTCATACTAGAACGGGAACCTCTCTGAATTCATCTGTGGACATGCAGGCTATGGAACTGGGGTGGACTTATAGGAAAAATCTTAAAGATTTTATTTATTTATTTTTTAAAGATTTTATTTATTTATTCATGAGAGACACACACACAGAGGGAGAGAGGCAAAGACAGGCAGAGGGAGAAGCAGGCTCCATGCAGGGAGCCCGACATGGGACTTGATCCCGGGTCTCCAGGATCACACCCCGGGCTGATGGCGGCACTAAACCACTGAGCCACCCGGGCTGCTCAATCTTAAAGATTTTAAAGAGCTGTCTTTATAAAAATCTATTGGAAATAAAAACTTCTAAAAAGTCAGAAGAATTAGAGTAGCTTTTACAATAGAAGAGTTTCCATTCTAATTTATACGTATACCCTTTCTCTGTACTAATCTAGTTAAAATGTACTTGCAGATTACAACTCTAAGGTCTTTATGGTTGAAAGGCAAACACAGATGGTCAAGACAAAGGCAATGAAAAATGGAGGTCTTCAAAACAAAATTAATTATACAATTCTTCAAACATACTTTGCTTCTTAACCCTTTGATGTATATGATAAAGAAACATGTTAAGAAAGATTCACTATCTATCTGATAACCTATCTTCAAAGTTCAGTTTATAGCCCTCAATGAGATTTAAAATCTACAGGAATTGAGAATTTTTATGCTATTTTTATAATAAGATGGTAGAATAATAAATGTTAAGAATGATTTTATGGTTTTAGAAGCATAGTTCTTGGATTATAATCAACTATTCACTGTGGTAGATAAGAAATAAACTAAGTGAAAGAAGTAAGTAGTGCTACCAGCATATTATGCATCAATCACTATGGTAGTTTTAAAAACGCATAAGTGACCTATAAGGGAAGTATTGCTATTAAAAATAAAAATGCCAGGCATAATATTGAAAATTTGAAATTTTAAATAAAGATAAAGACATATTTATTTGTAAAATATAAAGTAATATTTGGTATGAACTATTTTATGGAGGTCATAGCAAATTTCATGAGAGAATTAAATGGAGGCTTCCCATAAGAGGTAACACAGAGACATCTCTACTCAACAAAGATTTATGGAGTGACTTCTGTCCAGAATCTGCCTGATTCTGTCTTTAGTTGTGAAGATAGAGCAAGTATCTTGACAATGTCCTTAATGCAAAGTCTTGTAAAGGAACTTCCATCTTTATACCATTTTCTTTTCAGGCAATTGACTTGGAGTGGGGCAAGAATGCACAAGTTTGAAAAAAGAGTAGTGTGAAATAAGAGTAAAGCCATATATTAGTGGATTTTTGAAAACCATGATATAGTGGAGTTAATAGGAACCTTTCAGGTCTGTTTTAATTGGAAGGCCAATTAAATGTACAAATGCATTTGTGCATTTCAGGAGGAAGCTCTGTTGTATACATGGATGTTGAATTGGAATTGCCTATTAACATTCATATAATATTGGAAGTAATAAATCCCCTTAATATTCCCACCCCTAATGCATGTAACTGATCTGCAAGCTGCTTATCATCTCAGCATTTGAAATAAATTATTTTCTTGTACTTGGTCATGTTATTAAGTGCCTAGAGACATGACTTATAGAATATTCTAAATCAATGTATAACAAAATGAAGTAGAATTAAAATACTATTAGACAAACAAAAGTTCTAGTCAAAACTTTGATGCTAACTATTCTTATAGCCCTGGTCAAATCATTAAATATTATATCTGTTTTCTTAAACACAAATCAAGGATAATGTTACCCACATTGCCTTCTTCCCAACACTAGAAAAGATCTCTATACACAAATAGCCTTTGACAAATAAGTCTGCTTATTTGAAATTCATTCAAAGTAATGTGTCATAATTTACATTATTGCATGACTAACAGTTCCCTGAGGTATAAACAGTGTGATATAATAAACCTCTAATTTGACACTCCACCACAATACAAGATGATACCCACCTTACTCCTTTAGAACAGTACACTGTGCTCATTTCAGATTTCCCTTAATGGTGTTTATGATGGTGAGATCAGTAAGTGATAGACTGTAGTAGGCCTTTCAGTGAGTCATTTCCTGACACAGGGTGATAATATAGGCTAGTATTATTAAGTATGACAGTGTATGGCTCTACAGAGAAGCTGTGTCATCCTAAGAATGTTAATAACCTCAGTTGGACAGAGAAGTCTCAGAAGACTTTTATAAAGCAAATCTTCAGTATAAGAGAAATAGCTTTAATAATGCGAAGAAAGAAAAAAAAAGGTAGGGAAAGTGAAGAAAGAATTTTAGAGATGGAAGAAATTACAGATATTGACTTGTCTAATATATTAACAGCAACCCTGGGAAAATAGATATTGCAGATAAGTTGAGCCACTTATACAAGGTCATACACCTACATTATCCAAATTGGAACCAGAACTCGTTTCTCCTAATATTTCACCCGCTGTCCTTGCCATTTTTCCCAGTTTACATGTTTTTGAGACTGTGATTATTGAAAAAAAAAAAAGTTGTGTCTCTTTCTGCTCATTTTAAATCCTTATTATATTTGGGTCAATCTTCCTTTGCCTCACAGTTTGCAATCTGCACACTTTGTAATCCTGTAAATTCAGTGTCATTTGGCATTTCTATTAATATGCCATTTACTCCACCATTCTAGATCTTTAATAAAAATGTTAAATAAGACCAGACCTCGCATTTGTTACTTTTTGTTTATAAGCCTTTCCTCAATTTTAATCTGACTGATTTTCTTGTCATCTAAGCTCATTTAAAACAAATTTGCAAGTAAAATATCATCAGACATAGTATCAGATGTTTTGCTAATGCCTAAATATATCACATTTTCCTTTCTATCCATTAATTTTGAGAATTTATCAGAGGAAGGAACTCAGCTTGTCTACCATGAATTTTCATTTATAAACTCCTGCTGTTCTAGGTCTTTAAGTCTGTTTCTTTTAGTTGTTATGAATTGTTCAACTACTTTATAATATATAGCTAACCATTTTTGTAATATTTAGAATTTCCCTCTCTATATAACAGACACAAACTTTGAGAGTAGGCATGGCAGTAGTACCATATATTGGTACATGAAATCCTTAAATGAAAATACCAGATATCAAAAGCATTGGTTTCTTTAATCAAACATAGTGCAAGTTCTTGGTGGAACTCTGGTCTTTCATTTCAAGCTATTGAATCCATTATTATGGATTAAGAGAGTCTGTGGACTAAGAAAATACTTATAAATCACACTTCCTGTTAATTCTGTATCAGTAACACTCTTCCAGCCTGAGTTCTCTTTGTGTTACTGCCTCTGCCTGGGTTTAAACCTTTACCACCATGTCTTAGTTGGACTTCTCTGACAATTTCTAGCCCATCTCTTCTACTGTCTCTACCTACAGATCACATTCTCAGTATCACCAGCTATTTACTAAAAACTACTGGCTGTTTATATCCCATTATCTTTCATTGTCTATACTGTAAAGTAGTCATACAAAGCCCTTTACAATATGTCCTTGAGTTCTCTCTCTGAATACCAAACTCATTCTTTTCTAAACCTGTTGCTCTCCATTACTCAATGTCTTTATATAAATGCAGAATGCCCTTTCTTTCCTTCTTCCCCTAGGAATTACACTTCATACTCCATGATCCTGCTTTCTAGCATCTAAGTGAAGCCTTTCTCAATCACTTTAGGCAGTTGGGAACATCTTATTTTGATGCCAAAAGTATGTTGATAAGTTTGCTCTATCCCTATCATTATGTTGTAATTGATCCTAATAGAACTCTTAGCTCCTGTAGGACAAACACTGTTTCTTCCTTATCACACTTGCCCTGTTTGCCAAAATGGAGTGATCATCAAACATTTGTTGAATTATTTTGTGAATGCACTAAAAATTTTTGAATATAGAAGCAGACTGCATTTAGAAAATGGACACCTTCCCAGTACTGATGCCTTTTATTCTTGCAGTTCATTTTCACATTTGTCACCCCAAGGGACGCCAAATTGCCTTCTCTATAAATATAGTGCTACTTACTTTGAATAGTGAAAATACTCGTTTATACCTTATAAAATCAAGCTTCAAAACTTTTGTTAGAGAAATCCCATATAATTTTTCTTTTTACCTTCTCCTCATCAGTAAATGTGCTAGAATGCTTTACTTCTCTTAGATCTGAATTTGACATTAAAATTTCACTGGTGAGCATCAAGCATAAATTCCAAAGCTTATTAGCTTTCCCTAATACATTAGTGATCATTACTAAGTTTCCAGAATATTTTATTCTCCTCTTGTTCTACACAGTCTCCTTTTGCTAGGATCATAAATTGATTTGTATGACCTCTTTGTCTCTCCAATCCTTCCAGGCTCTACTATCTTGCAGAAACTTAAGACCTTCAGCCTTGAGGATCAACCTTACCTAGTGTATAGATTATCTCTGAGCATGTCCTGTCCCCCTGGCCATCGGTGTCTGAAATTGATTTTGCTGCTCATAACTCAATACCTATTAGGGCAGATGTGAACATTTCTGATCTCCCCACATCCACAAATCAACTGAACTACAGTTATCTCAGGTTCATGGCATGTTTTTATCTGCAACTGGACTCAAATCCTGAGCCAAATTTCAGTTCTTTTAGGTGGTACTAAAGACTGAATGTTTGTGTCCCCCTCCCTGCTCCTCAAATTCGTATATTGAAAGCTAATCCTCAGTGTGATGATATCTGGAGGAAGGGCCTCTGGGAGATGATTGGGTCATAAGGGTAGAGCTCTCATAAATGGGATTAATGTTCTTAATAAAAGGGACCACGAAGAGCTACGTAGTTCCTTCCATCATGTGAAAAGGCCATCTATGAACAAGGAAGGAGTCTCTCACCAGACACAGCTTCAGTGATCTCCAACTTTGATATCCTAACCTTCAGAACTGTGAGAAATCAATTTCTATTGTTTTTAAATTACCCAGCCTATGGTATTCTGTTATAGTAGCCTGAGCTAAGATAAGTGAGAAACTCAGTTTTTATATTTCTATTCATCTGATGAAGTCTAATTCAAACAATCAGATTCTCCCTGACTGCCTACTAATAATAACATGTTACATTTGGGAACTGCATAGATTCTATAAATTCTTTCGGGTAGATTATTCCATTCAGCTCATACCACACAGTAAGAAAGAGTACCAAAAGAAGCACTCAGCTGTACAATCATTTCTTAGCCGAGTGAGGAATTCTCTACAAACTAAGTGCATTAGTGGTGGGTTCCACAATTAATCTTACTGTCCAAATAGGATGACCAGTGTATTCCAGTTGCTCTGATATTGGAAATCCCTCTTGACTTCTTCACTTCCTTTGCAATCCAATTAGTCACTAGGTCATCAGTTCCACCTCTAAAATATCCTTCATATGTTTCATGTCCATCTTCCTCTGTTGTGATTCAAGCCGCCATCATCTTTCCCCCAGACTTTACAAAATATGTCTCATTATAACCCTCCTCTGTGCTCCACACTTACTAATTCTTTCAGTACACGATAGTACTGAATCATTCAGTATGATAGCCAGAATCATGTCTCCTGAAATACACATCTGATTATGTCACGTCCCTTTTTAAAAATCACTCATTGGGTCCCATTGTCCTTGGAATCAAACACAAACTCTGTAACTAGGTATTGTAGAGTTTTCTCCCAATTTTGCTTCAATCATCTTAAAATAACTTCCCTTTCTCTTTGAGTCTTATTCCAGGCATTCCAAAAATTCTTTCATTCCCTCAGTTGTGTCTGTTTTCTCTCTTCACTGAATATTCATACATACTTTTCCCTTTATATGAAACCTGCCTCTCTACTTCCTCTGCCTACTTCTTCTAGATAGGTACTTACAACTTGCTTTTCAGATCTTGTTCTTTCTCTCCTCTCATATTTTTTGTATTAAAAAAAATCATTTTTGAAGTATAGTTGACACAATGTTATATTAGTTTCAGTCGTACAACACAGTGATTCAACAACTCTACACATTATGCTACGCTCACAAGTATAGCTATCATATGTCACCACATAATGCTATTACAATATCATGGACTATATTCCCTATACTGTACCTTTCAACCCTGTGATTTATTCCTTTCATAACCAGAAGCCTGTACCTTCTATTTGCCTTCACACATTTTGCCAACACCCACGCCCAATCTCATTTTAAAGAGTCTTTTTCCTAAATTGGCTCTGACCTCTTGGATTAGGTTTGCCACAGTGGTCTAAACTGTCTCACATATTGTTGTAATCCCCACTAGATTATACATTCTGGAATCCTTCTTTGTCTTATTCACCATTTGCTACCCAGTACCTGACACCTAGTTGGTACTCCCTAAAAACTGGTTGTTACTGAAAGACTTCTGTCTTCAACCCCTTGTACCTTACGTTCCTGTATGGCTCATGGCTATCCATCTCCTCTTACTTTCAGTGTCTTCTACCATCTGTGCTCTAGCCCCAAACAAAAGGAAGCTCAGGCATTCTGTTTTCTATCATGTAAAAGGGGAGAGGGATTTAGACAAATGCTCAAAAAATGCCTCTAACACTTTATCCTCCCAAGAATGATAGGTCAATTTCTAAGTAGCTGTGACTCATTCTGCAATTCTGGCTATGTATCTTTATCTAAAATCTATAGAAAGACCTATAAACCACCCTGTCAAATCTGAGTGCAAAAAATTCTCATTTTATCTATACCCACATTTTATCCCTGTGTAAGTAATATTATTTTTTCCTCACCCTCTGAAAGAAAGAAGTGGAAAATATTTTAGTATTCTGTTTACTTTCCATGGGCACACTTCACATTCTTTTTTATTGTTATCACCAAATCTGCCATCAAATGGAGTATTAAAGTGAGTTAGTGATTTGATACACAAATATAAAGTGATCTTAGTTTCCAAATTACAATTAAAGTGCCATTTAAGCACACTGCATAGTTCCTTAAAAGAACAAGGTATTTGAATGTGAGGTAAAGATGAAATTACTCAACTGATACCTAATTCTCAGGAATATGGCCTTAAATTTCTTGATAACAGTCCCATTCTTGCTAATCCTGACTCATTCTGCTCGAGCTTAAGCTACAGATGCTTCTTTTATTTCCACAGATGCATTATTCTTAAAAAGTTCATGTGAGGTTGACATCGGACTATTATTATGGATGTTATTATTGATATTATTATAGATCTTAGAAGCGTGATCTATAGTGGACCCACCAGGGCAGGCTTTTTAATTATGTTCTACTCCTTGTTGTTGTGGTTTCACATAAAAATAGAAAATCTTTCAAGAGGTATGAAATGCTCTCCTTGCGGTACTGTTGATAGCAGAGTTATGCTTGGAAGAGCTGATGCTTAGAAGCATCACACAAATTACCTAACCCAACTCTCTCAACAACCTCAACTCAGTGGTTCTCAACCTGGTCTACACATAGGAATCGTGCAAGGAGATGAAAACATATAAATGTTGTGTTCCAATACCAGGGATTATAATTTAATTGGCTTTGGGTATGCCCTGGGCATCTAGATTTTTAAAGGCTCTCCAGAAGATTCTGGTGAACAGTCTAGGTTGAGGAACACTGCTTTAACTTTATTAACTCAGAGCCGGAGTCACTGATGTCTGCAAAGCACAGGCTCTGTCCTATCTACCTAGTTATTGAGTCAAGCCCTTCCTGGGCAGGAAATAAATTAAAAGTCACATCCCACCAACTGATACATAGCTTAGAAGTAGCTTTGTTCCTGCAATGGTCTGAATATTTATACCCTCCAAAATTCATATACTGTAATCTAACCCCCAAGGTGATGGTATTAGATAGTGGGGGTCTTTGTGATGTTATTAGATTGTGAGGGCAATCATGAATGGCATTGGTGTCCTTATATAAGAGGCCTGAGAGAGCTCCTTTGCTTCCTTACACTATGTGAGGACATTAGAATTCTGTAACTGTTTCAGTGAGAATTCTGGGACCCAAAAGAGAGCCCTTACCCAGCCATACTGGTACCCTGATCTCAGCCATTTAGACACCAGAAGTGTGGGAAATAAATTCCAGTTGTTTATAAGACACCTAAGTTTTGGCATTATGTCATAGTGGCCTGAGTGGTCCAAGAGAGTTGCCATGTTACTTTACGGTATTCATAGATTAAATATAGACTTTTGAAAACATATAAGGCCAGGCATAAACTGCCTACATTTCCAAATATATCTTATACCATGTTCTCCTTCACTTATTATGTATCAGCCATATCATTTTCTATCTGTTTCTTTGAAAGTGCACTTTCTCCTCACTTAATTACCTATGATTTTTCCTCCCCTGGGAATACTGGTTCATTCTCATCCTAGAATATTATTAGTTCAGATGTCGCCTCTTCAAAATAGGCTTTTGTCATCTGACCTTACCCAATTACACTTCATCTCATCACTTTATTTGTATTTTTAACATAATAAATAATGCGATTTTCTCATCTATTTTCTATTTTACTGTATCTTTTCCACCATTCTCTAAGGTAGAGAGATTGATTCATTTATTGAATGAATAAATGAATGAAAAGTGAAGTAAATTGATCAGTTTTAAGAATTCTTAAGGTATTGAGTTATAACCTCTTCCAATTCTACTCTGGTAGTATCTATATCTACATGTTATTCTCTTTCTCCAACCGTCCATACTTTCTGTTCATCCACTCATCCTTTATCTCCTTATTTACAAATTAAACATAGCATCATGTATTAGGAAAAACAAAAAACAAACAAACATAAAAACAAAGCAATCAACATCTATATCTTTATCTACCTACTTTAATTTTTTTTAACTGTTCTCTTTTTTAAAAGATTTTATTTATTTATAAGACAGAGAGAAAGCGAGAGAACATAAGCAAGGGGAGCAGTGGGCAGAGGGAGAGGGAAAAGCAGGTTCCCCGCAGCACAAGGAGCCCAATGTGGTGCTCAATCCCAGGACTCTGGGATCATGACTTGAGCTGAAGGCAGATGCTTAACCAACTGAGCCACCCAGGAACTCCTCTATTTTTATAACCATGTCTATTATATCATGATACATAGAGCTCTAGTTTTTCAGAAGCACCTCTGTATCCTCTGCTCGCCAAAACCCATGGCCAAAGGTAATAACTCTTCCAACATTTGTGTAAGCATATATTAGTTTTGCCTGTATTTGAACCTTAAAAAACCTAAATCATACTAAATGTTTATGCTTTACTTCCCTGTTCAACTTTGTAATATTAATTTCTATTATTGCATTTTAAACATTTTACTACTGATTTTTATCTCTTGCATTCAAATATATATATATACACATATACATATATATATATATATATATATATATATATATATATATATATACTATCAATTATCTATTCCACTACTGTTAGGCACTAAGTTGATTCAGGATTTGATTATTAGTACTGCTATGATCACAGTTATATATGCTTTCAGCATCTGTATGCATTTTAGTTGGATATAGAGATACATCTAGATGTGAAATATTGGTCAGAGAATATGCATAGGTTCAGCACTAATAGATAGTGCCAGATAATTTTCTTTTTATTTTTCCAAAGGATTTTATTTATTTATTTGACAGAGAGAGCACAAGCCAGGGAAATGGCAGAAGGAGAGGGAGAAGCAGGCTCCCCATTGAACAGACAGCCCAATATGGGGCTTGATCTGAGGACCCTGAGATCATGACCTGAGCTGAAAGCAAGACACTTAACTGACTGAGCCACCCAGGAACATCAGTGCTGAATAATTTTTTAAATTGACTGTACCACTTCAAACTGTGTGAGAAAAGAGAGTGAGTTGCTCTACATTTTTACCACTACTTGGTAATGTCAAATATGAATATTTATAATTAGAATTATTTTATTCTATTTTATATTTATATTTATATTATATATAAAATTCTATATTAAATTTTATTTCATTAAACATGTATAAATATTATATATATATACAAATAAATATATAAGGTAGTATATTTATATTCCGATACGTATTAGTATTTCATTCTTGCTTAATTTGTAGTTCCCTTATAACTAATAAGGGACTTTTTAAACGTTTATGGCAATTTGGAAATCCGATCTTTTGAAGTGCCTGCTAAAGTCATTAGTCCATTTTTACTAGGTCATCGCTCTTTTAATGACATGTAGTTCTTATACATTCTAGACATGAATTTTTTGTCAAATACACAGCAAAAAAAAAATTATCTAAGTCTATGGTTTCTTGTTTTACTCTTTTAAAAGTGTCTTTTGATGAAGCTAATTTTAGTGAAGGCAACTTCATTGTTTTTTGTTTGTTTTTAGAAAGAAAGAGAGAGTGAGCATGAGAGAGAGAGAGAGAGAGAGAGAATCTTAAACAGGTGAGGTGGGGCTGCATCTTACAACCCATGACCGGAGCCAAAAATAAGAGTTGTATACTTAGGAGTGCCTGGGTGGCTCAGACGGTTAAACATCTGCCTTCGGCTCAGGTCATGATCTCCAGGTCCTGGGATTGAGCCCCAAGTAGGGCTCTTGACTTGAAGAAGAACCTTTTCTCCCTCTTCCTCTGCCTCTATGATCTCTCGCTCTCTCAAATGAGTAAATAAAATCTTTATTAAAAAGAAAAAAGAGTTAGATGCTTAGCTGACTGAGGCACCCATATTTTTATGATTTTAAATCATATATAAAATTTTTTCATTGCCTAATTGTGGACGATAAATAGAAGTAGAATTTTATGCAGCAGCCTTGTTAAATTTACATTTTAATTGTGTTTATACTTTCTAATTGTCAATATACACTGTTATCTGCACATAATAATATTCTTATTTCTTTCTTACCAGTCCTAATGAGAGGATGCAGTGATGCAGTACAATGACAGGAGAAAATAGTGAGAGTGAAGCTATCTCCCTATTATAAACTACTTGTATGTAGAACCTTTATTGCTTCATTAACAATAAAAGGTCATTAAATCACTTTAACTTCATTTATTTCCTCAATCCTTTTGTGTCTTTGTTGGCACAATTTTAATTCTACTCATTTTTAAAACTAAGGCATAATTATCACTTTTTTGCACAGTCACTGATTGATGTAGATTTATTCATTTGATTACTTTTTCCTCTCTTATTTCTTTCTGAATTTCTAAGCTTCCTTTCAGAAGGAGCTTACCTTTATCTTAACACCTTCATTATTTTTTAAATGCTATTCTGTTGGCAATTTGGGGGTTTGTATTTGTCTAAAAATGTAATTATGAAGTTTCCTTTCACTGGGTATAGGATTCTATGTTGGCAGTTATTTTCTTTCTACACTTCAAATATGGCATTACATTTTCTTATGATTCCATTGTTTTTGTACAAAAATGAGCTATCAGGTTTTTTTTAGACACTTTTATGGGCAGTGTGTCTGTAGTTCTCTGGAAGCTTACAAATTTTCCATTTGTCCTTGGTTTCTCTCTCTGTGTCTCTCATGAATAAATAAATAAAATCTTAGAAAACATTGTTTTTTATTCTACTCCCCTGCTTTCTCCCTGATACTCAACACCTCACAGCTAAACTTTCATGGCTGAATCCTACTACCTACCCAGCTTGGGTAATTCCAATTACTGGCATCAGAAAAAATAGACCTTATTCCCCAAGTTACTGCCAACGTCTTATTGAGGATTAACATAGGGAAGAGAAGGTTATTCCAAAGGAAATTCTGGCAGACCAATTATGAAAGAATTAACTTGGCTTAAAAAAAAAAAAATATCTCCAGGGACATCTATCCTGTTCCATAAACTCCAACTGTTGTTCCCTACCTCCTTACTTAAACATCACCAACCCTATCAGGGTTTAAATCAGACCTCAAAGAAATGAAAATTATTCCCAGTTCTCACTAGGTCTGAGAGTCTTAAAATATGTATTGTGTAAATTTAACAGTCTGCAGCCCATGCATAAAACCTCTATGATACCATTATTGACTACTTCATGAAAGAAAATGTTTATTTCGAAATAAAGGCTGGTGTGCACATTTTTGGAACGCTCTAACTTTAATGGAAAAAAAAAAGAAGAAGAAGAAGAAAAAAAAGGCAAACTAACAATGGAAATATTCAACTGAGTATCCCAGAAATAAGAAGCAATGCAAAAGTAAAAACAAGCAAACAGAAGCAAAGCCATGTAAAAGGGATAAAAGAAAACTGACAACAAAATACTCAAGTGAGACGAATAAAATACCACCGAGAATCTCATCATATTCTCCAAAATGAAATAAATCACTGAAACATAAAAGCTAGACAGAGGTAAGAAGTCTAGGAAGCCTGGATATAAGGGAGGACAATTTTAGCTTTCCCTGAAATTGAGAATACTGGAATATATCTACTGCCAAAATGCATACTCTGCATAGTTTTCTCAAAAGGTAAGTAATGGGCACTTGAACTCACATATTTTCTGCTGCCATCCTTCTCTCATCCTCTTGTTGTGACTAATCACATCTTTAAGCTTCTGAGATAAAGAGAATGTATACATTTTGCAATATAAGTTTCACCAAATTCCAGTTAGTTATGTTACTATTTCCCCATTTCCTCAATATAGACAGAATGTTTGCATTTTTAAAAGTGCAAAGAATGCATCTTCCAGGAGGTAGTAGGAAAATCACTTACCTTATCTTTGTCTCCATTTCCTCATCTGACAAAATAAATTAGACGAAACAATACAGGCTACACTGTCAACTGCACAGACATGTGTATGAAAACTGTACAAGCTAATGAAAGTAAAATAATTTCAGTTATGGGCACAGTATAAATTAATGAATTAATTTTTAAATGTATCTGAATATAAATGCCATACATGTTTAATTAATATCTATTATTTAATAATTAATATATTTTTTTCTCTAATCCCAAGTAGATTTCTTAAAGAAATGATATTGGCATAAGGCTGCCCCGGTTGAATTAATATTATTATTTGTATGAAACATTGGTCTTTATGGAATACATAAAAACTTACAGAATACATGCCTTGAAAGTCCATATCACCTGGCTGTATGATGAAGTATAATTCTACCAGTTTGAAATCTCATTTTAGAATCTCAAAAATCTCATTTCTTTGACTTGGTTCTTTGGAATAAAAGATGTGGATTAAGTTTTCATTTCTGCCCTTGGATTCCTTGATGAAGTTATACTCACTAATTTGTACAGATGACTGATTACCCAAAATAACAGAGCCCCTGAAGTCCCTCGGAGGAAGAAGTTCTCCCAACATGAGCATGGTCCCCGTGTTACTGGACTATGCGGTGTTCAGTGGAGCATTCTGTGCTCCTTCTCACCCTTATTCCTTCTGCCTTGCTGGTCTCCTGTTTTACAGTTTTCTTAACATGCCTCACATACTTTCTGAATTAAGGAGATAAGCATAATAAAAAGTTAAAAATTATTTAAGCCATTGAAACTTCTGTGAAAATAAATACATGTATATCTATGTATTTATATTTTTTCTTCCTTCTTGACAGATGATTGCATACATATAATTATATTTCTATATAAAATCATATAAATAATAAATAACACATATAAATTATACATATACATATAACCATCTGTCAAAGAAGAAGGAAAATTTGGAATTTGATTGAAAATGATGTTGTCCTACTTAGAAGAAAATGAATTTGGATACGAGAGGCCTCAGGTTAAATGATAGCTCTACTACATAGGATGCCAGTCAAATAATTTAATTTGATTCTACATTCTCTTTTCTGTAATAGATACTCTGGTAGATACACTGGAATAGGTATAGATACTGCGGTAGATCCTTTGCAAAAATGGCCTCAATCTTTCCCATCTCAGTATATACATCATTTTGCAAAGTGACTTTGTACTCTTCCTATGAAGAAGTAAAATTTATTTCTCCACTCTGTGAAGCTGGGTTGACCTTGTGACTGACTTTGACCAATAAAGAGAATGTGGTAGAAGCAATGATTTGCTAGTCTCTACCCTAGGCCTCAAGAGTTCTTTTCTTCTTCTATGCTCTCGGCAACCAGCCCAGCCAATATGTGACCAAGCTGCATGGAGCTTCTCAGAAAAAGGGGAACTACCTGGAGCAGAAATGAGGTATTCTAGTTGAGGCTAGCACTCAGCCAACCCTCTTAGGTGCCCATAGTTGCATGAGTGAGCCAGCTGAGAGCAGAAGCATCTTGCAACTTAGTTTCACCCAGCACAAATTGCCAACCTGCAGAATAGTGAGCAAAACAGCCTTTTGTTGTTCAGGCACTAAATTTTGTGGTGATTTGCTACTTAGGCAAACCTGATACAGAGAGAGTATTATAATATCTGGTTTTTCTTCATAGAAGAATTTAATTGAAATGAGTTAATATGTGAAAAAAAATATCATTTTGCCTATCAAATTAACATAACTAATCTTCATGTAATTTAACTGAAAAAAAAATAATGATCTAAGTATAAGATAAGAACTTATAATGCAGTTAGAAGAAAAAGTAACTACGGCAAGATTCTCTAGATTATAAAAGTTTGATCCTTTACGTAGTTTACTTGAAAAATGCTTTTATTATGATCTGAATTCAGGGGGAAAAATAGAGTAAGACTGTCTTTCAGTTGAGTTTTGTCACAATTTATGTAATCATTAGGGAATATAAAATGATTTCATAAAAGTAATTGATTTGATATTATATGGACTTTAATAATGCTTGGTGATTTAAAAAATGATTTGTTTGTGTAAATTTACAGTTTTGATATGGCAGAGATGAGATCTGAACCCAGAAGTTATTTTGTTTTGTTTTTTTAATGTACCCTCATGTCATCATTGGCCATGGTGCTTGAGAGTCAAGCACTCTCTTAAGAGTCAAAACACTTAGGTTTCTGTCCTCACTTTCATTTTACTAACTCTGTGGTCCTAGGTTAACTGCTTAACTGCACAAAACCTCCTTTCTTATCTGATCGCTGCTATTAGGACAATGAAGTAATTCAAAGACATATTTTGGAATATAGTTCTTAACACATTAAGAAAGAATAAATATTTTTTTCTGAAATAATTTTCTTTAAAGACCATGGAGAGAAACTTCAATTCTATAAAACCTCTATCTTAAAGAATTAGGATTTAACACAAGAGTTCAGAGCTTAAGATCCACAAAGAATTCAGGATCTATGAACTTGGATCAAAAGAATGCCTGTAGTTTATTTTGACTAACTTCTACCTGCAATTTAGGTTTTCTGTCAGTTATAAATTTAAGCAGAAAACCCCAATAATGTTAATTGTACCTATAACTTTCTCATTAATAGAAACAAGTTATTTTTAGAGCACATTATAGTTATTAAAGATATCTTGAAATATTATCATTACTATTTTGCAATTATTTATATTATGTGCAATACAAATGAAACCAGATTTTTTTAAAAAGGTAGTTATTGCATTTGTAATCAAGAGAAACTGATGTTTTAGAAATCTTTAATGCACTCACTGAATCAACACTCTGAATTCCAGGTATTATGTCAAATTTTGTAAACACAGAGATAAAATTCATTTTTTGAGGAGAGATTAAATTGTATGAAAAGTCCTGTGACTTTAGTATGTACAAGATGCAATAAAAGTTGAATGAAGGAACATCTAATTCAGATGAGATAGCACAAGGTCTTCTAAGATTTTTATTTATTTATTCATTCATTCATTCATTCATTCATTCATGAGAGACACAGAGAAAGAGAGGCAGAGAGAGAAGTAGGCTCCATGCAGGGAGCCCAATGTGTGGGACTAAATCCCAAGACTCCAGGATCACAACCTGGGCAGGAAGCAGATACTCAACTGCTGAGCCACCCACTGAGCCACCCAGGTGTCACCGGACAAGGTCTTCTAAAGGAAAGCACATCTGAGATTGGTCATGATGGTCTAGAAAGGGTTGTTGTGTGAAGAATGGATTGAGTTGATCAAGGGTGAATAAAAGATAACAAGAAAATATAATACAGCCTGCTAGCTATTAAAAACCAACAGTTTACCCTTCCTCCTAGGGCTGCAGCAGGACTGCATTTCCCAGCCTTCTCTGCAGTCCATAAGACTATCATAAGGCAGGTTCAATGCAAGGGGAACAGAAGTAAGCTATATAAAGGCCTATTTCAATCCCCACTCCCACCACCCACAAGCAACCCAATGACTTTAAAAGTAATAAAATAATTGACTCAATTGTTTCAATGATTCAAGATTCTAATCAGTTTCTAGGTACTCAACTATCCTGATTATGAATGGTTCAGCAATCAGTAAAATAGGAAATCTGAATAAATCCATGGGCACAAAATATCTCATTCAGAATTCCAAAGTAATATGAGAAAAATCTCCAATTTCTTATGGAATTGCTTATGAATGACTTCTTATAGGGAAGAAGTACTAATGGGCAAGGAGGAATCTGACTTGAATCACCTACAGGAGAACTTTGACATCTGATTTGAAAGCCCTGCATCCCAATTTCTCCTTTTATAAAAATAAATAAAGATATTTACATTTTATAGCATTTTGATGATTCCTTAAAATATGGAGGGCATATAAGCTGAGTACTTGGTTTTGAGTACACATTAAATAAAAATCAGTTCCCTCTGCTAAATATATAGTGCTTTTGTGATGATGAGAATTTTGTGTGGATTTTTCTGTTTAAGATGATTTAAACTGAATCATCCAAATCCACCTGATCTTTTATTCCTACTAGCAAATACTTTCAAAAATGACTATATGGAATTAAGATTGCAGCCTCTAAAATAGTTTCCCTCCATGGAAGGAGACTGGCTTTATTTGCAATACGCATTAATAAAGCACACTAAACTGCTTTACTTTAAAGTGTAAGTACCTCTCTGCCCAATACCATAAATAGAAGTTTAATGAAAATGTTTGGTCAAGTTAAGATGAATTACGTTTCACACAGCATGTGCTTAATACAATATGGATTTTAAAACCCTCGGGCAGAAGTTATGTCTCCTGTGTCTTATCTAGTGTTAAGTACATTGTCAACAACCTCAACTGACAATAATAATAATTCAAAGGCATTTACAGTTTAATCAGAATTCAGAGATTCTTTTATTCATTTTGCAGTTGTCAGATTGAATAAAATGCAGGTGAACCTACATCTTGGCACTTGTTTTCTATTTTATTTTTTTAAGGTATTTCATGCATGAAACAATTCAGCCTTTCTATTACTTTTTAAATGGCATAGATATGAGCTGCATGAACTAAAAATTAACATTAACATTATTTTCAAATATTTGAAGGGAGACAAAACATATAAAAGAGCCGAATCCAGGCCACATATTTCATATTGATGATCCCTCCAGCTTTTAGCTAGGCATCCTGCCACTGAGAATGAATGGATTATCAACCTCAAAATATAACAGATGCCTCCATATATAATCCTCCCTTTTATTTACCCACCTAATACTATACTGTCATCTGAGATTTTATGAAAACTTTGGAGTCTCTATATTTAATCAGGACAACATTATGACTTAATGAATTACAGAAATTACTTCTCACTGTGTGAGATTCAAGTTTTATGTTCTCTAAACTTTCTCTGATAGATGAAGGAGGAAGGCAAAATGGGAAGTCAGAGATTTAAAGCATAAAAAAGATTCAACACCACATTACTAACTTGAAGACACAGAGAGCCATTTAAGAAGCATGGGTAGGAATTGCATTCTGCAATTAGCAGTGAGCTCAGAACAGGACTCCAAGTTCCAGAGGAGAACTACAGCCTAGCTGACAGCTGGATTTTATCCTTGTAACTCATGGAGCAAAGACTCTAGCCATGCTAAACTGGAATTCAGACCCACAGAACTATGAGATAATAGATAGGAGTCTTTTTAAGATGATAAATTTATGGTAATGAAAATAGAAAACTAACAATTTTTGTTGTGTGAGACAGTAGACATATCTATACCCTAGTTGTATCCCTGATGATAGTTTATACTTTGAATATATATTATCTATATCTTGCAAGCTGGCTGACAATACTATGATGCCTGGAATCTCCTGCATGCTCTTATTTGAACTTTTCCTAGGACCACTTTGGCTCTCTACTGATTATTTGACCAGAATCACATGCTATGTTGGACATGTTTATGCCCTACAAATGCATATACTTTTGAGAACTATTTTCACCACTGTATTACAAGGGATCAATTCTTGTGCATAGGACATGGCCTAAACAATAGCACCAATCTTGTAAAGGTAATACTTGTTTTTAAAGAAGGAGAACTTTTTTAAGGCATAAAAGAACAATAGTATAGCACATAAATCTACTGAGAATGTGGATCATGGTAACTGATGTCAGCCAACTAGTTTATATTCGACATCATTAATCTCTTGGACATGACAAATCTTGGTAGCAGAAGGGAATAAGTTCCAGATAATACACTTCTGAAGTAATGAATAACCCTTCCTATGAAGCACTTTAATGACTCTCCTTGTCAGATTTAAAATTTTATTATTAACATTAGAAAATGGAAGCCCAAAAAGATACAGTTGCAAATCAATTTCACTGTGCCTTCATAATGAGTCCCTAATTGAACTCAATTTCTGATATAGTTGTGAATTTCCTTCTACACTTAATTTTAATGGCATGTATAGAAGGATTTAGTGACTGAGCATAAAGGAATTTATTTTAACTCTCCACTTTTTTGTAGTTTAAAAGATGATACATAAATCTTCACCGCAAAAAAAAAATAAATCTTCATCACATTACTATGATGATAAGGAATGTATTTATGTCTCTTTAAAGGTTAGAGTATGATGATTTTATTAAATAAGTGTTTTCACTTAACTCATTAAAAATAAATGATAAGTAAGAATATCCCTAAGTGGTAATGTTCAGTATGTAAGGCTGTATGGTAGAAGATTTACATTTGATTTATTTAATGTTTAATAAAGAAATGTTGCTTTTTTTCTTGAAATTAAGTATCTGATTGCCATATTGAAAAAAATGTGAATTACAAATATAGTTGTCTACTTAAAATGGTCAGAACCTAGACTTTGATATCTAACAAATATTAATAAAGCAGTTTCCCCCAAAGAATGGCCATGTGATGATATATATATATGCTTAAAATTAACATCTTTAATTATGGTCCAATGTCCTGACAGTTTGAAAACTAAGTATCATTAGAATTATGGATTCTTGCATAGTCTGAGGACCAGGTCTGTGTTTCACTCTTTATAATATAAATCTACCTGCTCTAATTTATTTATAGCTTTCCTTTAAATCAATCACATATAGCTGGGATATAATATCTCATTTTTTTTCCTACCATGGTTTAGTGGCAATAGGATAGGCATTGCTATCATATAACCCTCCGTTTTGATACAGGATCTAACCTTGGTAACTATCAATCTTGAAAAAGTAACTTGAATTTCTTGGACATTAGTTTCCTCATATGAAAATGGGAAAGTATTTCTATCTTGAAGAATTATGAATGGAATTTATGCAAATTGCATAATGCAATGTTTGGTACCTAGTACACATAGGAAATTTAAAAAATATAGCTATTGTGCATATGAAGATGAAGATGATAATGATGACTATGATGATGACTGTAATTTTGTAGGTTCTAATCCCTATCTTTTTTGTTAATTTTACTTGTTCATTACAAAATTTGAAATGAAAGCATTTACTGAGAAATGATTTTATGCCAGGTATTAGGTTAGGTGTTAGGCAAATGAAATCTAATAAAATATCACTTTTGTTAGGAAGAAATACTTCTAGGTATAATTGCAAAGTTATATATTTTATATCCTTAACTAAAATATCAACTCACATTGACAACAGTTTTATTTTGACTTCTCAGTACTGACAAGTCATTTCATTACTTAAAAATCATTTTTATGCAATGGATATTAGGTAAATAGTTAATGATTGAGAAAGCAAATGAATTGATGGAATAAATTAATGACTTCAGATAGATGAAATTGATGTTTATGCCCCTTATTATCTTACCCTTATATTTAACTTCAAGATTCAGGAACAATAAGCCACTTAGAGATCCTTCCATCATTAATGTTTTTCTATTTTTCAGTGCTCCCCATCTATCTTCTCACTCAACTCCTTTCACTGTTGACTTTTCCTTCCTCTGCACAACCTGAGCATCTTATTCATTCAATAAATACACCATCACGAGATGGAAGGCTAGGGCAGCAAACCAAACATATCTTCTGCCCTCACTGAGATCATTGACTAAAACTCAGAAGAATTATTAAGCAAGATATTTACACAAATATTTAACCAAATACAATGCTCTCTGGGCTACAAAGTACAAGGTGCCTGAGAGTAGATAACTGAATGAGGTAGAAAAATCTGAGGTGTTAGCCAAGTTTCTGAGTGAGTAACTTTGAGGTTGAGATCCTAGGACACAAAAAAGGTCTGGTTATGCAGGGCCTTACATAATGGAAACCCATTGAAGGAGTCACACCAGGAGTGTGATTGGTACCCGAAAGGTTTTCTTGGACTAGTTGCTTTCATTAGTTGCAAACTACTTAATCCAGGCCTAGGCCATATGGTTCTTCCTATTTATACTCTCTTGCACAATGACCAATGAGTAACTGGCATCTAAAAAATTGTTGTATGGAGAAGCTGAAGAGTCTGACCATAGAACTGGCTAGTTCTCAAGCGTTACATATGAATTTTCTGGGATGCAAAGGTGACAGGGTTTGTCTTCTTATATCTTAGAACTTAGCCATCAGCAGGAGATATCTGGGAGAGACTTGGACTGCTCTAAACAAGGAGCGATTCTCCCCTATATTATCCTACCTTAGACTCAAAATTATGGCCAATTTGTAACTAAACTGCTCCACTAGAATAAATGGAAGAAGAAGAATGAGAAGGGAAACAATATAGAGCTTCTGCTTTGGTAGCTCTGTTAAGAAATGTTGTCCAAAATGTGGAATTCAGGCAAAAGAGAGTGAAACATGTCCTTTCAGTGTTATACTTGTGCATAATTTAACAGGGCTAATCAATCTTATTTAATTTTCTAGGATAGTAGTTCTCAAGTATTTTGTCATTATTAGGATTTCTTTTTTCCCTTAGAAACTGTTTGGGTTTGCATTTGGTAGTTTATATCTATTGATTTTTACCACAATAGAACTCTAAACTATAATCTAAATATATATATATACACATATATATACATAGTTATTAATTTTAACTTAACTATAATTGAATGCAGACACAAATTACATATTTTTATGAAAGAAGTACATTTCCCCAAAGGAGAAATTAGTGAAAAAAGTAACAATGCTTTATATTTTTGTAAATCTCATTAATGTCTACCTTAAGAGAAGACAGCTAGATTCCCATTTCTGTTCCTACACTTAATTTGTTACAATATCATACATTATGTAGCCTCTGGAAAACTCCACTCATTAGTGAATGAGAGTGAAAGAGGCAAGTAAAAACTCACTATTATTTTGAAAATAGTTTGATCTTGTTGATGTTCTGAAAGGGGCCCTGGCTGAGATAATATACAATTTGAAGATAATATATCAGCATTTGACTTTGCTATTTGAGCTCAATACTGTGGAGCTTCATGTTAATCTTCAGATTTAGGTTAAATGAAAAAGGTAATCCAAAAGTTATTAATTTTATTGTCTTAAGTAACATTAACCATTTTTGTATTTAACCTAAAAATCTTTGACTAACATTCTTTATTCAAACAAAACTCATTTAAGTACACAGTTTTTCAACTCTTCTTGGTAGTAGATTTATCATCTTTCTGGTTTCTTTGTTAATGATTTAATAAATTAACAAATTTTCATTCTATGTTTGAATGAGTCTTATTTTTAACTATTTGTACACTATATTTGGCAATACTCTTTACCTCAGTAAACCTCCTCAATAACCTGTAACATATATTATGTCCATTTTATGGAGGAGGAAATTGAGGCCCAGGAAATGCAAGTGACATCTCTGAGATGAGATAGCTGTTAGCCCTAGTGATCTCTCAGATCTGCTTCTGGTAACATCTTCCTGGTTTTGTATGCTGGATTTATGACAATCTCCAGACTTGTATGATCTTTTCTATCTTGCAGGCTGAGGTACAGGAAAGGAAATATTGTAAACATTCCTTTCAAACCAGTATCCCTAAAGGGGAGACCCTGAATATACGTTTCACCAAGCATTTTGTGATTTCAGTACAAAATGAGAAAAATCAATTTAGTGTGTTGGATGGAGGTTCCCAGAATCAATCTTTCCTTGTCAGGAAACACTTTATTGTGGTTTCTTAATATAAAACTATCTATTCTCTATGAAGAATGCAAAGAAGTGATGATAAAGTATTAAACTAACACATTTAGAGATGCCTGAGGCTGGAATCTGGACTAAATAGATTTAGGAAACTTTGATGGAACATGAGAAAATCAAATGTAGGAATGAAAGGAAAAAAAAGTCTAGGCATCTGTTATCTTTCCTAGAGACCATAAGCCTGCATTAATACTGACTGTTATGAATTAAAGTTGGCAATGGGCTAGAGACATAAAGAGTCTTTTTCTTTTCATTTTATTTTTAGTATTATTATTAGGCAAACCAGAAGAAATATGAGTGTTCTCTTCTGGTAAAGGATCCTGAGAGAGCAAAGATCTGACACTTTAAAAATGATCGAGACATTTCTGTGTAACTGCTCTCATCTTTTATAGGAACAAGTATGCAATAAGTTTCTGAGGATCAGAAATCTCTTGTTTTTATCACTCGTGGTACAGTGAAGAAGACACTGTTATGCAGACAGGAGGGAATAGTTGAGAGGAATAATTTGTGGCATTTTGCAGCAAAGAATATCAACCAGTTTCTGGAGTGGGTTCCCAAAAATTGGCTGTGCATCAGAATGACCAAAGCACGTTTTTACAAATATAAATGTTGGGGATGGGACTTGCCCTTACCATTCATTTACCATTTACTGATCAGAATCTCCCAGGAATAGAACTAGGAACATACATTAAAGTAACCTGGCTCAGAGCACCTAGGTGGCACAATTGGTCAAGTGTCCAATTCTTGGTTTTAGCTCAGATCACAGTCCCAGGGTCATGGGATAGAGCCCCCCATTGGGCTCTGTGCTCAGTATGGAGTCTGCCTGAGTTCCTCTCCCTCTCCCTCTGCCCTGTGCATTCTCTAAAAATAAATAAATCTTTAAAAAAATAAATAACCTGGCTTATGTGTGTCATGTGCTGTGTCTGGAAACTCAGAAGAAAGTGTTATAACAGCACAAATATGTTGTTATCCTTGACTTTTATAAAATAGTATTCAGAAAGAGAGATAGAAACAGAGAGAGACAGAGAAAGAGAAAGGAGTGGAGAGAGGTAGAGAGGCTGAGAGGTCAAGATGTTGAGAGGGAGAAAGAACATGAAAGAAAGTTATTTTTCTTTTCCAAATTGTAGGACTTGTTTGAAATCCCTTATTTCTTTGGAGGCTACAGAAGCTGTAGAGAAAGTATGGACATGAAATCAGATTTCATATCTAACATAGGCCATATAAGTTCAAAAAAGTTAATAATCTATCAGAACATTAGTTTCTTTAGTTGAAAAAATGGAGAAAATAGGACTGCTGGATGGATTAAAAGAGATCATAAAATAAAACACCTAGAACTGCATCTGGTTGCTTACAAGTATTAAAATATGAGAGCTATTATTTGGTGCTATTTATACAGTTCTGAGTTTATATCAGATGCATAAAAGGGATTACCTATTATTAAGCTATTTAGCATTTTTCATTGGAAAATCTGTCCATCAAGACTACATATAATGGGATACTTATATATATGTGTATCATATGTATATATACATGTCATATATCATATATTTTATGTGTGTGTATATATATGTATATATATGTGTGTGTATATATATATATATACATATATATATATATATATGTATATATATATATATATATTTCACCAATTTATAGCTCAGGAAGCATCACCAAGCCCAGCCTGGTGCCAGCAAGCAAATAGATGCCTCGTCAAACGATGGGAGCTGCTGCATCTAAGCATTCACATATACTTCTAAACTTCTCCCTTTGAGCCATTTATCTTTACTGACACCTTGTTGTTTGTATTCTCTGTAATTGAGCTGTGTTGGGAGAAATCAACACCCTCATTTTCCTTGTAACATTTTATTTTTAAAACCCCTAGATTCAAAATAAGATTTATGTGATGTTCCTATTGTAACCATAGGTAAACGCTTAGAAGTTTAGTTAAATTTGACTTTATCTTTTCAAATGTTCTTCTACTGTGTATTAATTATTTTGTGAAACTTTCATGTTCTAGACATAATGACATATTTGAATTATTCATCAAAAACTCCTCTTAACTGTGCCAGTCTAAATGAGGGACTCTCTACCACTCAGCAGTCAAAAGGAAGGCTATTTCTGAAAAAAAAAGAAAAAAAAAAGCCCCAAGTTAACTTGGTTATAATTCTGATTCTACCACTTCTTGGTTGTGTGACTTGAGACTACTCACTTAACTACTCTGAGTTCCTAGTTCAATATCTGTAAAATGAGTCTGGTTATAGGTGCAATTCAGGGTTTTTATGAACATTAATGAGATAATGTTAGAATTCAAAAACAGGGGCAGCCCAGGTGGCTCAGAGGTTTAGCACCACCTTCAGCCCAGGGCATGATCCTGGAGTCCCAGGATGGAGTCCCACATGGGGCTCCCTGCATGGAGCCTGCTTCTCCCTCTGCCCTTGTCTCTGCCTCTCTCACTCTCTCTCTCTTTGTCTCTCATGAATAAATAAATAAAATCTTAAAAAAAAAAAAAGAACTCAAAAACTTGGTAGGTTACTCAAATAATAATTTCAACTCCCCTTTTAAAATTATTTAGAAAATATAATAATTAACATAATACCTAATATGTATTGACTATTTACCATATATCAGACACTCTGGTAAATATTCTGCAAAACACTCATATCTTGATGTTATCAAAATGTCAAGAAATAATTGAGACACAAATCATATCTGTTTTATATTAAGCACACAGGCTCTGAAACCAAACTGCTTAGATTTATATCTCAGATCTGCCCCTTAAAAGCTTAGAGCCCCAGGTCAAGTTACATAACTTTCTGTGACATCAATTTTTCATCTAGAAATTGAAAATTATAAATTGCCTCTCTCATAGGGTTATTGAGAACATTTAGTCAATTAATACTTGCTAAATATTAAGAATATAGACTAGCACATAGTAAATGTTCAGCAGTGCTAGCTATCAGAATCATTAGCTACTATTCTCATTATTTAACAAAGACAGTATTCAAAACATCTAATGAGTCCCTTCAGATGATTTTAATAGCATTGTACAGTCTCTTAGTATAAGCAACACAAAATGTTATAGCCATCGTATTGTCAGATTGAAAAGGAATGAAACGCTCGGTAAAGTAGTTAACAGCTCTAACGACAGGGAAAGAATCAACACTTCTAGAACCAATTCCAAATCATAGCATTTTATGTATTTTTAAGTACCCAGTCACACCTACTTCACAGAGGAAAACACCTTAGGGCAAGGGCTGTAGCTTTTACTTGGCTTGCAAAGTGCTACAAAATCTTGATTGTTGGCAAGAGCTCATTCTCTAGAAATTGATGGGGTGGCTGAGGTAAGCCTTTAAGTAATTTAGATGGAGCATTTTAAAATCCATTTAGAAGCTATTTAGAGAAGTATGAGTCTGAAGTCAAAGTTGAAGCCAAACCAGCCTATGAGGCCTGAGGCAGAGAACCACAATCGATAAAGGCCATTATCCTAAATAAGTCCAGAACACCTTACAACCAGCTGAGTATTTTAATCCCTCTCTGGCCCAGGAGCAAAGGCAGACAGCAGGAGACAAAAGGCCCAAGGGCTCAAAAGACTGCAGAAGCAGAGGAAGATGCAACTCTCCTGCCAAGAAGTCTCTCAGTTCCTACCAATTTTCTCCTTTACCTTTCCTCCCCATTCCTGCCCTCCCGCTGCTGTTCTGTCCCATATTTATCCATTACTCTCATGGTGTTCTAGCTTAGACCATCAAGACTCAAACAGAAAATGGTCTTCTCTGAAAATGCTTTCTAGACATCTTTCATGTCTGACTGGTGGCCCAAACATGGCTGTACATTAGAATCATCTGGTACAATTTCACAGGCCTGGCAGGTAGCCCCCAAGATTTGGATTCAAGTTGTCTAGAATGGCACTGGCAATGGATCTTATATAAAAGGTTTCTAATTGATTCTAACAACCAGTTAGATTTGGGCACCACTTTGGATTGGCCTATCTCTTCTTCTTACCTCAGCTTTGCTTTCTAATATTCTACTGGACATGGGTAAGTAGCTCTGCCCTTTGTCTTTCAAAACTGCTATTTCATAGTAATACGAAAGTATTAGTAGTAACTTCATGAATTCGGGGGACCTCTCTCCTTTTTCTTTCTTTATTTTTCTTCTGGACTAAAGTTGATACTCAATAATTATTCCTTGAATTATTAATTAATTTCTTTATTCATATTTTTACACCTTATATTCTGGCATCTATTTTTTTTTATATTCTGGCATCTATTAATTCACTCTTTCATTTACTGATGCATTCATTCATCAACAATATTGGCCTTCTATTAAACAATGCATGCTGAGTGAATAAATAAATGTATTATTACTTATATTCATCAAAGTTCAATGCCACATTTTAGGAAAAGCACTAAGAACAAGGTGTGCAAAGAACATGTCACAATTGTATATGATTTATACATATTACATAGTCATACACATATCCAAATGTATTCATATATATCAAGTTACAGTTTTATTTTCTTTAAGATTTTATATATTTATTCATGGGGTGGGGGTAGAGACACAGGCAGAGGGGAGAAGCAGGCTCCATGCAAGGAGCCCAATATGAGATTTGATCCCAGGACTTCAGGATCACACCCTTGGCCAAAGGCAGCCGCTCATCCCTGAGCCACCCAGGCATCCCTGCAGTTTAGTGTTTAAGAGCACAGACTCTTGAAACCAGACTGCCTTGAGTTGATCCCTATCTCTACCAGTTATCATCTCTTCCATTTACATATCTATCCTTTGGTTTCCTCATTTAAAAAGTATGAATGATAATATAAGCTACTCATATGGATACTGTAAGGATGAAATATATTAATCTATGTAAAGCAAGAATAAGCACTAACAAGTATTAGCAATTATTATCATTATTATTACTAGGTTCTCCCTCACATTTTGTGCTATTTTATATTCATGTATACCGCTTCAGGACAAAGTAAGTCAGGCTGGGACAGACTGACTGCTCTCAAATCTTTTATATCACTAACATGTCAGAGTTAGAGTTTTAAATGATGAGCCTGTCATTTTTCCACAGTGAATTGCTTGCATATTTCCATGGAATACCTGCAGAAAGAAAGAAAGAAAGAAAGAAAGAAAGAAAGAAAGAAAGAAAAGAAAAGAAATGTCCTGTCAACCTGAAGTCTTCCAACCATTTAAAATAATTGCTATGAATTAATATGCTGTCTTCTCCAAGTAGCAGTTAACATCTGTGCTCCCGACAGATGTTCACCATGTCTGATATAACTGCTCCCCAATTATCCACATATGTTTTATTCTCTTTGTGAATTCCATACAGCAAATATTCACCCAAGTGGATGTTTGCTTTTATATATATATTTTTTGTTGTTGTTTTGTTGTTGTTGTTGTTGTTGTTTTTAAAGACAGAGAGCTCTCACATGAAGTGGGAAGGGGCAGGAAAGAGGGAGTGAGAGAATGCTCCATGCCCAGCACATAGCCCTACTTGCAGCTCAATCTCCCAACCCTGAGATGATGAACTGAGGCAAAATCAAGAGTTGGATTCTTAACCAACTGAGCCACCCAAGAATCCCTCATCCAGGTGACTTTTCCCTACTGCTACTACTTCATGGTCAGGGAATCTACCTAAAATTGTTTTGTTTATTGTTTTTTATTTTTCTAAAAGAACAGGAACAAATAAATACTAAAAGAAAAACATACATCCTAGACTATAAAACATATAATTTAACTCTGTTATATAATATAAACTATTCACACTACATATTAGTGAAGGATTCAGTAAGAAATAAGATAAGGCATAATGTATTAATTACACAATTAGAAGTATTTATTTCACTTAATAACCTAAGTTTTGAGACTCAAGAGTTGTTTCTTCATGAAACCTCTTGATGACAAAAAGTCTAAGATTCATCTCTTAAACACCAAAAACATCTCAAAGTTGATAAAAATTTTCATTATACCTCCCTGCAATTGTCTAGAAGACTATATGGCAATAGCTGACTGTCAATAAATCTCAAACTATTTCTCACTTTTCTTTCTCCGTATAATAATGCTGGCCGCTGGAAAACATTCACATTTATAATAAAGATTTTTGCTTACTGATGTTCTGCATTTGGGTATATGAAATAATTATTTGAGAAAGAAGATATGCAATGGAATGCAGGAATCCACTATTTCTTAAGTTTGTCTTAATTGACAGAAAACTTTTGATAAATTCTTGCACTTACTTTGTGACCTATTGTTAGCAAAACAATTTCTCTCAGACACAAGTTTTCCATTATTAACACATGATTACATACCCTTGTAAGCACAATGCCTGAAACATGGTTCTTAGTCAATAAGAATTTGCTAAAGAAACTAAAAAGAATGAGGCACTTGGATGGCTCAGTGGTTGAGCATCTGCCTTTGGCTGAGGATGTGATCACAGGGTCCTGGGATCAAGTCCTGCATCAGGCTCCCTGCAGAGACTCTGCTTCTCCCTCTCCCTCTGTCTGTGTCTCTCTCTGTGTGTCTCTCATGAATGAATGAATGAATAAATAAATAATCTTTAAAAGAAACTAAAAAGGAATCTCATATACAAAGTCTCCACACTTTGCTCGTTTTAATGACCTTTTGTCAGAATCAAGTTAAACAATCGTTGTAGAAAATTACAGTGTCACGCCAACATAAATGGCAGCTCCATTACTGGTGCCAACTCTTCCTCCTCCACCACAACCACTGCCCATATTGTAGACTCTATAAGGTGCTTCCCTGTGATGATAAGTGTAAATATTTCATCATCAAGCTGAATTTGTATTAGATGATTGTCCAATATTCTAATGTGACTAATACATAGCAGTGGATCTATTTCAAAAAGTGGTGTCTGCCACCTATCCAACCATTTATTCAACATTATTGAATGCTTATTAGGTTCCCAATCTGTGTGAAGATTGAGGAAACAGGAGAGTATAGAGAGTAATTAAATAAGTAAGTAAGTAAGTTCTTCTTAAAATAGTTCACATTTAGTCTGGAAAAATAATATAATGTCTATAAACTGAGATACTGCAAGGCAGAAAATTATAAATTCCATGAAGGAAATGATGTGAAAATTCAGAGGAGGGAGATCATTTTTCCAGGGGACAGAAACATGAAGGGCTTCACAAAAGTGTAGTTTGTGGTCTACATTATAAGTAATTATAAGGAAAGAGATGTTGATAAGTCCAACATTTTGATAAATATTAATTGTATACCTTGCTTCATGCCAGGCTTTATATTTGGTATTGAACATTCTGAAAGAATCCCTGCCTTCAGTGAATTTATAATCTATGTGAAGAGGAAAAAATAGTGTAAAAAATAAGTACAGTAACATATAAATAACCATTGATATGATGAACTACCTCTTCCAAGGGGAATGATTCCCAGAAGAAATGTCACATAAACTTAAACTTGAAGCAGAGAAAAGGAATGATGGGGTCAAATATTTATGAAAAGAGAAATTATGGGAAAAGGTTACATGTTGTAGATGAAGGTAAAGAGTGGAGGGGCTGGGGCAAGGTGGAGGAGGAGTAGGGTCCTCACTCACCTGGCCCCACCAACTCGCCTAGATCACTTTCAAACCATCCTGAAAACCTACGAATTCGACCTGAGATTTAAAGAGAGAACAGCTGAAATGCTACAGAGAGAAGGGTTTTCCCTTCTAACAAGGTAGGAAGGCAGGAAAAATAATATTAAAAAAAAGAATCAAGTGGGGAGGGGCCATGCGAGGAGCCGGGCTAAGGCCGAGCGCCAGAGCCTCGGGGACAGGAGAGCCCAGCCCCGGAGAAGCGAGAACTTTAAAAATCTGCACCGGATGGAAGGCGCTCAGCAGGGAACTCGGGCGGGATCCCAGGAGGGGCAGAGGAGCCCCCAGCCTGCCGGGGTCACTCACAGAGGAGGGGCGCCCGGGGGAGAGCGCCCCACACCCCGAGGCTGATCTCGGTACAAGGGCTGGAGCGGGCACCCGCGGGGCCTCGGGAGAAGCCTCTGGGTCAGGCGGGGGCTCCGGGAGAGGGGCTGCACCTGCTGCCTTCGGGGGCCGGGGGACACAACCCGGGATCCTGCCTCCCCCCGGGACAGGCGGAGGCAGGGAGGGCACAGGACAGTGAGGATGCTCCTGCCGCAGGGTGCCCGAGCTGTGCAGATCCGGGCCCCAGCGCCCAGAGCATCCAGGCCCCTGTGGACTAGGAGCTGCAGAAGTTACTGGGGGAGCTGACTCCAGGGCTGGGGAGTGGCCGCCGCCAGTGGGGTTGTTCCTCCTGGTGTCACCTTGTGCCTGGCATGGAGCGGGGCCACCAAGGAACAGAGGCCTCACAGGATAAACAGCTGCCACTGAGCCCTGCACCTGGAGGGGGGTGGGCAGGGCAGCTCCCCCAGGTGCACACACCTGAGAATCAGCACAGCAGGCCCCTCCCCCAGAAGACCAGCTGGGAGGACAGGGGAAGAGCAAGTTCTTCGCGGAGCAGCACTGGAAAGCTCAAGGGGAAGTCGAGGGATTTAAAGTATATAGAACCAGAGGATACCTCTTCTATTTTTTTTCTCTTCGTTTTTCCAGTACAACTCGTTTTTATATCAGACTGTAAATTTCCAATTTTTTTCTTTTCTCACCTTAACTACAATATTTTACCACTTCTTCATTTTTAAGATTCTTCCTTTTTGACCTTCATATTTCTACAATTAGAAGTCCTAGATATATTTTCCACTTCTAGATACTGTTCAACATACTCAATTTAATTTTGGGAGATATACAAGATATGTCTTTTTTATTCTGTGCTTTTTTGTTTTCTCTGCCTCATTTTGTTCTACAATGGCAGAAGTTAATACCTTCTAAAACATGACCAACATGCACCCAGAACCAAGTGGTATACGGTGCTGGTTCACTCTGTGATATTGTATTATCTCTTTATTCCCATTCTGCTCCCCTGTTTTATCTAATTTAGGTTTTGGAGGCCAATGTTGGGGCCCTCTACAAGTATTTCTGGTTTATGTAAATTTGGGACTGAGCATCGTCTAAATACAGAACTTAATATACTCAGAAACAAGAGAATCACTGTCTAGAGCCCCTCAGGTAGACTACATTCTCCCTCCACTACAACTTCGTCACCACCACCATCTCCCAATCCACCCCCCTTTTTCTTCTTCTTTTTTTTCTCTTCTTCTTTGGGATTCTTGGCCTTTTATTTTTTACTCCTTTGTTTAAAAATTTGTTTTTCACTTTATTGGTCCTTTTGTTTTATTTTGTTCAGATCTTTGTTTTCAATTTCTGGTCTCTGACCTTGGTAGAATCATCTAGGGTGAAATTTACTTAGGTCGTGGTTGGCATTTTTGACTAAGCCTGCTCATACACCACTCTGCACTGAGCAAAATGACTTCATATAAGAACTCACGGGATCCTGGGTGGCACAGCGGTTTAGCGCCTGCCTTTGACCCAGGGCGCGATCCTGGAGACTCGGGATCAAATCCTACGTCGGGCTCCCGGTGCATGGAGCCTGCTTCTCCCTCTGCCTATGTCTCTGACTCTGTGTGTGTGTGTGTGTGTGTGTGTGTGTGTGTGTGTGTATCATAAATAAATAAAAATTAAAAAAAAAAAAAAAGAACTCACCATGAAAGAATCAGAAACAGTACTCTCAGCCACAGAGTTACAGAATTTGGATTACAATTCAATGTCAGAAAGCCAATTCAGAAACACAATTATAAAGATACTGGTGGCTGTGGAAAAAAAAAAAAAAGCATAAAAGAATCAAGAGACTTCATGACTGCAGAATTTAGATCTAATCAGGCTGAAATTAAAAACCAATTAAATGAGATGCAATCCAAACTGGATGTACTAACGACGAGGGTTAATGAGGTAGAAGAAAGAGTGAGTAACATAGAAGACAAGTTGATGGCAAGGAGGAAGTTGAGGAAAAAAGAGAAAAACAATTAAAAGACCATGAGGAAAGGTTACGGGAAATAAATGACAGCCTCAGAAGGAAATATCTACGTTTATTGGGGTTCCAGAGAGCACCAAGAGGGACAGAGGGCCAGAAAGCATATTTGAACAAATCATAGCTGAGAACTTCCCTAATTTGGGGAGGGAAATAGGCATTCAGATCCAGGAGATAGTAAGATCCTCCCCCCACCAAGAACCAACAAAAACTGTTCAACACCCCGACATTTAATAGTGAAACTTGCAAATTCCAAAGATAAAGAGAAAATCCTTAAAGCAGCAAGAAACAAGAGATCCCTAACTTATATGAGGAGAAATATTAGACTAATAGCAGACCTCTCCACAGAGACCTGGCAGGCCTGAAAGGGCTGGCAGGATATATCCAGGGACCTAAATGAGAAGAACATGCAGCCAAGAATACTTTATCCAGCAAGGCTCTCATTCAGAATAGAAGGAGAGATCAAGAGATTCCAAGATAGGCAAAAACTGAAAGAAAATGTGACCACTAAACCAGTTCTGCAAGAAATATTAAGGGGGACCCTGTAAAAGAAAGAAGAAGCCCAAAGAAATAATCCACAAAAAAACAGAGACTGAATAGGTATTAAGAAAACATTAAATTAATATCTTTCAAAGTAACTCTGAACGTGAATGGGCTTACTGATCCCATCAAAAGATGCAGGGTTTCAGACTGGATAAAAAAGCAAGACCCATCTATTTGCTGTCTACAAGAGACTCATTTTAGACCTCAGGACACCTACAGCCTGAAAATGAGAGGCTGGAGAACCATTTACCATTCAAATGGTCCTCAAAAGAAAGCTGGGGTAGCCATCCTCGTATCAAATAAATTAAAGTTTACCCCAAAGACTTTAGTAAGAGATGAAGAGGGACACTATATCATACTTAAAGGGTCTATCCAACAAGAGGACCTAACAATCATGAATATTTATGCCCCTAATGTGGGAGCTGTCAAGTATATCAATCAATTAATAACCAAAGTAAAGACATACTTAGATAATATACTAATACTGGGAGACTTCAACACGGTGCTTTCTGCAAATGACATATCTTCTAAGCACAACATCTCCAAAGAAACAAGAGCTTTAAATGATACACTGGACCAGATGGATTTCACAGATATTTACAGAACTTTACATCCAAATGCAACTGAATACACATTCTTCTCAAGTGCACATGGAACTTTCTCCAGAATAGACCACATACTGGGTCACAAATCAGGTCTTAACTGATACCAAAAGATTGGGATTGTCCCCTGCATATTTTCAGACCACAATGCTTTGAAACTAGAACTCAATCACAAGAAGAAATTCCAAAGAAATTCAAACATGTGGAGGTTAAAAAGCATCCTGCTAAGAGATGAAAGGGTCAACCAGGAAATTAGAGAAGAATTGAAAAGATTCTTGGAAACTAATGACAATGAAGATACAACCATTCAAAGTCTTTGGGATACAGCAAAAGTGGTCCTAAGAGGGAAATACATCACAATACAAGCCTCCCTCAAAAAATTGGAAAAAACTCAAATACAAAAGCTTGCTTCACACCTAAACAAACTGGAGAAAGAAGAGCAAATCAAACTAACACCAAGCAGAAGAAGAGAGTTAATATTCGAGCAAAACTAAATGAAATAGAGACCAGAATAACTGTAGAACAGATCAATAAAACGAGGAGTTGGTTCTTTGAAAGAATTAATAAGATAGATAAACCATTAACCAGTCTTATTAAAAACAAAAGAGAAAAGACTCAGATTAATAAAATCATGAATGAAAAAGGAGAGATCACAACCAATACCAAGGAAATACAAACGATTTTAAAAACTTATTATGAGCAGCTATATGCCAATAAATTAGGCAATCTAGAAGAAATGGATGCATTTCTGGAAAACCACAAACTACCAAAACTGGAACTGGAAGAAATAAAAAACCTGAACAGGCCGATAACCAGGGAGGAATTGAAGCAGTCATCAAAAACGTCCCAAGACACAAAAGTCCAGGGCCAGATGGCTTCACAGGAGAATTCCATCAAACATTTAAAGAAGAAACAATACCTATTCTACTAAAGCTGTTCTGAAAGATAGAAATGGACAAAATACTTCCAAACTCACCTTATGAGGCCAGCACAACTTTGATTCCAAAACCAGACAGACTCCACCAAAAAGGAGAATTATAGACCAATATCCCTGATGAACACAGATGCAAAAATTCTCAACAAGATATTAGCCAATAGGATCCAACAGTACATTAAAAAGATTATTTACCATGACCAAGTGGGATTTATCCCTGGGAAGAAGGCTGGTTCAACATTCGTAAAATAATCAACGTGATAGATCATACCCACAAGTGAAAAAACAAGAACCATAGGATCCTCACAATAGATGCAGAGAAAGCATTTGACAAAATACAGCATCCATTCCTGATCAAAACTCTTCAGAGTGTAGGAATAGAGGGAACATTCCTCAGTATCTTAAAAGCCATCCATGAGGGATCCCTGGGTGGCGCAGCGGTTTGGCGCCTGCCTTTGGCCCAGGGCGCGATCCTGGAGACCCGGGATCGAATCCCACATCAGGCTCCCGGTGCATGGAGCCTGCTTCTCCCTCCGCCTGTGTCTCTGCCTCTCTCTCTCTCTCTGTGACTATCATAAATAAATAATAAATTAAAAAAAAAAAAAGCCATCCATGAAAACCCACAGCAAATATCATTCTCAATGGGGAAACACTGGGAGTCTTTCCCCTAAGATCAGGAACACGACAAAGTTGTCCACTATCACCACTCCTATTCAACATAGTGCTTGAAGTCCTAGCCTCAGCAATCAAACAACAAAAAGAAATAAAAGGCATTCGAATTGGCAAAGAAGTCAAACTCTCCCTCTTCACAGATGACATGATACTGTACATAAAAACCCAAAAGCCTCCACCCCAAGATTGCTAGAACAATACAGCAATTTGGCAGTGTGGCAGGATACAAAATCAATGCCCAGAAGTCAGTGGCATTCGTATACACTAACAATGAGACTGAAGAAAGAGAAATTAAGGAGTCAATCCCATTTACAATTGTACCCAAAAGCATAAATTACCTAGGAATAAACCTAACCAAAGAGGCAAAGGATCTATACCCTAAAAACTACAGAACACTTCTGAAAGAAATTGAGGAAGACAAAAAGAGATAGGAAAATATTCCATGCTCATGGATTGGAAGAATTAATATTGTGAAAATGTCAATGTTACCCAGGATATTTACACATTTAATGCAATCCCTATCAAAATACCATGGACTTTCGAACAAATCATCTTAAGATTTGTGTGGAATTAGAAAAGACCCCTAATAGCCAGGGGAATATTAAAAAAGAAAACCATAGCGGGGGACTTCACAATGCCAGATTTCAGGTTGTACTTCAAAGCTGTGGTCATCAAGACAGTGTGGTACTGGCACAAAAACAGACACATAGATCAATGGAACAGGATAGAGAATCCAGGAATGGGCCCTCAACTCTATGGTCAACTAATATTCGACAAAGTAGAAAAGACTATCCACTGGAAAAAGGACAGTCTCTTCAATAAATGGTGCTGGGAAAATTGGACAGCCAAATGCAGAGGAATGAAACTAGACCACTCTCTTACACTGTACACAATGATAAACTCAAAATGGATGAAAGATCTAAATGTGAGACAAGAATCCATCAAAATCTTAGATGAGAACTCAAGCAACACCCTTTCTGAACTTGGGCACAGCAACTTCTTCCAAGATACATCCATGAAGGCAAGGGAAACAAAAGCAAAAATGAACTATTGGGACTTCATCAAGACAAAATCTTCTGCACAGCAAAAGAAACAGTCAACAAAACTAAAAGACAACCTACAGAATGGGAGAAGACATTTGCAAATGACGTATCAGATAAAGGGCTAGTATCCAAGATGTATAAAGAACTTATTAAACTCAACACCAAAGAAACAAACAATCCAATCATGAAATGGGCAAAATACATGAACAGAAATTTCATAGAGGAAGACATAGACATGGCCAACAAGCACATGAGAAAATGCTCCGCATCACTGGCCATCAGGGAAATACAAATCAAAACCACAATGAGATACCACCTCACAACAATGAGAATGGGGAAAATTAACAAGACAGGAAACAAAAACTTTTGGAGAGGATGTGAAGAAAGGGGAACCCTCTTGCACTGTTGGTGGGAATATGAACTAGTGCAGCCACTCTGGAAAACTGTGTGGAGGTTCCTCAAAGAGTTAAAAATAGATCTGCCCTACGCCCCAGCAATTGTACTACTGGGGATTTACCCTAAAGATACAGATGCAGTGAAAAGCCGAGACACCTGCACCCTAATGTTTATAGCAGCAATGTCCACAAATAGCCAAACTGTGGAAGGAGCCTCGGTGTCCATTGAAAGATGAATGGATAAAGAAGATGTGGTCTATGTATACAATGGAATATTACTCAGCCATTAGAAATGACGAATACCCACCATTTGCTTCAACGTGGGTGGAACTGAAGGGTATTATGCTGAGTGAACTAAGTCAATCGGAGAAGGACAAACATTATATGGTCTCATTCATTTGGGGAATATAAAAAATAGTGAAAGGGAATAAAGGGGAAAGGAGAGAAAATGAGTGGGAAATATCAGAGAGGGAGACAGAACATGAGAGACTCCTAACTCTGGGAAATGAATAAGGGGTGGTGGAAAGGGAGGTAGGTGGGGGGTGGGGTGACTGGGTGACAGGCACTGAGGGGGTACTTGGTGGGATGAGCACTGGATGTTATACTATATGTTGGCAAATTGAACTCCAATAAAATATATACAAAAAAAAGATGATAAGGAGTGATTCAAGCATATTTGCCTGACATTGTAAAAGATGCTTTATTTCTTCAACTATATACATATAGACAGTATATAAAATGCATGCAAATCGAATTTAGTAAGATGAACATGGTTTTGCATGTTGGATGTTGTCAAGAAATAAGAAAAAGGAAGAACCAGTCTTTACAGTGATTTATATACCATAAGGATAATATTCTAAGGTTCTTAGCCAGATTATTCAACATTCACAGAATATTCTGTCTTTTAATCCTCTTAATTCGGAGATGAAGATGATATCAGTATCATTCTAGACAATGTGAGCAATGGTACACAGGCAAAAGCATGTGAATGTGTAAAAAAAAAGAATGTGAATGTGTAAAAAAAAGTGCAGTAAGCATTTAGGTACTCAAAGAATGGGTGAATCAAGATAAGTGGACTGGATCAGGACTAGATTATTGAGGATCTTGGCACCATGCTAAGGAGTTGACACTGTTCTGTGCCTTATTAAGATTGATGTGGCACCCTGTGTAAGATGGAGTAACACACAAGACATGACAGAGGAGACCATTTAGAAGCTATAACAGGAGTTTAAATGGGATTTTAAAATTCCAGAACAAGGCTAGACAAACAGAGATATGAACCATACTTTACTGGTAAAACCTGCAGTTAGAAGGTTTGTCATCTCTTATTAGTTCATTCTCAGATGATGTGCTGATTACCAAGGAGAGCTATAAGCAAGGGTATCCATACACATTTATCACAATTACTATAAATTAGAACCAGAAAACAAATCATTTTTGAAAATCTAGTATGCCAATTGAATTAATATAATATTTTCATGCTAATCCATACAGAAATCAAATGTGCAAAGCTTTTACTTTCAATTTAATTAGTCTTACCCTAGCAGAAAATGTTTATACTGAGTAATAAATTACTTCTGAACTTCTGAGTGTAACTTAAACCAAGCTGGAACATTTTGCTCATCATGTGTGGTTCTGGGTTTTTTAGGGTGCTGAATGGTAAGTTTAGTAATGTGTAGCTCTCAAGAAGGCCTAGAAGTAATTTGCTCCAAAGAATGAAATTTGTTTCTTTTAGCCTAGGTTTTGCATCTTTAGTGGATCAGTTCAACAACTGGCTTCATTTATGGAAAATTTTTTCAGTCTTAGTAAAATTTTTGGATTGTGAAAAACTGAATGAATGAAAGCAGTACTGCAAGCTTTGTAACATACTGGAAATGTGGAAACTACTCCATGCCACTTTTGTTTTGTTTTGTTTTTGTTACTTAGTTTTTGAACTTTAAAATTTTATTTACTAAAATATTGTATTAGTTTCAGTGTACTACATAGTGATTCAACACATCTTTACATTATGGTCATTTGACTTCTCTTAAGGCCATCCTGAGAGACAGTCAACAAGAGTTTTACATTATGATATAGCATCCTTGTCAATAAAGCTTAAACTTTACTGACATATATCCCAGTATAATCTTGTTTCCTTATTGGAAAGAGTCCAGCTTTTCTTGGGAGGAGTGGTAAGAACAATATTCCCCAATGGATATTTACTGAGGGTGAAAGTAGAAAAAAGGAAAAAAAAAAAAGGGGGGAAGTTCTTCATAATTTACTTTTATATAAACCATTGCTAAAGGGAAAATAACATATAAAAATATATCCATCTAGAATATCATAAGACAAACACTTAAAACCAGAAAATGCCCTGTCCTAGTGGCTCTGATCACATTAGCAATCTTAGGGTGATTTGATAATAAAGAATGTATTATTCTGTTTCCCCTGAAGAATCTAAGAAGTGCATTCTATAAAATGATCTCTCTGATCCACACAAAAGGAAGCCTGAAAAAAAGCTTAGCTGTGGTAAACACTCAGCAAATATTTAGTGGTGATGATAATGATTAATTCTTTCTAATGAGCTTGAACAAATAATGGCAGTCACTGCCCCTGTAGTGCAATATACAGATAATTTATATGACAATGTCAGCACTCACATTTGTGGCTCTCATTTAATACTCCCCCCAAAACTCTGAGGGAAGAATACTGTCCTGTACCTCTTGTTTTCCAAGAAAAAGAAAATGGAAGCCTGCTGAAGAGAGACTCACTTGTGATTATAGCCACTAGGTTGTATGTTAAAAAAAAAAAAAAAAAAAAAAAAAAAAAGTAGAGACAAAGCCAGGCAAGTGATTCACCTCTCATTAGTAAAGCAAGGAAGAGCTCCACATGGATTTCCGTGATGGATACAAGACCCTCTAGGTTAGGGCTTCGGTCTGTTTTCCTAATCAATGGATCCCAAGTACTCACATCGCACCATCTCAAACACACTATATGACTTAGTAATGTTTCTTGGAAAGATGAAATAATGGAAGGCCATCACCGACAGGAGGCATTCACTGAACAATGGAATTGGGGTCAGCACTGTGTTAGATAAGACTTGGTAAGACAAAACCTAACACATCAACAAGTTTTTATGTACTAATGATGTTATTCTTCATTCATGATATATATTAGAGAAGGAGTAGGACCCCATTTCCTGGTAATAAAAGAAGGAAAACATCACTGCCGCTCCATGCAAATATGCAGGGTTAGTGTTAAGATACAGCCTAACCTCAGCCTCCATAGTTCAATGCCCAGTTGGTTTCCTTTATAGCTCTTACCACCATGTACAATTCTTGTATTAATTTATTTGATTATTATATTCCCTAGTAGTTCGTTGGTTCCAACAGACAGAAGATGCGGAACTTGCTTATAGCTGTTTCTATAGTCTAATAGGACTTCAATAAATATATGATAAAGTAATGAATGAGTATAAGCTGAAATGTAAAAGAATAGGGAGCAAGCATCTCTCTTATCAAAGACTAGATATTGGCAGCTGAGGAAAAGTTTCATTGGAAAAGAAATACAAAGTTTTCAACTAAACTAAACTGCACATAGGAGAGGGGTAAAGAGTGAGGGAAGAAGTGTCCAAAGAAAATGGCATCCAGAATTCAGTTGCATAGCCAGATGTTAGCTCCTGAGCAGTGTTACCTGGGGCAAACCACAATCACTCTGAGCTTTAGTGCACCCACAAAAGAAAAGATTGTGGCCATAGGTAGTCTCTAAAATTGTTCCAACCTCATAAATAACATGGTAACTCTCCTTCCTCTTTGCTCCCATCGTACTCTGTGCATAGGTCTATAATAAATGTTATCACATTGCTTTGCCCTTGCCTTATATGTATAAAATACTTGCTTTTTTCTCTTCATGACCATAATAATTCAAGCACATATGAGAGAGCAGTGGGGGTGGGAGCAGCTATTGAATTTAAATTTTTTTTGTTTGTTAGCAGATTTGAAGTAACATATGGTCCTCTGCAATCGTGTAAAAGTACAATTCTAGGCAGATATTTCCATGAACTGCTGGACAAGAGTTATTCTGGTCCATTTCTTCCAAACCACCCAGATCTAATTGTTTCCATACTCTTTTTTTTTAAGAGTAATTTTTATGACTTTCTAAATCTTTTCACTTGGCTGCCACAGGTTTGAGACAGATAATACATTTTCTTCTTTTTTTTCGCTTTCCTGATCTAAATGACCAGGCTGCAGGAGACAATAAAACAGGCTATGAATTCCTGAGTTGGTTTCCATTTGTAGGAGACATTAAGCTCCAGAAGATTGATCAGATTTCACATCACTAGTCCCAGTAGCCCTGGCAGTACCTCAGATAATTATTTAATTTATAGCTATAAATCAAATTTGGATCATAAAATTCCAGTTAGATGAGTCCATGGAGCAAACATGTAATTAAGATTAGAGTGCTCACAAAGAAGGCGATTATTATTTATGGTCATTACCATCCTGACATTGTCGAACAAATTGAGAATTCAGGATTCTTGAATTGTTTAAAGGTCTAAAGGTAATTGAATATTTATTAATAAACCCAGCTAAATTAGTAACAATTATTGACATTGACCATAAAGCTGCAAGTACAGGAGGGAAAAAAATGATGTACCTGCTTGTAACATATTTGGAGTTAAAAGTGACAATCTAAATGCAAAATTTATAGGAATGCTTGTGAGGAAAGTACATTTACATTGTTATCCTAATAGATATGATTGAAAATATACTATGGTATGCTTCTTTCTCTGTCTAATGTGTTTTTCCCCATACAGCACTTGCTGAGGGAGGCCTTTTTCATCCTTCTAAACCTATATCCAACACAGTACTAACCTCTTCACAAGCACTGAGGAAATAATTATCAATTGAAATTCCTGGAATAGAATGCTTTCATTGGGAGATTAGGCAATCATACTAAGCACATTCACATTTTCAGAATGTGCAGAAAATGCATGTGTTATAAAAATATATATTAAAGTGAAAGAGTGTGATCACAACCATGAAATAAATTCTTGTTAAATGTGGTTATGGCTATTCTAGGTGAAGCAATTATAGTAGATTTCAGTTTCCTTCTTACTTTTTATATTTTTATTTCAAATTATACATTCAGTATTTCTTGCTTTAGGACATTAAAACAACAACAAAAATACTCTTAGAAAAACACTCTTTTTTTCTGAATATATAAACATGTAATTATTCCCTGTGGTAAGCACAATGGTGCTTCAAAGATATTTGTGTGCAAATCCTTGAAAAGTGTGAATATCATATCTTATGCTACGTGGCAAAAAGACTTTGCAGATTTGGGCCACCGACCTCAAAAGTGGAGAATATTCTGGATTATCCATGTGAGTTCAGTCCAAACACATGAGTCTTTAAGAACAAAGAACTTTTTCCAGCTGAAGACAGAAGAGATGTAGTAGTAGAGAGACTCAGGGAAATTCCAAGTGTGATGAAGATTCACTGAGCCTTTGCTGGTTGTGAGATATAAGGGGTATGTGCAAGGACCAGAGTCAGGCTTCTAGGTGTAAAGGGCATCCTAGCAAGGAAAAATCAACCTACAACCTATGGAAGTGAATTTGCCAACAACCTGAATGAGTTTGGAAGTATATGCTTCCCATAAGTATCAAGAAAATAGCCTAGCCTAACAACACATTCACCTCAGATCTATGGGATCTGAAGGGAAAGATCCAGGCATAGCATATCAGACTTCTACACTACAGCAGCTCTGAGGTAAAGAAGAGGTGTTATTAATGACTAGATTTGAGGGTATATGTTACAGCAATGATTGAAAAGTAGTAGATTTTATCACATTATGGATGAGGATGATTCTGGAAATTAGCAAATGATTTACTTAAGATCAACAACCATATACAGTAGAAGTCTGTTTCACAGCAGGACTGTGACTTTTTTTTCTTTTACCACACAATAGTAACAAAGGAACTAATGATTATAGAAGATAAATCACTTTCTCTGCCTGTATCTTAGCCTACCACCTAACATGTGAAGATGACAATAATCGTTACAACCATAATATAACAACACCATTGTTAAAATGCTTGCCACACATCAGGCATTTTGCCAAGCACTTTTCACTGCTCATCATACTGAATGTCTACAACAATGATATGAAGTTATGATAACATTCCCATTTTATAGATGAGGAAAGAGAGATTTAGAAAGGTTAAATCATTTGGAAAAGTTAAGTGGTAAAAAAGGAATATTGTACTCAGGCTTTCAGTCTCCAAAGTTAGGTATTTAACCACGACACTGCACTCTCATACAAGCCCTAGAGTGACAGGCAAGTTACGCATGAAAGTAAATAACACAATTTATGGCATGTAAGAAGAACTTAAATATTACTTGTTGGTGATTTTATTGATAAAAATAGACAATTATTTTAGCTCTGACTTTTTTTTGCCAGATACTAGGCATTCATCTAGACATTATATATATACTTAGTCATTTATATCCATAGACACATGAAATAGACATTGTGCCCATTTAAAACTTAAGAAAATAAAGGTTTACAAACTTTAAATCACTTTTCTCAGGCCACACAGCTAGGAAATGGCAGAGCCATATTTAAACCCAGGTCTGTGTGACTCTAAAACCCTATTTTGGGGTTTCCAAATCTTAATATTCAGATATTAATCACAATTAAGAAAGAAAGGAGTGCTTCTCTTCCTTGAGAGTCTATGAAGGTTAATAGTGATCTTTAGAAATAAAAATCAACCACCCAGCCCATCTAAATCTTCCAGGCTCTTGGGTTATGGCACAGTGTAAGACATGAGTAATTCCAGGTGAGTATCCTTGGCCGCCTATGGAGGCTCCTTGAAGAAGTGACCTCTATCAAAGATGGGACACCTCTGATTCTTTCAAATAAATAACTACATCTTGAAACACAGGTATGTGGGAGGAAATTTTCGGAGCCAATATACTTTTGATGTCAATCATTTCCTCATAATGGAAAGTCTGTTTTCAGTACTGATGCTACCTGAGAACAAATAATTGCACTTTATAGTTAATCTGGAGACTACTTGAGAACCCCTCTGCCCTCTCTCAGTCTTAGAGATAGCCTTTCTCCTTATGAGGACTCCAAACATTTTTATGTCCTGGCTAAGCTTGTGTAAAAGAGTATTGTATTTTAAGATATTGCTTCTGCAGTCTTAAGGTTGAAATACGTCTCTTGTTTTGTTTTGTTTTTTTTCTAGGGTTGGTGGGGAAGCAGGAGAGGGAGAGAAAGAATCTGAAGCCAGCTCCATGCCTAGCACAGAGCCAAATACAGGGCTCAATCTTACGACCCTGGGATCATGACCTGAGCCGAAATCAAGAGTTAGACACTTAACCAACTTAGCCACCCAGGTTCCCCAAGGTAAAAACATGTCTTAGACAACAAAAATGTATTTTGTTCTTAACTGAAGAATGGTGACTTGCCTACACTATATTTCCTGAAGGTAGACAGAAACTAACATATATTTAACAAGTCCTGTTAAGCTGGTGCTATGTTATTAATCATATATATATTGTCAGTGCCAGGGTTTTCTCTCTTTCTCTGACACATATACACATACACACAATAAGAAATGTCTTATTATTCCCATCTCATTGTTGAATTAACTGAGACTACAAGGAACTAAATATATTGTCCAGATTGAAAAAAAAAATGAGGCAATGATACAGCCAGAGTTTAAACCAACAAAATCTGATTTCAAAGAATTTGGTACTACCTAGAGCACACTAGACTTATATGACTTTCTTTATATTGAAGAGTAAGGACTTAAAACTACTCCATAGCATTTTCTTGAGGTTAAGTTTTGATTCATGTTATAATCTGTTCAGAGTCAGCAATGGTGGCAGACGTAATGTTTTTATTAATATATTATACTTAAAAGTTTAAGTACATGTTTTCAAAGCCCTTTTAGCTATAACAAGTATGGAATACACTGTAAAACAATTGATTTCTTAATGTAATATTAGGACACAGTCATTGGTGCCTTGCTAACTAATATTTGCATTGCATTTCATGATTTTCCAAATGTTGACTCATGCATTTAATGTTCAGAGATCTGTGGCTCATCTAATCTAGTTGGGATAATTTCAGATGAAGCTGAGGGTGATTGGTAAGTCTAAGATCCCCCAGAGGGTAAGGGTCTGTACCAGGGTCTCAATCTTATACTATTTCCACAATTCTACAAACAATGATCAATAAGTAACTAAAAAACAAAATCTCTCTCTTTATTGAATTCCTGTACGGCCTACAGTATCCTCTTTCTAAACTTAAAGAGCTGAGGCCATGATGTGTTATTGTTATTTTTACATTATACACATAAAATAACTTTAAAGAGTCTCTACATTTAACATATCCTTTGTAGAAATCTTACAGAATTTACATATCAACATGACATCCTTGCACTAAACAAACCAAAACAACACACTGCCCCCTCTGCCCAAAATTATACATCTTTCTTTAAATATCTGAGAAATGCTTAAGTGAACTGGCAAAAGTGTGACTTTCTCAAAGTAATACATTCTCACTGCTAGGGGGGGAAATACTCAAATTCTATTGATGGAGTATTAATAACATCTGATTCCAAGGTGACAGTATCCTTACTAAAGTATGCTTTCATGACTAAAATGGCATATTTCAAAAACATACATTTATTAATCTCTCTAAAACAATGATTTCTGATGCTATTCACCCAAAACAACTGTCACTTTGTTTATCTGGAATACCTATTCATTCTCCTTCATTTATGTAATTCCTACTTATAGTTTACCTTCAACTAAAGTTTTACATCAAGACTTGTGATTCATTAGCCCGATTCAGATGCCTTTGTTCTGTGTCTGCAAAGCAACTGTTTTATAAGTGTATCACAATACTTTGCTATTTTTATTTTACTGGAATATAAGACTCTCATCAAGATTTTATGTTTTGTTTTCTTATTCATATTCCCAGAGCTTAGCAGAATCACAACATTATGTACTCAATAAATTCTTACTGAATGAATATAGCTAACATTTTTAATGTGTTTTATTAATAATATAGGCTTTAAGAATATTTTTGTATAGTTTGATAGGTGAATGATTTTCAGCAGAGAGGATCTTGTATAGGTTTTATCCATAAGAGGTTTTTGTTAAGGGCAAAGAAATCTGACCTTTACTGATAAAAATCTAGACTGATTTAAAAAAAAAACTTAGTAACTACCTAGAGGAAGTGATTTTTCACTATTGTTGACATAGGTGCAGATGATTTAATTTGGAATATAAATGATATATCCGTCATTGTCATTAACTACAATCTGGAATCATAGTTGGTGGTGGGGACGTGGGTACACTACAAGAAAGTTAATCAATCAACTCCACCCAACCTCCCTTCTGACCTCACTTTAGGGTAACAGAATGCCTAATGATAAGAGTTTTAGTTAAGACAGGTGGGCAAGCCCTTGAAGAACTTATAATATAGTCTCATAAATGTGGAGAGACTGTTAGTTAAGGTTCAGCATAATTGATGCTGCCGTACACATATAGATAGAATGATATGGTGGCACAGGAACTTGTCCAACTTTCATGGCACTTCTAATGTAACTCATTCTCCATTTTCTTGAGGTATTATAGCACAGTGCCTAATGTATTACAGGCTTTCAATACAGTTTAATTCTCCACATTCTCTCTTCCTTCTGTGCCTTTAAGTTTTTTGTTTGCATTTTTTTTGTTTGCTTGTTTGGGGTTTTTTTGTAATCAATAAATAAATCTGTCTTCTAACTTTCTTCCCATTTTCCAATATTGATTTGCTTATTCTCAGATAAACGTTAGGGATAAAGGATGACTCTATAAAAATATCAGAGTGAGATTCCCTTTAGATTACACCAGTGTTTGTTCCTTTTAGTAATAAGTGAATACTTTCTGCAATTGATCTGGTCAAACTTGGCTTAAATATGTTTTGTCAAAGAGATCCCTATAGTCAAATCCCAGTACATTCTTGCGTATCTAATAATTAGAGATGCTGTACCAAACAGACTGAGGCAAACAGAGCTTCTGTTTTGGGAACAGCCTTGAACACTCTGGGAAGAAGCCAGAGGTGAGAAAGGGCAGCCCATAAATTCATACTTCGAACTTGTTTGAAGATGTCCATGCTGTCTTCTTTGTTCAGCATACAAAGGGCATCCAGAGTTCTCCCTTTCTCCAGCCCACAAAGAAATCTGTGAAGATCAGAGATAAGCAGTGGGATGCAGCTGGAATACAGCTCACCTTCACAGAGAATAGCTGTGTATCCACTTGCAAAACGTATGTATTATTTTGTAAATCAAAGTATCCAGAAAAGTTAGATGTCTCTATGATTCAACTGGGGACTACGGGGAAATGAGCAGAAAAGCTCATTATTCTATTATTATTTATTTTTAGAAAAATAAAGAAGATATTTTGGAGGCTTAGTTGAAGTTCTCAAAATAAAAGAGAACAGCTGTTAAAGAAAGAGGGAGAATGACTCAGTTTAATGTGTTTCACACTAGCCCAAAAGACAACTAGAAAACTGTACCTCCAATAGCTCAAGTTTTACCATATCTCAAATGCACCATCAGATAAATTGCTTTTTATTATTTCTACTACTTCTTTCCCACTTAAAAAAATATTTTGTAATAAGATGCAAAATTGTAGAGCAAAGGATTATCTCATGCCATATGGCTATCTCATGCCGTAAGCAAAGAACTCAAGGATTTGTAGTCCGTTTGAACATTCATATGCTATGATGCCCTAGTTTTCAAATTGTGATCCATAGGACCCTAAGAATATCCATAGATGTGTATCAGGACTTATGTGGAAGTGAGAAATGGGTATTTCAGAGTACCCCACATCAAGACTCACACTTGTACCAAATAGAAGCACAGCTTCAACCTGTTTTAAATACAGGCTTCTGTGAAAAATTTTGTTTGAAGAAAAAAAGTGTCCTGAGACTAAAAATATATTTGAAAACAATTAGTTTAATAAAGAACACAAGCTGTACAAAAAATGGACTAAAGCTTTATATTGAAACTCTACCACTTGTTAATGGTATGACCCTGTAAAAATCTTTTAATTTCTTTGATCTTTTAATTTTCTTTTAAAATAACGATTTTACTTAAGAAATGGGGATATTACTACTGGTTTCATATAGTGATTAATAGAAATAAGTGGGAGGTAACTGACATTTAAAGAGGCCATATCAATTACTAGGCTGTGCCAGAAAGCTATCCAACAAATTCTGTATTCCTTACTGCTTTCCGCATCACCTCTCTTGTGCACTAAACATATGATTCTTAAATACTTTGCAGTACACTGTTGATCCAGACTGGCATTTATTTATATTAACACATGCTCTACATTACAAGCACCTTAATCATCAAAGTGATATAGTATATTTTGTGAGAACTTCAACAATTCCAAAGAGAGGATTTTGTTATTAATCTCCTACCATTCATTATCTTATTATTTGAACACTAGCACTCTAAACCCTTGGGAACAATCACTATTTCATCCCAGAACCACCATTCCCTGCACTCTACAGTATTACCTTGTACCATTTCATGACTCTTCACTTTCTTCCAGTTGCCACCAGCTTTAAAGGTAACTGGCCCTAGCTTTCTCTTAATCACCAAGGTGCTAAAACAAAACCACAAAAATTTAGCTAATCCTGCCGTAATTGGCAAACCATTAAGTCCCTAAAAATCAAGGGGATGGGAAGGATGGACCAGTGGTAGATAGAAAGTAGATAAAAGATAGATGTTTGTGGCAAATGTAGTTATTACCTTCAAAATGTAAAATAAAACTGATTTATGGATAGGAACCAGTAGTGCCTAAATTAAAATGTTTGTACTTAAGATTAGGTCAATCTAGGAAGGTTCTCAGAAATCGCATCATAAAGTGATTTAAGAAGACAATCATAGTACCATTTATTGAGAACTCTTTATGGTGAGGCCTTGAGAGTTGCTTTACATATAGGAAGTTTAATTTTCACAATGTTTATAAAGTAGATAGTATTAACTCTGTATACTATATTAGGATATTGAATCTTAGGAAAACTAAGTAAGATGAGTTTAAGGTAGCATTCAGGAAGAATGAGAGGTGAGAGGAAGGAGCTAAGTTTTCTATAACTTATCAACAGAAACTTCCATTTCCTTAGGGTAATCCATTTTTTTAATAGTTACTTTAGGCAACGGTAATGTCACTATGGCAAATGCCTTCCCATATGGAGTTATATAAATTAATGCAGAGAATTAGAATTGAGTACTGGCTAACAGCAAAGTCTTTGGTATCACACTTAAGAATACATCCTGGCTTTAAAACTTAACTGTGAGACCTTGGATTAATCGCAGAACCTTTCTGAGTCTTGTTTTGTTAAATAAAATGGAACCATTTAACCATTCCCTAGTCACACAGTTGTGATAAGGATTATTAAACTAAGGCAGGTGCAGTTGTTTAAGGTGTAGTAAGTATTCAGTAGTTAAGTGATAGAACTTGAGGTTGTTTCCTACTCTCCAGATGACCAAAATTCACAATTTCCTCTTTGTGAAATTCACCTTTCCTCACCTCATTCTTTAGTATGAACACAAGATACTATGTTCAACCTGATACAAAGTTATCAATCTTCACATTCAGATATCTATCATCTAAAGCATGTTTATCTGCTTGAGCACGGTCTTATCTCATTAATGTGCGATTGTTTTGGATTGATAACCTCACTCATTTAGAGTCTCAGTCTCTTGAGATTTGAAGAGAAATATAATCCAACTACTTTTCTATTTTGATCAATCTTTATGGAACAATTATTTGAGAAAAGTTTAAGGAATATATATATAGATATATATATTCAATAAAAAATTAATGAATTTGTTAGGAATTTCCTCAAAATGTCTAAAAGTATATACTCAAAACTCAATAAAATAAAACAAATAAAAAACCCTCTGTCTGAGCCTTTGAGTTTCAATGCCTACAGAACATCCTCACTGACCTTCATTTTAATGCTACATTTTTTGGTTTATTATGAACAAAATGTTATTGGGAAAACATTACGGGATACTTCTTAAAGTCACCATCAGGCGTTCTTCATTGTGGAACTATGTGCCCAATATGTAAGTACCCACATTAAAAAAATGTCACTTACATATTTGAACTTTGAAGATGCTTACTTCTTTTCAAAGTAGTGTATATATGCCTGTGTCTCCCAATAACAACTATCAAATCTGTTTTCAGTAAAAACAGACATTCACTAAAGCTTACAAAAAGGACATTATATTGAATGGCCATTTATATATTATTCCGTATTAAATATATGCATCCTCCTGGTACCTATAGTACAACTTTTTGAGCTTCTATTTTATGTAAATAAAATATATATATACCCTTTAACGTATATTGTCTCAAAACCATTTAGAAATACTACTATTAAAAACAAAATAACAGCAAAAACAAAAACTTTCATCCTTCACAGTCAAGTGAAAATAAACAAACAAAAATATTAGCCATTTAGTAAGAGAAAAGGCATCAAAGACAGAATCTTATCTTTGATGCTGATGATGTAGCCTTGCAAGAGTAAATCTTATTTTCATGACATTAATCAACTCTGCATTGACTGCTATGGCAACTTTAGGTTCCTCAAAGGTAGGTGATATTTATCTACCAGGCTGCTCCTTAGTGGCTTTGTGCTCTGATTTAATTTTCCTCATGTACTTGTTATGGATTTAGAAGTGTACTAGTGTCAGAAGGAAAAAGAGAAGCAAAGGAACCCGGGAGAATTCAATATATCATCATTCATTTTCATTCCCTTCTCTCATTTCAGGCAGTTCTCCTGGTTGTTGATTTTGGACAAGCTTCTCAGCCCACAGTGACACTCAGTGGTGGTTGAGCAGACAACAGCAGAGGATTCAGAGAACAGAATCTCAAACAATGCTCATCTGGCCAATGAAAAGCTTAGGCATCTTACTTGAAGCAATCAATATGCAATTGTCTTTTCAAGGAGAGTACTTTTAGTTTGTAATGAATGTTTAACTCTTTGAATGCTGGCTCATTATCATGATTGTTTTCACTGGGCATTTTCCCAAAGAGGAAAATTGGCCTTTTTATTGTAAATGCATAAAAGATAAACATATTTTATCAAAATGTTTCTTTTTTTTTAATAATTATTTATTTTTTTTAATTTTTATTTATTTATGATAGTCACAGAGAGAGAGGTAGAGAGAGAGAGAGAGAGAGAGAGAGAGAGAGAGGCAGAGACAGAGCAGAGGGAGAAGCAAGCTCCATGCACCGGGAGCCTGACGTGGGATTCGATCCCGAGTCTCCAGGATCGCGCCCTGGGCCAAAGGCAGGCGCCAAACCGCTGCGCCACCCAGGGATCCCCTATCAAAATGTTTCATCCTCTATAAATTCAGGGAAAAAAATGTGTACACGCATTCACTCTCTCCTTTTTCTCTCGATCTTGCTGTCAGACATGGTAACAGTTATATGTGGCTATCAAACACATGAAAAGTGGCTAAGGAGACAGAAAAGAATTTATTTTATTTTAATTAATTTAAATTTAAATGTAAGAACTGGAAAACTTTTAAGTACACTTGGAGCAACTTGAACATGTGAATCTACACTGCCAATTGTAAATTTTGTGAAATTCAGATACAGATCAAACATTCCCACTGAAAATTTAGTATACAAATTGAGATGTGTTCTAAGTGTTTAATACACATTGGATTTGAAAGATTTAATAAGAAAAAATGATATAAAATTATTACCTCATTAACGATCTTTAGTCTGATATAATGTTAAATGATATTTTGTACATAATGAATTAAAATATATTATTAAAAATTATTCTTGCTGCTTCATTTTACCTTTGTTGAGGTGGCTAATACAAAATTTAAAATTACCTATATTGTTGACATGCCGTTCAGACAGCACAGCTCTATCCAGGGCATTATCCTCGTCCTTCTTAAATTTACTTAAAGAAAGAACAAAACTTTAGACTTCCTTGATTCCTGATAATTCCTAAGGTTGAAAGTAAGAAAATAAGAGAGTAAGAAAGCACAAGTAATATAGCAAATTGAGTTCTGTGTTTTCTTGTTTTGTAAAAAGATATCCTCAATAAATAATCAATTTTTATGTAATCAATTTAGCACATATTTATTAAGTGCCTACTCTTTACCTGGTCTTCGGGAAGTCTTTGGGACTGCAAGAGAAAAGGCTCATGACTTATGAACCTTATAAACTAGTTGTGCAGACAAACATTAAACAAGTAGACAAATGAATGAAAGTGGATACACTGGGATGAGTACCACACAAGAAGTAGACTCGGTTTAAGGCCAGAAAATAGGGCTGGTGGAAGACCTACTTGGGTCAACTAAGAACTGTTCTCTAAGTCTGATTTTTATCCAAGACTTGACAAAAGAATGGAAACAGGCAAAGAACCAAGAAGACAGAATTCAATGGAGAAGTAGGTGTTCAAATAACCCAAGGCAGAAAAGAGCTCAATAAGTCTGAAAAAGGAGAGAAGTCAGTGAAATGGCAGCTTTGAGGGTCAGCCATTTCACTGTGGCCAGAAATGAGGCTGGAGTGGGTCAGAGGATCTGAATATTTTGGTAGCTGACAAACTAAGGCAAGGAATTTAGATTGTATCCAGGGTATACTATAAAGCCATGATGATATCTTTAAGCACAAGATAAATATAGTTTTATACTGTAATTGCTATGTGAAGACTAAATTGCAGAAAAATGGCAAGAAAGGAGACCCAAAGAAATGCTATAATGGCAGTCAGACAGGACATAATGGTGTCTTGGAATTAAGAGAAGGGGCAGCATAAATGAAGAGAGGTTTGAATCTTTTATATGTATGTATATAGATACACATTACTTCCCCCACGTAGGATTATTAACTCATTAAAGACTTGACTTTTATTTAATTTCTCTTATACAGAAAGAATCCAACTCAGACATGGCACATGATAGATAAGCGATAAAAATACTGAGTTTTTTTAAAAAATATACAACACGAAGAATCCCCTCTCCTCTTTAAAAAAATTTTCCACACCTCCCTATTACTTACGAGTAAAGTCCAAACTCCTTAGAATGACATTTGGAATGCAATAAAGTAGGACTCCAAGCTATCCTTTCAAGCAACATTTGCCCCATGAGAATTGCTCCTACTCACTTGGCAATATTGCAATACCCATGCCTCTTTTCTTTATCCAGGACAAAACTACTCTTATTTTAAATCCTAGCTCAATTGTAAACACAAATCACTTACTCGTAAAAGCAGAAGCCACAGAAAGCAGCGCTCGTGTTTTAATTTTGTGCTCTTGCTCTGTCAAAATGCATAGTGTATCCCAGATACTTGCTAAATAAGCACTGACTAGGGAAGAGCTCCTAAAGCAAGACAGTGAACTAAGGTGATGAAAAATGATGTTGTAACCCTCATTTTCCTTAGTGTTCTCATTCTCTCCATGATGAAATCCTGACATCACTTTATAGCCTTTAATGAAGGAGAAAGAACGCTGTGTACTGGATGCAAGTTAACTTGGTTTGCATAACTTTTGCACAATCTTGAAAGAATAGAGTCCTATGGATCCTCCTGGAAACACTAACCAAGGTCAATGAATAAAGCTTCATTTGGCACATCTGCACATGAGCATAGGAAGCCAGAATCCAGTTCTTTATGTTTTATCTTAATTGGGCAGAAGGACTAGTCAAATAAAGGTCAATTCTGAAAGTACAGTAGAAATTTACTGAAGAAATCTGAAGCAATGTACTGAATTAAGGCCTCCTCAGACCACAATAGAGTATTTGTTGGAGCATTTCTACAACTGTGTTTTCTTCAATATCACATTATCTGTGAGGTGAATTTTGAATATTGACAAATCTTCAAAAAAATGTTGAATCAAAACAAGTTTCTGTAAATTAGTTTAATGATGTAGATAGCATATAAGAATTAGAAGACAGATGACCAACAGGTAAATAATTAATCAGCATTTATAGTTAATTCATGTACATATATATTTGCCTATTACCCTTCTTTCAAGTTAGTATCATCCCCTAAGAGCATTATACTGCCTGGAATGCATGTTTGTTTGTTTTTTTACATTATCTTAAAATAGATTTGTAATTCAAATGTGCAACTTCTTGCAAAATTGCAATGCACTAATCCAGAACAAACAACTCATCAGGACCCAAAAACATAGTATGATCCCAATAATGAAAACTGAGCTTTGCCACAGCCAACAATTAACATGGGAATGGTAAGCTCATTCTAAAACCTTTCTGAACATATGGGTAATTATTGAAGAATGATGACAGCAATGCATCAGAAAGCAGAGCTAATTTTCTTTACTTTAAAGAATGAACTGTTTCCTATTGGTGGTAGTTTTTGCTTAATGACACTATATAAACATAATGATTAGAATCCCTAAAAACTTAGATCAGATTATGCTTGAGACACGTTGACCCAGAACAGAACTGAGGTAGAAGGTGTCTGTATCAGCAAAATCACTAGAATGTTATTCTATATGGAACTAGACCGTCTGGAGGACACAGAGATGTGGAACTTCATTCCACTTTGATCCTGGGTGTGCTGGAGTCCATTCCTTGCTAAAGGACTACATCTTACCACCATTAACATGCTACCCTCTTTTCAGTGTTCATTCTCTCTAGATGTCCCAACCACTGCAGATACCCTATACTATATGCGTCAAAATCCTTTTCATCCTAGAACTATCTTGATTTTCAAGACCTCAGTAAGAATTTCATTGCTAACTCCAATACTTAATGCCTGACTCCTGTTCATTCCCCCTTAATTTCAAGAGTATTTGTGTTACATAACTTACCAACTTGCCATGAAACATGTTGCATCTGATAGTACGTCATGAGCGTTCAACTCCTCAAATATATTTTAATTTTAAAAAATCAGATTGCAGGGATGCCTGGGTGGCTCAGTTGGTTAAGGGTCTGCCTTCAGCTCAGGTCATGATCCCAGAGTCCTGGGATCAAGCTCTGCATTGGGCCCTCTGCTCAATGGGGAGCCTGCCCTCTCCTTCTGCCTGTCACTACCCCTGCTTGTGCTCTCTCTCTGTCAAATAAATAAACAAAATCCTTTAAAAAAAATCAGATTACATATCTCCTCTCCTTACATCATAAATTCTGATTTTGAGAAGATATAGGTATGATTCCCATAGGTGTATGACCTAGGATAAGTAATTTACCTATCCTCCAACTTCTTTAGTTTGCTGATCCTTAAAAGAGAGATAGTAATGCCTACCTTGTAGAACTTTCATGAGTATTGAGTGCATAACAGATGTGAATGCACTTGAGTTCTATCTTTGCTCTGGAGTGCTTCTTTTTCCATTTTCTTTCAGCTTCAGGATTGATGAAGATGCATTTCTGAACTGGGATTAAAATGGTTAAAGAACTTGATATGTGGCATATATATATAATGGATTTTTCAGCCATCAAAAAGAATGAAATCTTACATTTGCAACATGGATGGAACTAAAGGGTATTATGCTAAGTGAAATAAGTCAGTCAGAGAAAGACAAACACCATATGATTTTACTTATATATGGAATTAATGAAACCAAACAGATGAACATAGGGAAGGGAAGGAAAATTAAAATAAGATACAAACAGAGAGGGACACAAACCATAAGAGACTCTTAACTATAAGAAACAAACTGAGGTTGCTGGAGAGGAGGTAGATGGGAGATGGGGTCATTAGGGGATAGACAATAAGGAGCGTACTTGATGGAATGAGTACTGAGTGTTATATGCAACTGATGAATCACTAAATTCTACACCTGAAACTAGTAATACACTATATGTTAAATAAATTGAATTTAAATGAAAACTCTTTTAAAAAAGAACTTTATATGAAATAGCTCAATTATTTCTGTGTCAAAATACTTCAAAATACAGAAGAGCATACAGGTCTGTGTGTTCACTATTGCAACAGAGGAAGGGAGTAGATGGATTGGAAAGAAACTGAACTTCTAATAGAGCCTCCCAACCTATTCCACTATATTTTCCCAACCTCTCCAGCACATGAGAGATAAATATGCTGCTTTTCAATTTCATAATTTTCCCCAGTGATGAAAGAATTGATGAGAGCAGCTTAGGAGGTGGGGATGACACTATATAACAACAACAACAGCAAAAACATAACAAGAGGCAATAAGCACTGTTTTCATTCTCTGATTGCTATTATCAAACACTGAAAGGCTCCTCTAAGGATTACATAAAATGGTAATTTATCTATATATATATCCATCTTTTGGACCTAACACTCCTTGGAGATAGGCTGACAAATCGACTATGCCTTGTTGGCTGTCATACCTTAAACACTTGAGCACACTTTCTGGCACACAGATGTTCAGTACATGTTCATTGGACAGTGCTCTTACATCTGCTAAAGGAGAAGGAAGGTAATCTTGCTCATGCCAAATTTCCTAATTCATCTCCTTTTACTCTGCCATGTACAGAAGACAAAAATGTGTAGTAGAAAAAGTAAGGTCATCAGATTGACCTACGTTCAAATGAAGAATCTGCACTAACTGACTGGATGACTGAGTAATTTACTTAACCAAAATGAACAGTGCCGTCTTCACTATCAGCATTATGCATATCAATGATTCCTCCTTTTGCAGAATGAGGCAATCACTTCTCTGATACTTATTTTTTAAATTACTGGTTACATTGAGGTTATTATCTTATGCATATGTTTAACTGTTTATAAGGCATTCAGCTGGCTGCCCCACAGATACTGCAACCCAAATACATACAAAATTGGGCTTATTATCTCACAACTCACAGCTTAGTCCTTTGAAAATTAACACTACCAACCCAGGTATCCAAACTAGAACACTGGTAGTCATTTAACCTTACTCATTTGAATAATTCTAACTCTTCCTCCTTCTATCTATTTAAGAGCCAACAGAATATATATTCCCATCTCTATGCCCATTGCTCCTAACTTTGTTTATAACTCTTATTCCTCCCTGGATTGCTCATGGTCTACAAACAGTCTTCTTCCACATTTCAGCTAAAACAATCTTTCTAAAATGCCATCTAGTTGTGAAAATTATTGTTTAAAATTTTCATGGTTCTTTAAATAATAGGCTTTTATTGGACACTGTGTGTCAGTTTGAAAAAGGGAGAAGGAATATGAAACAATGAAAACAAGTATTAAGACCCTAAGGAATTAATAAACATATTGACCCAGAGACTATAAAATACTTGGTCATCATTATGACACAGGGGTATTTGAGAGAATGATAAAAACTGAGTGTGGAGAAGTGAACAGAGGATAGATCATGAAGAGCTTTACATGCTAAGGTGTGTATGTGTGTGTGTGTGTGTGTGTACGTGTATATATGTTACTTTATTTTTACATGTATGAGATGCAAAAGAATCGAGTCTCATCTCTGCCATTAAAAAATTCTGCATTTTTGTAACACCTGTCACACAGTAGTGTCTAAAGAGAAAGCAAATATCTTCAATTAAAAACAAAAGGAAATCTTAGGTAGAAGCAGAGAAGCTTATTGATTACCTCCCGCTTTAATCATACTCATTTATATCAACCACTCTTATTACAAAAGGCTATTGTTCTACTAAATAATTCAGTCATCTTTTCATCCAAAGTGGTCCCATAAAACAATGGTTATATTGAAAATAACAGGTACATACTAATGAATTTAATAGCCAATAAGATGCTCTTGACTATTCATTTAGAGAGCTTAAAATAAAAGAATGTACAGAACCTTTCTAGGCAGTGAACTAAGGCCTAGAACAAAGAAATCTCTTGTTAAAATTAATATTACTAAAAGCAATAAAATACTTATTTGATAAGAAAATAAGGATCAATAATCTTGGGGTCCCTACATATCATATAAATTTACTGGTTCACCTCTTAGATATAAAAATTCATTTTTCCTTTCTTTTTCCTTCCTGTCTTCCTATCTTCCTGTCTTCCTTTTTTCCCCCCTTCATTTCCATCATTAGGACACAGTCCCATGTACTACTATGCTTTCTACTCTGAAGTCAGAACATTCTTTCAGCTTCTTACAACCTATCCAGCAGCTGCCTGTTGACCTTAAAATGACAATCCAGATTCTCAGCAATGACTTTCAGGTCCTCTCACCTATGGCCTTTGCACTTTTGTAGCCTCACTTTTGTAGCTGCTTAAACTACTTTCTCCCGCCTTTCCAATCTACCCCATAAACACAATGTGGCTGCTTGCTCCTACTCTTGGGGCCTTTGCAAGCACTGTTCTTTCTATGGAGAGCCTTCTATTTGTTTATTCCTATATATCTCTCAATTTTAATATCAATTTCCAAAATCTTACAAAAGATAATTATTGCTTCTAATGTATCAATTCCTTTACCTAATATTTTTCTTCTGGTATTGTAAAATACTTTTAAACATTGTTTATTGAAGCATAAAATATACACACAAAAGTGTACAAATGGCAAGTGTAGGGCTTGAAATTTACAAAGTGACAGTACTGTGTTTTATTTGATTTTCAAAGCATTAACTATGATTTTGATTAAACATCTGTCTGTGATTTGAAATATGCTCATTCCATGAAGGATACAAATATATAATAAAAGAATTATTCCTTGTCTTCACGGAATTATCTTTTGATGAGATGTACACAATAGGATAATTAGGAGCAGGATCAGTGAGAAATGACTCATTTATTCATTCATTCATTTAGTATTTGTTGAACCACTACTGGATATAAACATGACTCAAAGAAGACAGATTCAGCTCCTGCCCTCATGGAGCTCAACTAAGTGAAAAACTAGACAGATGCCAGTCAGAGTTCTACATGTTATAGACATTCATATGAATGAAGAGTATTCCCAGTTTGGGCAGCATGAGGTTGGTGGTGGCAGTGTAAGGGAAGTTTTCTGAAGGAAGAGATAATGAAGATAAGACTTGAAAGCTAAAGGAGAGCCAGTCAGTAAAGAGAGGGGAAGCATCTTTCAGACAGAGGTTCAAACACTGGAAAAGGTCCAGAGGAAAAGAAGAACTTGTTGCATCTGCAGAACTGACATATTTCAGTTCGGGGACACTGGCAAAGCCTGCTCTTACAACCACATTTATTTCTATAGTCTAATATAACTTTGTCTCTTAGGATTTTTTTCAAATCAAGTTATAAAATCTGCATGAAAACTGCAAGTTAGATATTCTGAATACCAAAAAGCAAAACCCAGGCACAAGGACCACAAAGGCTATTTGGAATTTTCTCCAGGGATCATGTGCAATTATCTAAAGTGAGAGGGGGAATGGAGGATATTGACAAAGCAGGACTTACTGAACCCAGGAGGAACCAAGCAGACAATGGTTATGGTATCAATAAAGTTTGTGCCCAGGGCAGGATTTAACATGTGCAAACAACAGTCTTAATATAGAGATGCTTCTTTTCATTGTAGACCAAAGAAAAAACTTCCAAGAAAATGGAAGATTGTCATCTATCTATATACTGTGCTTTACACATTTGCTTTAGGGTCTGTTTTTGCTCTATTTTCCCAAAAGTAATGGTCATAAAGAACAGGGAGTTGTTGCCTTACATATAAGCTTAGACTAGGTATTGTGATCAGTGGGTCTAACAACTCCAATACTTGTTACTCCTTCTCATTGGAAAGCATAACTAGCCTGAGCTGTTGTCCTGATGCAAGCACTGGGGTGTGATGGTGAAGAGAGATTACAGAAACTTCTCTAATGGAGTTTACATTCCATATATGGAGACAGGCAGTGGATGAGTCAACAAATGAATAAGACGACTTCAATGAGAAATATGTGAAGGAAGATAAGGGATTACTCCAGATAGAAGTCAGGGAATGCTCTGTGGAAAGGGGATATTTGACCAGACACCTGACCAAAAAGAAAGAAGTAGACCAGGAAAGAGAACCTGGGGGTAGATGGAACACCAATAGCAAAAGCCCTGAGACAGAAATGAACTTGGGCTCACTGCAATGACACAAAGGGGGCCGTGTCAAGGGAGCTTCTCTGTTTTCTAGAGCATCTAAGGCATTTAGAGCAGCTCAACAGAAAATTCCTAGAACATCTTGGTCTCAGGAGTAAGAAGGAAAAAAAGGATGATAGAAGTTGCATTCACAGAAGCGAGCAGATGCAAGGTAATTGAGGCTGTTATACGTCAAGTTAGCAAGTTTGAGTAATTGTGGTAATTTATGCAAGATGTGATTGATCCCAATGTAGGCTAGATACCCATCTTGCAGTAGGTTGATAGCAGTGAAGACAGACAGGTCAAACTAAGGATATCCTTTGGAAGTAGAGCTGACAGGACATTATGATGGAGTGCATATGGTGTATGAAGCAATGTAAGGAATCCAGGAGAATCCTTCTTTTACCAGTTTCAGTAAATTGTATGTGGTAATGTCAGTCACCTGAGAAAGAAGGCCTCTTTTTTGATGAATGTTAACTCAATGACTACGTGATGTTAATGCTCTACCACATTATATTGTACAATTAATTGTTGGAGGGAAATTGGTTACCATTTGAAAGGTAAGAATGGTGAGCAAGATGGAGTAGTGCAAGAATAGAAAAGAAATGAGCTCCATCTCATCTCCTGGACTGATTCTATCTTCCTGGAATTGGCCACCTAGAACACTGATAGGAAATATTCTGGAGCCCTATCTGGAGATAATGCTGAGATTCAGAAAAATCAATAGTGGAAATAAAGAGGGGAAAGGTTGGAACACCTGCCATATATCTCTGAAAGTGAAATGAAACAGAATACTATTGCATTTAGAGTCAGGTAGACATACGTTGATTCACCAAAAACACATAAAAACAAGTGCCTCTATTTTATTTTCTCTGTCACTCCCAGATCTCTGAGATTGCGTATCATTCCAGATGATTTCCCAGTTATAGAATTTGTTTAAAAGATTTTATTTATTTATTTGACAGAGAGAAAGCACAGTCAGGGGCAACAGCAGGCAAAGGGGGAAGGAGAAAGAGGCTGCACTGAGCAGAGAACCCAATGTGGGGCTCCATCCCAGGACCCTGGAATAATGACCAAAGGCAGATGCTTAACTGATTGAGCCACCCAAGTGCCCCCCGGTTAGATCATTTTAACTTCATTTTTTGGCATACTTTACCACATCCCAAATGGCCACAAGCCTTTAGATAAATTAATCTGATGATGATAATGAAGATAAAATTATAGTCTTCAAAATAAATGGAGACAGGCAGCTAGAAGAGACCTAGAGCTCTCCGGTAAACACTGAGGATAGCCAGTGAGTTATTATGGAAGATGTTCCATCAATTTAGTACAGTTTTTCTTGTCTTTCTCTCTTTCTTCCTTTCTTCCTTGCTGCCTTCCTTCCTTCCCTTCTTCCTTTCTCCCTTTCTTTTCAGGTTGGAAGTTAGTGGGCTAAATGTGAATACTAATACAATAAAGGAACTTATTACAGAGCCACCTAATGCTTTTATATTGAAGTTAAATCAGGTGTGGACCCCTTAAATTCAGACCATGTCTCATCTGCTCAAATCCCTTCAGAAAATTTCTGACTCACTCAGAGTAAATGCCAAAGTACTTACTATGGCCCTATGGGGGCCATAGTACTATGGCCAGACTTTCTTCTCTTCACAAAAGAAGCGATAGAAATGAGAGAGGTTAAATGATTCGCAAATGGTCATAAAGTTAGTAAGTAAAATTCTGCCGAAAGCACAACTGAATCTCAAAGCTGCAATTCCTTCTACTATACTATACCCTCATTACCACTCTAACCATACCATCTACTACTACCCCCCCATGGTTAGCACCAGTATGAATGTGCAAGCAAAATTTAAATAGTGGGCTCTTATTGTATTTCCCGTTCCTGGCATACAATATCTGCTCAATAAAAATATATTTCCCTTAGCTGTTGGATACATAAGATTCCAACGAATACTGCACAAATTTCAGCTCACACAGAGCCTCTGTCCAGTATGAACAGACTGTGACTAGCCTAATTGGTACAAATTGAAGGCTGTCTAAGCCATCTTTCACACTAACATGCTGATTAAATAATCTTCACCCTAGCCTTACAGGCCCAAACAGATATGACAAATTGTCACTCATTTAAAAAAAATGAAGGGCACTGGATTGGCATTTTTTGATGTTAGCACAAAAAAAAGAAAAGAGAGAAATTGTCTAAGTTCAGGCTGTAATTATTCTCAAAGTGTATATGAAATACAGAATAGAGGATGAGAAAATGATTAGTTTCATACACAGAGCAGTGAAGTATTTTGAAGTGATTTGTATTCTTTGTCTCTTTGAGTTACATTCAAATAAAAAACTCACAGTTCCACACGCTTGAAAGAAATTAAATCAAATAAATTCCATGCACTGAATATTCTCTGCCTTTCTTCTGTACTGCTGACATGGGACAAATAAATAATTCCAGACTGTGCATCAGGGCCCTTGGCTTCTAGTTTTGGTTTGTCAGTTAACAATTATTTTGAATGTGAGCAAATCCCCTCACCTTTTGACATTACCCTTTACAAATCATTTAATACAAAAATAAAATGGGGAGATATTTTAACTATTACCATGTTTATTTTAGGTGTAACATAAAGGTTTGCATTCTACCTACACGGAGTAAAGAGTATGGTTTCATAGCTCTGAGTGTGAGCTTTGGAATCGGATTACATGGGTTTGAATAGGTCCTCAGTTATTCACTGCTTCTAAAAGCTTGGTTATGTAAGTTCTGCCTTTAAGGACTCAGTTTCTCATTTGTAAAATGATGATAACAACCTACATAGCTTATAGTGATTTTTTGTAAAAGAAATATTTAATGTAGAAGGCTAGCAGAGTCTCTAAAAGAAAGCATTCAATAAGTACCTTCTTTTTTCTTATATTCTTATTAATACCAGTATGATCATTGATGAAATTAGGACAGGTTTAGTTCTTAGGTGGGTTCTATTATTGGCTAGTTGTGTAACTTTGGATCCAATGATAATCTTGAACTCTCTTGTTCTTTCACTATAAGGAATAATATCAGTTGTGCTTGGTAGGTAAATCAGCTATTCTATAGATTACTCTGCTATCATATATGATATGTCCAATAACTATAAGTTGATGTGATCACTTTTACTCCAGTCTCCTATGATTCTAACTTTCTCATCTAATTATCCAATGTATAAGGCCCATTTCAATTGAAGATCTATTCCAGGGCTTCTAGATGGCATGATTTATAATCAAGGTGTGACACTACTAAAACTTTGTACAATAGAAGCTATACGATTAAAAGGACACAGATGTGTCTGTCCTTCTTTCCCCCCACAATGTTCTCACTGAAATTGCCAGTTACCAATGGAGGGAGCTCCAGAGAAACTAGTGGCAGAGGCTAGCACAGAAGAGAAAGTTATGTTGGGCACACTTGTCAAGAAAGTGATTGTGGAAATGCCTGAAGGTCAGAAAAGTAATAAGCCTGCCAATCCAATTCAGAGCAACCTCCTCTCCCCAAAAAACGTCTTGCTTTCATAAAATTTCAAATGTTTTCAAATGAAACAAATTGTCCCCTACATTTCAACTCCTTTAAATTAATCCACCGGGGCTAATTGGTGGCTACTTGTTGGATGCTGAACCCAAGCAAAAAGTCCAAAGCCCATCTAAAACCTCTCCATAAAGCTAACTCCAAATTCTTTACACTGTGCTCTGCTTTCTTCTGCAATGTCTAATATCTGGGACTCCCCATTCCTTTCATGAGTATGCATCTCCTCAAATCTGTGTAGAAGAGAGGTTCCCTCTGACCCCCAGAACTAGAGTACATTTCCCACATACAGTTCTTTCAGTCCTCTTTGAAAGGAGAAGAATGGCCTAAAGCAGATTTTTAAACTATTTACAATTGTATTTCTCAATCAGCTTCACTTAATTTACATATGGTTCACAATTTACATATGGTTATTCTGTATTCACTGAATGTTATACTTTCCCAAAATCTATCTCCTTGTCAACTTATTTTTCGAAAAATAATAATAGAGTAGTAGAAAAGCGAAGTCCAGAAATCCTTATTTCTTTGCTACCAGCTTAATTAATTATAGTAATGATACTTTCTAGGGAATATACTGCATGCAAATAAATTTTAATATATATGGATGATAAAATATTGAAACATGTTATTAAAAATGTATACCTGCATACATGTATATATAGACATCATGATTTGCTTCTGTTCCTCTCTTTAATATCATCTAGACTTACTGTCTTGATTCTCCTCAAACTTAATCCTTGTTACATCTATCCTAAATCTTCATGCTCCAATAATTATGGTGTTTTTTATTCCTCCAAATAAGCTATGATATTCTTTACGTCAGTGTCTTTGTATAGACTGAATTTTTTTTTTCCTAAGATAGATATGCCTACACTTAAGCAAGTGCATATCCATTCTCTAAGATCCAGAACTAGTGGCTCCTTTTTTTTTTTTCAAATTGTTTCTTCCCTTTCTCCTTCCCCAGAGAAATTTAACAATCATTCTCATTTTTGTTGTTATTGTACCTTGTACTTTGTTAAAATATTTACCACCATGTTGTGTAGATATTATCTTGCCATTCTGTCTATAATTAAGCTCTGGAGTTTTTACTAATGTCTTTCCAATAGTGAGCGTTTAATAATTGTTAGTTGAGAGAGCTATATGATCATGTACTAGAAGGTTAATTATAGAAGATAACTTTTTTTTTTTTTTTTTTAGAAGATAACTTTTTCTAACGTGAATAGGAAAACAATGAGAAATGAACAATTGCATGAGCCAATCACATCATATTTTATATAATTATTTCATTAACAGCTAACACCAATCTTAGCCCAATTCTTCTTACGCTAATTTGTGGATGACTTGATTATGAAGTGCAGTAGTTAGATATTCATACATTTATAGTCATGTTTTAATTCATCAATTATCAAGTTCTCTGTTGAAATTCCCACAAATTGTAGCATTTTATTTTCCTAAGGTAATAGATGTATTTTAAGCCTCAGGTGAATTCAAATTAATCAATTTGTTTATGGAAGCCAGCTAGAGGGAGATGTACTGCTGCTGGGACTTGAAAACAAATCCATGACATTTATAACATTATGGATTTTACTATCTGGACAGTTTCAGATACTCCATTGAGCATCAAATTTGCTGACCACAAAATCTCCTATGAGCTCTTATTCACTATATGCCACTTCTTGGTAGTCTTATCACTTCTGCAATTTGAAGTGTGTTTTGGGGATTGTCTGATTAATTTAATTCTTCCCAATTAGATTATAAATTCCTTAATGGGAGGAAATGGACCTCTGATACCCACCATGGGATATACAATATCTAGCACACGGTCAGTAAATAATAAATGGATATACAAAAATGAAAATAATGTCCTTCATCCAACATTGAAGTAATGCTTGGTTTCAGTAATTAGTTGGAAGAACAATATATAGCACCACACCCTAAACCCATGAAGCTGCCAAGGGTTCTTTGGGAAGTTTCTGGAAATGCACCCTTGGTCAGGCATAATGCTAATAATGATATTAAGAATAAAAAGAAGGGCAACAGCAAACAACAGCATTAAAAACAAAAGTGAGTTAGCAGTAAAAATATGATGATGATTACAGTGAAAGAGCCCACACAGTACTAAAGGTGATTCCATACAGCATTCCAGATCCATGCCACAAACTCCCAAGATCAGTTTTAATATTCTATTTAATGGAAAGAAAAACTGAGTCTTAGGAAGGTAATTCAGTTACTGACTTACTTTGTAACCCAGACCCATTTGACTATGCAATGACACTTTATTCTTGGAAACTTCTTTAATATTTCATTAATAAGAGTTTTTCTAAGCTAAGAGTTAAATACTAAATGGTAAATATTATTGGTAACTCTGAAAAGCATCCTCAATGTTTGTTATACCATTTTATAATATACTTGTTTATGAATCTTTTCAATCTCTCACTATTTTCTATGCTGCTGGAAACAAGTGACAGGGCAGCCCCGGTGGCTCAGCGGTTTAGCGCTGCCTTCAGCCTGGGGCTTGAGCCTGGAGACCTGGAATCGAGTCCCACATCGGGCTCCCTGCATGGAGCCTGCCTCTCTCTCTCTCTCTCTCTCTCTGTCTCTCTGTGTCTCTCATGAATAAATTAATAAAATCTTTTAAAAAAGAAAGAAACAAGGGACAGAAATGTGTGTATTAGGCATTTATTTTTGAAATTAAAGTATAGCACATTGTTATTGATATAATGGTGCTTGATAAATGTTTGCGAGAGTGATATTTAAATGTTTTACCATCTCTTTTCATAAAAGTGGGTGGCATTTATTCAAGTAGAAAAATTATGTACCTCACTTATCACTGCATATATAGAAGATTTCACTTCACCTTTTTTCTAAATGCATTTCTTCTCATATGTATATATCCAAAACTCTGAAGATGAAAAAGTCTGGCTTGGTAATATTAACTAATTAGTATTTAATTAAATTACTCCTTTTGAGGTTATCCTTATTATAAACTTTATAATCCTAAAGTAGATAAATTAGGGGTTATTTATATTATATAATTTTATTTGCAAATTATAGAGTCTTTTGGGATTTTAGAAATTTATTCAATTTGCAATATAATTGTAAGAATTTTAATCTTCTAAAATATGAATATTCAACTGAGAAACATATGGTTAATTTCTGAGATTGAAAATCTTAGTGATCTAACATGCCTTGGCCACTCTCTAGTGGTTTCTAATTTCTTTCTCAAAAAGCATTCAGAACACTCAGAAAGCATGTGTGTGTCTGTGTATGTGTGTGTATACACACATGGAGATGGGAAGGAGGCAGAGGAGTAACCATTTAAGCCCAACCATTGTTGTTGCTACTGCAGCTTTCCCAGTGTTTCCCATTATAACTGAAAGCCTAATTTAATAATTGCTGAGATACCCAGCCTCACTGAATGCAGTAGAATCTGGCTTTTCAGTGAACTACTGCAGTAAGAGATGAGTATATAGTTTTAATTTCCATTCAGGTATCAGCTCTGTCACTTACTAGATTTAACATCTTTGGAAAATAATTCATTTTCATCTGAGCCTCTGTTTCTTCATCTGTAAAAGCGGGCTTAATAACAACACTTAACTCATAATATTGTAGGGCGCTTTCAATGAGGCAATGGCTATGAAAAATGCTCTGTAAATGATAAAACATAATATTTATAAAGCTGTATTTTGTAGTCAGGAGAGAAACAAAAAAAACTTTCTAGAGTTTCTCCATTTATTGACTACTGAACATTTTTAGGTCCAGGAAAAGAAAAAAAAAGTAAAAAACAAAAAAACACATAGCCTTCAAAGTATTCTGGCCTGAGCCCTATAGTTCTGCTATAGACATGTGCTTTTTGTAAATTCTTTACCTTTATGATTTTTAATTTTCTCATCTACAATTGAATGAAATTTTCCTCAGAGGGCATTTATGAGAATCTAATAATAAAGTAAAGGTGAAGTTTCTGGCACAGTGATCATGCACAACTATTTTTTAAACAATCTTTTTTGCTCCACAGTCACCATTTATACTGCATACTATAGAAAACTTACTGGATTCATAATTAATAAAAAGAAAAAGTAAAATGAAAACCAAAAGGGAAGACAAGGGGAAAAAAGAAGATAAAAGTGAACTTAATTCTAAAGATGGTGAACACTATCTTTATAGTTTGTGTAGGAATAAATTGTACTTGAATTTAATGTGTTTCCATGACAATTGAACATTACTTTACCCTTGGATGAGGACATTAAACAAAAACTAGATGAAACACAGAGCACATACTGGCATTTCTCTGGGGGAATTTGTGGGCTAGTCTTGTCTTTTGTGTAGATGAAGAGCTGAGGGAGATAATTGGCTGACACATTTCATATTTTCAAGAAGATGAGGAAAAACTAGCTTGTTCCTCCCTTTGGAAGTAAAATGTCAAGCAAATAAATGGAAATGTGGTTCTGCACCATGTGTGATTTGGGGATGATTCACAGCCTCAGACACATCCTGAGTTCAGGAGCAGAGCTTGGCAATTTTCTTTCCCAAACTGCATTTGAACAAGTATGCTTTTAAAGATAACTGTAATAAAATCTTATGTTTCAGGTCATAAACTGTTTACTGCAAGAACCCTGGAGGAAGACATGGTTTTCCTGGTACTTTCCCTGAAAGATCCCCCTAAGACCACTTCTTCAACGTGGTCTCTGACCCTAATCCATGGCCAGGGACCCACTCCTAGTCTGATTTAGCTGCCTTTCTCTGCACACCCATCTTAGGTTCATCACTACACTAACCACAAAGTATTGATGTTCCATGGCTTCTCTGTCCTCCATAAAAACATTATTTTTTTAGGGCACATACTAAATTCATTTTGATTTCTGTATTCCCAATTTGGTAGGTGAGTGAATACACTGTTATGCTTTATTCTTCTTGGACATGTTATATCTTCATCATTACCAAAAACAAATTGTCAGAGAAAGAGCAACATGAAAGCAACATTAGGGACTATGATAGAGAATGAATTAAATAAATTCCCTTTGAGCACCTTGTGTAGAGAGAACTTGGAGGTCCTTCTCAACGATTGGTACTATGGTATTCAAATACTTAAATTATGAAAATTAAGATAGTGAGCTTTTCCATCAGACTAATCTGAATCTGCATCCTAGCTTCTATTCACCAAACCAAGGACTGCAATTGGGTAAGGAGACTTGAGATGGTTAGTTTTTTTTTATCAAGTCATCAAGGAATCACAAAACTTAAACAATATTTTGATAATACTATGAAGGACTATACATCAAAATTACAATTCACTGCTAAGCAAACAGTGTAACTTTGTTTCTGTTATTTCTTTACTCTCATTCAAGCTTGTGAGTTTTGCTGCATGTTTAATATATATTCTACACAGAATTTGCATGAGATAGTCTGAAAGATATCAAAAGCAAAGCTGATTCATAGGCTGACTAACTAGAAATTTCTAAAGAAAGCAAAAGTCCCTCTCTCGCAAAGACGGAACACCTGCTCCAAACGTTAGCCCAAGGCACAGATAATATATGCCTCTAGAATCATATGCTTGCCTAGGCTTTAGGGACCCGGGGATCTGGGTTCGTATTTGGACTCCAACACTTATTAGCTGTTAATTCTCTGGTAAGTCATGCAAACTCTCTCTCAGTTTCTCCATATCTAAAACAGGATTAATAAATATTTCTAAATCACTATAAAGATTAAGTTAGAATTAAACTGTGTACATCCTAGAATTATATTTATCTTAGTCACTAGATCCTGGTGCTGTACTCCACATATAGTAAATGCTCAATACATATATGTCTGGTGTGATTTAACAAATAGGTTCATTTAATGAACCTTTTTTTTTTTTTAATTTTAATTTTTTTTTTGTTAATTTTTATTTATTTATGATAGGCACACAGTGAGAGAGAGAGAAGCAGAGACACAGGCAGAGGGAGAAGCAGGCTCCATGCACCATGCACCGGGAGCCCGACGTGGGATTTGATCCCGGGTCTCCAGGATCACGCCCCGGGCCAAAGGCAGGCGCCAAACCGCTGCGCCACCCAGGGATCCCCCTTAATGAACCTTTTTATGCCTAAACCAGATTGGATTGAATTTCTGTTGCTGGCAACCAAAATAACAGCAAAACTGCTTCAACTCAAGAAACTGATAAGCACTTTTTCTCAGAATACTGACTGTTTGCTTTATCACCCCCTTCGCCTTGCTCATAAATTTACCTTAACCTCAACGCCAATTCCATATCTAGCTTTAAATAACTTTCCCATTTTCAGTGTCCATGTAAAAGGTTATCTGCTATAGTAAACTTTTTTTCTTTCCATCATCTTAATGTGATTTCCTTCTCTTTTGAATCTCTAAGTCCTCCTTATATTCTACTTTGTACTGCAGCTAAACTATGTGTGTCCCTGTACAGTAAATCAATATCTCTTTTGCTTCTCCCAGTTCTCCACCAAGAGATGTCATGAATTACCACTAGACTCTGTACAGAGTCCTGTGATTATACAGTCTATATAATACTGTAGTTGTGTCTTTGCTTGCTTATAGATTATTTCATTATTCTAATCAATTTATTTATCCCACTACTATAGCCTTGCCTGTGAATGGATGTTTAGAGATGGAAATTATCGTAGGAGACTAGAATATTTTCCAGAACGAGTACTGATGTTGTTTATCTCTATAAACCTCAAAAAACCCAGAAAACAAAACAAAACAAAAAACCCACAACAAAAAGCAATCACTATGGGCAGAAATTGCTAATTGGATTCCAATATCTTTTCTCCCTTCCACAGTGATAGGAAATAAATTTTCAGCAGTACAAAAGTCTGGCCAGACTAAAACTACATTTCTCAGCCTCCATTGTGAAGTAAGGCCATGTGATTGAGTTTTGTCCATCGGGTTGGCAAAATTGTCCTTTTGTAGTTCCCAAGAAGTTCCTTAAAAGACACCTTCATGTACTTTTTTATCCCTTGCTATTTACCCCTCCCTAATCCTGCTGTCTGAATGTGATGGCTGGAGACACAACTGTCATTGTAAGCCCATGAGACAAGCCTCTGGCAGAGTAGCAAACACAACAGAGCTGTGGTTCCTTCTTCAAGCAGAGCTCCTATATCATCCTGTACTGTCTATACAAAGTATCCACGCTGTGAAAGATGAATCGATAACTTTTTTTTCTTAAGTCACTATTATCCTCATAACTCACAAACTCATAGCAGGTGCTCAAAATTTTCTTCCTAAATTATCGTCAGACATAGTCCTTTTCCATATGTTCTTTTCATATTTCTTGGAAAAGTTCAGGGATAAAATGAAGATCTGGATTACCAATAGTCCTTTAGAAGAATGTAGCCAGGGAACACACCCAAGAAATAATTAAAACCGTGGTATTAGTCAAAAGAAAATGTATTTTCCACTATGAGATCAGTAGTATGCTATGGAGACAGAGAACAAAACTTTATCCCCCAGGAGTACATAGGCGACTGGGGTCTAAAGATACAGAGAGAAACAGAATCATCTCTGAGAGTGTTAGCCAATGGGATTCAGACTAAACACACTTGGAATAAGAGAGGGAAAACAAAATGTGGGTATTTTATTTTATTTTGTTTTGTTTTAATACCTATTCCCTATCACTTATTTAACTCATCCTCCCCACCCACCTTCCTCTGGTAGCCATTAGTTTGTTTTCTATAGTTAAGAATCTGTTTCTTGGTTTTCCCTCTCTACTTTTTCCCCTTTACTCCTTTGTTTTGTTTCCTCAATTCCACATACGAATGAAATGGTGTGACATTTGCCTTTCTCTGACTGACTTATTTTGCTTAGTATAATACTCTAGCTCCAACCACATCATTGCAAAAGGCAAGATATTATTCTTTTTTTATGGCTAAGTAATATTACTGTGTGTATGCCACTTCTTTATCCATTCACCAATTAATAGACATTTGCACTATTTCCATAATTTGACTATTGTTCATAATGTGGCTATAGACATCAGGGTACATGTATCCTTTTGAATTAGTATTTCTGTATTTTGGGGTAAATATATAGCAGTGTGATTATTGGATCACAGGGTAGTTCTATTTTTAACTTTTTGAGGAATCTCCATAGTGTTTTACAGAGTGGCCAAACAGGTTTGATTCCCACAAACAGTGCAAAAGGGTTCCTCTTTATTCACATCCTCAGCAACACCTGTTGTTTCTTTGTTGATTTTAGTCTTTCTGAGAGATGTGAGGTGACATATGATGTCACTGTATGTCTCCTTTGGATAAGTGTCTATTTATGTCCTCTTCCCATTTTTTAAATTGGATTATTCATTTCATGAATGCTGAGTTTTTTAAGTTCTTTATATATTTTTAATAATAACCCTTTATCAAATATGTCATTTGTAAATATCTTCTCCCATTCAGAAAATTGCATTTTAGTTTTGTTAATTATTTCCTTTGCTGTGCAGACACTTTTTATTTTGATGTAGTCCCCATAGTTTATTTTTGCTTTTGTTTCCCTTCCCTCAGGAGACATATCTAGTAAAAGTTGTTAGGGCTAATGTCAGAGAAGTTACAGCTTGTAATCCCTTCAAGGATTTTTGTAGGTTAGGTCACTCATTTAGGTCTTTTATCCATTTTGAGTTTATTTTTGTGTATGTTGAAGAAAATGGTCCAGTTTCATTCTTTTGCACGTTGCTGTCCAATTTTCCCAATACCGTTTGTTGAAGAGACTGTGCTTTTCCCATTAGTTATTCTCTACTACTTTGTCAAAGATTAAATAACCATATAGTTGTGGGTTCATTTCAGGGTTTCATATTTTGTTCCATTGCTCTGTGTGCCTATTTTGAGTCAAAATCATACTGTTTTGATCACTATAGCCTTGTAATATAACTTGAAGTCTGGAATTGTGATGTCTCCAGCTTTTTCTTCTTCAAGATTGTTTTAGTTACTTGGAGTCTTTTGTGATTCCATGCAAATTTTAGGATTGTTTGTTCTAGCTCTGTGACAAAACGCTATTGGTATTTGGATAGGGATTTCACTGAATATGTATATTGTTTCGGTTAGTATAGACATTTTGACAATATTTGTTCTTCAGATCTATGATCCATTTGTTCTTCAGATCATCTACAATTTCTTTAATCATGTCATCTGGAAATAGTGAAAGTTTTACTTCTTTCCTACTGATTTGGATGTCTTATTGCTCTGGCTAGGACTGCCAGTACTATGTAGAATGAAAGTGGTGAAAGTTGACATATCTGTCTTATTCCTGACTGTAGAGGAAAAGCTCCCCATTTTTCTTCATTTGGTATGATATTAGCTGTGGGCTTTTCATAAATGGGCTTTCATTATGTTGAAGCATGTTCCCTTTAAACCTACTCTGTTGGGAGCTTTTATCATGAATGGCTGTTGTACTTTGTCAAGTGCTTTTTCTGCATATATTGAAAGGATTGTATTGTTCTTATCTTTTCTTTTATTAATGTGATGATTGATTTGTGAATACTGAACCACCCTTGCAGCCCCAAGAATAGCTCCCATTTGATCATGGGGAATGATTTTTTTAATGTATTGTTCGATTCAGTTTGCCTATATTTTGTTGACGATTTTTACACCTATGTTCATCAGGGATTTTGGCCCATAGTTCTTTCTCTCTCTCTTTTGGTGTCTTTATGCGGGTTTGGTATCAGGGTAGTGCTGGCCTCCTAGGATGAATTTGGAAGTTTTCCTTCCCTTCAATTTTTGGGATAGTTTGAGAAGAATAGGTATTAACTCTTCCTTAAATGTTTGGTAGAATTTGCCTGTGAAGTCATCCAGTCCTAGACTTTTGTTTGTTGGGAGTTGTTTTTTTTTTTTTTTTTTTTTAATTACTAATTCAATTTTGTTGCTGATAATTGGTCTGTTCAGATTTCCTATTTCTTTCTGTTTCAGTTTTGGTAATTTATATGTTTCTAAGAATTTATCCATTTTTTCTTGGTTGTACAACTTGTTGGCATATAGTTTCATAATATTCTCTTATAATTATTTGTATTTCTATGATGCTGGTTGTTATTCCTCCTCTTTCATTTGCGATTTCATTTATTTGGGTGCTTTCTCTTTTCTTTTTGATAAGTTTGGCTAGAGGTTTATAAATTGTGTTTTTCAAAGAATTAGCTCCTGGCTTCATAAATCTGTTCTCTTGTTTTTTTAGTTTTTATATCACTTATTTCTGCTCTCATCTAGTCTTTATTATTTCCTTCCTTCTGCTGGCTTTAGGTTTCAATTGTTGTTCTTTTTCAAGCACTTTTAAGGTTAGGTTATTTATTTGAGACTTTTCTTGCTTCTTGAGGTAGGCCGGTATTACTCTATACTTCCCTCTTGGGACTGCTTTTGTAGCATCTCAAACTTTTTTTAAGATTTTATTTACTTATTCATGGAAGACACAGAGAGAGAGGCATAGACACAAGCAGAGGGAGAAACAGGCTCCCCGCAAGGAGCCTGATGCAGGACTCGATCCTGAGTGTCTAGGATCACATCCTGGGCCAAAGGTGGTACTAAACTGCTGAGCCACCCAGGCTGCCAGCATCTCAAACATTTTGGACTGTTGTTTTCATTTTCATTTGTTTCCATGTATTTTTTTATTATTATTTCTTCTTTGATTTCCTGATTGACCCATTCATTGCTTAGTAGCATGTTATTTAGCCTTCATATATTTCTGGTCTTTCCAGATTTTTTTCTTATGGTTGACTTCTAGTTTCTCAGTGCTAGAAGAGGTCAGAAAAGGTCCATGATGTAATTTCAATCTTTTGTATTTGGTAAGGCCTGTTTTGTGGCCTAGTATGTGATCTATTATAGAGACTGTTCCATGTGCACTTGAAAAGCCTGTGTATTCTGTTGCTTTAGGATAGAATGTTCTAAATATATCTTTAAGTCCATCTGGTCCAGTGTGTCATTCAAAGCCATTGTTTCCTGTTTATTTTCTGTAGAATATCTATCCAATGATGTAAGTAGGGTGTTAAAGTCCCCTACTATTACTCTGTTATTACCAATTAGTTCCTTTATTATTTTATTATTAGTTCCTTTATTAGTTTATTATTAATTGCTTTATATATTTTGGTGCTCCCATGTTGGGGGCATAAATATTTATCATTGTTAGATCTTGTTGGATTGTCCCTTTTATTATTATACAATGCCATTCTTTGTCTATTGTTACAGTCTTTGTTTTAAAAGTCTATTTTGTCCGACACAAGTATTGCTACACTGGCTTTCCTTTGACATTCATTTACATGACAAATGCTTCTTCATCACCACACTTTCAATCTGCAGGTGTTTTTTAGTCCAAAATGAGTCTCTTATAGGCAGCATATAGATATGTCTTGTTTTTTTATCCATCCTGATACTCTGTGTCTTTTGATCAGAGCATTCAATCCATTTATATTCAAAGCAAATATTTATAGACACATATTTATTGCCTGTTTATTACTTGTTTTGTCGTTGTTTCTGGAGATTTTCTCTGATCCTTTCTTGTCTTTCTCTCTTTCATATTATGCTGATTTTCTTTCATGATATATTTTGATTTTTTTCTTTTTCTTTGCATTTTTAGTAGTGGTTTTAATGTGGTCTTTTCTAGTTAAGTGCAAGTTTTAGGAGGGGATCTTTGAATGAGGAAAATGCAAGATACAGCATTAAGATCACCAGCATAGGCACACATGTTGCCCCTGTCTTTACTCATGTAGATACTTTTTGAGTCCTCATGGTATTCTTTGACACATATAGAGTCACCCTTCTTATTGTACTAACACCCAGGCAGCTACCTTCAACCATTTTAATATTCTGTAGGCAACTTACTTGCCATCTCTGAGGTAGATTATTCTGAGAAGTCACAGAATATAAGCAAACTTCCATATATAGGAATAAAGAAGGCATAGTTTAAGGAATATGACTAGACAGAGTTAGAAATATAGTCTAGAAAAGTGAATGGTGACACTGGCTTTATGGGATAGCAGTGTTTATGTCTTTGGAATCTACAAGGCAATTTTGGCATATTTCTGTATAGAGAGCAAGTTTAGACTAAAAAATCCTTCCCACTTTTTCTAATTCTTTCTTTCTCCATCATAGTGCATGTGGCTTACTCTCTATCCATTTGAGAAGCAATTTTGGCTTTGTAGATTCCCCCACTCCCAACTCCAGATAAGGCTGTTAAGTTTTTTATTTTGTCTCTAATAATTTTTAATAACTTCCTCTTGATCCTCAATGAGCTTATAATATAAGCTCAGTGCTTATAATGTAGATTTGGAAACACATATGTTATCTCTAATAAGTAAGAGTAAAACAATCATAAAAATATGTTTAAAATAAAGTGGAAATTTAAAAGAGCAAGAGGAGTCAAAAACAAGTAGTTTAGTCTCAAGGCAAAAGTAATTCATAAACTAAGAAAGCATTTGAAGAAGAAACAATATCAGAATGGATAAAGATTCTTGAAAGTGATATTTTTAAATATCAGGAAGTAATCTCAAATGGATAGAGAGTAAGCCACATGCAATATGATGGAGAAAGAAGAATTAGAAAAAATGGGAAGGATTTTTTTAGTCTGAACTTCCTCTCTATACAGAAATCTCCTTTTTTATCTATGGTCATCTGGCCCTTATTTAGAAATTTTAGGGGCAAAAAGGGGCATCTGTGTGGCTCAGTCAGTTAAGTGGCTGCCTTTGGCTTAGATCATGATCTTAAGGTTCTGGGATTGAGCCTGAGTTGGGCTCCCTGCTCAGTGAGGAGTCTGCTTCTCCCACTCCTTTTCCCCCTCCCCCTTACTTGTTCCCTTACCCTCTCTCTCAAATAAATCATAATAAAAAGCTTTTTACAAAAAGAAATTTTAGGGGTGAAACACTTCATCTTGTCACTTTTTTGGAGCAGTCTGTTTTGTTTTCCTATAATTCAAATCACTATGTAACAATGATGATAATAATGATAGTAATAATGATATCAATTAAATATGAGTACCTACAACTTGGTAGAATATAGATGTTTGGACTTTAGTGTTAGATAAGTCTGGTTTACATCTCAGTTCTTCTGCTTAGCTATGTATTCTTTTTCTAGTTGATTAATATCTCAGAACCTATCACATCAAGTATTAAATATAAATATATATACAATGACATTTCACTTATAGTGCTATATTTGGGTTAAATGAGATTATATATAAAAATGTAGCAGATTCTCTTTTTCTACTTTTCTTCAATTGTTGATTTCTCTTTTTCCACCTTTCTTCAAGTCCCTTTGTAAAATCTTTTGACATTATCTTTCTTTTAAATTCACCCCCAGTCTGTTTTCTAATACAAAGCTGATAATATGCAAATGAATTTTCTTTGTGCCTCTGCACAGGGCTGTAAGAGGTTTAAATAAAGACATCTTGTCATAGCCACTGCTTTCCAGACAACTAACCCATCAAGCCTCTGGCTCAGCTGGTAGCCATGATTTTGGGTAATTGTTTTATTCACTGGCACTGTTTTTAATAGCTTGTTACATGCTACAAGCAGAATCCATCCCAATAAATTTAAATGAAATACTTTATGAGAAGGCCAATAAATAGACAACAGCAAGCTAGTTCAAAATGATAATTAATATATTACTGACTCAATCACTAAAGTACGGCTTTTCATTCTAAAGACACTCTCTGGATTCTGCTTGGGAGTCCTAAGCATTTAATTAGAAACAACATAGGTTTAAAAGCATACATATCGTACAATAAAAAATAAAGAGTACTTTCAATATTAAGCTTTTTACTGCTACACTTGCTACACTTTCTACACTTTCTACACTTGTAGGTAGATAAGTGTTGATAGGTGCTGATAAATCATATCCAATAATCATTACAGTAGAACTTGTCTTCCTAGTGAAGACGACTTTACCTGTCAAGATTTAACTTAAACTCTGTCTCTGTTATAAAACATTCCTTGAACCCTTCTCACCTCCTGCCAGGTCAGATCTTACACTCTCTCCTTGATTACCAACGCCGTACTCCACTCAGACCTCTCTCATAGCACCTATAATGCGATGTGGGGTTTTTTGTTTACATTTTTGTCACCTACTGCTAGCTTATGATATCCATAAGGGAAAAAGGACAGTTTTAAATTCACTTAAAAAATTGTGACACCTAGAACAATTCTTATATATAGTAAGAATCTATATTCACATTAATACATTTTCTTTTTTTGGGGGGGGGGGGGACCACTTTTTATTAAAATGCTTCTGGAAGCGGGCATTTGGAATTGCATAGTTTGTTCAAATGGCAGTGGTCCAACACAAGCAGCTTGGAGCAAAAGCATGAAATCCAGAGCCAGCCTGTGGATCAGGAAGCCTGGCTAGGACTCCCCATGCGGTCTTGAGGGGTTCACAGCCTCGCTCTGACCTCGGCTTCTCCATCTACAGAATATGGCTGAAGGCTCGGGAGAGCTCTTGTTCTTAACTCCACGTCCTAGGATTGCCAAGAGCAGGGTTCTGGGCTCAGAATCCCCTTCCACTCCTTCCTCCTACCGGAGCCCTCTCCTTTACCTGCTTATCTGCTGATGATCCTAAGAGACTTAGGGGCCCCGCGGTAAACAGCGTCAGAAAACTATGAAACTCCCTATGCTAACAATGGAATCCCATTGGTGGGGGCGACCCCAAATAATTTATGTAAAAAATTGCTTTATGAACTCAAAATGCCTTAGGTTCTATCTTTCAAAAGTGAACTTAGAACACTCAGAGCCATTGTTGAAGGTACTGGGTCCTGCTAGACCAGACTCCCGGCTGGCATACTGTGGTTCTACCTATGAGCCTGGGTCAGGCTAACAGTGCCCACTGGGTGCTTGATACTGCCAGTTGCAGGTTCCCTGGAGTCCTGGGTGATGGTCACTAGAGAGAATGATTTTGTTCTGCAGTTTGGATCATTAAACTTCAGGAGGCTAGATCTGAGGCTCTGTAGAGAGCGTCTGTAATTTAAGATGGGAAAATAAGGGGGCCCTGTCTCCTGGTAAAACAAAAACACTGGAGGCTCCCTACTCTGGACGACCCAGAGCCCCCAATCCTCACTGAAAGCCAAAGCACATGAAATAGCCCTTCTGGGAATTTTACTTCTCACAGCCTGTCCCATAGGATTATTTAAGCCAGATTTGACTTGGATAAACTGTGGGATTTATTGCCTGGGGCTTCTGGGAAGTCAGAGGACAACAGGAGGGCCAGGCTCAAGTCCCCTCCCCAAGACCCATAGCCGCTCTGCCCTTCCTGTTCACCAGGTGGTGCTAGGACCTCAGGGTGCACCTCCTGCAGACCGATCCCGGCCTACCCTTTCTAGAGCTGGACCATGCAGAGCTGTCCACTAGAGGCCACATCTGGCCTGGCTGTCACTAGAGCAGGGAGGGGGAGATGGCACCATGACAGACACCACAATTTCCTTCCACTTCAGGCTGACCCAAGGTCTCTGGGTTGTCTCAGTAGCTATTTCCCTTCAGGGTCAGGGAATGCGGTGGTTACCATGGAAACCAAGGCCTGGAGTGAGCAAGAGCAGCATTCCTGCCTGTCCTTCTAGCTCACACTGTGAACTGGGTTTGATGCCAGAAAGGGGTCAGCTGCCCACCAGAGGGCAAGGGCTATCGTTCTGTTCGAGGGAAGGCCACTGGGAGAGGCCAGCCCCTGTCCTGCAGCCCCACCCAGCTGCTGAGTCTGGGATCCTCAGACTTAGGGGGCGCCCTCAGAAGATCTTGAAGCCCTTCAACAGAGTCAGGGTGGGTGCCTTGCGCTTGCTCTGGGCCCGGGATGACTTCACCATGACCAGCTTGGCCTGGGCCAGGGCAGGGATTTCCTTCAGACTGACGGTGGAAAGTGTGTTGAAGCTACAGCTGGCCAGACCATGCCGGGTGGTGAGTGGAGCCTCGTGGGGCAGGGCCCTCTCCTCACAGATGAACGGTCCAGGGCAGAGAATTCTCCAGCTCCCGCCACGCCTCCCACACCACCTCGTGGAAGACATGCACGTGCTCAAAGTCCAGGCAAGCGGAGACCTCGAAAAACAGGCCCCAGAACTTGCCCGCCAAGGCCGCACCCTCGGCCTTGGTGACCTGCCTGTACTGGGCCACGTCCAGCTTGTTGCCCAGCAGCAGGGCAGGGGAGCTGCGCTGTGTCTCCTTGGCATGCAAAGCAAGCAGGTCTGGGTAGCTGCTGCTGTCCTCGAAGCGCTGGCGGCTGTCCATGCTGTACACCACCAGGAAGGCCTGGGCCCGGTTCAGGCAGCCTCACAGTTCCGGGGGGTGTCCGGGTCTGCAGCATCCATGACCCTCAGGTGGCCAGGCTGGTAGGTCCACAGTCTCCTCGGAGCTGTAGGTGTCCTCCAAGTTGGGGTCATATTCGCTGATAAACCCCCTGGTCAGAAGCTTCACGGTGAGAGCGGACTTGCCCGCCCCGTGGCCCCCAGGATGGCCAGACTGACCTCGAGCGGCGCTCTGCGGCCCGCGCGGTCCCCAACACCGAGCGACACAGCTGACAGGGACTCGGTCCCGGAGGAGGGCCCCAAGCAGCGCGCCTGCCCGTCGGGGCCCTGCAGGGCGAGAGGCGGCTCCGGCCATCGGTGTCCCCCGGGCTGGCATCCAGCACCAGGCGGGCTGCCACATTAATACATTTTCATCTTTTCAAGTTAACAGGAATTATTGCTGATACCTGTCCCATTATGAAATATTGCTCTAGGGTAAGGTTGCCAAATTAATATAAAATGTGTGGTATAATATATCTAAGAGAGTCAAATTTGAATGTCAGATAAACAAAGCATAACAGTTCAGCAAAAAGCTATCCTAAAATTTACATTCAAATTTAATTGGGCATTCTGTATTTTTATTTGAAAAAATTGGTGATCCTATCTAGAGGCAGAGAAAACCTGTATGATATGAGAGAACAGTTTTAGATAACTTTTGGTGACATATTTAATTCAATTTCACCACAGAGGTGAAATTCATGGAGGATTTCCTAAATCCCTCTGCAATGGAAGGGAATGCTAAAGATACCTTTGCTTGACCCAAATAATCTATGCCAGTGCACTCCTTTTCAGAAGCTATAAGAATTGAGAAACAATCTCTAACCTGATTGATTTAATACAACATCAGTACAGTACTCTTATTCCAAATTTGAGCAAATAGACAAGCATGAAGGTGCAAACTAGGTAAATTTCTCTCTCTTCCATGGATCTAAATGACAAGTTTCTGTCTGTTCTACCACCAACCATCTTTCTCCACATCCGTGTCTCTTTTACTACAATTACTAGAAATTTTTGCAAATATTCAAATAAGTGCACAAAATACTAAAAAATTAACTTTATAACAACTATGTAGTTGTTATCAATAATAATTACCTTTCTCGATGTGGTTTATGTATACAATGGAATATTACTCAGCTATTAGAAACGACAAATACCCACCATTTGCTTCAACGTGGATGGAACTGGATGGTATTATGCTGAATGAAATAAGTCAATCAGAGAAGGACAAACATTTTATGGTCTCATTCATTTGAGGATTATAAAAAAATAGTGAAAGGGAATAAAGGAGAAAGGAGAAAAAATGAGTGGGAAATATCAGAAAGGGAGACAGAACATGAGAGACTCCTAACTCTGGGAAACGAACTGGGGGGGGGGTGGAAGGAGAGGTGGGCGGGGGGGTGGGGGTGACTGGGGGACGGGCACTGAGGGGGGCACTTGATGGGATGAGCCCTGGGTGTTATTCTATATGTTGGCAAATTGAACACCAATAAAAAATAAATGTATATAAAATAATAATAATGATAATTACCTTTCTCAAATTCATTTGGGAAAAGGAATTCATCACTTCAGGAGTCAGAAACTTCTATTTTGGAGAAGAATAATGGTTTAACAAGTTTCTCATTAATATTAGGCAGAATGTTGCCTTCCTGTAACTTTTATACATTACACCTAGTTATGGTTTTTGGAGCTACACACAGTGATTAAATGTTTCTCCCCACATGGCATCCCTGCAAATTGCTCCAGATATTTACTTTCTCTATGCACATATCCTAAAGTTTACTTTTCTATAACTCAAAGAGTTCTCTTCACCTCTTTCTAATACAGGAGAATTTGGAGATACTTCCATCTGTGTTTCCGTAGTATACTGGATCCATGAGAAACAGACCCTGTCTTGGCATCATTTTATCTTCATTTATCCACCAGAGTACTTGAGATATCATGAGGCCCAATAAATATTTGTAACATAATTTAATCAGCCTCTCTTGTCTTAGACCCTTAAATGTGAAAAGAGAATTCTATGAGTTGCACAAATCATGTGATCAGTTTTAATATTCATTCATTTACCCATTCATTTAACAAATATTTTTTGAGCACTTAAACTATCTTGCAAAAAGGGTTGTGTCTTGCTAAATACAGTGGTAATTAAGAGAGGCAAGGCTTCTGCCTCAAAAAGATGACAATTCTTATCGTTTGGACACTATGATTCTCCTAATGCAGTCAGATTTACAGGTACTTTTTAAGTTTGCAACATACTCTTGGTCATCTGAATCCAGAACTATTTTTCACATTGACTGCTTTAATCCAGGATCTCACATTCCTTACTCCATGAATTTTGTCTGATTTGCTCATTATTGTTGTATTTTAACCAAAATACTTAACCTGGCTTTGCATTTATGCTTACAGAACATTTTAGTTAGGAATCTCTTTCAAATCTTAGCCTGAAAAAATATGTTTAAAGTTTGAATACTTTAGCCATAATATTTCTATTTTTCCTTAGCAAATATTATCTTTGCCCTCTATGTCCTTCCATTAAACTGAAAAGTAAAACAAAACAAAACAAACAGAGCGTAGTATGTCCTCTCTTTTTATTCTCTATTTCCACGTTCTCTCTGTTCATTGAATTTTCCAAAGACAGACTCTCCTTTTGTGTATCTCTATCTTCCCTTTACACTACAGCATCATATTATACCTGAAAGTTTAAGTCAGACAATGTGAATTCAAATTCAGGCTCAGACTCTCTCTGTGTATCAGGAGTTGTATAACCTCTATGTCTGTGTTTCATTACATATGTAAAAGAGAGGATATTAACAGCATTAATTCATGAAGGTTCAATGGAATATTGTACAGTAAGTGCCAGCACAAGTTTCTGGTGTACAGTAGCAACTAAATATCTGCTAGGACTTTCCCTCTTCCTAAGTGCTTTCAATGTCAGCCCTCTCCACAAGGATCTGTATTTTAAATCATTATCAGAGAGAATTTACTTATGGTGTAGTGTATTACCCAACAGATCTTCCTCTGAGTCCCCCTCCCTAATTGCTTTCCATCATAGCTGAAGTTTGTATGATTCTTGTATGAAGTTTGTATGTAGGAAACTGGAGTGAAAAGTTAATCAAGTGCAATTGTGTCTGGAACAGTCTTTCAAGAGATTTCAATTTATCCCTGTTCTTGGTATATAAGATTTTGAGTTGCATAGAATTTGGTTTGAGAGATAGCCCTGTGAGATATTGTGAATTATAAAAAGAAACCTATATGTGGCCTTGCCCTGTTTGTAGCACAGAGTTCTAAAACGTTTGGAATTTCGTAAGTAATAAGACCTATACTGTCTTTTGGTATTCAGAACAAACCCTTCCACAATCACATTTAAATTGATGTTAATGAGATGACTTTTGGAAAGCACCTAAGGATGTAGGCTGGTTGCCAGGGGAACCAGCCTGTGATTCGAGGGTTAGAATTTTCAGCCCTGCGCCCTAACACTGGGGAAGGGAGAGGAGCTGAAAATTGAGTTCAATTACTAATAGCCAATGATTCAATCATTGGCTATATAAGAAGCCTCCATAAAAACATAAAAGGATGGGTTCAAAAGCTCCCTGGTGGGTAAACACCTGGAGATGCTGGGAGGGTAGCATTTCCAAAGAGGACATGGAAGCTCCATGTTCCTACCCACACACCTTATCCTATATATATCTTCCAACTAGCTGTTCTTGAGTTTTATTTACTCTTTTATAATAATCTGGTTATCTAGACAGTAAAATGTCTTCCTGAATTCTATGAGTCAATGGCAAATTAATTGAATGGTTGGAACCTCGGACCTAAAGCCGCTTGGTCACAAGCACAGGTGACAATCTGGGCTTGTGATTTGCATCTGAAGTTGAGTAAAGCAATAGTCTTGTAGGACTGAGCCCTTAACCTGTGGGATCTGACATTATCTGCAGGACACCAAGCTGGTGCTGCAGAATTGCCTGATGTATGGAAAGTCCAGAAATCTGGTATTAGAAAGTGAAACAGTGTTATAGTAGAATATGGAGAGTAGGGTACACACAGGAGCGTGTTTTCCACTACACTCTGCCATTTTAGCTATGCATATTGGCTTAGTGTCTAAATCTTAGTTTTGTTTTTAGTTTTTTTTTCCTCTAATAAAAGCCCTGGCAATATCAACTTTGTATGATGATTTGATGGTTAAATGATATGCTACATGCAAAGCGTTTGACAGTCTTCTTGATCACAGTTAAGTGTAGAGGCTGTTTTAGGCAACAGGTTTCAGGGATGGAAACCTGAGTAAGGTAAAAAGGCCTGCAGTGACCAACTGGCTGAATGCAAACAGGCTCATTCATTAGGTAGGTGACCCACCTCAGAATACCCATGAACACTAGCTGACCAGTGGGCTACGCACAACTGGGCACAGGTACCAAAAAAAAAAAAAAAAAAAAGGAATGCTATACATTCCCACACTTGGTCTCTTCCCCTTAACTCCAGCCCTTCACCACTGCCTCCTGGCAGTCTCTCTCTTGCTATCCTGCCTGGCTCCCTTGCAGCATCTTCCATAAACCTCTATCTCCTTTGTTCTGCTTCAGGTGAATTCGTTCACTACCTGTCCTTCCACCTGATCCCATCCCCCCACAGTAAATGCTTCCTAAATGTCTGTTTCTCCCAATTTCTGTCCTCCCACTCATTTTAAGCTTTTTCTTCTTCCAAGATAAAGTCCAACTATACCCTCCCTCTGCAAACACCACCTTGAACACCAGCACCATTTACTGCCCACACCTCATGACTGCATTTTAACAGTTTTCCTTTCTCACCTACACCCCATCTATACCTTTACTTTGGCAGTGGACTATCTGCTTTATATTTTTCTGTATTCTTACACGTTAATATTCCCCATAACATAGTAAGCCAAAACTTTGGTAGAGGCAGTTAGTCAATGTTTAATAATTCTTGCTCCCCTTCAGGGTATAATCACTGGCTATTCAATCAGGGGCTACAGTCCCACCACCTCGTATGTCTAGGCAGAGTCTTGTGATCAGTTCTAGCCAGTAAGATATGAGCTGAAGTGAACATATCACTCTGGCAAAAGGAGTTAAGGAGTAAGTTTGAATTGTTATAGTTTCTCCCTATCTCCTGGTTGAACAGAGAAGGCTCCTAGTATTGAGAAGAGAGTGGGTGCCTGAGTACTACCTGACTAGGAATGATGCATCAGACTGTGTTGAGGGAAAACCTTAGGTTGTCTTAAGCCACTAACAATTTAAAGGTTTTCTGTTTGTGCAGCCAGAATTACTTTTATTAATGCAGATGTCATGCATGCACTTTTCATATTATGGATACATGGTAGATGACGTCCCAGAGACATAATTTAACTTGTATTCACTCATGGAAAATGTGATTCTCTCTATCCATCAGAACCTTAATTTTATGGTAGAAAGATAATCTGGTAAGTACTTCATGTTATCCTCCTGGTGAGAACTCATCAACCTAAAGTACCTGGATAATTTTCAACAAATGTGCTTTGTGTGTTCTTGTTCCAGTCAGGATAACAGTTTCTTTCCAGGTCTTTTCCTTGCACTTGACACTTCAATATAGAATTGTTGTTGACCATGGTCTGTGTCTGTGGAAGAGTGTTGAAAGAAATCAGCTTGAATAGTTTAATGAATTTCCAAAAGGGGCCTATGCATGCACTCATTCTGAAGCAACCTTTGCCAGCCTGGCAGCTACAATATGAAAGAAGCCTAAGACTGCATCAAAATACCCAAGTTTTGATCCTGAGATTTTTACTCTCAACCTGGGGAACCTGGTGCATCACTAAGTTTCTGAGACTCAGTTTTTTCATGTGTAAAATTGGAATATGACTACCCATTAGAATTACTGAAATAGTTAAATAGGGTATTTGCCTTAGCAAATAGTCTAGCAAATAGCAATTTTTCAATGCATCTTAGCACTTTTTCCCCTTCACATAGTTATTGAGAAATAAAATGAGAAAACATAAGTATATCAGAATAATAAGCACACAGAATCCATTCACATGTTTATTCTTTTCTTCTTTGTGTTGAAAAGGGGTCCAAGTACAGAGTGCAGGTACTGTGCTTTATTCAAAACATGTCTAAAATCTGGAAGAAATGTAAGTTTAGGATCATTTTCCAAATGATCAAGGGACTGCAGGAATGTTTAATAAAATCTCCTCTCCACTGAACTTCAAAATACATTACATAAAGCATAATTCTAAGTGTTTTTTCCAATAATCATCACCTTATGAGAAAATGTACTAGTATATCAAAATTTTTTAAAATATAATTATAGCTTAGGAAAAATCTCATGATTAAGTCAGTGGACAAAAATTGTTTTAATTAATGAGGTTGGAATGAAGGAGAATTAAGTAATCACAGGCCTTTAACACCAGTAATTTTGTGTCTAGATCCTGCAGAGAAATTTTAAGTTAGTTCTCATGATTACACACAGTTGATTTGCTTTTTATCTATGCTACCACTATGCTGAGAAATATTTAGAAGAAGCTGTCATGGCCAAGACTATTATTCTAATATATTAGACCCCATAAACATGAATAGCTCGCAGTTACTATTAATTATGCATTGATTTCACAGAGATTGTCAAAATTTTCATGGTGAGAAAGCTTTTTTTCTCAAAACCACTAAAGAATCACATTTTCGCATGACTTTCTTTTTCTTCCTGAAGAGAAAAAAAAAACAAAAAACAGACATTGATACTAGAAACAAGCGAGGCTTTTGTCATTGGAGTTATTTTCCTTGTGCAAAGTATTCTCTTTAAATGTAGAAAAAATGATTTTCCCCCCAAATTTCCATTAGATTGATCAAGATAATTTCTTTTTTGAAATAAGAACAAAATAGTACAAATAATTGCATGCATTTTAAATCCACTGACAAACAATAGTATGTTTCCTGGAACACAATTAATAAGGATAATCAGTTAAGATAAGTAAATAATATATCCTTATGAAAGCATTACAAATACTGAATAAATTTCACTTCATAAAACCTGAAAGAGCTTATCTTGTCTCTGGATTATATGCAAGGAGTAATACCATCACTAGTTCTTGGCTGGTTTTATTGTCCTAAAGGGAAAAGAAAGAAAAGACAGGAAAAGAAAAGAAGAAAGGAAAACTAAAATTTTCAGTGTCCTCATTAATTTCTCAGTGTCCTCAACTATGCAATGGGATTATACCTCAAAGTCATGCTGTTTTGAGCAACAAATGAAGCAGTGTTTTCTTTTAAAATTTAACATGAGAGGCACATAGAATTTGCTATTATCACCATCATCATATAGTTAATATGTAGTCATATCTTAGACTCTGTATTTTAAAATTATAGACTCAAGATTCTCTTTGGTAACCTCCTACAGAAATGGCATCTACAGAATTATTATTAAGTAATTTCCTTTCTGAACAGGTATGTGTTAATCATACTCCCAAAAGACATTTGCAATCTAGTCTTTAAAAATAAAATAGCTCATAAATCAGTAAGGGAAAATAAATGATAACAAGCATAACAAGGTGTCTTATTCTTTATAAAGTGGCCTCACTTATATTTCACTTGATTCTAACAACCACCATGCAAAATCATTACTACCAAGCCTACTTTATTGATGGAGAATTAAAGATAATTGACTAGTTCTGATACACAGAGATAACAGATGGCATTGCCGAGCATTTACCTTGAGTTGCCTGACTCCAAAACTCTTGAATTCCATTTGTGAACACCACTGAAGAAGTATGAAAGGGTCCTAATCACTGCCAAGTTCTTGAAATGCCCTGTTTTATAAATGTCTTAAATCTGGACCATGCAGAGTAGAGAAATAGACATCTGGCAGACTGACTCTTCTCCGTAAAGTGCTCCAGAGTATGCTTAGTCAGGTATGGCAATACTAAAATAATGTGGTGGGGAGTCCTACGCGATCATCTCCTAGCTATCTACAAGGCCTAATTTAACCATTCATCCAGCAAAGATGTGAGAACCCTACAGGTTAGGGTCCAGGGAATGTAACTTTAAAAAGAAACTATTCCTACCTTTAAAATACTTGCAACCTTATGAAGAATCCAGACAAATACCCTGAACAATAGAATTTGATCACGAAGTTCAAGAGACTGAAAATGCAGACAAGGCCAATAGCCTGACTGCTCTTAAATTGACAACCAAATAGACACCAGATTGGGGTAAAGCCTGAGGGCCCAATGTAGTTATAACACATACGACTGACTACCCAAGGCTACTAGGATGGCAGGTTGCTAAATGGAAGTGCAGAAGTGTGTTAGTACAGAAATCAGAATGTTTTCTAGGAAAGATTTTGACCTTACCAAAAGAGACATACAAATAAAAACAGCAGAATAAAATATTAATCTCACATGCATTTACACGCATGCACAAACAAGCACACCTCTCTAACCTTACTAAGGTGAACAGTTTACATCTTAAAAAATATCCAGAGGCACGAACATGTAAAATACTTAGCAAGCAAAGAAAAGAAAAAAAAAAAAAACAACTGAAAAATGAACTGATTATTTTATGAAACCAAAATACACCTCCAGTTTTATATACGTCTTCAAAACATACATACGCAAAACACACAAAAGATGTGAAAATACAAAGCCAAAAGAAAGTAATGTTCCTTAAACAGACTCCCCTATTTTCTTTAAATATTTTATTTATTTATTTGAGAGAGAGTATACATATGCAAGGGAAGGGGCAGAGGAAGAGAGAGAGGCAGACTCTCTGCTGAGCAGAGAGCCCCACACAGCGGCTGGATCCCAAGACCCTGAGATCATGACCTGAGCTGAAGGCAGCCACTTAACCAACTGAGCCACCCAGGCAACCAAAAAATAATTCCTTATTAAGTGACAGATAGCTTTGACAGGCTATTATTCAACTGATTTATATGTTAAGTACCTCTAACATACAAAAAAATTAAACGATACTCCAAAAGTTACAGTCTTAAACTGTGACTTTTAGTCATGCCACATATTACATGGTAGGAACTGTGTTATCTGCCCTAAAGGTTTTATTAAAGAAAAACATACTAAATGCACATTCATTCATTCAATGAATTAATCAATACTTATTAAGCAGCTCCTTATGTGCCATTCACTCAAATGAAACCCTGGAGATACAATATACCTGGCCTTAGTCTAGTGAGGGGAGGCAGATATCAATCAAAGAATCATACATATAAATAAAAAGATTAAATATGTTATTACAAAAACATGTTACATTGTACTCTGCATTGTGTGATAATTCTAAAAATTAGAACAGTCTCTTCCAAGGAACAGTTAAGTGAGCCGCAATTGAAGAAAAGTTGGTTTCAGTTGATTAGAAGGTTGGGAAGATGACTTACTAAACCAGCATGAGCACACTCACATTCAAAGGAGTTAGAAAATGCAGTGTGTGTCCAACGCCTGGGTAGTATCAAAGAGCATGATGTGTGACAAGGCTGAAGGGATGGACAGGGGAAGGTAGATCTTGCAGGGTGTTTCAGGTCAAGTTAAGAATTTGCTCTTTCTTCCTAAGAGAAATCAGAAGCTTAAAAGTTTAATGTAAAGGAAGTAATATAACCAGATATGCTTTGCAAAAAAGATCATCCTAGATGCTGAGGGCAGGAGAGAGTGGATATAGTTGATCAGACAAGTTGTGGGAGCTTACATTAAGATGATGACAGTGAGGACAAAGAGAATGGCTAGACTAAAGAGATATTTTGAAACTAAATTCTATGAGCCATAATTGACAAATATCACCTAAAGGGGTGAGAGACAAAGATTTTTCAAATGTGACTGAATTCTTAGAATGTAAAAGGGAAAAAGATAATCATGGCATTCTTGGAAAATAATCAGATGGGGAGTCAGGGCAGGGTTGGATAGAGTGATTCTGAGTGTTAATTAAGCCATTTGAATTTGAGATTATGTGCTAGCTTTGGCCTCAGTTATATTGTGTCCCTCATGTTCAAGTTCTGCTACCTCATTTGTGAGATCCAGCACGAAATGTGCAGGCAGGCCCCTGCTAGAGGGTAGGCAAGTTTATCTCTCCTTCCCACGAGTCCACCACTTTAACCCAGGGTACCTAAAACCTCTCTCTGCTTCAATGTGCTCAGAATCCAGGTAAGGGGAGTGGTTATAAGGGCCATGGTGAAATCCTGCTGAATGTGCAATGGCACTGTTACGAAGTTCAAGAGTGCCTGCATCTTGCCTAGCCCAAGAAAAAGCAGGGTGTAAAAAAAATTAATTAATTAATTAATTAAAAAAAAAAAAGAAAATTCAGGGTGTGTGCCTGACTCTCAATCCTTATTTACATGGGCCCAAATCAGGGAGTGGCAGTGGCACAGCAGAACATTCACCTCCTATTCATGTGATCAAATAGTCTCCCTAGGTGGAGAGGTCAGCAGTTGCTGGGCAGAGGCAGAAAAAGGAAGCAAGACTGTGACCCTGGGTTCCAGGGAGCAGAAAGCAGGCAACAGAGAAGCCCATCCCAGGAAGGTGGAGAGGAGGTGGGAGGCAGTATCACTTATGAGCCAAAGACCCAATTCCTCAGGGAAATGTTCCATTATATCACCGGGATTCACTTACAAAACACAAATACAAAGACCAAATTATTAAGAATTTCAACATTGAGTTTCACATTCCACAGGAAAGGCCCTTCTTGCTAGCCTCTGAACACTACATTGGTCACATCCTCATGAAGCCAGCTCTGCTAACCTTGGCAATAAAGTGTTCTAAGCAGTAAGTAATAGAGAAACCAGGATTTTCTCTGAATGTGGAGTGTTTACATGTACTATGGTTTCTGAATTATTCTTATTTGAGTTAATCAACCAAACCTCCAAAAGTTCAGTTGATCCTAATTATATTCTCTTACATTTCTAATAATTCTTCTACTAAGTCAAAGGAAGGAAATATTTTTGAGTACTTACTATTATTATAAATAAGTTCATATTAAATCATCATATCTTCCTTCTAAAGTGATAGTTACCCCAATTTAATCATTAATTCAGTGACTTTTGAGTTACCAATAAATACATATTGAGTATCTACTAAATTTTGGACTCTGTGGCAGTAGTCTACACTGTGGCAGTAGTCTGTTCTTGCAATGTGCTGGTTACATAATTTCACTTAATCCTCACAATCACTCTGCAAAATCAGTATTTTTATCTCCATTTTTTTTCTGGTGATAGCATTTGATGACTATAAAGATTAAATTACTTGTTCCTGTTTTCACAACATCCAAGTATTAGAGGTATAACTTGAACTTGGATCTCTATGACTCTCACTTAAAAGTTTTCTTTCTTAGGTAATGCCATTTTTCTTTTTTAAAAAATAGTACACAAAAAAATCCTGCTGTTCGATCACTATGGGTACTTCCCCAACACATTCTCTTTAATTCTAATCTAGAGTAGTTTTCAATTTTGAGCAATCCTTCCAAGTGTGTTCATGTTAGCAGTTTTGATACATCTCATTGTCGTGATGGACAGTAAGAACAGGGGGATGTGGGGCTTCCACCATGTTTGGCTTCTTTATACACCTCTCTAACCAAAGTGGTCACATCAGTGGCTTTCAGTTACTTGCATTTTTTTGTTTTTATCATACTCATCTCTCAATCTGAATTAACTGCTCCTTTTGCTGATATGATTTATTTATTTATGTAGACTATTTTACTTTTAAATCTGTGCTGGCGAATGTCTTCAATACTTCCCTCACACTAGAATATAAGGAAAAGTAGGAGAGTTGTGCAAAAAAAGGGGGTATTTACTGAGTAATCACCATGCAAAGGTCTTTCCGTTCTTATTTCACTTAATCTTCACAACCACTCTATAAACTGGGTGTTATTAATCCCATTTTTCTCTGAAGAAACTTAGAGAAAATATGATATAATCAAATAATATCTATTTGGTCAACACATAACAGGTATCTACTTTTGTCAAGTATGGTGTTAGTCATTGAACTTAAGGGCAATTTATAAAAGAGATATAGCCTATGAGCAAGAAATCAGGCCCCAAATTCAAAGCTCTTCAGTATCAAAACACGTGCTCCTTCCAAAACAGAAGGGTTTTTTCAATTTTTACCATTACATAGCAAGTTGGCATACACATAATAGACATGCTATAAAGTGTTAACTTAATGATTATTGCCCTGACTCTGATTATTAAACAAAGAACACTTTCTTGATTTTTCAGAGGGTGAGTTCAGACTGAACTAGGACCGAAAAACTAATTGAACAGGCATTCTAACAGGGAGAAAATGCCAGCTGCCATTGTCCCTGGATGTCACTAGCTTCAGCACATTGCTAATGAGAGCTCTGTCATCTGTTTGATGACTATGTGCTCCCCTCAGTTTATGCACTTCTGTGGCCAGAGACTGTACCCCTAACACCAGCCAGCTGTCTCTGCAATTTATTCTGCTGATGATTAGGGAGTCTAAGCCAAAAAGTATGGTTGGATTCACTTAGAATCATACATTTCAACACGGAAAAGGCTTTAGAGATTATATAGTTCATCCTAATACTGCAGATCAGGAAACAGACAGAGGTTATGGGAACTTTTCAAAGACATACAGTCAAGTAGTAGCAGAGCCAAAGTTAGAACTTCTATGTCCTAGCTACTATATAAAAGCATAACAGGTATTTCACCACAAGGCAGGGTGTACTGTCCTCTGCATTTATTATTGTATAACTTTATCACGATAATCTATGACTAGACAATGATTTATAGTTTATAAAGTTCCGTGATCTTCACAGCAATTTGGGTATGGTTAGGGAAGCTACTACCATATCAATTTTCTAGATATGAAAACAGATCAAGTGACTTCCACCTGGTTAGAAGCATCACTAATGTTTGTGCCAGGGCCTTAATTCTCACCATCTGAATTTTTACCTATTGTTCTCTCAGTATATCATGTTCCTTCTCCAGGTAATATCTTTAAGTAATTGACAAGATTCCAGGATATTATTTTGAATTCTGTAAATCATTCTTCCAGATGTTAACTATAGTAATAATTCACACAGAATGAGAAATGTTTAGGAAGAGCTTGGTTCTAAAGCTGATACCGCCATTTATTACCTGTGTGGCCTTGGACAAATCACTTCTCTTTCCTTTTTATAATCTTTAAAATTGGAGTTAAAACATAAATGCTACACTTAACCCACAAGAGTCTTGGTAGATTCAAATAAAATGATCTGTGTGAATCCTATAAATGAGGTGGTTTGTAAATGCTGTAGGTAGAGAGATATTTGTAAATTCTCAGATATGAAAGGTCTAAGTAGGTGATGTTTATATTTTAATATTAACTTTATGTTTACAAAAATTAACTGTAACAATCATTTTTTCATACCTTAAAAGGGAGTGTATGTATATATAAACATACACATATCTTTTTCTAAGACTTTCTTACTGGTCTGGACCTAAATAGTTTCACAGCTTTTAATTTCTGGGTAGAAGCAAGAAAAAATGTGAGAGACAGAATTTAATACTATTCTGGTTGCCATAAAGTTATAATTGCTCACAAATAAGAAATGACTAACTACAATGTCACTTTAACAAATAAAAGGATGCACTGGATTTTTAAAATAGTACCTTGATAATGTTTTAAATCTATTTTAGATAGCCATTGCTTTAAATAATGTGATGAAAGAAAAGGAATAATAGTGTCACTTGATTGACATATGATTCTACACAATGAAAATAATCAAATCAAGAAGTAATCCATTTAATATTTATAACAGATATGCACTGACCTATATAATGATATATTAAATTCCTTAGATGATGCAAAAACTAGACATTAGATAATTAGAAATTATGACTTCCACTAAGAAGCCAATGATCTAGTTGGAGATAAGAGACTATTAGTCAAAAGAGAATAAGAAAATATTTGTTTATTTATACAACTAACAAAGATTTAATGATCAATTGTTTGCCAACAGTAATGCTTGTCCATGAGATGCCTCTAATTTAAGGAGGAAAAAAAAAGCAAGTGAAAAAATATTTGCCAAACAGACGAGTTTGGCAGTTTGATGTCGAGTTATAACAGAAGCATAACATTTGTTGAACAAAGGGAAGGTTGATTCAGTGTGTTTATGAAAGACAGAGAAACTTTCACAAATGGAAGATATCTGAGTTGATTTTTGAAGAATAATGATTTTTAACAGGTAGAGAAGAGGCAACAAAGGTATTTACAAATGAAGAAAAACGATGTGCAAATTCAAGGAAAGGTGAAGCAATACATAAGAAACATCAGTGGGTTTTGTTCTATATGTCTTCCTGGAATTTCCTTCTCTGAATTTCCTTCCCATCTTAATTTTTGGAGGAAGATATCTTCAATCTTTGGGACTCACTTCACACATCAACCTTTGAATACCTGATTTGAACTTAGTGTTTGTTCTTTTGCTAATAATACTTTGTCTCCATCTCTATAGCTGGTAGCATTGTATTAAATGCACCTACTTGTTTGTTCCACTAGTACATTAGAGTCTCAAATATATAAATAATCTCATTCACTTGATGCCCTAATTACTCACCACTGCTTTTGGAATATGGTGGTACTTCAAATACTGATTAAATAACATCTGAAAAAAATTAACTGTAACAATCATTTTTTTCATACATTTAAAAGGGAGTATTCTTTACTCCAAGTTAAAAATTCCATTCACACTAAGTACTTATATGGAGCCATCACATGAATTTCTAAAATCTAGGAAGGAATATGGAATTTTTTTCTCTCAGCTTCTCTACAGAGTTATGATTAACCAACTACAAGCCTCACCCTGAAGGAACAAGAAAATGTCTTAATGGGCTGAAGTTTTTCAAAAGAATTCTTAACAATCTACCATCCTTCACTTGTTATATCCTTTATCCAGTATGGTAGATTTCTCCAGCCAACCTCACCTGACAATAATATGACTTCGATTTAAAAATTATTATTATCTTTGGGTTCCACAGTTACCATGGCAATATCTTTCTTTCTCATCTATATCATTACGAAACTATATACATTTCAAAACTGAACAGAATCATTTTATTTTAAAGCCAGAGCTGTAAAACTGGTTCCCATCAATACAAAAGCAGTAATCCTGTCCTTAAAATTTACCATCAATGATAAATGAAACAACACAAGGTCTATAAACATCTCTATATATTTCTCAGAATAAAGTGTCCTTTTATTTCTATCATGTTGAGATCCTCGTTCTTTGATGTAGTAATGGGAGGAATATAAAATCAGAAAGGTTAAGAATCACTGTTCCAGAGCAATGTTATGGGTCCTCATGTGATTAGTATGTGACAACACAGAAACACGCATCTTCAAGTCCTTAGTTAAATATTTATTGAGCATCCGTTATCAAACTCATGGTGAGAAATAAAAGGAAAAATAATAGTTTCAGTCCTCCAATGTTCTTTATACTATCAAAAGACTAGGAAGATATTCAAAATTAACTTTCTCACCTATAAACATTTGATATGGAATAAATGTGATGATGATATGTGTCTACTGAATGAGAAGCTCCTCTGTTCAAGGCTCTGTGACTGGCAATTCTCACATTATCACAAATTTAAAACTACCTATAGGCAATAGCTTTCTCCACTTTACATTAGAATTCAGAGACTCAGAGAGTCTAAGCAAGTTGCCCTGTATCAAGCAACTGGTAAGAGCAAAATGATAATTACCTCTAGGGTCCTCCTGCCTGCTGTCTGTTTTTTTAAACATACTTTATTTATTCATGAGAGACACAGAGAGAGAGGCAGAGACACAGGCAGAGGGAGCACATGCACGAAGCCCGATGCAGGTCTTGATCCCGGGACTCCGGGATCATGCCCTGAGCCAAAGGCAGATGCTCAGCCCCTGAGCCACCCAGGCATCCCTGCCTGTTTTTATAAATAAAGTATTTTTTGGAAGACAGACACATTTATTCATTTATTTATTGTCTATGCTGCTTTTACACTAAAACAAATTTGCATAGTTGCAATAGAGACTATGTGGCTAGAAAGGCCTAAATTGTTTACTGTCTGGCCATATTAAAAAAAAATTGCTAACTCTGCTCTAGAGCATTCAATAGTGAACAGAAAAACAATGATTTATTTAGTACTGTTATGCTATCATGTTTATGCTTAGGGCACTATAAAGACTCGAAATGTAAGACCCTGAGTCCATTCTTAAAGGAGCCTACAATTTATCCAAATGGTAAAAAAACAAAAACAAAACCATAATAAGATGAGCACATAACCATTCTCTATCAGTTATTCACCCTCTTTATCCTCCTATAGGAAAAAAAATAAGTTTAAATAATACATAAAATAATTTTATTTTTAGCAGCCACACTATTTTAACCATGGGGAATCTGTCACACAGACCTTATAGCAGGCATAAATGTTTACAAACATTCATTTGGTTTTTTTCCTCACACACATTTAGATTATATTTCATAGCTTCTTTTGCAGTGTGATGTAGCCATGTGCCTGATATGAACGGAAATATTATCTATCATTCCGAGGCCAAGCTTTACAAGAGATGTACATGCTCTCTACATGCCTCCATGCTCCTTCCTCTGTCAGCTGGATGTAATAATAACAAGACCATAGAAGATCATGAAGCCAGAAGAAAACAGGTCTTTGCAAAGAAGACAACTGCTTATAGATCAGAAACATCCACCTCAGGCTGTTGTTTAAGCCACTACAACTTTTGGGTCTACCTATTATTGTAGAATATCCTATGCTAAATAATGGAAGAATTAGTACCTTGGAGTGGGATGTTGCTGTAACAAAAATATAAACTATGGCATTTGAAGGTGACAAGAAAATAACAATTAGAGCCTAGAATAATAGAGATCCATTTAATTTGATGATAAAATAGTTGGTGAAGCTCTTGCTTGTAATAACTTGAAAGGCAGACCAAGTGCTTAGAAGTCTGTAGTTCAAGGGGAGAGCGGTGAAAAAAGAAGAAATATTAGTGTGTATTAGAAGTTACTTCCCATGTTAAGACTTTAAACAAAAAGGATGAGCTCTGCTAAGAATTATTTGCTTTGAGAGGATAAATGGAAGGAAAGAGAGAATCCAGAAAATTTGGGTAGTTGCAGAGTTAGAAAAGTTCATTGTTTCTGGATTTAGTATAGGAGAAAATGAGATGAACAAATATTTTAAGGAATAGAAGTCTATTAATAATTCTAAATTGAACACAGGGAGTAAACCCTTTGACAAAAACCATTAAGAATAAGACAGAAAGGAGAGAGGGAGAGAGAGAGAATCAGAAAAGGGGGAACACAGAATTGAGGAAGCAGCAAAGAAATGTACAGATACGAGTTCTATGTTTAGGAAAGAAATTTGGTGGTGTTGACTGATTGTATGTTAACATGATAGTTATAGAAGTAAAAGGACTAACAGTCTCAAAAATTTTCAAGGGAATTCATATTGTCCCAAAAGTTCATGACTGATAATCGGTCCTCAGAAATCCTAATCCTCACTGACAAGTAAGCAGCCCAGAGAGTACTTTGCAAAACCCACTTCAGATCTCCAATGAGGATATTGAACAAAAAAGAACTTTCCAATTCAGAGCAGGAGTTATGCAGAACAATGACAATGGAATTACCTCAGAAAACAGATCCAGTTTCTACTTAAAGGACTTTTTCAACTGCAGAGTTTCTCACAAAATGTCAATAAGATTCCATCAATGGTGTGAACCAGTGACTGCTATGGTTTTCGTCTTCTTTCCTTTCAAAAAAAAGACTTTTTACTGTGGGTATCCTGTCCTGTATCTACAGTTGCATACTTTGAAGTGTGTGTGTGAGCACCCATGAATGTTTAAAGGTTTCTTAAGCACAAAAGCCCTCATGTGAACCTGAATGACAATTATGTACACTACCAAAAGCTCCTAGAGTTGGAACAAATAATCTTAAGATTTGTGTGGAATCAGAAAGGACCCCTAATAGCCAGGGGAATATTGAAAAAGAACACCAGAGTCGGGGGCATCTCAATGCCGGATTTCAAGTTGTACTACAAAGTTGTGGTCATCAAGACAGTGTGGTACTGGCACAAAAGCAGACACATAGATCAATGGAACAGAATAAAAAATCCAGGAATGGACCCTCAACTCTATGGTCAACTAATATTTGACAAAGCAAGAAAGACTATCCACTGGAAAAAGGACAGTCCCTTCAATAAATGGTGCTGGGAAAATTGGACATCCACATGCAGAAGAATGAAACTAGACCACTCTCTTGCACCATACACAAAGATAAACTCAAAATGGGTGAAAGGTCTCAATGTGAGACAAGAATCCATCAAAATCCCAGAGGAGAACACAGGCAACACCCTTTTTGAACGTGGCCACAGCAACTTCTTTTGAGATACATCTAGGAAGGAAAGGGAAACAAAAGCAAAAAGGAACTATTGGGACTTCATCAAGATAAAAGCTTCTGTACAGCAAAAGAAACAGTCAACAAAACTAAAAGACAATCTATAGAATGGGAGAAGATATTTGCAAAGACCTATGAGATAAAGGGCTAGTATCCAAGATCTATAAAGAACTTATTAAACTCTACAGCAAAGAAACAAACAATCCCATCATAAAATGGGCAAGAAATTTCACCAAAGAAGACAATGAACAGAAATTTCACCAAAGAAGACATACACAGGCCAACAAGCACATGAGAAAATGCTCCACATCACTTGCCATTAGGGAAATACAAATCAAAACCACAAGGAGATACCACCTCACACCAATGAGAATGGGGGAAATTAACAAGACAGGAAACAGCAAATGTTGGAGAGGATGTGGAGAAAGGGGAACCCTCTTGCACTGTTGGTGGGAATGTGACCTGGTACAGCCACTCTGGAAAACTGTGTGGTGGTTCCTCAAAGAGTTACAATAGAGCTACCCTACAGCCCAGAAAATTGCACTAATGGGAATTTATCCCAAAGATACAGATGAAGTGAAAAGCCGAGACACCTGCACCCCAATGTTTATAGCAGCAATGTCCACAATAGCCAAAGTGTGGAAGGAGCCTCGGTGTCCATCGAAAGATGAATGGATAAAGAAGATGTGGTTTATGTATACAATGGAATATTACTCAGCCATTAGAAATGACAAACACCCACCATTTGCTTCAACATGGATGGAACTGGAGGGTATTCTGCTGAGTGAAGTAAGTCAATCAGAGAAGGACAATCATTATACGGTTTCACTCATACAGGGAATATAAAAAATAGTGAAAGGGATTATAGGGGAAAGGAGAGAAAACGAGTGGGAAAAATCAGATGGTGACAAAACATGAGAGACTCCTAACTCTGGGAAATGAACAAGGGGTAGTGGAAGGGGAGGTGGGCAGGGGGATGGGGTGACTGGGTGACTGGGTGACAGGCACTGGGGGGGGCACTTGATGGAATGAGTACTGAGTGTTATACTATATGTTGGCAAATCGAACTCCAATAAAAATAGTAATAATATTAATTATTAATAATAAAGATATTAATAATGTTCACTTAAATTATGTTGAGTCAAATTACATTATATAGTGTTTATAATTTCATTATTAGCTCTTCATTGACAGTGGGATGGCATTTTCATATATTACTATACTTTGATGTCTCTTTCAATTTGTGATTTTGGTAAATTAATTTCACGTAACTTGCTATGAGTTGACTTTTCTGTAGAATAAAGAACTTACACACTCTAAAATGAATCTATTAGCTCAATGTGAATATGTTAGAATGCAGAGTTTGGCATTTTAAAATGTTAGATAATTTACACTCATTCAGAACCATATAATAAGCACCTTTGGAGTTATACAGAGTATGTAATATTAGGGGCAAAATCATGGGTTTTATGATGTCTAATCTAAATTATCTTATCCATGGAGTTTATATTAAAAGGGAGGGGGATGCCATTCTTTTGTGAGAAAACATATCAGATGAATACAGTCCCCTAAAATCATCATGGCAAAAGTCATAAAAGAGCCATTCCCTGATCTATCATATCGAATATAGCTTTACTGTTACAATTATCTTAAGTATAAGATAGTGAGATTCTTATCCTCAAGAGTATATCCTGACTACATGGTATATTATAGATGCTTGATAAATGCTACTGATTTTATCTAAATCTAAGTTATTTCAGCTTTGCTTGAAAACAAAGTATGATAAATTGTGTATGGTTTTATATACATACATACATATATATATATATATATATATATATAGCAAGAGTATGATAATAATGTCTATTATCCTATAGGAAAACCTAATTACTTCACTAATTAAGAGAAGGAAAGTGAGAGAGAGATGTTTATTTTTTTTAACTTAAAATGTAATAGCACGGTATGAAAAAAGTAAGCTAGATATAGCACAAATGAAAAGTTATAGGATTTAGTTCCACATGGACCTACAGGGGTGTGACCTGCAGTAAATTACTTAAAATCCCTAAACCTCAATTCCCTCATAAATAAACCAAATTGTAATTATTCTTGTAAATATAAAAATGTAAAAATGGTTAAGAAAATATATTTAACATAAATTATGTTTGAAATTGCAAATGTGCATCGTGAACATATAATTATGAAAAAGTCAGTTACCAAAAATCTAATGCATTTATGTAAAGGACTATTAATTAGCAAATGTGTAAGGCATACCTGCAAACATACACATACACATAGATAAATGTACACATATGCACATAGCAGGTAGATGTACACACTAGGCACATCCATAAGCACAAATAAAAATACTTATGTTCATGGATGCAATTGTTACTAAGAGAAATTCCTCCTAAAGAAGGAACTCTTACAAAATTATGTACTCTTCTATATAATTCTTAATTTCAATAAGGTTAAATATTATTTATATGGTAAGGTTTTCTGCTTTGATCAGTTACGCAAACAAATAAAATCCTCTTGCACTTATTAAATGCAAACATGTGGGTAGTGTTGGAGACACCTTCATTAGTGACGGCTTTGGCATCATGTAGCGCCTCTGCCAAGCAAGTATTCAGGCTCCCTCCAAAGAGGAGGTGCCCTTCCAGAAACTTCACTCCAACTACTACAGGTCTCTGGGACTGGCCGAGTTTCTCACTCCCATTCAAGAAGCAATAAGATTTCTGCTCTGATTAAGTATTTATTTTAGATACACTGGCTGTAATATTTTCAGACCTAGAATATTATAATCAGGCTTCATCTGTTCAACTTTTGTGGGATAATTGCTTTTGCTTAATTATGTCACACAAAGCTTTGTGACCTAAGGCAGATCATATTAAGTAATAAGAGGTAGCATTTGTTCTTGGTTCAAAGTGTTTTCTCTTTAATAACTCCTTCATTATCCTAACAGCATTTCCAATGCAGCAGACCCTATTATTTGCATTTAATAGAGGAGGGGATTGAGGCCCAGAATGGGGTCAAATGACCCAAAGTAATTTTTAGATAATTTGGCAGAGTCAAAATTCAACTCCCAGAGAGCCAAGAGATAAACTATTTTACTAGGAGAATAATCTTGATTTTTCTAACGATCAATTCATTTCAACTTTTTCACCTATAGAACTTTTGGGTTCAATGAAATAAATCAGCTAAGTAAAGTGCCCAACAGAATGTCAGCATGTGTTAACAACTCTATAATGTTGAGGAACACTATAATGTTAACATCAGTAGTGGTAGCATCAGTAGCAGTAGTAGAAACAATACCAGTAGTTGTACTGGTAGTAGGAGGGGAAGCTCCTAAGAGCTTGATTAGAGTCTCATCTTCTGTCCTAAATTTATTTCATTTGTAAGCTATGAAATGAAGAACAAAGATGTAAGTGATTCTGACTTAGAATATGTAATTACCTATTTAAAACAAAGCACTGGAATTGTCTTCATAAAAGGAAAGAAAATTTAAACAACTCTTCACATTGCTTTCTGCCTTAGGCATTTTAATGTGATTCTATTAATAGGAGACAAAATATGTCTTTCTAGAGATTATATCCCTATCTTAAAGCTCTCTCTAGTACCAATTTCAGTGTTTCATATAATCTTTTCATTTAACAATATCTTGAATATCTATGTGGTATGTGTATAAAGCAAAGCTTGGGTCCATGTGAAAACAGGAAGTTCCAAATGTTTTTTGTGAAATAAAGCTGTCAGTAACAAAGACAGCTTGTGGACTCTACTGTGGTATGGTCTACCTCATTTTTATACCTTTAAAATCCCTAGAGCTAAGAAGGAGGCAACCATGGCTATTGAAATTCTGAATCTCCCTACTTGCCTTCTACTCCTGCCAATGGTTTCTGAATAGTTATTTAACCAACCTGTTTCTTTAGAACCAGCACCAAGAAATATATACTCCTAACACTGAAAGACAGAAAGGACATATGTTTGGGGTCAGTTTCTTCAAATGAAGTTAATCACCTGCTTTTCAAGGTCAAGAAAGAGTTAAAATGCATGCTTTATGAAAATTCTTCTTACTGTGTTAAATGAACAGAAGCCTTCAAAAATGACAGAGAAGTATTTAAATTCTGAGCCATCACTTTGTTGCTGTGTAACCTTTATCAGTTGCTTTCCCTTCCTAAGCCTCAGTTTTTTTTTTATCCGCCAAATGGCCATTGATAGTATCAATCTTTCTTGATGGCCATGTAGCTTCAATATGTTGTAAGGAAAGCTCTTAGAATGTTGCTTCACTCAAGAGGAATTAGTTCTCTTCTACTTTGCCCATTTTCCTACTACACAGGGGTATGCTGAGAGAAGTCCGTCTTGACCAAATAACACCAATTAATAATATTAATAGCAGCTAATATGTATATAGTCCTCATATTCCAAACACTTTTCTATGCAATCCATTCAACCCTAATGTCAATCAGATGTGGCAATTTAGGCTGAGGAATTAAGTGCATTTCCCGAGATGACACAGACAGCAAATGAGATTGCTGAGGTTAGACCTTTGCAATCTGGCTATAGATACTACACTTTTCTGTATGTTACTATCAATAACAATATGGAAATATTGTTCCAGATACATCCCTTATGTCCAGGGCCTGTAAGGACTGAGAAACAGCAATGGAAAGGTAATGAATATGAGCTTTGTATACTGACCAGCTGTCTCCCAAAATGGACCTTTTCTCCCCATGCACATACCCTGCTATTGACATGTAAAGGCCCTGCAGAGGTCTTTTGCTCACTGAAGTGCAATGATCTAAATGCTGTTAGTTTTCCTTTTCTATTCCTAGCAGGTTTTGCTCCCAAGCAGGTCCCTGCTGTTCCCAAAATGGAATCTGTACTTCTGCAAGCCATTCTTGCCTAAACATTTTTCCTTTGAAGACTTGTTTGGGATCATATGAACTCTGGCATTATCTTTGAGATGGGATGCTGCTTCCTCCCCTTGACTACAGCTGTGGTGAGAAGCATGCTGGTTTTCTTTCCTAAACTCAAAGTACTCAGGCTGATCTTTTAGATTTCAGCACAATCAGGGAATCAACATCTAGAATTATAGACAGGGAAAAAAAAACAAACTCTTTCACTTCTAATGGGCCACTCCATTGTATCTCATTCAGGTATAATGCCATCTAGGGGACAGTTTTAATTAATTCAACAGTTGCAATAGTGGACAGTTTTGCTGAGGCAGAGTTTGGCTATAGTTCTGGATAATGTCTCCTAATCAATATATCCTGGATGGAGTGCCTAGAGTCACAGGACGAACCAGCTCTTGTTGAAAGAAACTGAAAAGAAATAGAACTTGGGAACCCAGGCAAGTGAAGATGGTACTCAGAGAAAATACCCTATTCCAAATGGTAAGCTATCTGGACACACAACTAAGCAAGAATGAATCTGAAACCTAAAGACAATGAAACAACAGAATATAGATTCTGAGGTTTGGCAAGAAACTGCTGCCCAGGTGAATTACACTGTCACATAATGCTAGTCTGGTAGGTTTGTCAGATTAAGCAAATAAAAATACAGGATGCTGGTTAAATTTGATTCTCATATAAACAATATGTTTATATTCTCATATAAACAATAATAATCTTTTAGCATAACCATGTCCCAAATATTGCACGGTATATAATTATACTCAATTTTTTTTAAATTTGAAATTAAAATTTAACTAGCTGTTCTGTGTTTGGACTTTACTCAAAACCCTCTGGAGAGTAGCATTTCTATGAAGGAATTCCTTCTCAGTATTTCTCAGTAAATTTATACATTTTTTTCTGGATCTCCCAAAAAAATCATGTGAAGATATTCAGAAAAATGGCAAAAATCTTTGTCAGTCTCTTGTAAGAATTAAAACAAGCAGCACAGTAACATTGTAAATTTGAAGGAATCCTTTAAGATCAGATTAAGAGCAAAAGTAGGATATGTTGTCACTCGGAGTTTAAGGTCAAGGTCAATAGGCTTGGAAAAGGGCAGGAATACAAAGGGAAAAAACTGTAATGTGTTGTGAGTGTGATCCTGTCTGCTGTTAATGATGGATCATTCCTGCAAACAAAATAAGTATTAATAACTTTACATGCATGACCTATTTTATATAAATCCTCAGTTGTGTTCCAGAAAAACAGTCAGTTTGGGAAGCAAATTATGTCAGTATACTGGCTTCTTTACCACACAATTCTGCGTAGTACTGTGTATCTTGGATATCCAAATGCATTATTTTTTAATACTACCCTATAGTGCCTGCTAATGCTTTGCAGTACTTAAATATTTGTTTAAGCTATAATTTCTTGTAAAAAGTAAATAAATAAATAAATAAATAAATAAATAAATAAATAAATAAATAAATAAAGATTATATCCATACTAATGATTAATGAGCCTCCAAGTGGGTCTCCAATGATCCTGTCCTCTTGGTATACACACTTTTGTATAATCCTTTCCTACAATGTACTAGAGTTTATCTGTGTGGTCAAGAGAAAAGGGCAGAAGGGGTGGTATGTCCCTTTCAAGTTATGCTCTCTCTGTCTCTTGTTCTTGCTCTAGTTCCCTCTTATCACCACATAATTCTGGGGGTAAACTACATGTGAGAAACCTTAAAGAGAGGTCCATGTGGTACCATGCAGGTCACAGATTCCTGATTCAGAAAGTAATGACTGTCAAAAATTCTGTCAAAGTTTTCCACTATTAGAAAATGAAAGAGAGGGATCCCTGTGTGGCGCAGCGGTTTGGCGCCTGCCTTTGGCCCAGGGCGCGATCCTGGAGACGCGGGATCGAATCCCACGTTGGGCTCCCGGTGCATGGAGCCTGCTTCTCCCTCTGCCTATGTCTCTGCCTCTCTCTCTCTCTCTCTCTGTGACTATCATAAATAAATAAAAATTAAAAAAAAAAAAAAAGAAAATGAAAGAGAAACACAGCTCAAACATTTCCTTACCAAATGAGAACTGGATAAGGAACCTTTGGTCTACAATGGTACGTGACTTCTTTGACTAGAGGTAGGGCTGGCTGATCAAATCTGGAGAATGGAGGAAAGGTTGTAAAAAGAGCAGATTAACTCAGTGCATAATTTTTTTCCCTAGATGCTATATCTAATGACATTTGTTTTATGATTTAGAATTTTCTTAGCATTTTTATTTCCACATAATATGACCAGACCCTGTGGTGCTTACTCTTGAGTGTCCACATTCCAGCAACTTCCCAAGAATTCTGCAGATCTGATAAATTATCCTAATCCCAATATCATGGAAGGAAACTCATGGACTTTGAAGTACAAGCACTGGTTTGAGTCAAGGTGCTAATCTTTATTAGTTATGCCACTTAAACACTTCTGTTTCTTAGCCTCATCATTTGTTAAATGGTGCTGATAATATTTCTCTTATTGGCTATGTGAGAACAGAAAAAAATGTAGTGAAACATCTGTTAAATAATTCCAATAAGAGAATCCCCAGTACTGTTACAGCATTTGATTATTTTATCTACAGTTCTGTGAAGTTAGTGCAACACATTTTTAATATAATATCTAAGTAAAACATTCACAATTTCACAAACTAAAAGTTATGCATTGCCTAGGTGAAGAAATACAACAGTTCTGGGCTGCCTGGGTGGCTCAGTCAGTTAAGTGTTCAACTTCTGATTTGGCTCAGGTCATGATCTCAGGGTCCTGAGATTGAGCTCTGCCTTGGATTCCGTGCTTATATGGAGTCTGCTTGAGATTTTCTCTCCTTCTCCCTCTGCCCCTCTCCCTGTTCATGCATGCTTTCTCACTCTCTTTCAAATAAATAAATAAAATCTTAAAAAAAAAAAAAATAGGGATGCCTGCCTGGGTGGTTCAGCAGTTGAGTGCCTGTCTTTGGTTCAGGGCGTGATCCTGGAGTCCCAGGATCCAGTCCCACATTGGGCTCCCTGCATGGAGCCTACTCCTTCCTCTACCTGTGTCTCTGCCTCTCTCTTTCTCTCTGTGTCTCTCATGAATAAATAAAATCTTTAAAAAATATATATGAGTTCCATCATCACCCCAGAAAGTTGCCCCACTCATGTTTTATTCTAATCATAAATTACATCAACCCCAAGATACCACCTATCATGATTCCTAATATATTGATTAATTCTGCCCGTTTTAAAACTTTATATCCACTTTCCAATTCCCCAAATCTGTTAATATGTTACATGACTAATGGGATTTAGCAGATGTGATTAAGTTAAGGGCTTTGAGATGGGGTAATTGTCCTTGGTTTGTTATTCAAGTTAGCCCAGTGTAATCACATAGGTCCTTACTTTCCTGGCTATGGTGAGGGAGAGACAGAGAAAGATATAGAGACACAGAGAGAAAAAGAGAGAAAGTTACAGAGAGAATGATAGGGACAGAGACAGATAGAGAGATATATGATAAGGGAAAAAGGATGAAAGAATCCAACATTGCTGGCTTTAAAAATGAAGGAAGCAGCAATGAGCTATAAGAATGCAGCACATTTCTAGAAGATATGAGTGGCATGGGAAGGCATTCTAACCTAGAGTCCAAAAGGAATAAGACATCTTTATTATTGCCCAAGGAAACTCCTTTGGATTTTTGATCTAAAGAATTGTAAGATAATAAATTTGTGTTGTTTTAAGCCACTATATTTATAGTACCTTGTTATAGCAGCAATAAAAAATACAGTTATATGACTAGTGCAAAGATTTGCTGAAGTCACAGGGTAAGTTTATACATAACTTTATTGAAAACTGTCGAACAGCTCCCAAAGTTGTTTTGCCAGTTTATACTTTTACTAAGAGTAAGTACATGAGAGTTCTAGTTCCTCCACATCCTCCTCATCATTTGGAAAATTCATTCTTCATTTCAGCTCCTCTGGTAAAATCATATCATGGTTTCATTTTGCATTTCTCCAATAACCAATGAAGGTAAAACTTTGTAAGTATATGAGGCATATAAGCATCCTATCTTGTGATGTGATAAGTCTTTCACCTATTTATCAGTGTATTATTTTCCTTATTCAATTCTGAGATTTCTAAAATATATTTCAAATATCAGTCATTTTCCACACATAATATCACCACAAATATCTTCATATCTTCTGTTTTGTCTTTCACTCTCTTGCTGGTTAATAGAGACAAAGGATAAGGTTAAGATTCTAAAACTCTTAGGGTACTATTTAATAAATCTTTTCCTATTCTAATATAAAGATAAAGATTTTCTCCTATGATTTCTTCTAAATCTTTTTTTCACCTTTTTTGCTTAGATATGCAATCTCTTCATAAGGCAAAAGTTTTAAATCTGGTAGAAATAAGAATAGTCAAGTGAGCTATAAAAAGCAAGAGAACACCTTGGATTTGGGTCTTCTGCCTTACTTGTCCACAAATACTGTATTTAATCTATGGACCTCATGATGTCTCCCTTGATATTCAAAAAATCAAATTGATCTTTCCCTCCCATAGACTCTTCAATTCTCAATATCACTCATGAAATGCATTTTGTAACAAGTGTTGACATCGTATGCATTTGTGCTTGCCTGCCCTGCTCATCTTAGCCCTTATATGAATAGCTGCTTCATTATTCATCGTTATGGGTCTCACAGAGTTAGCCCAGCATAAAACTGGTGGTGTTCATTACATGGCTGTTAAAAGGAAAGAAGAATAACCATTAATTCTTCTGCTTTACATCTACATTTTACACTGCAACAATGATATGCTGTATGACTCAAAAAAGTCATTAAAAAACCTTATTATAAATAACAGTCCTCAGGCATAAAAAATGATTTGAGAAGAAAAATCTCAAAAAAATCTTAAATTAAAAGAGATATTTTTAAGTGACAGAAAACCATCAGAATAGGCGTGCTAACATTTTACAGTTTTCTGTTCTCAGAAGGTTCATTCTTAGTTACTTGTACTTAAATTAAAGAGCATATCAAGTTAATGGAGCCTGTTATCTTGAACTACATTTTATGTTGTCAGCATCTTTAGTTCTCAATCCCTTTACAGACTCAGTCTGCCTTCAGAGAGCCATTTGTGTTGGCTAAAAGTGCCTTCCCAAGTATTCTTTCTCAATGGTTCTTTTTCAAGCTCAAGATAAGATGTGTTTCCCTGCTCTCTTGTGCCTTTAGTGTTTTTTCTCCCAAAATTACTGTTCCCATAACTGCATCATTTTCTATCATTCCTAATATACATTTATAACAGTGTTTTTCTAACATACTATTCATTGGCCATTGTCATACTTCATTAATTTGTTAAAGTCAACATTATAGCTATACAACATGATTAATTCAATTTACCATTTAGATTGATTTCATTCTACTCCTACACACATGCATTTTTGGTGTTTTAAGGATCCCTGCCCAATTACTCTTCCACTGGGATAGTAGAAAAAGCAAAAGACTTGAAGTGAGGTAGACATTGGTTTAAATAATTCTAGCTTTGCCATTTATAGCTTTTTTCCTTGGACAAAGTTACTTATTATCTCTTAAGCTCTGTTTATTTTTAAAATACAGGATTGTTACGAGGACTAAAAATGCAAAAGAAAAAAAAATGTGCAAAATGCATAGCACAATCTCTGCAAAATACTAGGGCCTCAAAAATGTTAGTTCCCTTTTCCTACCTGCAAAAACAAAGTTTAAAGGTAAATAAAGGATCGTGACTGACATGTGAAAATGTACAGGAGGCTAATAGGGAGCCAGTGAGGATTCTTGAGAAGCAGATTATTTTAATCAAATTTGAGAACAGAAAGGATACTCCAGTGACAGTGGAGGATAAACATGGAAAAATAAGATCTTTGGGGACTAAGCAGGTACCATCAGTGGGTAACGAAAGGAAATTATGGAGCAATGATGAGCTGGTGAATGCATGCATTTTCTATATATGTTGAAATTCTGATGATCACTATTAAAACTCCTTTAATTTTAATTTATTTAAGAAATTGCAAAGACCCAGAATAGAACAGCTGCTGCCATGGGAATAAAGAGACCAATCCCTATATGGACAAAAGGATATATACCAGAATAAATTAGTTGCTTTAAAATTTAAATATCATAAAAAGAATTTTATTGCAAATGCTTGCCAAGAGTTAGCTCTTCACATAAAAGAATCTAAAATACATCTTTTATTTAAATCCTGATTCATAAGTATTAGAAACACTTAGGTAATCATAAGTAAATATACATAGTTTCAAAAATATATTTAAATACATATTTGTATATTTAAGTGATTATAAATTACCTGTGTTAAAAATTATAGGCAAAGCACTTACTTTTAATTTCATCATGTGTTTTTTACTATGAAGATCGTTTTCATTTTTTCCAATGAGAATCACAATATTTCCCTACTAATCCTTGAAAAAAACAAGGCAGATGCACTAATGAATTTTCATGGTGGGAGAGATAATGCTATAATTATGAAGGTGTTGCATCTCACTCATAAAAGCAGGTTTAGAGTTAACCTGAGGGGTGAAATCCAGGTTTTGCCCATGTAAGGTCATTAAAGAGCTGATTTTACATGCTGAGAAGAGCTGTATTCTTTGACTGAAATCCAATTCAGTTTATGGAAATATTTCCCGAAATTATTCCTGGACTTTATAAATAACTACCATCAAATAAATAAATAAACGAATGGATGAATGGATGAATGAATGAATGAATAAATAAATAAATAAATAAATAAATAAATAAATAAATAAATACCATCTACTCAGAATCAACATTGTCAACTCACTTTACATACATTATTTGTAATCCTTACAACACTCCTGAAGGTAATTCTAACATATTCCTTATAGATGGTGAGATAAACGCATACACAATAAACAACTTGAACACATTCATAGTTAGTATGTGTGAAATGCACGGTTTAAAACCTGATCTAGAGGTGCCTGGAAGGCTCAGTTGGTTAAGCATCTGACTCTTGATCTCAACTCAGGTGTTGATCTCAGGATCATGAGTTCAAGCCTGAGTTAGGCTCTGGCTTAAACAAACAAACAAACAAAAACCTGATCTCTTTTTCTCACAAGCTGTGAGCTCTTGATATATCACGTGAACACTTCTGCTTTATTACTCACAAACATGATTTGATGGCTTGATATCAATGCCATAGTTTTCTGGCATAGACATGGATGCAGGGAAGCATGAGTCAGCCTTTTTCACTACCAAGGTCAGCCTTTTTCACTAGATGTAAAATATTTTCTCAAAATTTCACAATATACATAATAACAATTTTAGAATACCCATTGTCTATGACCCAGAAGCTCCATATTCTGTAATCAACATAAGGAAATAATCAAAGATGAATACAGTTGATTAATACTATATTGTGTATTTGCAAGTTGCTAAGAGAGAGATACTAAAAGTTTTCATCACAAGAAAAAAATTGTAACTGTGTGGTGATGGATGTTGTTAACTACACTTAATGTGGAGATCATTTCACAACATATACATGTATTGAATCATTATGTTGTACACCTAAAACTAATATAATGTGATATATCAATTATGTGTTAAAAAAAAAGAAATAAATACAAAGAATAGCATATAATTTTTTTAAGTAGACTCCATGTCCAGTGTGGATCCCACCATGAGACTTGAACTGGCGCTCCTGAGATCAAGAACTGAGCTGAGATCAAGAGTCAGACGCTTAACTAAGCCACTCAGGCACACCACATATAAACTTATTTAACATATTGCTATTTATAACTCAAAATGTTAGAAAGCAACCTATGCAGAGCAAAGTTAAGACAATTGTTCTATCACACATCTGTAGGATGTGGTATTCAAACAATTAAAAAAGAATATTTATAATTAATATATGAGGAAGTGATTATAGAATAATGTTATATGAAAAGAAATAGAAGGAAAAACTATATATATAAGATGGTAAACATTGTATGTCCATCCACAGCTCTGCATCTATTTATTCCTTCTTTCTTTTTCTTTCTGTCCATTAATCCTTCCTCTACCTATTATAAATATAATTGTTGTTTGTTAAAGATAATGACACTTTTTTTTTTGAGGGCTGAAACAATGGAAATTTATTTTGTCCCAAATGCGGACGTTGGGAAGTCCAAATCTAGTTTTGTTTTTTTGTTTTTTGTTGGAGTTCAATTTGCCAACATATAGCGTAACACCAATGCTCATCCCATCAAGTGCCCCCCTCAATGCCCCTCACCCAGTAACCCCCAGCCTCCGCCCACTTCCCTTTCTACCACCCCTTGTTCGTTTCCCAGAGTTAGGAGTCTCTCATGTTCTGCCTCCCTTTCTGATATTTCCCACTCATTTTTTCTCCTTTCCCCTTTATTCCCTTTCACTATTTTTTATATTCCCCAAATGAATGAGACCATATAATGTTTGCCCTTCTCTGATTGACTTATTTCACTCAGCAAATACCCTCCAGTTCCATCTACGTCGAAGCAAATGGTGGGTATTTGTCGTTTCTAATGGCTGAGTAATATTCCATTGTATACATAGACCACATCTTCTTTATCCATTCATCTTTGGATGGACACCGAGGCTCCTTCCACAGTTTGGCTATTGTGGACATTGCTGCTAGAAACATCGGGGTGCAGGTGTCCCAGGGTTCACTGCATCTGTATCCTTGAGGTAAATCCCCAGCAGTGCAGTTGCTGGGTCGTAGGGCAGGTCTATTTTTAACTCTTTGAGGAACCTCCACACAGATCTCCAGAGTGGCTGCACCAGTTCACATTCCCACCAACAGTGTAAGAGGGTTCCCCTTTTCTCCACATCCTCTCCAACAGTTGTTGTTTCCTGTCTTGTTAATTTTCCCCATTCTCACTGGTGTGAGGTGGTATCTCATTGTGGAGATACAAATCTCATTTGATTTGTATTTCCCTGATGGCAAGTAATGCAGAGCATTTTCTCATGTGCTTTTTGGCCATGTCAATGTCTTCCTCTGTGAGATTTCTGACACATTTTTTTTAAATAAAATTCTTATTTATAATTTCACTTTTGGGATCCCTGGGAGGCTCAGTGGTTGAGTACCTGCCTTCAGCTCCAGGGCATGATCCGGGACTCCAGGATTGAGTCCCATATCCGGCTTCCCACAGGAAACCTGCTTCTCTCTGTGTGTGTTTCTATGAATAAATAAATAAAATCTTTTTTAAAAAGTTTATAATTTCACCTTTCTTCTTTAAAAACATATTGTTTTTAGCTTTAAAATAAAATTCACAATACTTTTTAAAATAATAGCTTTTGCCTGTCGTGTTCCAAACAGCCTTTCTTTTCACAGTTTAGGGTTTTGGAGCCAGAACCTAGTTCAGATTTGGCCAAAGTGAAAACACTATTATCCTGATTTAGGCAAGAGGGTAAGAAGAATAGATGGGAAATCACAAAGCTGAAAAAGATTTGAAGGAAATAGATGATAGTAGATGGTAGGAATCTTCTTTGGTTTGAATAGATAACTCTTCTTGGAGGAATGGGGGTGAGGAATTGTCATTTTCAGATATTTATTCTATAACTAAATTAGGGTTAAGAGTATTGTGTTAAGGCCATAAAAGGAATAAAATAAAATTTAAAAGAGTTAAAAAAGAACCCCATGTACTTTATGCAGGGAATTGTTGCCACCAGTAGTAATTCCTATTTAAAATTTTTATCTCAGCCATTAGAAACAACGAATACCCACCATTTGCTTTGACGTGGATTTTACTGAAGGGTATTATGCGGAGTGAAGTAAGTGAGTCAGAGAAGGACAAACATTATATGGTTTCATTCATTCAGGGAATATAAAAAATAGTGAAAGGGATTAAAGGGGAAAGGGGAGAAAATGAGTGGGAAATATCTGTGAGGATGACAGAACATGACTCCTAACTCTGGGAAACGAACAAGGGGTAGTGGAAGGGGAGGTGGGTGGGGGGTTGGGGTGACTGGGGGATGGGCACTGGGGGGGCACTTGATAGAATGAGTACTGGGTGTTATACTGTATGTTGGCAAATTGAACTCCAATAAAAATAATAAAATTTTATAAGCTTTATTTTTATTCTTCATTTGTAAGAACTACGAGTTGTAGCAGTGATCTAAAATATGACCTACTTAGTTTACATGCATATAATATCGAATGGTACAATTCTTTTTTTTTAAGATTTTTTTTTTTAATTTACTCATGAAAGACACAGAGAGAGAGAGAGGGAGAGAGGCAGAGACACAGGCAGAAGGAGGAGCAGGCTCCATACAGGGAGCCCGATGTGGGATTCGATCCTGGAACGCCAGGATCACACCCTGGGCCAAAGGCAGGCAATAAACCACTGAGACACCCAGGGATCCCAAATTTCTTAATATAGTATACAATTTATAAAGGATTTTTTATTCTTGACAGGAGCAATAAAAAAGGGTAAGGACCTAAAATCTACTTGATAAACACCATAATATTTCAATAAAGAAAATTCCTGGCCTGCAGTACAGAAACCCACTAATACTTAATTCTAAACTATGGTAAACTGTGAATAATGATTCAGTGTGGTGCCAGAGCTATTTCAAAGGGACACAGTCATATGTATGCAGACCCAGCTTGTATGACCTCATGAGAGCCAAATGTGATATTTTCAGAGATATTGACAAATACAACCATCATTAAAAAGATAAATTCTATAAGCTTATAGCTAAATAATGTTAAAAACAAAAATAAGTACTCAAAAGTCATTAATTCTTAACTCTATTTCTATACTTCTATTCATTCATTTCATTCTTATCTAAACACTTGAAATTACTTATATCTGTTGCTTCTATATTCTGAAAATACCATGTAATGGTGTGCTACTACAAATCTCTTTCCAATTCCACTTTCAGTAAGGCCACTTTGGTAACTTGAAATCAATAATGGTAGTTATTCTATGGAAATAAGCCAGCAAATTCTAAATCAGAACTTCCATTCCCACTTTCACTGGAAATCTAGTTGTTAAATATTTATCAGCAACCACATAACATATTGTTTCTTCATGACGTCCACTTCCCACCCCCCAGGCATGTCCAAACACTATAGTTGTATTTGGATATCATCCACTTTTCTGCACACACATCATGGAAAAACAAAATGCAATCAGTCACAATCTATTTTACATTTATTGATTATTTGATAATAGGCTTACTGGTCTCCAGTGATATTGATGTGTAGAGGATAAAAGGACAAATAAAATATAGCTTCATAAACTGTCTCCTTCATTTGCTTCATTTGCTTCTCACGTAAACCATGGAAAGTAAACAAATCAGTTAGTATTGTGGGCAACTTAACCAATGAGAAATTCAAGACATGCCCAAGGTCACAGAGTGAGAAAATGTGGAGATAAAATAAAATCTAATATCCTACTCCTTAAACTCTATGTCCTGTGCCATTTGTGTTCTCTTCTACTATTAAAATTAAAAATAAAAAAAAAAAGTGCTTCTAAATTCCACCCAAAAGATTCCATGAAACTGTATCTAGATACCCTGAGCAGGAAAACTTCAAAGGCTATTATGCCAACTTTAAAATTACTGGCCTATTTTATGTAGTATAATCATACAGTGATTCTCTAACTGTGGATTCTCAACAATTCATAAAGCAATATAATATTACACTTGAGGTGTCAACCAGGATAGGTGGATTGACAGATGGCACACACACTGCTACCCCTGAATCTGTGCTCCAGGTACCTGGGACACTGATGAGCACAAGTAGTCTCTGGTTCAGAGTGAACAGCTATAAAATGAAAAGCTTTTTTTTTTTCAAAAGAAAAGACTTCTGAAAGAGATAAGAGGTATCTAATGAGGTGCAGGATGAGAGAGGTTGTAAGTATAGGAGGAGAATTACGGAAAAAATAATACTCCAGGGCACCTGGGTGGTGCAGTTGGTTAAGAGTCCAACTCTTGGTTTCAGCTCAGGTGATGATCTCAGTGTCGAAAGATCGAGCCTCAAGTTAGACTCTGTGTTCTGTGTAGAGTCTACTTAAGATTCTTTCACCTTCTCCCTCTGCCCCTCCCCCTGCTTGCTCTCAGTGTCTCTCTCTCTCTCTCTCTCTCTCTCTCTCAAATAAATAAATAAATCCTTAAAATAATGCTTTAAAGGCCAAAAACTCAGTCAGATTGATGATACAAAATGAGGAGGAGACTAATTTACTTTAAAAAATCTGAATCAATCTATGTTTTTATTTTTAAGAATGTTCCGATAAAGGTCAACTCAAAAGTTCTGAAAGCATAATTACTAAGTTAGTCCCAAACCAAATCTATTCAAATATATCCCAGATAATTTGGTATGAATTCATAAATACTACTGAAGGGTAAATGCAGCAAATAGGAAAGTCAAAATAAAGTAAAACCAGACTTGCTGTTCTTACTGTTTTAATCTTTCTTTATATGATCATTATATAAAACATTGACCATAAAATATACCATAGATTCTTTGGCTCAGTACTCATTATTAGAAACAGGTAGCCAATTTGTAGGGATGTAGGCCACATTATGAAATCAAATCATTTTATCAGCTTAAAAAGAGTGATTAATGACTCACATCTGTCTAATAAGAAGATGAGGTTTTTCTTCATGGACTCTCCAATAGTTTTCTGCCATTAAACAAAGAAGGAAGTGCACTTGGTTGCAAAGAGGAGGAAAATGGAGGAGATGTTCTAAGTAATGATGCCTTGTTGACTTGTCCTATTCAGCTCTCTCTTCTATCCCTACATTATCATACTCTTTTGGCTCCAAAATTCTGTTTCATAACCTAAAGAATATGTGGACCCCACTGGGATTATGCCAGAAATGAGCCAATATTAAGGTGGTTAGTATGCAGCATGTTTCAGCACGTGGTAGCAGAATGTGATGTTGTTCACTGCTATCCAAATAGGCAGCAAGCTTGCACAGCATAACGGTGAGACATAGACTTTGGAGCCTTCCAAAAGTTCAAAATAAGCTTGGCTTATTTGAACTTGTTTCCTCATCTGAAAAAGGGATTAATAAGTATACCTATTTTACAGCCATTTTATGAAGATTAAATTAACTAATACGTATAAAAGGCTCTAATTGTACCAGAATATAGTCAGGGTCATATAAAGTATATATTTATACATAAATATAACTGTATATATTTATATATATATATATATATATATAAATAGCAATTGGTATCATATAATTTTTATGTCATCATATAGAAGATATATAATCTGAGATATCTATAGATAGATAAATCGGTAGATAGAGATATATAGATCAGTCTAAAGTAATATAGAAATCACAGCAAACTAAATGGAGTTTCCAACCTGAATAAGACATAAATATTGTCATGTAATTTGCAGCAGCCATTTAATTTCATTGTGAAATTAATAGGAAAGTAAGAATCTAATGATATTGCCCATGTTTTTTAGAGACTGGTATTCTGACCTAAGGGTTATAGGGCCTACAGACCTCAGATGAGATCTATCCAACCTTTTAATATAAGATCATTGTATTAGTTATTAATTCTGCACAAAAAAAATCATCTAAAAAACTGAGTGATTTAAAACAGTAACTCTTTATTACTTCTCACAGGTTCTGTAGGTTAGAAATTTGAAAGCAATGTGATTGGGAAGTTCTGACTCAGGATCTCCTATTAGGTTACAATAATGAGAATGTCTCAGACAATCATCGGAGAGCCTGACTGGGTCTGGGGAACCCATTTTCAAGGTGGTTCACACACAAGGCTGGCAAATTGGTACAAGTGCCAGAAGGCTTCAATTCCTCTCTGGTGGCTACATGAGGGTGTTTCGGGTCATCAACCAGCTTCCCCACACAATGCAATCCAGGGTTCAAAAGGAAAGCTGCAATGCCTTTTAAACCCCAACCTTAGAAGTCAAAGTATCACTTTTGTCATAGGAGACCACACAAATGCATCAATGTCAGGAAGCAAGTGCTATTATAGGTTACTAGAGTCACAAGTTATAATCATTTGTCCTGAAGAGCTGACATGGTCCTTGGTCCACCAATCAGATCTATTGATACTGTAGGGTAATATACTCACTTCTTTAACAAACCTTTATTGAGAACTTATAATGTGTCAAATAAAGTGCTACATGCTTGTTTGCACAAACTGAAGATAACAAAACACTGGATACAAGAATATAAAGAAGTTTATGCTTTTAGTTTTTTTAAGTTTATGCTTTTATAACTCAGGAGAGCTGGTGATGCAAAATAGTTGACAGTGCCAATAAAAATAGACATCAAGTTCTCTCATGGCTTTGGTTAGGTTAAGTCAGTCCCGCAGATTTTGAGTGACTCTAAGTAAACTTATAAAGTTGGGTCTCTACATATAAGGAAAGAAACATTTCTTGCAATAGTGAGGATCCCACCAATTTGGAGATGTGTTCTGGAGTTTGGGCTAGAAAGACAGAAAACAACAACCAAGGTCATTACTAATCTAGAGAGAGTAACCACCAGGACTTAATTCATGGAGATGTAGTATGCATAAAGTGAAGGAAGGGGTGTTTATATTTTTAAGATTGGCGTAGGAAAGAGAAAATTAACTAGCCTAGTTTAATAAAGATGATTTTAAGATTATTTGCTTGGTTATACCTTAGGTAGTTGCCTTGATCAGGCAAGTACAGTTGCTGCTTGTGATTGGTTGCTACTAAATTTCATTTTCTTGGATTCGAGTGCATTGACTCTAGCTTAGGTTTTCCGTTGCTTACACAGGCCACCAAAGTATCAGAGCCACTGCAGTCGGGTCTCCTTATTTAAATAACAGTATATAAATCATGTAGATATTATGAATAGGTATGTTCCTTCCTTCAAAAAAAAGCTAAAACAATGAAGTCTGAGAGTACACCTTATGAGAATATAGCAGCTGAGCTTCTTTTGACAACCATGCCAATTCTCCGGGGCACTCAACAATACACACTGTTAGTGAAATAAAAATCCTCAGAAAATTTAAGTAGCATTAGTTTCATTTCCAATAAAAACTGAACTCTGTCAAACATCTCTTTCAAAATCTAGTAGGTGAGATAAACAAAAATTCTCCAAGTTCTCTGATACCATGTTTACTACCAAATTTAGACAAAGGAGAGAGGGTAAAGCCAATCAGACTTCAGCTTGGCTGTTAAATGGACTTGAACTACAATCATCTTCTTGTGAAACATATCATTAGCACATTTCAGCTGGGAAAGATACCTAATATCACTTCACAATTCTTTTTTTAATTACCTTTCTCTCTTCAAAATTCTAGTGAAATGATATTGCATTTACATATCTTTAATGATGTTTCAATCATCCATTATGAATATAGGCAATTTGCAACTTTTATTCAACATACTCAGTTGTGCACTGTTTATGAATTCTGATGTTTATTAGATAATTGACTAATTAAATCTTGTTTAGAACTGAATTATTTAAGCATGCCCCATAGACTCCATTTTTACTTCACTTAAATTCTAAAAGTCCTCAATGTTCTCTACTGTAAAACTTTGAATAAAGAACCCTCAGTCTTTAAGAGCTCTGAATTCCCACAAAGTTCACATAAATATTTCTTCTATTTTGCTAAAATCCTATAGATAAATATTCACAGTGGTAAGTTGTCATAGGATCTTTCAAGTCACTATAGGATCTATTAAGTCAAGTACTGGTTCATGAGATTACAATGGTCTGAGGTCAATTAAATGTTGCTTTCTGCCAAGCCATTATTCCAGAAGTTTCTGGCTCATTATTTAGAAATTCTTATATTTAGTTTTCTAAACACACAAAATATTATGACAATCAGTGTGGTTATGTAAAATATTTAGAAAGGTAAAAAAAAAAAAAAGAAGCTTGGAAGAAATAATCAAGTCTGAAATTTTTCTGGTTTCTTTGCTCCTGTTTTTACGGTATACAGCATTCCATATTTCTGTAAGTGTTAATGGGAATTTGTCAAGCTCTGATAACTAATTCCATATTTAAACAGATTTAATTATCCAATACACAGATGATTTTCTAAACTGTCCACATTGAGTTTGCTGAATAAATGTTACAAATGAACTATATAAATGATGATTGAAACATTTTAAAACACAAATGCAAACATTTTCATATCTTAAGAGAAAAAAAAAGTGAAATTGGAAACAATAATAGAATTTCTTAAAGGTTTTCCCTGGATTTTTGCCTACTGATTAAACTAATGACATCAAGGGACATCCCCAATGACTGCCTATCACGTAAGACCAGTCTTTTCTTAGAGACCAGATGAAACAGCTCTTGCATAGAGAAGACAAAATGTGTTCTTTGATTACTGTAACTTTAGGATTACATCAAAGTTTCATCTGAGGCTTTGAATCCTCTTAAGGTTAAACAAAGAGTTACATTTTCAAACAGTATTAGAATTTTAATTTTATGTAATATCTCTTATAAATGCCATTTTTCCACTAAATGCATCAAGATATAATAATTCTAGTCATCATAATCTCTTTAGTCATATAATGTTTAAATATTGATATCTCCCAGTAGATATCAGGAATACATTTTTGAAGGCATGTGGAAGAAGATCATAGAAAGAGACCTATCTATCTATCTATCATCTCTCTCTATATATATACATATATATATATCCATTTGAGTTCATTTTTATTCTAAAATGTGAAAAACAGGTGTATGATAAACCATTACTCCTGGGTATTCTTTGAGAATACAACTGGTTGCTTCAATTAGTTTGTAGATTTCAGTTTTTCCTTGCTTTTTATTTTTAATTTCATTTATAATTAATATTTTTTCCAGTTATTCATTACTACTAGATCTGGAAATCTTATAATTAAAGTGTTTTATACTTTCAGAATGCTTATCACAACATAAACAGATTTTATCATCCATATTAACATATATCAATTTTTTTTCAAATAAGATTTCTTGTTCTCATTCTATGACTTTTAAGTGATATGTTATTGAATATTCCCTTTACAAGGAACTTTATAAAACTGCAGTTGTTTATATCCAAATAACATATTTGTATTGATACCTTAGTGATGTCTTCACTGAAGTTTAGTAAGTCAATAGAATAAAATTCTACCTTACTTTGAAATTTATATTTTTGGTTCCCTTTTTTGATAATCCATAAAATATTTATTACTCTGTTAGCCCTTCACAAAATATAAAAGTAAACCACACATATCACCTACTCTTAAAAAGTTTATAGTGTAAAATGTAATGGCAAGTGTAATAATTCTCACATAAAAGAGAAAATATGTCTTATGAGATATAGAGACAGTCAATGGGAAACCATGTGACCTAATACTGCCTCTACTTGAGAAGATGAGAAGGTAACAATTCCAGAGTAAGTAGCTTTTGAGATGGAATGTCTTGGAAGTATATGGTTTAGATAGCAACATATAATGAAAGAAGGCATTTCAGGCAGAAGGAAGACAAATAATGAATTGGTATAAAGGCGGAAAATCACAAAGTAACACAGAAAAAAATTACTTCAGTCTAGCTGGATATTGTTAGATCTAAAATGGTGGTGTCTGAAAAAGCTTACTAGTTTCAATACAAACTATAATCAACCTTTCTCATTTTTGTGAACAAATTGTGGATTACTATCTATAAACCCTTCATGAAAGATGTCAATATAGTGAAAGAATGAATATGCAAATATAATATATAAATGCATATTAATAAAACATATATATGAACATATGCTAATTTGAATATATACATATTACATATTACTTCTATATATAATTTATAGTAAATCATTTGTGGGTCAGCAAGAGCAATTGAGGCATTAACTCCTAAGTGTATGGAAAATATCTCTGCAACACTAAAGCACTGTTGAACCCCCTTTTGAAACAGGCTGAAAGGAAACACACCAGCTTTCTTCCCTCTATAAAAACAGTATTACTCTTTATGGCAAATTTATTTCTGCCCTGTATAACTCTTGTGTTCATTTATATATTTGTTCCATAAGTGTTTCCTAAGTGTCTAAAACATTTATGGCATGGTGGTAAAAGTAGGGATTATTAAAATACACAAACATACTAAATATGTCTATTATTTTAAAATAGTTTGTAAAACATCTGGGAGAGAGAGGGAAAACAGGGATGAAAGAACTAACTTTAAAAAAATAGGAAAGAAGAAAGAAAGAAAGAAAGAAAGAAAGAAAGAAAGAAAGAAAGAGAAAGAAAGGAAGGAAGGAAGAAAGCAAGCTTTTATACAAATTCAATCATGAGTGCCTAACAGAGTCCAGTTTAAGAAACCATACATTCTGCCCTGGGGAGATGAAAATGAAGTCATACTTAAAAGACTGTACAGACACCAGTTATTTTAGTAGTAATTCTTGTATATTAATTCAGGCTTCAACAAGACATCTAGAAAACTTTATCATGCATACATATTCTTTAAGTATTTCTATTATCTTGATTTTTAAAATATTCTTAAGGTATTTTTCCCTTATAGTTCTTTCTTCTATCATCCTGTATTTCATATACCACATAGCCAGAGTACCCGACACCATTAGCTTTCCTGAAGGGATCAACAGCTGTATCTATTTGACAAAAATCAGAACAAATATTTGGATTTATTGAGGCCAAATAAAACATCTCTAAATTTTCTCTCTCCTTCTAGCTACCATGTACACACTGGTGCTCTAAGAAAATTCAGTGTAACCCTCTTTCTTAGGACCAAAATTTCATTTAAAATCCAATGATTTGGTTATAGTTGTGTCTCCATTTATGGCTCAAGCTCCTACTAGGAAATTCCAAGATTCTAAATGTAAATTGCTATGCCACAGATAAACAGGTTAGTATATTCCTGGTGGAATTCTCAGTAAAGCATATTACTCTTCTTTCTTCAGGTGTGATATTACATGTAAGAGAGGGGACTGAAGGTCATTCTGTAAAAGAATCTTCCACCAGAAAAACCCAATTTGATGGTTCTTTGATATTCTTAGTAAAATAGATAGGCATACATTTTTTTGACAACTGGTCAACATTCTAGGAGTCTTACTGCTATCAGTAGTATATATATTACTATAATTTATTAATGGCCAAGGAAGTGATGGGCACTGTAGTGGCTAGCTCTTAAGTATTACTAATCTACATTTTACAGACAAGGTAATTGAGATTCAGAGGCTTTAGATGACCAGCCTAAATTAGCAGCTGCCAGAGAGTAGGGGAGGGGATTCAGCACTAAGCTATAATTTTTTACATTGAGGTCAGTCAGTCAATTGGTGTCTCACGGTGCACCCCCATCGCACGAATCCTTTAGTTATTGTCTCTTCCTTCTTGAGTGTGTTACTGCTGAAAATCCATTTAACCAGGCACTGTGAGTAAGAAAATCAACAGTCTGGGACTTAAAATTCAAACGCATTGCCTACTCTGATTTATATAAAGTCTTTGAGTTTCCCTATACACTGAATGGAAGCAGTTCATGGAAACTGCTTTTGTGAGGAATAGGTTTTATAAGAATTTCATGTTAGGAAATAAAGTGAAAACTGAGGGTTTCTCACATGTTTGGGAAAATATTCTTCTTACAGGGAGCTTTATCCAAGTTGTCCACTATTGTGTAGGAAAGGTTCCAGTTATTCCTCCACATGTGGGATGGCAAAAGGCATCCACTCAAAGAGAACAGCATGTAAAAGGCCTGGATACATGAAAGGCTTTGTCCTATAAATGATGAAAGAACTAGTTTTCTACCCTGAAAAATGACGAATAGGTAGAGATATGGCTAAAAGGAAGCAGATCCATTTTGAAGGGTCTTTTCTGCCTATCTAAAAGGGGAGGATATCACATTAAATGTGTGTGTAAGAGAGAGAGAGAGAGAGAGAGAGAGAGAGTGTGTGTGTGTGTCTATGCTCAGAGATGGGCAATTCAGGCTTCTCAAGAATAGCATGGCCACATTTGCTCTATGGAGATTATATTAGAGTGGGAGGTGATTTGGAGAGGTATGCTATTATTGCAGGGATTAGGGAGATGGAAATAAAAATAGGATTGGGATACTTTACAGATCTATTTAATTTGTACTTAACAATGACCTTATAGCTTGCCAGTTCTAAAACCTAAACCAAACCAAACCCCCAAAAGTAATAATTTATTTGCTGTCTGTCAGAAAGTATGCTATTAGAAAAATTTGCTAAAAATTTATTTTCCTTTTTACCTCCAAGACGTCTTTTTATCCTTCTATGTCTCTCTTCTTTCCTGAAAGTGGCTCAAAAATCAGCATTAAACTTAGGATGTTATGTATGGCATTTATGCCATGAATTCACGCAGGACACTGAATGGATAAATGGGGAGTAGTCATCTGTTTGAGTTAACCATAGTTGCTAATAAGAGTCAACTGGTAGGAAATCTTCATTTAGAGAAGACAAATCCATACTATTCTGGAGATTTAAACTTCTCACTTTCTCAAAGAATTTCATTCAACATGTAAGTTGTTTTGGCCAAATAATTAGTATACCTTTTATGGCAAAATTCCATCTAAATTATGAAACTGGATTGTAATTGGTAAAATCAATTTCTTGAATAATGTCACAGGAGGATAAATATCTACCAAAGAAGAAAAAGAAAGAAAAATCTCATTCAATAGTCAAACTAGCCATGATTTTTTTTAAGATATAATAGCTTAGAGATGGGCAGTGAGCGTTAATTAAAACACAATAAACTAGCGCATAACTCTTTATAACAATATAATAGTACCCTCATAGCAAACATTTCCCTTTTACAGAGGCAATTTTACATCTTTGGTAAAGCCTCACTCAGAAATTTAATTCTAGAACCTCATTTTGCCATATGGCAGTTTACCATTTGACAACATAATTCATCTATGGAAAATAAGACCTTCTCTACATGTTCTAAGCCACTATCTCCATATGGTAAATGAAAAGCTTATTACATTGAAATCAGGGCATGTAGGATAAAAATAGTGACTACAGCATTAAAGTTCTGCTTGCTTCGAGAATTATACTGCCCCAGATGCATCTTTCACTGTTCTCCTGCCTTATGCTCCAGCCACTCCAACTATTTACATGTTCAAAATACACTCGTATTTGGCTTCTTACCTATGCACAAGCTGTTCCTTTCCTGAAACAATCCTTTCTTCAGTCCTTCCCCTTTGCTTAGCTAACTCCTATTCAACCTGAAGTTTTCATCCACTACTAACTGGGTTAGGTACAAATTTCATTCTTAGCACTGCATGTTATATCCAACATGGCAATTAATATTCATATTGTAATTCAAAGTATCTTGTTTTTCTCCCCTATCAGATGGAAACATCCCTGAATGTAGAGAAAAACTCTGATTTTTACTTCACACTTAGAGTGCATGGAATGACTAAATGTATAAATAAGTAATTGACAGGAATGAATGAATGAGTAGGTGAATACTAACTTAGGTAAGACTGCATTGTACTTATTATAGGCAACCTCATCTGACACTTAAATTGTGCCATCTACTGACAAAAATCCCTAAATATTCTTTATTGCCAGCCTACCCGAGTGCATAAGTAATAGGCCCTGGTATGTATTTCATTCAGTTAATTGTACCTTGCTAGATTAGAATCTTTGATCCAGATCATTGACACTCAAACTTTAATATGCATAGATATCACTTGAGTGAAAAAAATACTGAAAGTCCATATTTGTGGTTCTACCATTATAGATTCTAGCTAAATAGGTCTAAAACAGGATGAAGAATTATGACTTCTGGGATCCCTGGGTGGTGCAGCGGTTTGGCGCCTGCCTTTGGCCCAGGGCGCGATCCTGGAGACCCAGGATGGAATCCCACATCGGGCTCCCGGTGCATGGAGCCTGCTTCTCCCTCTGCCTGTGTCTCTGCCTCTCTCTCTCTCTCTCTCTCTCTCTCTCTGTGTGTGTGACTATCATAAATAAATAAAAATTTAAAAAAAGAATTATGACTTCTTAAAAAATATTTAAGATAAGTCTCATATAGGTGATTCAGGGACTGTATTTTGACAGACTTCTCCACTAAAAAAGAAAGGTGCTTGGTGGGACATATCCTGCCATGCATGAAGCCTTGTAAGTTTGAACTGTTGCTCTTTGAGGCCAGTATGAAGTATCTTTTAAAAAATAGTCTAGAATTTTCTAAGGACAAATATGAAAGGAAATTTTCTTTCCTCTTTTAAAATATACGTATTCCATCTCATTTTAATCCTCACAACAATAAATTCTTAGGTTCAAATCCTTATTTAAACTTTTGTAAAAAGAAAAGCAATTGATATTTTTTGTTCTTTAAAATGAGACAGCAGGCTCTTAAAGAGATTAAGGGACTTGAGAGAATTCAAAAAAGTAAGCGGTAAAACGGTAACCTGGAACACTTTAATTCCAGAATTTGTGTCCATTCTTCTTCCACCTTACTACATTGGATACCTGGGAAGCATAATGTGTTAACAACAACCTATCTGTCTAATGACAAGAATCCCAGAAACCCAGTTAGTTGTAATAGTCAAGGTAGTTGATTGTAGTAATCATAAAAAGGCCAAAAGGAATTAATTGATGATGAATCTGAGGAGCAGAGCTCTGAATTGTGCCAGACCCTGCACATGTGGGCTGTGGCCAATGAAGGCAAAAGTGCTTTGTGTGTCCAGTGAGACCATGTAAAGTAACTACTTGACACTGATCATGCATCAAACCTTGAGCTTACCAACAATGATCTCATCCTTGGTGATAAGACATTCTACTTGTCTTCAAAGTTTATAGTCTATTAAGGAAGAGATATGAGTAAATAAAATAAATTATCATGAACACAAAAATGGAGATCCTAGAGGAACTTTAGAGAGTTCACAAAATGATGCCAACCAGATAAACCAAGTTAACTCCATGGAGAAGATAGTGTCTAAACACAACTGGGATGGTAAAACACTCCACTTCATTCAAGTCTCAACTCTTGTAAAGCTGTGGGGCTTTCTGTCCAACAAACTCTCTCAGCAGGATTAAGCCAAGGATTCAATTTCATTTTAATTGTGTTAAATCCCAGAAGACTCGAAAAATTGCAAATGCAGTCCCTGTGGTGAAAGACTGTACCAGTATCCTCTTCATGCTTAACTGAAGCAGATATAAAACCCACTAATTAACAGAGGCAAAAAGAATAATTTAAGTTTTTATTTAATTGAAAGCTCATAACTTACAACACAACAATTACTTAATTAGATCATTCTTATATTAATCTCTCTCCCTATGCTTCTATTCTTGTGTTTAATTTCCATCAAGTTAGCTCACCATACCTTGGGATTTAATAAAGTTTTCTTAACTCATTTTTGTATAGACAACCGTTGTTCTACACATTCAGGAAGTGTGTTCTACAGAATCTATCTTGAGTACCCATTATATAGATAGAGAAGAAATAGCTGAAAAATAATTATATAAGAGTAAAAGGATGATTTCAATTTTTTTGACCCTTCTTTCTTCTTCCAAAATTTTCTATCCCCAAACTCTCAGCTCTGAGAGTGGATTTGGAAGTTATTTGAATTCTCATTGTTGTAAAATATGACAATACTCTCTGACAGAGGGACGGCATCTTTGTTCATAATATTAGAAATAGATACAGAGTTATCTTTAGTGATCTTTGCACCAAGGTTATGACTATGGCCTCTGTTCCAAAGATAAGGAATTTCTCTAAAACACATAACACATACACTAACTCTTCTGTCATTTGATTCAGAATGCTCTCCTATATATTTGGTGTTGATTTTCCTTATTCTTTACCAAATGATAGCATTGCTGTGTATACATGACTAGGATTGCATGGGGGGGGTGTGGAGCTGGACTGTGGAAGAATTGGGTAAGGAGTCCTTTTCAATTTTAAGTTTACTACCAAGTTTAAATTATATCACATAATTTATATTATAAAATAATGCAGCAACACAATAGAAAATCTGGGAAGTGTAATATGAAAAACAAATAGGCTTACCACTGTAACCCAAGGAGTCACAATTTTTATGTTTTTTAATAATATCTCACTGATTAATCACACCATTATCACTTTGTAGCATAAGCATTTATCCATGTCTCCTGCAGAACTTTTTTCACTCACATCTTCTATCTCTCTACATCCATGCCTTTCTTTATTTCTCTTTCTCTCTCTCCTGCATCTTCAGTCTTTTCTTTGTCAATCTCCACTTCATTCATTATTGTTCAGTTTACCATTATTTGGTTTTGGGCCTCAATCCTCTACTGAAATCATTCAAAGGCCAAAAATGACTTCATACTTTCATAAATGCAATGGATACTGGCAGTTCTTATCCTTATCTTAATTTATTTTAGGGATGAAACAGAAGATAGGGATGGTTAGGCAAAATGTTATTAGAATCAGGAGCAAGGAGTATAATGGAACATGTTAGAAATCTTGAGATGACATAGTTTAAATGTTCTAAACTGTCTGCATTTTTGCACTATGATTCTTTTTTTCAGACTGAAGAGTTACGGAGTCAGGAACAGAGAAAATGACCATGCAGATATGATAGAATAAAGTTGGCCTGTTCTTCATTCTTTGTCTTTTGGACTTGAAAGCTTAGGACTAGTAGTACTATAAACAACAGCCTCATTTTTTTGTCTCAGACTCATGGTCTCTCCCCTAGTTCGGGCCCCATTAGTAAGCTATGTTAACAATTGCAATATCTTCTAACCTAGTCTCCAGACAATTCTCTCACTAACCGAAGCTCACAATCATGAGAATGGTCTTTCACATGCAGAAGTGCTATATCTAAAATGGCCAACGTTTTATCACTTCAACACAACTGTGGTTATAATTTCGTGGTGTTTTGCTTTACATAATTGTACTTCTATTACATAGATTAGTATTTGCCCTATTATTATCACTTTGCATTAGTATAAGCATTCCCCCAAGGTTCCCAAGAATGCAGGAATAGGAAAGACTTACCAGAGAACTTAAATGAGTGTTGTTTCAATGCTATCAGAACCCTTATTTTAGAAACTCAGTAATTACAAGGTACAGAAAATGGATATTAATAACTCAGATCATGCACTGTGGAGCCAGACTTCCAGGATTCAAATCTTGCCTCAAACTACCTACTTTGTGACTTAACAAGCAATTTGACTCTCCTGTACCACAATATCTATATTGAAGAAGATACGATATTTATGGTTATTGTGAAGATTAGGTAACGTATTACTGGTAAGCAATGTAGGTGTCTAAAACAGTGTCTGGCACAGGGTAAGACATAGTTACTAACTATATATAATAACACATACATATACATATATTATAAACATATAATATTACAGCATCTATATGTATTACACATATATATGTATGATGCAAGTAACATTATTGTATCTGGAAAACATGAAAAAAACACACACATTACATTTTATGGGAGGAAGCAATTTGGTATAGTATAACAAATAAGGACTGGATTTCAGACCTCATATCTAATTTAGTCCTAATAATAGTTATTGTGTAACTTTGGGCAAATCTCCCTAACTAATTACAATATCAATTATATTCTACAGATTTCATGGATGAGGAAACTAAGGTTTACAGAGCCTCTTGACGAATGTTTCACAAATGGAAAATGAAGCCAAGGACTCAAAGGCATTATCCTTTAACATTGCTGCCTCTGTAAAATACATGTTTGAGTCAAGTCATCTTAAATGAACATCAACTACACAATAATGTAAAATAGCAACTTCAACTATGAGTAAATGAATATGGTTGTCCTACTCAATTAAAATTTATTAAGTGAAACTTTATTTAACTCTTTTTTAATATAGACACTCCTGTTAACAACATAAAATCATGTCTGCTGAGAAAAAAATACTATCCTTTCTGTTACTGTGAAATTCATTTTTCTTTCTCTATTTCTTAACACAGTGCCAAAAATCATAGACATTTAAGGATTGTTCTTTTTTTCTATCTTCCTGCTTGTTTGACTGTGATGGAAAATATATAATGAAAACCTTTTTACTGTCAAGAACTGTTCCAGTGTATTCAGAAGCTCTGTTAGTAACAATAGATATCTTTATGTCAAAATTACCTTTATCGAGATACTTCCTCTTTCTTCTTTGATTCAAAAGCATGTTTTACAATAGCAGCACCATGCCTACATTAAGCATAAACTTCAGGAAGTACAACTGAATAGCATAATATGTTCAGTGCCAAAGTTCACACTTTCTTGAACCTTAGAAATATCACCCTCCCTTGCAGGTTTCAAAAAGTGTCTCTTTACCAGGAATATAACAAAGCTTCAAAGGTTCCAGAGTCAGGCTCCAGGCTCCTGTAATTGGAGGGTGGATATCTTCTCACTGAAAACAGTGCCCAAAATAGAACAGAAATAAGCCAGATGGTCCTGACTAGAAACTCAATGAGAAAGCTTATATATTAATAAATCCCCAGTTATGAATTAAAGATAAACATTATTTAATGTAGAAATATCATTACAGTCCAAGGAGAACTGATGAAACTAGAAACAACTTCAGAAATATTTAAGCCAAGTGTTTCTATTTTAATCAAGGAAACTGAAGTCCAGAGAGGTTAATGAGGTACTGTCTTGCAGCAGATTCAGGGAAAAACAGAAACTGGAACTCAGTAGTTCAGATTCTTATTACAATGTAACTAAATACATGTTTTTCATAATCTGCCATTTAGCATGTAAAACTAATATCATGCCAGCCTACCAGAAATTGCCATCCTATTGATATTAGACATTTTGCTCTGCTTTTATTTTTAGGTGAACTAAAATGGAGCATTCATGAACACTTTATTGCACATCAAGCTGTTAAAAATGTATGTTCAAGCTAAAGCTGAAGTGGGAGAAACTGTGTCGGTGATGCTAACAGGGAAACTGTCATGTCACTACAGGAAAGGATTAACATTTTCAAATCTAAAAGTAAGCAAAAAGTGACTTTTCCTGCTTAGTAGTTTAAAGGTCTCTCTTCTTGGTGCAAGTAGTAAGGATGCAACCACCAGAAAGAGAACTAATTCCACGTAGGGAACTTGAAGATCTCTTGGATCAGGGATTGAGAGCTATGACATCCTGAGTCACAAATTTCTCAGATTAGTTTACAAGAAAGCAAAGCAAAGACTGTATAAAAATCACATTGCAGACTGAGAATATCAATACTGCACTTGGGACAAGTGAATAAAGACAGATACATTGTGTCGTAAAGACTTCACCATGAGAATATAAAATCCAGCTAAAAATCTGATGATGTGAAATGGCAGCAATATGTCATTAGCAGAAAAAACAGATTGAACCAACACAAATATATTATTCCACTGGCCAAACAGGTTGCAAATTATTCCCAGCTGGTTCCTTTGCTTTAGGAACCAAAGAATGATAGTTATCATTCGTTAGAACCTGAGAGCCATTAAGTATGGTTAAAATTAAAACCATTAAAATTGCATAGGTGTGCATTAATAAATGCAATTTTTGTGGAAGTAGATTTTTCAATTTTTGGGTTAGTCATTTAAAAAATTACCTGTAATCTTCATAACTACATGAGTTTAAAACATTCACGTTGGGGCACCTGAATGGCTCAGTCAGTTAAGTGTCCAACTCTTGATTTCGGCGCATGTCATGATCTCAGGCTCATGAGATCAAGCCCCAGTCAGGCGCCACACTCACTGTGAAGTCTAGTTGGGATTTTCTCTCTCCCTCTTCCTCTGCCCCTCCCCTATACTCTAAATAAATAAAGAAACCATTAAATAAATAAAATCTTGAAAAAAATATCCATGTCACCCCTTGATGTTAAAGATATACAGATATCAAGACTGGGTAGATCTTATCTCTACAGAAACATACACACAAATGCAAAAAAAGAAACCCCACTTAAGATAGCAGAACTCTATGCTATATATCATAAACATACACAATGCATATACACACATACAACCATTCTATGAATTCCATCTGGGAGTCCTCTATATTACTGTAAAATTAGAAAATCAGAGACTGAGAAGCAAATGTCACATAATCCAATCCTGCAACTCAAAACCTAGAGATATGTGGCTGCTCAGCCTCTTTTTGACAGTTGGAAAAATCTAGTTTTGTGTACCCTACTCTGTAACTGTTTGAACAGAGGGTGTTTAGATTTTGATAGCTATTATATAGATTTGGTTTTGCTTTATTTTTTTGTAAACACTATTATTATTTTGTAAAGATATTTCCTGTGTTGATTTTCTCTATTTGAACTCACAAAACTTTTATTTTAATGACACATGGTGTCATTTGATGCAAAACATTTATCTAATTTCTATATTTTCTCTTTATTTTCAAAGTAATCATCTCAATAATAGTATAAATTAGACTGTATTACAAATTAAAATTATATGCACATACATGTATACAATGAAAATTATATATATAACATATATAATAGGGAACTCTGTATGTTATAGAGAACCCTAATTATGATGGCATATGTACACTAACTGCTAGAAGTAACTGCCAGCTAGAGAAAATAGAAAACATACAATGGCTAAAGTTCACTCTAGCTTTCTGTAGAAATTTTAATGAAAATTTAAATAGAGATTATAAAGTAGTATTATACACCAACTTAATTAATTATTAGAAGCAATTTTGAGGAAGCATCTAGGACTCTATCTGATTGCAGGAAAAGATGTTGCCTGTGAAACATATGCCTGCCATTGGTTGATGAAAGAGAAAATCAGGCCATGTACCCATGTAATGACAATCTAAGAAAATGACAGAACATCATTATATGTTCAGAATTATGTTTTAACAGGTGCAAAATTTCTTGAGAAACACAAATCATGACTCTTGTTCTCATGGACCTTGGATTTATTGAAACGTTCTATGTGTAAGAAGCAACCAGAACATATAAAGTTGCATATAAGAGTGATTTCTGCAATATATACCAGATATGCTATAAAGGTTCAGAGGCCTATAAAAGTAAAAGCTTATAAGGCAGTACTTTGGCATGGTTATTGGACTAAAGATAGCTATTCAGGACCTTAATAAAGACTGTGCAAATGAAAGAGTTGCTAATGTTTAATAAAAAAAGTAGAAAGTGAGAATTTTAAATTAACATTTTAAATGTAAATTTACATTAACATCCCAAATCATCAAATACCTAGGGAAATCTAATGAAAAAATGTACAAGCTCTTTAAACTGAAAACCCAAATCATTGCTGAAAAAACTTAAATATGATCCAAATAAATTGAAAAATATATAATACTCACGAATTGTAAGAATCGAAAATTGTGACAATGTTAATTCTCAAATTGTCCTAGAGATTTAGTGAAATCTCAATTAGAATGCAGATATATATATATACATATATATATATACACACGTTTGTGTGAAAATTGACAAACTATTTCTTATTTTTATTTATTTTTCTTATTTTAGTTGATACACAATGTTATATTAGTTTCAGGCATACAACATAGTGATTCAACTTCTCTATACATTATTTTGTGCTCACCACAAGTGTAACTACCATCTGTCACCATACAATGCTATTACAATACCATTGACCATATTCCCTATGTTGTGTCTTTTATTACTGTGACTTACTCATTCCACAACTGGAAGCCTGTATCTCCCATTCTCCTTCTTTGCCCATCTTCCATACAAACTATTCTTAACTATGTTTTATAGAAAGGCAAAGCACCAAAAAGAGTCAAGACAATCTTCCAGAATAAGACTAGAAAACTTGCACTACCATATTTCAGATTTACTATAATTAAGACCATATTGTAGTGAGACGAGGATAGAAATTAAGATATAGAAGGGTTTTTTTATGCACACTTGTAAGGTAATTTGATTTGTAACAAAGGTGTCACTGCAATTCAGTAAGGAGAGGATAACACTTTGAATAAAGGTAGTGGAAAAAAGATTGATATTTGTGTGGAAAAAAAGTTTTTGACCCTTACCTCAGACCATTCATAACATTTAAATAAAAATGGAGTTTAGGGGCAGCCTGGGTGGCTCAGCAGTTTAGCGCCACCTTTGGCCCAGGACATGATCCTGGAGTCCCGGGATCGAGTCCCACGTCAGGCTGCCAGGATGGAGCCTGTATCTCCCTCTGCCTGTTTCTCTGCCCCTCTCTCGATCTCTCTCTGTCTCTCATGAATAAATAAATAAATAAATCTTTTAAAAAAAAATGGAGTTTAGGCCCAAAAGGTACAACCTAAAAAAAAAATGAAGCTTCTAAAAAAAATGCAATGAAAAATATTCTGGTGACCCCAGTATCAGTAAAATTTTTAAGATAATAAGCAAAATCAAAATAGACATTGATGAATAGGGTTTATTAAAATTAAAATACAAATACTTTCAAAACACAACATTAATAACATGAATATGCAAGCTATAGGCTGGGAGAATATATTGTGCGTGTGTGTGTGTGTGTGTGTGTGTGTGTGTGTGTATCCAAAAGAAAACTCTAACATATATAAAAAAATCATTACAAATCACTATCAATAAGAAAAAGATATGAAAAATATGAGCAAAAGCCCAAGTAAGTGCTTCAAAACAGTGCTTTTTCTAGTTTATAGAGCACTTTCAAATTCAGGGCATTCTCTAAACATGTGAAAAGATGTTCAACATCACTAGCTGTCAAGGAAATGAAAATTAAAACCATGCGCAGTTTTACACAGACATCAGAATGGCAAAATGCAAAAAGAAAATTGAAAATGTTGTTAAGGTTATAAAGTAACAGTGTTATAGTGGGATATTACATATAACAACATATTATTTACCTATTCTAATCTCTATCTCTATCATCTATCTATTTATCTAGCAGGATTATAAATTCTCATAATCACTTGATTATCTGTTCTACAGAAGCTAAATAGATGCCTATAGTATGGAGTAGTTATCTAAGTATATACCCATGAGAACTGAGGGCTTTTATGAACCAAAACACATATGGAAGGGATATTTATAACAGTTTTAACATAATAGTCAAAATCCTGGAGAAAAATAAAATATCCATTGTGGGACCCAGGAAATTTAACAAAAATCCCCTACCCTTGGACAAGCAGAGCAGGACTGACTCTATTTTGTGCTGCACCCGCCTTCTGCCGACCTGCTTAGGGCACAGCCCCACCCTAGCCAAGACCAGGGCACACCCTAATCGGAAATCGGCTCAGTGATAGGCCAGTTCAAATGGATACTTTAGGATAAAATGTAACTCAATCGGCCACCTGCGAGTGTCCTGACCAGCATGACTGTGCAACTTTCTGCATATCCCATTGGCCACTGGCCCCTATAAAGCTGTTAAGCCTCTTAGTCTAGGGGTCCAAGTCCCTGCTCCGCTGTGTCGGGTACACTTGAACCCAAGCTCGAGCTTGTAAATAAACCCTCGTGTGTTTGCATCGGTGTCGGCTCCTTGGTGGTTTCTCGGATTCGCAATCTTGGGCACAACATCCATCAACAGTGGAATAAATTCATAAAATAGAATATATTACATAGAAATTTTTTAAAATAAGAGATACTATTTACATACACAAAAACATGCGTGAATCTCATAGACACTATGTTGAGTAGAAAAAATAAAACAAAAAAAAAGAAAGAAAAACATAAAACAGTACACATTGTAAGTCTATTTATATCACTTAAAAAGGTTAATAGATGTCAGCAGAGCTGTTATCTTGGGTGAGAGGGTGGTGGTATTGGCTAGAAAAGGGATGAGAAGAAACTTTCTGAGGCTCTGTAAATGCCTTAAGTGATGACTACACGGATTATATATCTGCAAATAATCACTGAGCTGCACACTTAAACTAGTAAACATTATCACATGTATGAGACTATTTTATAATTACATTGTTTACCTTTGAAAATGTAGTAACATGGACTCACATTTTAAAATACACATTTATTCATGTATCCCTTTCTAGAACTCCAAGGGATCTTAGAGATCATTCAATCTAGTGTTCATCAAAATGTGATCTCTGGTCCACTTTTGGGAATCTCTTCCTCTTGAAAGCTTATACAATGTGGGCTCCTAAGATACACACTAGGAATACTGACCCAAAATCTCTGGTGATAGGACTTGGAAATCTATATTTTAAAAAGATCTCCTTGATATTATTTACATCTACTAAAGGTTGAGAACTATGAACTAATTAAACCTCTTAAGTTTATAGTTAAAACTTTAGGCTGGTTTGGTCCAAACATATATAAGAAACACTGGTACAATCAGGTAAGGTGCAAATAACATTTGGAAAGCCTTATGCATAGCACGGATATCTTACCTCATTTTATATTCTTATAACACAACTTGGTAATTGTTATTACCTTTAGTTTTTTCATAAAGAAATAAATTCCCAGAAATGGCGTCTCACCCAACTTCAGAAAGTGTATGAAATTTTGAGCCAGCATTCAAGTTCCTACCTTCTGACTTAGTGCCCACTATCACTAGATACGTTTCATTATGCTGTATTAGATAAGTGTTAACTGCACATTCTCCAGAGTTATCATTTTATGACTCAGATTCAAGGCTTTTGGTATGGATGGTACACAGTAAGGCAACTCAAACACAGCTACAATTTTTAAAAAATATATTGGAAACAGCAGCACTATGGGATATATACTTGGTAATATAACCAGATGAAAAATTCTATGCCATAACCCAAATGTTTCTTGTCATATACTCTTAATTTCTTATATATTAAGTCTCAGGAATTCTTAAAATGGCATGTCTGATATTCATAGAGTTAAATCTCTGTATTTCACTCACAAGTTTCCTTATTTGAATCCCCACATCCAATGTTAACAAAGCATCTTGTTGTGTGAAGGCTTACCAGATAATTGCCCTTGGGTAGAAAATCTTTACATTATGCTGGAACAAAAGAAGGAGCATATGCCCAATGGGATGAAGATAAAGGATTAAATAAAATTTATCAGGAAAACAAAATAAAGGCTTATCCTTCTTAGTCCCATATTTTGAAGAAAAAGTCCCCAAGTAGCATCTCCCCTGAAACAACCTCAAACAGCATCCACTGAAGGTCAGTGATTTTGGAACCCAGCCAATCTATGAGGAACTTCTCAGAAAAAAAAAAAAAAAAAATGGCTGATAATTATACAGCACTTGTTATGTATCAGTGCTTTTAAAATCCAATTTATAGGTATTATCTCTTTTCAAATTTATAAAAACACTGAAAAGCAAGTATCACTTTATTATCCTTATTTTACTAACTAAGGCACAAAAGGGTGAATTAACTTGTCTAGAGGTTGTTAGCTCTCTTGAATGAATCTCTCATCCTTTGCTCACACATCGTTGTGTGCATGTTTGCATTATATTATTATTATAGCTTGCCTTATATTTGAGAAGAGAAGTGACAGTGGAAGAATATCTCCCCCTAGATAGGTTTCAAGACACTTCAATGTAAATAAATGCATCAAGGTGAGAGGATAACCAGAAAATGTTGGGCTAACACTACTACTAACTACAAAAGAGTAAGTAACAATTACTGAAAACCCACGTTAAGTGCTTTACTCCCTTCACAGCATCAAATCAACAAACACCTGTTTACCCTTGTTACTAGATAAAGAAACTCATTAAGTGGGAATAACTTACCCATTATGACTGAGTAAGTAAATGACAAAGCAAGAATTCAAATTCAAATTTGTCTCCAAAGCCTGTGCGTCCATCATCCCCATTGCACCAAATACCAAGTAGTCCAGGTATGTTTGCCTTAAGGAAATGATGGCATGAATTCAGACTGTTTTGAATATCAAAGGGAAAAGTAAAAAGTTGTTTAAATGTGAGACGCTAGCACCAGAAGTGTGATAAGACATCACTCGGCTTCTGCTCAGGAATAAAGCTATTATTCATTTGAAAGCCTCTATTCTCAGTGGGGGAAAAAAAAAAGACAAGGAAAAAATCAGACACAGTGAGAATTTTCTACATTGACTGGCTCTTCACAATCTTGCAGCAAGCAGTACCATAAACAGGAATGTCAATCAACTATAACTTCAGGACTTGGTAACATTTTCATAATGAGCACAGCAATTGGAAACACAGCTTATTTAGTGTAGCTTCTTGGTACTTGGCATGTTGATCTCAGAAAAGACAAAGGGATGACATGCAACATAACCCTTAGATACTAGATATACATTCACTGAAGATAAATTAGCTTATCTAACTTATCAATACCAAATACATGTTTTGGGTTTATTTTACCGGTTGAATATTATATAACAGAAGAGTATGACAGTAACTTGAACTTTGATGAGCTTTCTTGAAACAAATTCCACTAATTGTATTCATTCATTCATTCACCAAATATTTGTCATTCTGAAAAGAACCATTCTGAAGTCTGAATTTTAGAGGTCACTGAGTTTCAAAATCCTCCATTGGCTCTGCATCTCACTTGGAATTAAAATACGAAACTATGATAAGATCTTACAAAATCCAGCATGTAAGCTGCATATTTATACCTCTATTGTGAAGTTCCTGCCATGGACTTTGATCATGCCTCCACCTCAGGCCTTTGCATAAACAGTCTTCTTTACCAGGAATGCTTTTCTTACAGATATCAGCATGCATCACTCTTACCTCTCTCAGATCTTTACTCACCTTATCAAGGAGTCCTTTCCTTCCACACTATTTAAAATAAACACCCTCACTCCTTCTGGTATTCTTTAAACTTCTTTTCTGTTTACTTTTTTCCCCCATAGCATGACTTACCACCTCCTATCTACAGTTTGCTTCTGTTTTTATTGTCCACCTCTTTCTTTTAGACTAAAAGACACAGGACGGTGGTGTTTGTTGTCACGTTTATTTACTCCTCTATCCCCAACACCTGGAGCATACCTTGCACATAGGAGGCATTCGGTAAATATTTGTTTAATAAATTGGCAAATTAATGAATGGATTCATGGGAGGATCTAGGAGAAAGAAAGTCAAGCTAGCACAAGTTCAAAAGACCAAAGGCAGAAATAGTCTTGTGTCTGAAGACTAGAAACAAGGGCCGAAGCCCACGAGAATGAGAGTGGTGTGAAATGAGGGCAAAGCTATAAGCAAAGGCCAGGGCTTGTAGAGGCCTCAGACTGTGAAAACAATTCTGGACCTCACTCTAAGTGCAGGAGGAATTCTTTAGAAGTTTGTAAAGAAGAAACTGATAAGGACTAACTTGTATGTTAAAAGTTCACTCTGGCTACTATGTAAAAAGTTAAGAATGGAACCATGGCAAATAACCCAGAGAGAAAAACTGATGCCTTTCACAAGCAAGACAATAATGGAGAGGGTCTGGTATATTGTTGGGAAGTTTGTTTAAAAGTTCCTGAAGAGTAAGGGAACTGATTTTGCTGGAATTAGCTTCTATTATGATAATTTAGTCTTTCAACACAGGATTACTGAGTACCTGGAGAATTCTGCTAGGCATTAGGGGGGATACAAAGATGGCTTACCATCAATATTTTTATATAATTGTGTTGCCTTAGTTTTGAAAAAGCTATCTCCTCCTTGACAATTGGGTTATAATGACAGTAAACTATTACTAGAGAGAAAGAGAATTAACCCTCATGGATGACATAAGTTATATGAAGAACGAGTGCTTTATATATGTTGTTTTACTTAATACCCTCACTGACCCCAACAAATGATAATTGACTGAGTTACAGACAGATGAGCTAATTTTTCTAAGAACAGGCAGAAATGTACTGGTAGAATAGAAATTCATAGTTTCTGGCTCCAAAATACTTTGTCATTTCTTCTATACTAGATTCAATATTGTGACAGCTATGGCTTAATAAGGTAATCTGGACACTTGTTCACTTTACCTTATTTGGGAAATACACACACAGGCACTCACATGCATACACTCATGCCACACAACAGATAAGGAAAGAAAAATTTTCATTGAAATAGTAAAGCATTAAAAAAAGAGTTATAGATAGTCCCCAAATGTGTTTTTAAAGAAGCCAATGCTTTAGGTACAATTTAATAATGTTCTCTGTTAATTATTCTCAGTCATTATTTGGTTTAACCTCATCTTTGACTTTGGGCATAAGTAGAATATTTCTTTCAACTTACTGGCTAGCCTTTAAGTTCAAAACATTTCCTGTGGCATGCTTCTAATGATCTGGAGGCCAGAATTAAAACAACTGTTCTTGGTTTTTAACCCTGTGAGGAAAAATGATTCCAGGACTATATTTAAAATTAATCAAAGAACAAGGTTTATTTTGCCCTTTTAGAACTCTCCTTTTGACCTAAGACACACTATGAAAATATTCCCCCAAAAAGAAAAAGTAGTCAATAGTCTACTAGGTCATCCATTTATAATGTAACTCTTCTAATTTCCCTGCTATTAGACTATCAAAAGTATGAAATCCCTTCCAATAATAACACCACATTATTTGTTGGGCTGTGTCCACCATCTCCCCCACCCCAGTGATATGCTGAAGTACCTCAGAATGTATCTTTATTTGGTAAAAGAGTTCAGGCATATATAATTAGCTAAGATAAGGTCCTGCTGGAGTAGGGTGGGCCGGCAATCCAATCTGACCGGTGTCCTTTTAAGACACCGTGCAAAGACACAGACACATAGGGAGAATGCCATGTACTGACAAATCCAAGATTGGAGTGATTTACCTGCAAACCAAGGAACACCAAAGATCATCAGTGTGTCACCAGAAGCTAGGAAAAAAAACAAGACCACTTTCTTTACAGGTTTAGAGGGAGTGTGGCCATGCTAACACCTTGATTTCAAGCATCTTGCCCGAATATTGTGAGAAAATGAATTTCTGTGAAGACATCCAGTCTGTCATAATTGGTTTCATCAGCCCTAGGAAACTCGCACATTATAACAAATGTGTATATCTATGATATACTACACCATTTTGGTGTGCTTTTTATTACATTCAAGTATCAAAGTAATCTATTTTATGTGTATTTAATCTATTTTAAAAACATTGCCATTCCCTTAACCTGGCTTATTCCTCAATACCAGTTATTTACTTACTTTATTCTAGTCTCTGTTGGAATATCTACTCCCAAAAGAAACCTTCCCTTGCTATCCTATTTAAGATAGTACCTCACATGATTCCTTATCTTTTCACTCTGCTTTATTATTTTCATGTCACATAAAAATTTTTGACATTATACTGTATGTTTATTTTTGCACATATTTTCTATTTGCCCCAATCCGAGTGCAGGCTCCACAGATAAGGGAATTTTGTCTCTTGCCCTCCTCAGAGATTAACACTATAGGCAACAAAACAAGCTTTGAGGGTGAACAAAACCATTATCATTTTACATATGAGGAACCTGTTCTTTGTACTGATTTGAAATTAGAAAGAACCAATAAAATTCACCCAATAATGACAGCTCTATTCTGAAGAAAAAGCAGCTGAGTCTAGCTGATCTGAATGCTATGTGTTATTGTTGTTTCTACACTGCTTTCTGAAAAGATTACAGCTTCTAAGGGACTAGTTCTTCGTATTGTTTTATACATACCAGAAATGTATATTCTATTATCTAGTTCTGAAGCTCTTCTCTTTCCAAGTTGAAAATAGGAACACTGCTTGATTTCCATAAAACAAATTTTTCTCTGTAGAACGTCAACAGAGATCACTACAGAGCTCTTCTTATAATAGAAGTTTTTAAATTGAATCATAAAAATTCATTCATTCATGCATTCATTCATTCAATATGGTATCCTTGCTATGGGGTGAAACTCAGGCTAGCTCTATGATGGATTTATAAGTAGCAAATGATCTCCATGTTATAATCCCATAGAAGAGATAAAAGAGATATAAATCATAAATCATGATATTTTAGTTAAGAAATGATAAATCCATAAGATACACATCATACTAGATAGGTTAAAAAAAAAAAAAAAAAAAAAGACATGGAGCCAGAGCTGTGTGGCCTCAACTCTGAATTTGACACTGTTTATTCTCCTTCCTCTCGGTCCTAAGGGTGGTAAGGCCCTCCTTCCCATCATTTCTAGGCTCTGGGTGCCTTATTTCACTTCTTCATTTCCTTAATTTTGGCAACACCTCTGCAAATTCATTAAGATTTATTTATGAAAGCTGCTTCATTTGAAACTTTTGGGAAGAATTCTATGTCCTATGACATAATTGCTCTACTTAGCATTTTCCTGATCTACAGCAGGCACTCAATAAATGACAGTTACTATTATTCTAGACTAGACCATTTCTTTACATAAATACACACACACACACACATATATATATAAAGTAAATATATATATATAAATATATAGAGAGAGAGTTGCATACTCTCCCAAATGAGTCATCCAGGTGCCACAGACTAGACCATTTCTAATAATCATGTAGCCATGCATAGGCAGATATGAATTACTACTGCAGATACACATTCAACAATAACAGTCTTAACCTACACCCTTCTCACCTTCTTGCTAACCCACACTATAGATGGTATCAATAAGTAAATGTAACAAATATTTACTATGCATATACGTGAAAATACCATACTATTTTTAAGGAAATTATCCTGAGTTGCTCATTTTAATCTTTCCCATGGGCATAGCATTTTATTTTCATCATTTGATATTAATGTTGATGCTATTTTTTCAACTTGTGCTATCTGAAATAACAATGCAGAAATTCTGCTTTATATGATATTTTCAATTGTGAAGAGTAAAATTATCAAAAAGAATTGTAAAAGAAAAAAAAAAACAAATCTACACTAAAACCATAATCAAGAAGAACTTGGACATAGCCTTAAACAACATTAAGTTAATAAGAGGGCTTTGTTATTGTTGTTCTTTGTTTCCAGGTTGCTTACTTCCTGGAGGAAGATAGGCACGTTTTTTTGCCTCCAAATTCTGTTGATACTGGGGGGAAGGGGAGTGTCCTCTCTATTAAACAGGATAGACTACTGGCACAAGATAAAACTCCATACCACTCAAATGTAGAGCATATACTATTTTTCTAGTTCTTTGTAGATGATCAAAGAAATTTAGAAAGAAGAAAATAAAAATAAAAGCAAAGTATCTTCTCTACATCCATCTCCTCTGCCCTCAGAACTAGAAGCTGTCACTCATGCTTGAGCCTCAAGGCCTGAAAGTATCTGTGATCAAACAAGTTAGGAAAAGACTGTTGTCCAAAAGAGGAGGTGGATAAAGGAAGGATAGGAGAGTTAGATTAAAGGACTCAGGCTCTAGGAAGAAAAAGAAAATTAATGTTTGATTAAAAAATAGAGCTGTAGGTGGTGCCCTCAGATAGTCCGAGGGACAAAAAGTGGTATCTCCTAGTGGGAGGTCACTTAAGCCTTATCCTATCTCCTAGTGGGAGGTCACTAAGCCTTATCCTTATGAAAATAAGGAATTAGCAAAGGAGGCTGGCTAGACTAATCACACCAATAGTCTCCAATTGTCCAAGTTTCTAAGATTTAGATAATAACATTGTTAAATAATAAGATTGAGAGCTTAAATTTGCTTGTTGAATAAAAACCATGTTCTAGGTTCCCTATATCTGTGCTCACTTGGTAAGGGGGAAGACTAACCACACAACCTATTCATCATCCTTAACACTGTTATGGATAGCAATACAGACACCATTGTGAGATTAAAGAAACAGGAGATGAGGAACTTTGTACCTGGGTTTCATAGATAAAACTCAGGGCTCAGAGAGATTGAGTAAATTGCTCAGGATCACTCACCCTGGAAGGAAGTGGTGCTCTCTCATTCCACCTGGGACTATCCACACTGCCTCTCCATTTGTAGACAAGAGACAATTAAAATCTTAGTGCTTTGTAATTATTACTTTTCCCTATATTAGCATTTCATGAATTTATTCATTTAGTGTTAGATACTGATAAAATTAACATGGTTTATTATTGTGTAAGTCTAATCTTTTATAGCATTTCACTTTTACTTACCAAATATGTCTTATTTTAAGTTGACATTGGGGAAAAAAAAGAGGATTCTACTGGCATAAAAAGCAAGTTTCCATTATTTCATTGGTTGAAACTTATCATAAGCAAGCAAACATTAAAATCAGAAGTACATTTAAAGGAATCCATTTTAAGAATTTTTAGCCTTCAGAATTAATTTTAATGATAATTACATTTTATTATTATAGATAATAAAATGATTAACATTTTAAAAGTCCTCATAAAAAAATGTAGGGCAATGTACTTTAAAATGCTTATTGGAAATGACTGGCCTTTGGCATTTTCCACTAATTTTCTGTCTTTTAAAGAATTGGAGAAGATAAGTGTTTTGTCTGAATCAAACATCTCTTGTATCAGACTATGCACTTAAAAAGGGCATAACTGTAATATAAATGATTTCACACTCCCCATTTTTGTTCTCAGAAACCCTTTTCAGGAGCTCCTGAGAAAAACAGACAAATAAATAAAGAAGAGTGATATTATGGGCTGAACTGTGTGTTCCACTCTTCAAATTGTTATGTTGAAGTCCTAGTACCTCAGAATGTGACTGCATTTTGATATGGGGCCTTTAAAGAGGTAATTAACTTAAAATGAGGCCATTAGGGTGGGCACTAATCCAGTCTGACTGTGGCTATTATAAGAAAATGAGATTAAAGCAGAGTGACACTAGAGGTGCCTGTACACAAAGGAATAGGAAGCTAAAGAGAAAGGCCTCAGAGAATACCAACTCTGACAACACCTTGACCTCCCAAACTCCAGAACTTTGAGAAAACACCTGTTGCTTATCCAATACCATACCACCTACTATGCAGTATGTTGTAAACTGATACACTCAGTATGTATTTATTTGATTACTTTCCATAGACTGCATGGAGAATGTGATACTCTTGATAACTTAAGGAAAAACCTATTACCTGTTTTTCATATAAAGATTATTAATTTTTAAAAATTTATAGGTAATATAATAAAAACAACTTTAAACATATTAAATTGCTATTACAACAATACTTTAAAAATCTTAAAGAATATATGTTTTCATTAGGAACAATATTATAGAACATATTTTTTGGTAAAATGTAGGAAAAAAATTATGTTGGTTTAATTCAGGTCTATGAAGAAAAAAAATCTCAAAATTATAACTAAAATAATATCACCTGTGAATAGCATAATGATGGAATCAATTTCAAATCTCTCTTGCTTATTTGGCATCTATTTATTGAGCAACAGTGATGACAATATAGAGTTGTCCAATATGGTAGCCCCTAGCTACATGTGGCTACTTAAATTGATTCAAATAAAATAAAATGTAAAATTCCATTCCTCAGTTGCCCTAGCCACTTTTCAAGTGATTAACAGCCACATGTGGCTAGTGGATAAATTATTGAATAGGGCAGATACAGAACATTTCTATCACTGCCAACCATTCTGTTAGACATTAGTCCTGTGTCCATGTCCTGGATTTTTCATATACTAGTGATTTAATCTTTCTGTAACTCAATTACTTTATTTGCAGATAGGGAGCAATGAGTAAGCCAACTCTCAAAAGGTTATTATGAGGATTTAATGAGGATTTTAACACCTGTGAAGGTCAATTGTAAATTGAGAAATGTAATCAGTGTTGTGCTATGTAGAATGAATGTACCATTGAATCAGATATAGATCCTACTTTGAAGGAGAGTATATGGTCTAGAAATGTTAGGGCTTGTCAACATATAACGATCATACAAAATAGAACGTGAGAAATATGTAATTGATGGGGAATTACAGAAATGTTGAAAGATTTTGCCCATTGCTTGGGTATAAAGTCCTAACAATCTAGTTGTTTGATGTCCAGGTCATTTATTTGTTTGTCTTGTGTCTTGCTAGGTACCACCTTTCTTGAATCTACATTCTAACCAGATTTATAGTTTGCTCTTTTTTAACTCAACTTTTCTAGGCAAAACCTCACTTTCAGACTTTCCTCACTCTTTCCTAGATTTGTAACATGGGCCTGGGATGTTTTAGTTTGACCCCCACTAACTTCCATCCCTTTCTCTGGCTGACTCATCTCAGATACCACTGTTTCCCAAAACCCTCCTCTGACTATCCTAGTTCTCTAGGATAGAGATCATGATCATGATCATGATCATGATCATGATCATGATCATCATATTTTGTTGAAATATCCTGTAAACTGAAATCTCCTATCTCTTTACTAACTGCAAACTCCGGGTAATCAGGAATTATTATTCTCTTGATTACTATTAAATCCCCAACACATAGCACTGTTGCTAGCTCATAGTAAGTGTCCAATATGTTGACTGAACAAATAGCTGATGAAATTGTGTATGTGGGAAAGTCACCAAGAAGATGGTATTTGAATGACTTTCTTCAAAATGTGATTTTTTTCCTTCTTTACCCAACCATCTTGTATGCACCATAAGCATAGCTGTTAGGTCTTTCCTCCATGTCTAATGTAGAACCTAAGCCTACATTTTAATTCTCAAAACTTAATGTTTGGCATAATTTATCTATACTTTGTCATTTAATTCATTGCAGGATACTCATATTAAGTAGGGTATAAAATAAAATAAGTATTTCTTAGTCATTTTCTTTGTGCCTGGGAATATCCCCACCCTTTTATATGATTAGCCCATGAAACCCTTACAACACTGAAAGTATTACATTCATTTGATAGATAGGTAAGTAGAAGATAAAAGAGGATAACTGACTTATCAAATGTAGAGCTAGTAATTGGCAAAATTGGAGATCGAACCAGATCCATCTCATTTTAGAGACAACTCGTTTCTGCTAGAACATTAAGGTGACTGTGGGATGACGACCCTACCCCTCAACTATAGGTAACATTTATGTAGAACTGTGAGGTTCTTTCTCCCTTACAACTGGGCTAAAATATATCTGATTGTTTTAGATAATAATTTTACTCATCTATTATTTCTATTGTCACACTCAAATGCTTTAAAAATATTCTGTATTTAAGCTCATTTCTTTTTAAAAATATTTTAAAATTTTATTTAAATTCAATTTGCCAACATATAATACCCAGTGCTCATCTCATTTGAGTTCATTTTATTTTTAGTCTCCTTGCACACAAATATCTTTTAATCCATTCAGTTTGTTTTGGCTTCTCAGATCCATCTGCTTGAAAATCTTTCTGTTGACAACTTACTGTATAGAACAAAAACATTATTTTCTTTTTTTTTTTTTTAATTTTTTTTTTTATTTATTTATGATAGTCACAGAGAGAGAGAGAGAGGCAGAGACACAGGCGGAGGGAGAAGCAGGCTCCATGCACCGGGAGCCCGATGTGGGATTCGATCCCGGGTCTCCAGGATCGCACCCTGGGCCAAAGGCAGGCGCCAAACCGCTGCGCCACCCAGGGATCCCCAAAAACATTATTTTCTAAATAAAATTAAATAATATGTTATACCAATGAAGAGCATTCACTGTTCTTTTTTCATTTATGTATGTGTATGTATAGGTATATGTAAAAAATCTGAGATAAACACATTTGATACAAATCTCTTGGAAAATGATAGAAATGATTCCTTTTTAATATTTTACATTTTTTCACTTGTAAATGTTTGAGTTGATTTATTGAGCTTAAGCTAAACTGATACATTATTCATGTTAGTGAAGCACATAAATAATGTGGATTTTTTTTATCTCCAAAAGATCTTTTTACGAATTTGCTAGGATGAAGGCTATAACTCATTCCCAATGCATTATCAACTCATTAGAACATGAAATTTATAAGAATCTTTGTTTAGCTCAAGGGAGAAAGTGTGTAACATTTTATCATAGGTAAAGTGAATGCTAAATATACCCAGACACATTAGAACAGGGACAAATTATTTTGTACTCAACATTTTAAAAGATAACTCTTTAAATCTCCTTTAAGTGGTTGTTCCATTGCATATTAACTCTCTACAAACTTGGCCCCCCAGCATGAGAACATTTAATTTATTTTGCTAAATAAACATGTCAACATGATAACTGGAAAAAGTAACCATATTCCTGACATTCTCAGTTGTTATCTGTCCTGTCAAAGCCTATCATTTTTCCCATGTAGTCCAAATTCCACGCCCTTTCACACTCTCTTTACAATGGTCACAAGTTAGAAACATCTGTAGTCATTCAGAGTGCTGTTCACTGTGTCATTAAAGAATCTGCTGTGCCCAGTTTGGCAGAACAAATTGGTCACATCCAGAGTGAGAAAAGTAATAAGGAAGATGAAGACTGATAGCATCAAATATAAAGCTCCAAGCAACCATACATGCATTTTGCAAACATTTATCTAAAATTTATTCTGTGCTACACACATCCTAGCTGCTAGATACAGAAAGGAGTGGAATGCAGTCCCTAAACTCAAAACACATAAGTAACTAAGAAATGCAATAATATGATTCTAACTGTAAATTAGATAATATGTATAGCTTGGATAGAGTATATGACAGATAAAAACCCTCAGTAAATATTAGGGCAGTATTATATATAATACTATAAGCATAGTTATATTAAGTATTTATATATATTCATATATATTATATGCCATATATATGCTATTTTTGTGCTATTATTATTAAAAGCAGAGGGATTTTTTTGAAGTTCTGAAAGGCAAGAAATGTGCTATAATTAGGATGAGGAAAGAAAGTCACCAAAGCCCTCATAAAATGGCTAAGAAATTAGATCTTAAGAAATGAATCAGATAATATGAAAATGAGGACTATAATTTTGAACTAGATAAATAAGCAGTATTTCATCTGCATGTGGGAAAGAGGTGCTTGTATCCTAAATCCTAAACTTTAGAGGGCCTACCTCATCCTTCCTCGGGTCACACTACTCCCCGTCCAAAGCTCACACCTCACATTCTGGCCCATCCTCTGGATACACAGGTTACTGGCATTCCCAAGTACAGTCCTTTATTCCACATTCATTCTCCTGAGTGTAGACTGCACCACATTATTATAAATATATGACTGAATGGTAGCTAAACATTTTTTTGTGAGGTGTTTGGTTAGAGATCGATATAATGACTTGGGTTGTTCAGATATGTAGGATTCAGGACATGGACCAAATATGAGGGTTTAGGGTAATTTTTCTTTGTGCTGCACATTCTGGGGTAGAATTCTGAGGCCAGAAGAGAATTCTAAATTTGAATTGAGACTTCAAAAATTATTGTCAAATGATTTTTGTCAAAGAAAGAAGGTCAAACTTTTTTGAAAATCAATTTGCAGTTTTTAACTATTTAGATACATGTAGTTTTTAACTATTGAACTACATGCACTTTTTACCTATTTTTAACTATTCAGGTAGGTGGACCTCCGTTTGAATGCTTGTCCCAGGACCTGAAAAAGGGATTGGTTTATGACCTAATCAGAAAAATAAAGTTGTCTACATTATGGTGTACTGATCTATATAACAGAAAAATAGAAAAGAGAAATGTATAGTGGGGAGAAAATGGTGACTAGAACAATGACATTAAACTCAGAACACAAAAGACTGGAATTAAGGAGTATGGGCTTTATCCTCTAGAGTGGGGCTTCCCAGGATATCCATGTCCAAACCCTTAGAAACTAGGAACGCTACCTTACATGGCAAAAGGGATTTTGAAAATATGATAAATTTATAGATTTTGAGATGAAATTACCCTGTAATGCCCTGAGTATCCTAATCCAATTACATATATTGTTAAAAGCTGAAAACCTTCCTCAGATATGTTCAGAGAAATGGAGATATATAGGAATAAAAGAATGAAAGGGACTCAGCATTGCTGTCTTTGAAGTGGGAGGAAGGGACAACGAGCCAAGAAGGCAAGTGGTTTTTTAAGAGCTAGAAAGGGTAAAAAAATAAATAAATAAATTCTCTCCTGAAGCCTACAGAATGCAATGCAGCCCTGCCTATGCCTTGATTTTAGCCCCTAAGGGCCACGACAGATTTCTTTCCTCCTGGTAATAAATGAGTGTTATTTTAAGCCTCTAAATTTTTGTTAATTTGTTACACAGTGATAGAAGAGGCAGAATAATATAGGCAGCATCACTGAAAGTGTTTCCAGGAAATCTTATTAGGAGTTTAAAAGTAATGAATTCCTGTTGTAACCTTTAGGAATTATTTTGTCACAAATAATAAGACTGCCTGACAAAGAGTGGCTTATATAAGACGTATATTTTTCTGATCTAATAAGAGGTGCAGAGGTAGAACTCTGGGCTAGAGGGGCTGTGCAAGGACCCAGGACCCTTCTATCTTTCTGTTCTACCATCCCAACAATTATATTGCATGCTCATTGTCACAAGAAGGCTATTTATGTGTCATGTCTATGTCCAAGACACGAAAAAGAAAGAAAATAGAGGGAGCATGCCAACAAAGGAGGTCCTTCTGTCAAGAATATTCTGTCCAGAAGCTCTACCCATAAATTATGCTTAGGTTTCATTGGCCAGGACTGGCATATTTAGCCAACTCCTAGGTAAAAGGAAGTAGCAGAAGATAAGTATTTATCCATTTTATGCATAAATATGGAAGATATTTATTTTATGGAACGAGAGTTCTGATGGTAAGGAAGAAGTAGGAAACAAAAACTATTGGGAAACAATGCAGGTTTCTGAACTGCAGGACTTCTCAAAGCCTCTCATAAGTTAGTGTACATTGAGACTCTCCAAGAAAGATATAGAGAACTTCCCAAACTTATCTGAATAAGGACAAATCAGTTTATTCATTTTCACATGGAGGAAGACCTCACCAGGACAGTATACAGCATTGCTTGTAAAGTAACCATTATAAGGAAAGAGTCATCAAAGGATTCTAAACAGGAAAAGAACTGGTCCCATATCACTCTTATAGAAGGACAGCCATGGGCAATAGGAAGATATCTCCTTGTATATTCTATGCTTATGCCATATTCAAGGTGCAAGCTCAGCCCCAGGTACAAGAGGGGGACCAAATATTCCCTAGTATTAGGTTAGGGCAGTAGATGCTTTAAAGTTATCAGAATCTTTTGTCTTAAAATGTATACAACAGTTCAACATTACAAGGTATTAACTGAATAATTAATTCAATCTCCAAAAAGCTAAAGAAATTAATTTTCTTTGTCTTATTTAGGTACATTGGAAAGCTTTTAGGAAGACAATAATCATGATTTTTTCCTGTAGAGTAGAAAATAACCATAGAAAACACTGAATGAATCTTAGTAGTACTGAGGAGAAAATTCACATCCAGAGGTTAGGCAACCTGTCTATGACTCCACAGCTATCTAATGGTGACCTGAGGGCTAGAGTCCAGTTCTCTCATTACCCTGAACAGTGTTTTTCCTATTATTCAGTAGAATCACTGGACATTAAGCTTTTACCTGATGTAGGCATTATGTTTCAGGGAATGTATCAGAATGCAGTGTAGGTGTACATACAGACTCTCTTCCCTTCTATAAAGTTAAACTATCATCTTCCACTGCTTCCAAAAAGCTTAAATGAATGAGTTTTACAGATGTTTTTATGACTATGATAGGGTGCCACTTTATTCCAAAGATTTTCCTGTTTGGAGTTAAATAGAATTACTTAATTCAGTTAACTTGTGCGGACATAGTTATAAATTCAGTAACATATTTTAACGTACCATGCTATGTTTATCCCCTATATATTTATTGAACACTTGTTAAGGACAGAGCCCTTTGCTGAGCACTGAAGATACAATGTGTGGGATACATGCTTGTCCTCCAAAGAGATTTTACTTTGGGTAGAGAGACAAAAACGATTTAGAAACCTGCAAGGCAAATAGGGATCAGAAAGAGGAATGAGATTTAGGCAGAGAATAAATCACAAAAACAATTGTGTTTATTATAGACTTGGTAGGAATCAAAGGCCCTCCAGACCTCAAAATTACATCACTGGAACTCAAGAAGTCCCAAGGGAGCAGGGGAAGAAGAAAGAAGAGGAGGAAGAGAAAGGGGAGAGGAAGGGAATGAAGAAGAGGATGAAAAAAACGATTCCTCCTCTCCCCCAGCAGCACTCAGCTGCCCTATTTTTGTGTGCTCCTAGTATCCTAGGCACAGCCTGACCTTGCCATTGTTTTAATACTTTGTAATACTCTGTTTTATCAGTGTGTTCTACCAAAAAGTTTTTTGATCCCTTGTAGGTAATTAACCAATGGCTCTTCAGTCTTTATCTTTTCCATTCCAAGCAGGGTGCCAGGCATAAAGTAAGGACTGTGTCACTATTAATTAAATGAATTATTAAAGCATGAAAATATTTCAGTAGAGGAAATTATTCCTTCTCATTACTTGTATTCCTACAAATGTAATACTTACTCATTAGCTGTCTCTGAGTTTGAGTTTGCATTATGTCCCTTGGCACCTTCTGATTCAGCAGCAGGGTAAGTCAGAGAATTACATGCAGACTCAGGTTCATCCTGACTTTCAGTGACCCACAACAGCCAGAGTCTTTCTTTCCACAGAACCTCTAGTAGAACTATTGATTTTAGTTAATAACAATGTATCAGCATTGGTTCCTCAGTATTAACAAATGCACTACTCCATGTGAAATTTTAATAATAGAGAAAATTGTGGGGAGCTGCTCAATTTACTATAAACCTAGAACTGCTCTAAAAATAAAAGTCTATTAATTTAAAAATAACTAGTCTACATATGCTTGATTCTGATCTAAAAACTTCAGTATGTTGAATTTTGTGAATGTGGTATATTTAAAGTACAAGTTTCTAAACCAGTGAATTAGGTATCTTAAATTTGACTATATAAAATGTTGTACTTTGTGACAATAGCATATTTTTGTTGTTACTAGAGTAGTTGAAAAACAAGTACAACTGGCAACAAGTTTAAAAGGATATATATGCCCATATAATCTTTATAGATTAAAGTAGGCACTGGTGCTTCCCTTTTACAGTTGAGAAAACAGGCTCAGAGATCTGAGGCCAAACATTACACAACCAGCAAGCAGCAAGTCAAAATTCAAACCTAGGCATTTTTCTTAACATCCATGTTGTTTTTAACAATATAAAGCATATATAAATATATAAATACAAGGAAATTGGGGCCTAACTCTTCACTTACTTGATAGCCAGGCTTGCATCTACCCTGTACCAGTGAACCATCTATGTCCTCAAAACTGACTTATTTATTAAACAATATTCTGCCAAAAGGTCACCATTTAAATAAGGAAAGCAATAAAGCAATGGACATATTTCAGGATGAAATACTATTTGTCCATTCCCCTTGATTTATTCATAGTAATTTCTAACTAATGTTTATACCAGAGAGAATTCCCAAGCAAGCAGCTATGATTCTAGGAGTGCTTAGCCAGCTCATCACCCTCAGCTCAGCACAGAGCTCTAAATGTTACAGGGGTGATGACATACAGATGGATGATCCAGGTGAGATTGCAACAGAGTGTCTTATAGAAAGTATAAGACTTTCTTCCTCCTAACTTCAGATATGACATTTTGGGCATATCAAAACTTTCCTTCCTTAGTGCAATACATGTGTATGGTAGCCCATGTATCCCCCAGGTTCATTTGTACTGGTTTTTGCCTGTGTGCTCTTTAAGGCCTGGCAATGTCTTCAAGTATGTAAGTACTAGTGCCTCAAGTGTTGCTGAAAGAATTTCACCACGACTGAGAAAATGGGAAAATCAAAGCAAAACAAGACAACACAGTAATGACAATGCAGAGATAGTCCCAGGAGAAACAACATTTTACATTTTTAGGTTAAAAAATGTTGCAATTCCAACTTTATGAAGTTTTCTTTTTTTTTTTTTTTAATTTTTTAATTTATTTATGATAGTCACAGAGAGAGAGAGAGAGAGAGAGAGAGAGAGAGGGGGGCAGAGACACAGGCAGAGGAAGAAGCAGGCTCCATGCACCGGGAGCCCGACGTGGGATTTGATCCCGGGTCTCCAGGATCGCGCCCTGGGCCAAAGGCAGGCGCCAAACCGCTGCGCCACCCAGGGATCCCTGAAGTTTTCTTTTTTAAAAAAGATTTTATTTATTTATTCATGAGAGACAGAGAGAGAGAGAGAGAGAGAGAGAGAGAGAGGCAGAGACATAGGCAGAGGGAGAAGCAGGCTCCATGCAGGGAGCCCAATGTGGGACTCGATCCGGGACTCCGGGATCATGTCCTGGGCCAAAAGCAGGTGCTAAACTGCTGAGCCACCCAGGGATCCCAAAATTGAAGCTTTCTTTGTAGTCTATTTTATGTTATTTTATTTTATTAATTTCTTCCCTATTCATGGCATTGCAAATCAATTATGGAAATGACAGATATAATTTATAGTCAACAGATCCTAATACATACTTGGAATTTTTGTGGTTAACGCTAAGATAAAAAATAAATCTTCCTTTTTTTTATTGAAGTAAGAATCTAAAAAAAAAAAAAAAGAATCTGTTAGTATTATTACTAAGTACATTCTACAGTAGAATTTGAGATCTACAGTCAGAGCTCTGTACCTTCTCCCGTACATTTGTATTTTATTTTTTTATTTAAATTCAATTTAGTTAAAATACAGTGTATTACTAGTTTCAGGGGTAGAATTTAGTGATTCATCCATTGCATATAATTCTTATATACCCAGTGCTCATTACATCAAGTGCCCTCCTTAATTAAGCCCATCACCCACTAACCCCATCCCCTGCTACCCTCCAGCAATTCTTTCCTATAGTTAAGAGTCTCTTATGATTTGCCTCCCTCTCTACTTTTATCTTATTTTATTTTCCTATACTTCTGAATAAGAATTCCTCAGGTAAATCATTTAAACTCTGGCAGTTGGAACTTCGTTTTCTCACTTTAAAATTCATATAATATTGTAATTTACTGTTTTGAGAAAATATCCAAACCCAGTATCCTAACATTCAAAATCAATTTGTATCCACCTGCTTTCTCCATACTGACCACATTTCTCTGTGTGTTACCTCACTCTCAGAACCCAACAAGCCAAGAACAGCCCGTTGTACATGCTCTTGCACATCCACTGCCCTATAGCTCAGCTTCCATGAAGACTGTCTCACTCCCTGCCTTCTTGCCCTAAATGTTCTATCTGCTAGCCATTCTTTTTTATTGACCAAATGACTTCATTTCCTTTGTCTTTCAAAACATGCCTCTCAGAAATACCTCCTCTGTAAACTCTTTCTCCTGTGATATTTATGTTTAAGTAGACATACTTAGCTGCCTACTTTGCACTCATTCTCTGCTTTTGCCTTCCTAATAACACTCATTTTGTCCTCTTAAAATTCTGGTTTTTCCAATTGCCATTCCTTGTTATTTCAAATGAGGATGTTTGAGTCAGAGGTAGGAGGAAGAGATCTCAGCTGAGAATGTGATATTCTACATCTGCTTTAGAAGGTCATGAGGGGCACTGGTCTGGATTACTGGAGTCAGAGAGACCTAGGTTCAAATCTCAACTCTACTATTTATTGGCTGTGAAGTCTCTAACAAGTTTACTTTCCTGAGTTCTAGTTGTCTAGCATTACAATGAAGGTTGTATTGTCATTTTTATAAGATTATTATAAGAAATAATTTTACTAAAGCCCTAGAATTGTTCTAGGCTCATAAAAAGAGAGATCTTATACATGGAGGTATGGATAATCACTCTTCTGTGTAGACTACTGGAAGTGTTTTCAATAAAATCCCTGAATCTTAGATCTTTTAGCTGTAATTAACTTTGCCTATCAATTTTTACATTGCTGCTTAGTCATTTATGTATCTGACATATAGACAGATATAAAAGTATACCATATATGTATATATTATATATAAAGTGATATATATAGATATCCATATATATGGATATATATGGCCATCTCTTTCTTCCCCCTTCTCTCTCTATAAATATACACATATATTTATACATATTTATATATTTATATTTATATAACCATAAAATGGAGAGGGTACAGAGAAGTGCACTGTAGTATATGAAGCTCCAGCTCTGGATGGATGGGGTTTAAATTACAATTATCTATGGCATCTGTTAGCAGGATGGCCTCAAGCAAGAAACCTAAGACTTCTGAACCTTGTTTTTTTCTTCCAAAAGGTTAAGAAAATAGAATGTACCAGTCTGAGTTATTTCTAGGATTTAAGGTTAAAATCTATGTGCCATGTACCTGTGGGTATGTATAGGTGTGTGGTGTGTATTTCTCCTAGGAAAAACAGTTCAGTATTCACTACTTCAGCATTTGTGATGGCCTCCTGTAACTACCACAAACAACCAGAATATATATACACATACATTAATTGCCCTGAGGACATTATTTACCTTTATCTATGCCACTGTACTCAGACAATGTCTATTGTGCAATAAGGATGCAATTCATTTTTGTGGAAAAAAGCAAAAGAAAATTAGAGGAATGGAGAGAAGTTAGAACGGACAGCAGGGACTGAATGGAAGATGACTGCATGAAAAATGGCTCGGAGACTCATCACAGGTTGACATGTGGCTAATGACTCTTTTCCCATCAAATTTGACTGCCAGGTTTTCATGGAAATGTTCCTTTTTAATACCTTTCATGCTTGGTATCCTGACTCACTGTCACTTCTCCTGAATGCCAAACATACCTCCACGTACTTTCATTTTTCTTCTTAAAATATTTGCACCATTTATAGCATCACCTTTTTGGTCTCAGTCATCTGTTTTTCTAGTTATGACAAGCTCTTGCTAAATCTGTAAATGAGCTCAGAAGATTCCTTCCTTCAGGATAATTCTTCATCTTTCTCCCCCTGCCTTGCACTTCATGCTAGAATTGCTTGTGCTCTGTCTACACATTATTTTTCTTTTCAAGCAAGCAGAGCAAGAGACCAAAGGAGCAATTTAACAGGAAGAAGTAAAGCCATTTTGTGATCTATTGGAAATCTTTGACTAAAAGTGATAGTAATAATAATTCCATGAGTAAAATGACAGAGACATGCTGGGTATCATACTGGACCTTTTATATACTGTTACGGGCTGAATTGTATCCTCACAAAATTCATATGTTGAAGCCCTAACCTCTAGTACTTCAAAATGTGACAGTATTTGGAGATAGAGTCTTTTAAAAGGTAATTAAGATAAAATGAGGTTCTAAGGGTAGGGTCTAACGTAATATGACTCATGTCGTTAGGAAGAGGAGATAAGGCCACGGTCATGCACAGAGAAAAGATCATGGGAAAAAAGATGAAGATGATGGTCATTTAAAAGGCAAGGAAAGATATTTTAGATGAAATCAACTCTGTTGACACTTTGATCTTAGAATTCTAGTCTCCAGAACTATGAGGAAATAAATTTTTGTTGTTTAAGCCGGCAGGTTGTGGTACTTTGTTATAGCGGCCCTAGAAAACTAATACCTACACTTCATTCTATTTGTTTCCCACAGCATCCTATAAAGAACAAATAAATATCATTCTCCTCTTTTTATAGAAGGTGAAAGTAAGGTTCAAAAGTAACATTTGAAGGATGCCATTTGAAGTGGAAAATCAACCCACTGATGAATGTGATTAAATAGAAACTAGAGGCAACAAGAATCTGAAACAAGAGGTTTACAGTCTGATACTCACATTTTAAATATGCATTCTAGTTCTCTGTGTTATTTACTAAACTGATTTTAATTGCCTATTTTGTGCCAGGCTTTGTGATCTGCAATGAGGATTCAGAGAGAAACATAACACAGTTCTTGCCCTACATAAACTCTTGACCTTTTAGAGATCATGTGTACAAAATACATTCATTCATTTAATATATTGTCTAGAATATATTCCCTACATCTAATTGTCACAAGTCTGGACACAAGCATGAGTCATTGCTGAGAAGCAAAGCCTTACAAGTGGACAGGCGGGCCCACAGCCCAATACTTGCAGTCATGCTTCCTACGTTCCCATGTCCCTGCCAGCAACTCCCAGTTGGCTTCTCAGAATCGTGACCCAGCCTCTACCAGCATTGCCACCACCCACAAAGGAGCCAAGCCCAGCCAGAGCACTGCCCACTAGCAGGAGGCTACACAGTAGGAGCTGATAATCATCATGATGTCTGGCAACAAAGGAATTTACATCTTCCCTGAATCAGACAACATTTTCAAATGGATAGGGATCATCCATGGAGCAGCTGGCACAGTATATGAAGATCTGAGGTATAATCTCTCCCTGGAGTTCCCTGGTGGCTACCCTTAAAACCCATCCATGGTATAGTTCCTCGCATCCTGCTACTATTCCAACATGCACACCCAGGGTGACATCTGCCTGGACATCTTGGAGGACAAGTGGTCCACCCTACATAACTATCAGGACCATCCTGCTATCCATCTGGAGCCTGCTAGGAGAACCCAACACTGATAACCCTTTGAACACACAAGGTGCTGAATTCTGGGGGGAAAAAGCCCCACAACCTTTAAAAAGTATCTGTAAGAAACCTACTCAAATCAGGTCTCCAGCCAAGAATCCTATCTTGTCCAGCTTCTCTCCTTGTGTTGTCTCTTGAACTCTTCCTTAGATGGTCTGTCCTTTCCTTTATGTCTGTATAGAACTGTATCTTAAGCTGTGGTGTCATTTTTGTTTTTCTGTTTTTTTTTTTTTAAAATCGTTTCAGTTGAACCCTTGTGAAAAATATATTAAATAGATACATTCTGGAATTTTATTTACCCAAAACTAATCATCTGAGCCTTGAAGCATGAGGTCGTCTGACAGAGAACAATGGCCAATAGGAGACAAGGACCTAAGTTATTGTTTAGTCACTACCTGGGCAAATAAGCAGATAACCAGATAAGTGTGAACTGAGGCACCCCTGAGCCCTTTCAGTTTTCCATCCAGACTAGCCTTGTTATGACATGTTGCTCTCCTGAACACAGCATGGCTACTGCTTCCAGCAGAGTTACCTGCAAATAGTGAAAACTCTGTCAATCCTGATGATAGACTGACTAACTGAACAACTGGCTTATACTTGCCCATTTATTTTTAATCTGAGCTGATAATATTACCAAGCTCTTCCCTTGGGAATGTATATGAAGATAAATGAGGTAATTTATGCCATAGGGTTCTGAACTCCTTAGAAGAAAAATGTTACAATAAATTTACAGTTATATTATATATTCTTTAATAAATATTTGATTGGATATGCATAGAATATCTATGATCCCTTAAGAGATTTAGAGGAAGATAGCCAAGAAAAGACCTATAAGCCTTAAACTGCCAAAACCCCAGAAGATGATTTAAGCAATGCAATAAGTAAGTAGGTTGACCTATTTCTCATTTTAAGGGCAGAAATAAAATTACCATTCCTATGCAGAAAAAGGCTTCCTTCCATGGTAAGTATGAGCAATATTAGCACCAAGCTTTCTCTTTCTTTAGAAACATTTCTGAGTTTAGTATGAAAGAAGCTCAGACAAATACAAAAATAAAACCATGGAAAGTAATTATAGTAGCAGATCCTTGACTAACAAATCAAGTCCCTTTTATGTTGTCCCTCGATCAGGGTACATTGTGAAAAAAGCAAGGGCCTTGAAGTCATAATGACTGGTGTTCCATTCCTTTCTCTTCCAATTATAGGCCTTCTGACCTTGACAAGTGAGTTACACTCTCTGTGCGTTGGTTTGCTCATCCATAAAATAAAGACATTAATAGGCAATGTACAGATTTATTGTGAGCACCCAATAAAATAATTTTTCAAACACCTAGAGCTCCAGCCAAGGTATAGCAGAGAGTTGCCAAATGTTATATATTGTGCTTTCCACCAAATGCACAGTTTCTAACAGCCATGGCATTAGACTAAACCTAAGGACTTTAATGACAATATAGTAATGATGTTATTATCTTATTTAATTCTCAGTAACCTCCTATAGCAGATATTCTAGTACTATTACTATTTTACAGATGAGAAAACTGGGCTTTAGAGAGGTTAAGGGACTTACCAGATTCAGAATGTTTATAAATGGCAGGTGTGGGACTTCACACCAAAATTAGTATAGAAGACTATGCTTTAAAGTAAATCTACCACCCCAAATAAAATATGTCACCACCAGGAGCAACTGTGTGCATGTGTGTGTAACTCAACTCAAGCAACCATTTAGTCTAGTTCCTGTTGAATGATAATGATATTGATTGTATCTCACAGTTCTTTAACATTTATAAGTTGTTTTGCTTTTTGGTTGGTTGGTTGGTTGGTTGGTTTTGCTTTTTGATTGGTTGGTTGGTTTCGGGGGTTTTCTTTTGTTCAAGGCAAGCTTAAGAAATAGAAGTGAAGAAATCACTTTCCCCATCTTGTAATGGATAAAAGTGATTCTCAGAGAATAAGGAACTCTACCTTTATTTTTATATATACCTATACTAAAACAATGTTGTTTTGGTGTTGATTAATTAACATCTTTCAACTTTTTAACATCTCTTAACTACCCAGTCTGTGATGAATTAGCAATTGTGAAAGTATTCCATAATCTCACGAGCGAGCGAGATAACTAGTGTTTTATATATATATATATCGTGTTATATATGGGACAATGCTGCTAGGCTGTGGGGTAAAAGTCCTAGCCAGAAGCTTCACCTGAGCTGCTGACTAACCTAGTGAACTTAGATAAATAACTTATTTACCCTCAGGTTCACCTTCTTAGGTAAAAATGGGTATAAAATTTCTATCTCTGTGTCTTACCTTACCAGAATGGAGGTAAATCAGCCCCAGCTATGTCCCTCTTGGCTCAATCTATTTCAGACTCCTTAACTAACTTGGTTCTCTCTTTATCCTAGTGCCTTTTGTTTATAGTTTCTTGCTCTATCTATCCTTTAGGATAGATACCTAGACTATATCCATAGATGGGTTTTAATTTTTCTCTAGTCACTCTGTCTCAGATTATTCCCAAATGCATGTACTACAGCCTGTGGGTACTTCTTATTCCACACTCAGTTCAGGCCTGAGGAAAATGTAGTACAGCCAACTCAGAAACATGGACTACTTCTTGTCTGGGAGAATGGCCTGTATAGAATATAAGAGACAAACAAATTAAAGATAGAAAAAGAGCAAAGCTCAGGAGTTAATAAGAGAAAGCTATGAGGAAAAGATGTGCATAGGATGGCCATATTCTCCCATAGGGAGAGAGTAAGAGCAAAATTTTCAGGAGACAGATGTACTTGCAAAATTTTATGTGACCTGAACATTTCCAAATACCTCAAAGATCACTAACAGACTTTGTGGGAGCGCCGGAAACGTAGGTGTATCATGTTTTATTCTCAATTGTGTCTCTAGTAACTGGAGAGATACACTGATGGTGGGGTATGGAAGATATCTATGGAAAAGGAAACTTGCCTTTTCTCCCCCAAAATGTTTCTCAGTTCTAAAAAATGTAACTAGTTATTACCAATAACTAAATATTAATACCCTAAACATCTCTCTCCTTTTTACTTGTGTGGGAAAAATAGAAGCAGATTCCAACAATTTAGATTCAGATAACCTATCAATGAAAAGAAATATGAAGTCGAGTTTAAAACAGAATTAAAGAAAATTATATTTTATGTAATATTTTATATAAATAAAATTATATTTTATATAATATAATATATAATATTTTATATATTTTATATAATATTTTACATAATATAAAAATAATATATGTAGTTATGGTTCAAAGTTTGATTATAATAAGCATAGGAACAGGTTGATGTATCTGTGAAAATCACCTTTTTTATTCAGTATGATTTTATGGCAGTCAACACATTTTAAAAATTATTTTTTATTTATTTATTTTTTTAATAAATTAATTTTTTTATTGGTGTTCAATTTACCAACATACAGAATAACACCCAGTGCTCATCCCGTCAAGTGCCCCCCTCAGTGCCCGTCACCCATTCACCCCCACCTCCCGCCCTCCTCCCCTTCCACTACCCCTAGTTCGTTTCCCAGAGTTAGGAGTTTTTATGTTGTGTCTCCCTTTCTGATATTTCCCACACATTTCTTCTCCCTTCCCTATATTCCCTTTCACTATTATTCATATTCCCCAAATGAATGAGAACATACACTGTTTGTCCTTCTCCAATTGACTTACTTCACTCAGCATAATACCCTCCAGTTCCATCCACGTTGAAGCAAATGGTGGGTATTTGTCGTTTCTAATTGCTGAGTAATATTCCATTGTATCCATAAACCACATCTTCTTTATCCATTCATCTTTCGATGGACACCGAGGCTCCTTCCACAGTTTGGCTATTGTGGACATTGCTGCTAGAAACATCGGGGTGCAGGTGTCCCGGCGTTTCATTGCATCTGAATCTTTGGGGTAAATCCCCAACAGTGCAATTGCTGGGTCGTAGGGCAGGTCTATTTTTAACTCTTTGAGGAACCTCCACACAGTTTTCCAGAGTGGCTGCACCAGTTCACATTCCCACCAACAGTGTAAGAGGGTTCCCTTTTCTCCACGTCCTCTCCAACATTTGTGGTTTCCTGCCTTGTTAATTTTCCCCATTCTCACTGGTGTGAGGTGGTATCTCATTGTGGTTTTGACTTGTATTTCCCTGATGGCAAGTGATGCAGAGCATTTTCTCATGTGCATCTTGGCCATGTCTATGTCTTCCTCTGTGAGATTTCTCTTTATGTCTTTTGCCCATTTCATGATTGGATTGTTTGTTTCTTTGGTGTTGAGTTTAAGAAGTTCTTTATAGATCTTGGAAACTAACCCTTTATCTGATACGTCATTTGCAAATACCTTCTCCCATTCTGCTGGTTGTCTTTTAGTTTTGTTGACTGTATCCTTTGCTGTGCAAAAGCTTCTTATCTTGATTAAGTCCCAATAGTTCATTTTTGCTTTGGTTTCTTTTGCCTTCATGGATGTATCTTGCAAGAAGTTACTGTGGCTGAGTTCAAAAAGGGTGTTGCCTGTGTTCTCCTCTAGGATTTTGATGGACTCTTGTCTCACATTTAGATCTTACATCCATTTTGAGTTTATCTTTGTGTATGGTGAAAGAGAGTGGTCTAGTTTCATTCTTCTGCATGTGGATGTCCAATTTGCCCAGCACCATTTATTGAAGAGACTATCTTTCTTCCAATGGATAGTCTTTCCTCTTTTACTGAATATTAGATGACCATAAAGTTCAGGGTCCACTTCTGGATTCTCTATCCTGTTCCATTGGTCTATGTGTCTGTTTTTGCGCCAGTACCACACTGTCTTGATGACCACAGCTTTGTAGTACAACCTGAAATCTGGCATTCTGATGCCCCCAGTGATGGTTTTCTTTTTTAAAATCCCCTGGCTATTCAGGGTCTTTTCTGATTCCACACAAATCTTAAAATAATTTGTTCTAATTCTCTGAAGAAAGTCCATGGTATTTTGATAGGGATTGCATTAAACGTGTAAATTGCCCTGGGTAACATTGACATTTTCACAATATTAATTCTGCCAATCAGTGAGCATGGAATAGTTTTCCATCTCTTTGTGTCTTCCTCAATTTCTTTCAGAAGTGTTCTATAGTTTTGAGATCCTTTACCTCTTTGGTTAGGTTTATTCCTAGGTATCTTATGCTTTTGGGTGCAATTGTAAATGGGATTGACTCCTTAATTTCTCTTTCTTCAGTCTCATTGTTAGTGTATAGAAATGCCATTGATTTCTGGGCATTGATTTTGTATTCTGCCACACTACCAAATTGCTGTATGAGTTCTAGCAATCTTGGGGTGGAGACTTTTGGGTTTTCTATGTAGAGTATCATGTCATCAGCGAAGAGGGAGAGTTTGACTTCTTCTTTGCCAATTTGAATGCTTTTAATGTCTTTTTGTTGTCTGATTGCTGAGGCTAGGACTTCCAGTACTATGTTGAATAGCAGTGGTGAGAGTGGACATCCCTGTCTTGTTCCTGATCTTAGGGGAAAGGCTCCCAGTGCTTCCCCATTGAGAATGATATTTGCTGTGTGTTTTATAAATTCTAAGATATATTTTTTTATATTTTAACACTTCCGAATACTTGGATATATCTTAAAATTGATGGCATGAATTGGCTTAATTGGCAACATTTTTAATGATACATCAAATAGCAGTGAATCTTAAAACCAGTAGTATCTTAGAGTCAATGACTCATATTAATAAACATATAGTGGATGAGCATTTGAATGACACAGAAAGAGAAACTCTTACAATTCATTACAAAATTCCAGCCAATAATTCTCAAACTTACAAATATATAAGAATCATCTGGGGGGCTTAATATGAGACAAACTGCTACCTCCCCTCCCCCTGACAGAGTTTCATTTTCTGTACTTCTTTATTTGATGCCACTGGTCTGAGAACCACCACTCTGGGTCATGCAAGAAAAAAAAATGTTTGTTTTATTTTTTCAGCTCAGTTTTTTACTGCTACTAATTTAAAATTTTCAGTTAGGCTTTTATGGTATCACACCTAAAAAATTATGATTGCCTTCTATGTTCTCTGTGTACTGCCATGATTTCCTCATTCAGAACCATCTTGTTTAGAAATAACAGAGTTATCATTTGTTAGTATCTCCCTCTTCAAAACACACACACACACACATGCTTAGTTTATAAATGAAGCCTATTCACAGGTCTTAATCTTCCAGCTCTAATCTAATTCCCTAAATGCTCTGTCCATGTATTCAGCCCAAGAAACTTTTATCAACTGGTTTCCCAATATGCCAACTTCTTTTACAACCAGATGCCTTTGCCATTATTTGTTGCTCACCTAAAAGGTGAAGGCCTTTAGTCCAGTATAGACAACTTTCTAGACACAGCTCTACCACCGTCTCCTGTTTCCACTTTTTTTTTTCTTGAATATATCAAAAGAGACATTACTTCACTGGCATTATCATATATTGCATATTACATAATCATCACGTGAGTGGGCTTAGTTCTTAACTCATCTAGTATGATCATCTTACACTGAAATAATATTTTATTTTATATTATTTTTCCTTGAATGATTAACATAATTCCTGTCACATAGTTAGGACTCAAAGAATGATGTTAAATGGAAGTATATGTGAAATTAAGCTACATTTCCAATTAAACTGGTGTTTTCAGACTAATATATAAATGGTCGATTATATATTATATATATATATTATATGTGTGGTTCTATTGGACTCAACAAAAGGTTACTAAACATTATATGGAATTTATTATCTAAGGCATCAAAAAGAATAGAGATGGAAAAAATACAGGATCAATTTGGCAGTACATATATTTATTGAACACCTATAACTTGTTACATACATCTAAAAAACTCTCAGAGTAAAAGGCTAACAATACTCTACACCAAGGGGCAATGTTTTGCAGAAGCCTGTGAAAATATTCCACTGAGTTAGAGCCTCAATATTGCTCCTTATAGTATTCCGCTGAGGTTTAAACAAAGAGCTATCCAAAAAGAATTAAATCACACTCACTGGGGCCAGAGGAAAGATGGTCCCCTCCAGACATGAAAGGAGGCAAGTGCATTCAGAAATAAATGACTTTACATAGACGCACAGGCCTCTTGAGGGTGGAGTAGGCACTTCTGCTGGAAAGCTCTCAGACTAAATCAGACAGCAAAAGGTCATGACTGACAAAAAGGGAATCTCTTCTAACTTCCTTTTTTTTTTTTTTTTTTTACATTTGTCAACCTTAATAAGAAACTACTTCAAGCCTCTTAGTGACTCAGTTTCAAGTGTAAATTGAAGACAAATAGGCCAAGACAGTGTTATGGTTCAGAAATTTTCGTAAACACATACTTAGCTTTCATATCAGCACTCTTAATTAAGTAATTTTAAAGTATTTTATTTGAAAACTCAAAGGGGAAAAAGGAAACATCCTAAGGCACATTATCTGCTTGTTCTAGTATCTATTAAGATTCCAATATGAACTTTATATGGCAGAACCTATCAAGGAGCAAGAAGAAAGGGGAAATTTCATGGATATGGAAAATTCTAGACATACAGTTTTCTAATTTATATTGACCTAATTAACCTTTTAGAAATCATTACTTGTTTAATCCATATCAGACAAAATCTTATTTACTGATACAAAACTGAGATTCAGAAAAGTCACACAGCCAACAAGTCTAAGTGTACATACTCAAACTCATTTCTTCCAGCTGCCCATTCTGTTTATATGTCTGTCACTCACCCTTCTAAGTGCTAAGCATCACTTTTCTGGATGTCTTGCATTACTTATTTTTAAATCTCTGTTTCTTTGTTTAGGCACACTAAATATTTCATTTGAAGAAATGCATTTTTACCAGGTTTCCAAAAGACATTCTTCTGCGAATGTTCTATGTTACATTTGGAGGTGATTTTAGTCCTCCTGCATTAAATTATTTAAATTATTGTTGCAAAACCTACTCTACCCTTGGTAAATAAATCTCTGCTAAAAATAATTTTAAAGTCAGAGAAATCTGAATATGAAATGGTATTGCTAAAGACTCCCAATGGGAAACATCGAAGTCAGAAAAATTAAATTTTTATCTATCCCTTCATCTTAGCTCTCCATTCAAAATTAAATGCAACTATAAATTGTTCCAGGTAAAGTGAATATTTTACTCTTACTTTTTTACTAAAGGACAAAATTAAAAGTATGAAATAAAAATTAATTCAGCTGAAAAGTCATCACTTCTATTTGGCTTTCTCACTTAGAAAAGATAGATTTTTAGTGGTAAAGTGAACTGCTCTACAATCTTTTGATGAAAAGCAATATCATCTCAATTTTAGGCATGGTTTCTGGAATTATTTAATTTCCATGAAATTAATTTTGTTTCTCATATTAGAACTTATAAGAGGTTGACCTTAAAACCCCTCAATTTTCTTATTTATGTCAAGAATAAAACATAATTTGATGGGTGCTCTAATCTTCCACAGTAGGAGACCTTTTACTGCACAGCTCTGAACATATTTGGGGTGCAGTATTGACTTTGAATAGAAGTTCTAGTCTTTGATTACTGGGATTCGAATTCAATTCTATCACTTCCTTTGTGTGACCTTTGCAGGAAGGGACTGAATCTCTCTGTGCTCACTTTCTCAACCTGTAAAATGGAGAGAGTTATAATAGTACCTATCAACATAGAACTAAAAAAGGTAATCAATCATTTTTAAGCATAATTTTCAAAATAATATATGTAATGTAAATAGAATCTGCCTATCATCCAATCACTCAGAGAAGTCCTTAATAAATGGTTCCTAGTATTGGTGGATACCATTTATCTGCATATCTAAGATTCTAGTATTAACCAGATCTTGATTTCTTTGTAACAATGGAGACATTTCTTCATTCATCCAGCAAATGTGAATAAGTTTTGGACTAAGTGGTGCAAAATGTCCAACAAAATGCAGTTCCTGACATCAGGGAGTTTATAAATCTTAATGAATGACAAACTAGAGGCAATAATTCCATTTGTGAACTTTTATTTTTCCATTTATAAAATAAAGGATTTATCTATATTATCTTACTCTCTTTATCTTCTAAAGGGCTAAATTTTATGAATTAAGTTGATTTGTAAGGAACTTGTTGTAACATTGTCTATCATTAATCTAACCTCTGAGAATAAATGCAAACATGAGTGTAAAAATGGTTTCAAAGATATTCCTTCCTATAAGTAGTAGCAGACTTATCATGACTAAAAAATTTTATTTCTTTAATGATTTTTGTTTTATTTTTCAACTTAAATATTAAATATTTAATATGTAAATACTAAACAACACACTGCTGCACAAGCAATGGGCCAAGTAAGAAATCAAATGGCTAATCAAAATACATCTCAAAGAAAAGAAAATGCAGTATTCCATATCCTATGGGATGCAGCAAAAGCAAATGTTAGAGTGAAATTTATGATATAAATGCTTTTATTAAGAAAAAAATGTTCAAATAAATAACATTATACCACAAGGAACTAGAAAAAAGAATAAAGTTAGCTGAAATTTAGTAGAGGAAGGATATAACAAAGAAAAATCAGAAATAAATAAGACAGCAGAATAAATAACACAACACTGAAAGTAATCACAAGGTTTCCCAAAAAAAATAGTTAAAGCATTTCCAATTTTGTCTGTTAACAAAGAAAAGAAAACAAAGACTCAAAAACCAATGTAAGAAATGAAAGAAGAAACCAAAGACAAAACAATACAACAGATAACCATAGAAATAGTGTGATAATAGATTGCGATATACAATTATATAGCAACAAATGTTTTTTGTTTAAATCCACAATTGAAATTTAATTACACCTACTATGAAAATGAAGTTTTTTAAAAACTATGCCCTTACACAAAGGAATAAATTCCACATCACTGAAACAAAGATACAATATAATATAAAATTATTATGTTGATGTCAATATTGAATATGCATCAAAGTTGGAAATACTGGAGTAAACAAGACTAGTTACAAGACCACTGCAAAAATAAAAATGAAAATAACCCCCAAAATCAATCACCATCATGGAATTAAGGTTAGAATAAGGTGGATGCACTTGAAATATATTAGACAATTTTGGCCAGATTCAGCAGTTGACTGAATGAGAAGGGTTAAGACAAGCAGGCCTTATAGAATTAATTTTCAGTATTTTAGCTTAAGGAACTATATATAACTATATAATTCATGGATTATACAATTTTTCAGGAACGGAAATTACTTATTTCAAATATGACATAAAAGTTTTGCATAGAGTGATCTGTATGCATTTAGGATCCATAGCATCAATAAAGGACTATCTTTCAGTCAAGGGAATTTGAGGACTTGAGGATATAGATTGTTCTTATCCAAACAGGCAAACTTAGCTGTAGGTCATGCTAACAGGGCCAAAATAACAAAAAGCAAATAAACTTTTTGTCCTTATATATAGAGAGGCCTCAAGGAAACTAAGCAATCACTGGATGGGTGTTTGAGCTCTACCTTTCAGGGATTCATTCTCAAAGTGGTGAGCAAAGGATTTTAGAGCCCTTCCAAGCACAAAAACACAACTCAGTAGGTTCTACTAGCTGAAAGGACAAATACTCTGATAGGGGTTTGAGTTAGACTAGAGAGATTGAGCTTAGTTGTAACCAACAAAAGAGCTAATAGAAATTTTACAGGGAGGAGAAAATAGGAAAATAAAAGAAAACAACAACAAACTCTACTTGAAGGGTCAGAGATCTTTACCAGGGAGGTTGGGCTTCAAGGCTAGAACCCAAGCGAGCAAGATATTGGACTGAGACAAAGGGACTGGACCCAGGTAAACTTCTTAGCACCCTGTTCATCCTTAACATAAAGATCATCCTGAAGGAAAATAGAACTTTTCATCCTCATCTCAAACTCAAGGAGAAAGAAATGTCTTCACTATGTCCATGCTTAGATTTTACCAAATCATCACCTAGAATGCAAGGAGAATCTAATAGCAGGTAAATTCTGCCATAAATGATCAGGGGCTACAGCAGATAGATGCTGCCATACTTGGGGTCCTGTGACTTCACTCTTCTGTCAAGGGCACTTTGCAGGGGGGAAAAATGCAATTTTCTCAACGCTCCAGAGAAAGAGTATCTGAAGGGAAGGGAAAATTTAAAAAAGGAAGAGGTAAGAAAAAGAAAACAAAGGACATTTCTTGAAAAACTTTACTAAAAAGTCAGGTTCTCAAGGAATTGTGCCTTTCAACACTTATGGATGTAGTGACTGTAAGTGCTGGCTGTAAGTGACTGTATCAGACACTGAGGATCTGTGAGGGTTAAAGCAAACAGCCAGCAGCAGCTATCAATTTGGTGTTGGAGGAAAAAGTCTTCACAGCAATGCCCAAAATAAAAGCAGAGGAACAAATAACTTGGAAAATAGAATTTTTATTAAGATGATAATTTGTACAGGCATATGATTTGAATAAATCTTTATATTGTATAATTCTCACTGTCTTTTTCTATGTACAAAATAATATTCATTGCAACAATCTGAGTTTTAAAAATACAGATACAAAAGATAACCATAAAAATTAAATATGACCTAGAAATACTCACTATATACCAATAACAGTTGTTAAGTTATTGGGTTTGATTCTTTTAGAAACAAATTATATCATATGGTATATATAATTTTGTGCTTTTTCAAATTAAATATGTTACAAATCTATTCACATATTACATATATATTTCTATTGCATTATTTTTAATACATAATTTTATTCTATGAGCATGTAATTTATTTAACTAGTCCTTTGTTTTAGACATTTAAGTCAGCTCCCATTTTTCCAAAGGGAACTGAAATTAACATTTTTATTTCTAAATCTTCGTTCATATCTATGATTATTTCCTAAAAATAAATTGGTATAATTTAGGCTTTTTGTCTCACCACCAATTGTTGCATAAGCTATCATTTTTTCAGAGATTTAAAAAGCTATCTTTATCATATACTAAATTAGAACCTATATATCTGTATTTTTCTGCAGGAGGGTGTCATGTTTTAGATTTCATATATCTTCATTTTTCTACTGAAGTATAGTTGACACAAAAATATTATATTATTTCAGGTATACAATAGATTTTGTACATTTTTAAAATACATGGTATGGTAGTCTGTACTCATTGCAAATCTTTAAAACATATAAATCTTGGGGCACCTGAGTGGCTCAGTCAGTTAAGTAACTGGTTCTTGATTTCTGCTTGTATCATGATCTCAGGGTCCTGGGATCAAGCCCCAAGCTGGGCTCCAGCAGACTCTGTGGGGACTCTGCTTGAAGATTCTCTCTCCCTCTCCCTCTGCCTCTCCTCTGACTCACTTTCTCTCTCTCTCAAATAAATAAATCTTTAAAAATAAATAAAATATATAAATCTTCCCAAATACACATAATCCAAAATAGGTGCTTTGAATGGTATATATATGTAATCTTGAGAATCAATAATATCTTTATAAGATTCATTCTTCCCATTCTTTACTGAATTCCTCCCAATTTTTTTTAAAGATTTATTTGTTTTAGAGAAAGAGAGAGAGTGGGGGTAGGGACACAGAGGGAGAGGAAGAAAGAATCTCAGGCAGACTCTACTGTGAGCAAGGAGTCCAATATGGAGCTCCATCTCACAGCCCTGAGATCATGATCTGAACCGAAACCAAGAGTTAGATACTTAACCAACTGTACCACGCAGGTGCTCCAAATTCACCCCCCAAATTTAAAATGTGTTCTCTTAATAGGAGTTTTACAAATGTCCTCGTAAGTTAGTGTTGAGATATTTTTCTGTTGAAAGTAGGCAAAAATATTTTTACTCTTATGCATTTTCTATCCAATTGTTGCTAGTATTTAATTTATTTAAAAGTTTTTATAGTTTCAGTTGATTCAGAGTTTTAAGGAAATATCTGAAAAATCATAATTTCATTTCTTCTAATATGTATGTCTTCTAACCATCTTATGTTATTACATGCAGATAGTCTATTTTGAAATAACTACAAATGTTTTAATTCTTTGATAAGAAAACTGTAGTCTCCATTTTAGAGAAACTATTACTAAGGTTTGTGTTAACCCAATTCTCTTTAGATAATGGCATTGTGCAATAATTACCTAAAATCACCATTTTTATTTTTTCAAGTTTTAACATGCATTCTTAAAGAATTTAGATAAACAAAGGGCTATATAAATGTTGCTAAGACATGGTGAAATGCTAGAGCTAACAACACAAAAGATTGAGAGACACATTTGAGAATAAGTTTTAATTTTAATTTGCATCACTTTGCTGCAGTTAATAGCAGTTTAAGGTATAATACTGAGACTTTGAGTTATGCCAACTGTGTTACAGTCTCTTACCAAATGAATACTCTTTGGCATCATCTTTTATCCAAATTCATATTATAAGCCCATGATAAGTATTGGCTTCCTTACACCTAATCTACAAGTAATGGAAGGCATTCTTTTGATCAGAAAGGATAGGAGAAAGAGGGAAGTTGCATGCCATGGGAACAATCTTTTTAGCAGAGTGGAGGATGGATTGAAAATGGGATGGATAGACATTGAAACACAAAGACCAGTTAGTTTCAATACTAAAGAAGAAATAAGAAGGAACTGAAAGAAGGATTTATAAGAATCATCTTACAGAAACTGCCAGTGTAACATTATAATTTCTAGGCAGACACAGTTAGATGTTAGAGTCAAATGTCATGGTGGTCTCCCCTCTGATTGCACATTTATTAGATTACTTAATCTGCCCAAACTTATATTCTCCCAATATAAAGCAAGTAAAGTTACATTTAGAAATACTTTTACTACATAGATAAATAAGATCTGGTATATACATATACAATGGAATATTACTCAGCCATCAAAAAGAATGAAGTCTTGCCATTTGCAACAACATGGATGGAACAAGAGGGTATAATGCTAAGTGAAATCAATCAGAGAAAGACAATTATTATATGATTTCACTCGTGGAATTTAAGAAACAAAATAGATGAACATAGGGGAATGAAAGGAAAAATAAGAAAAACAGAGAGGGAGGCAAACTATTAGACTCTTAACTATAGGGAACAAACTGAGGGTTGTTGGAGGGAAGCTTGGTGAGGGGATGGGATAACTGGGTGATGGGCATTAAGGAGGGCACTTGATGGAATGAGCACTGGGTGTTATATGCAACTGATGAATCATTAAATTCTACCCCTAAAACTAATACTACACTCTATGTTAACTAACTTAAATTTAAATAAAATCTTGAAAGAAAAAGAAATATCTTTACTGCATAAGTTTTTATCTATGTGTTGTTTAGTTTTATTCCATTACATACTAGATGTTTTAGCAGAAAACAATTCAGAATGTGGTAACAATATATGGAAATAATATATAGGGAATAATTGATTTTATTCTTTTAGGCTCTTCATGAACCTGTTTTGCAAAATACATTAAAACATTAACAAACAAACAGTACTTTTCTCCTCAACTTAAGCAAATACCTCTGAATGAATAACTATTCTTCAAAATTTCCCATGCCCACTGCCATCTCTAAATTATCATATGTGACATATAACTTTTCTTAAAGAACACTTCCACTAAAGTGATGCATTTCCTCAGGAATCTGAAAAGTCTCCCCTCTCTCTACATAGTTAAGTCTAACTACCCAGCCTGTTATTCATCTCCCTCATCTGTCTGTAAGCCAATTTTTCAGCCTCATTTCCATATGTGTCTTTTTACCCACCCTGTCACTTGGCAAACATAATCACTAGCTCTGTCTCTCCTTCCTCTCTGAATCACCTCTGTGCCTCCACTCACACAAGGAATGTTTATCCTCTCATTTCTCCAGACGTTGAAGTCCACTCAGGTGGGGTTTTCTCCACCAATCCCTGCCTCTTTCATTTGGTCAAAAGTAAATGTTTCCTCCACTAGTTTACAAACATTAATTATGTATACCACTGAAGTAATTTTCTTCCTTCAGCTTCATTTTATTTTATATTCAGGATATCTACTCTACAACATGTAAAGGAATAAAAAGAAAATAGCAGGTGCCATTTGGCATTTGCCTTTTTGGCTCCATGTATATTATATACATAGGCCGGGCTTAATTCTCAAAAATTAAAGCAGTAAAATGGATGTAAAATAATTACACCAAATTATAGATAAGGAAATTAACATAGACATAAGTAAAATAAGCTGGTCTGCATTTGTAACCAGAAATCAATAAAGCCAATCCTCAATGCCTCAATCTATATTACACTACATTAGCTCTAGTAAATGGATACAAAAAGTACTGCAAAAGCTGAAAGGAGTGTGGACTGTTAACCATTACCATTCTTATTAACTTCATGTTTCTCCATTGCTCTTCATCTTCATTCACCTGCCCCCACACTCCTCTTTCTTCTCCTTCTCTCCCTCCCTCCCTCCCTCCCTCCCTCTCCCTGACCTCCTGTTTTATAGTGTGCATGGGTCTTTCAAGACCATGAACCTTTTCTTGTCCCAATTTTTATTTATGGACTTGAGCTTAAACTCTGAGATATGCAGATGAAAATCTCTTTTCTTTCCCCAGGCCATTACAAACTCCACTGGATACCTGAGAGGATTAGATGCCCAGTTAAATCCCCATTACTATTTGGATTCTCAGAGGGCAGGTTAGGTTAGAGCACTGTTTTGTGTAAACAAGATTATACCTTCCCTATACGGGTTAACAATGGTTCTTTAGTTTCTGGAATATATCCACATTTCTTTTTGTTTTGTGTTAGATCATTCTGTCTCTTTTCTGTGGTTTTGATTTCTTTCTCCAGGCTGTCTCCTTTGCTGCCTTCTGCAACTGCCACTCACCAACCAGTTTTATTGGTCCATTCTCTATCCTTGTTTCCTTGTTCACATTTGTTAATATACTGCTGCTGGCCCAGGATTTGAGAAGGACTCAATATTAATGTGCTCCAACAAAGAAGACTTTTTCTTATCTCAATCACCACGTAGATAAGGAAATGTTGAAACCAGCTGAATTTAGCCATCTTCACTGATGTTAATGATTATCTCTCTTCTCGGCAGCAGACTTGTGCTATTTCTGCTGACAATATCTAAGGTCACACACTGCCCCAATTGAATTTGAATTTGCGTAGATGATGAAGTTGCCAACTTGTTTGATTCACAAGTACTGGGGAAGGAATTTGTGTGAGCACTGGACTGATAGCTAAAATAACTGAACTCAAATTCCTGTAATCTTTCAAAACATCCATGTTTTTAATCTCCAAAGTGGAACTGTGATGGAAGTTTCCCTTAGAGGGTTATGTAAGGGTTGAAATGAGATAATGTATATGAAAGACATGGACTTGCATTTAGTTGATCCTCAATATCTTTCTAATATTTCCTTCCTTCTAAATCCATTTTTCAATAGTCATCCCAATACAAAGAAGACCTTTGGCATTCTCAAAATAAATATGTTTTTTTATATCAGGTGTTAGAATAGATTTTAGAGGAATTTTTATATCATGTTAAGAAATTGCAGCCCTATTCTGTAGGCAATATATGATTTTGCATTAATGTAATGATTTGGCTCTCAGCAGCAGCAGCCTTTAGAAAAGCTCACATTATACCAGGAGCTTTGAAACGTTCATACTTTAATAGTTATTGACATTAAAAAAATAGCTATTGACATTAATAAGGGGTAACGATACTTAATGGGGGCAATCAACTGGTACACACCTATAATCTCATTTATTAATACAAGCCACTATTTGAGTTCTATAAGCATATTCTCCACAATGTGTCTTTGCTTCTCTTACCGTCATTTACTTTCCCTGTCTTATACCTGCTTCTTTTACTACTTATATGTTTTTCCTGCCCCATGCTGGGACCTTCTTTTGCTATATTATGACACTTAAGCCTGCAGGCCATTCTTAGGGCTCCTGTTGATCCTTAAAACTGGATTGTTTTTGTTTTTGTCTTGTCTTGTCCCTATACATACAAGAGTGAATGGTAATAAAAACAAACACAAATGTTCACTGAATTCTATGTGTCAGGCATAGAGCTGAGATCCTCATGCCACATAAGATTTTATACTTTACAGCAACCTGTGAGGCAGCAATGACTGTTATCCCCAGTTTACACTTCCAAAAACTGAGGCGGAAAGAGATTTAGTTTCCCAAGAAACATAATTTGGTGTTACGACATGAGTCATTGTTCTACCTGGCAGCACTCAGTAAATGTTTATTGAATTAAATACCCAGAGTTTTGTCATACTTCGTGGCCCAGCTCAAATTCACTCTTTCTTGAAAGAAAGAAAGAAAGAAAGAAAGAAAGAAAGAAAGAAAGAAAGAAAGAAATCCTCTGAGCTACACTTCAAGGAGAAAATCTTTCTCTAAACCCCCAAAACATTTATTTCTATGTTTATTTTCTACCTTACATGTAGTCAGATATTAATTTACTTTCATTCAATGGTTAAATGTGTAGGAAAGTATAAATCCCTGGGATGCCTGGGTGGCTCAGTGATTGACCGTCTGCCTTCAGCTCAGTGCATGATCCCCAGGGGTCCTGGGATTGAGTCCCATATCAGGTTCGCTGCAGAGAGCCTGCTTTTCCCTTCTCCCTATGTCTCTGCCTCTCTCTGTGTCTCTCATGAATAAAAAAGTAAAACCTTTAAAAAATGAAAGTATAAATCCCTTAAATAAAACAGTATCTGGCTTTTAGTGTCTTAAACGCACTTTTAATGAATTAGCAACTAAATGAAAATTTATACAAATAGTCCTATCATGACAATATATGTGTTAACTGCCAACAATCTAAAAATCAACTCAAGGAATAAGCCACATGCAGTAGGGTATGTGTTTAATATTTTAATAGAGAAATGTGTATGTCATGTTTATGGAAATTAACGTATTTTCAATAGGAGATATCAAAATTATAGAATGACATGGACTCTGAATTAACAAGTGCTTACTCTACACTAGCCAGAAATAACTTTAATTGTGTAAAAGATCTTCTCTCTGTCATTACATACCCCATAGCACCTAATATAAGCTCTGTATACAGTAGGTTCATTATAAAGAAGTGAGTTAATAAATGAATACCAAGATTACTTACACTAAGCCTAGTATTAAATAAAAGTCAGAAAGTCATATCTTCTTAACACAGCTTTTCTTAACCAGGATCTCAAAGGAGAAATATATCCATCTTCCAAGGATATTTCCAATCTAGGAACAAACACCTAGACTTACTTACTTCTTTACACTAACTGTAAAAATCAAGATCCTTCCATTTGGGTGAATAGATTTGTGAGACCTAAGACACTAAAAACATTATTACTATTGTTGTATGTGGTAGGTTATGCAATGCCCAAGCATAGGAGATAGGAGACTTAGCTTCCAGTTCTTGTTCTTTGACTTGAGTACAATAATTCTTGTACTCAATCTTGTGGATTGAGTAGAGTACAATAATTCTAAGGTAGCTTTCAACTTCAGTATTTCTTAGTAGCCCATAGTAGAAATGATCTTCTGATAGAAGCAGAAATAATTACTATGTGAAGTATACTTCTCTTTCCACTCCTTTTCCTTATGAGTGCTGTCAGACAAATGCTGAATCCAAAATAAAAATGTACATTCTAACCATGAATATAAATGAAGTTTTTCGGATGGTTCAGGGATTGTATAAAAATTCTCCCATGATACAATACCAAATATCCCTCTTGATTCTTTACATATCTATTTCCCTCTTCATGTTTTTTTTTTTAAAGAATTTTATTTTATTTATGATAGTCACAGAGAGAGAGAGAGAGAGAGAGAGGCAGAGACACAGGCAGAGGGAGGAGAAGCAGGCTCCATGCACCGGGAGCCCGACATGGGATTCGATCCCGGGTCTCCAGGATCGCGCCCTGGGCCAAAGGCAGGCGCCAAACCGCTGCGCCACCCAGGGATCCCCCTCTTCATGTTTTAAATATCTGATGCTTTACATAATTCTCTCAGTGTTTTAGATGTCTTTTATTTTTCACACTAAAAATATGTTTCAATAATGTACAGTACTGACTCATATTTCATATAGATAATACTAGAAAGAAAATAATCCTCCTCTAAAATATAATAATATTCCCATAAAAATAATGTTGACATCTTAATTTTTTTATGTAATAAAAATAGGAGCATCTGGGTGGCTCAGTCAGTGAGTGTGTGACTCTTGATTTCAGCTTGAGTCATCTCAGGGTTGCAAGATCAAGCCCTCGGCAGGCTCTGTGCTGGGTGTGGAGCCTGCTTACGATTCTCTCTCTACCTCTCCCTTTGCCCCCCAACCTCAAAAATATAAATAAATACATACATAAATACATACATACATACATATATACAAAAATCTTATTTTGCTCCTACTATGTGCTGAGCCAATTGCTGAAAATATAAGAGTGAACATGGCACAAGAATGTACCATCTAGTAGGTAAAAGGGATAATAAGCAGGCAACTGCAACACTATATAGAAATACTAGGGTGTATATACCGAATGTGAAAGAGCATATGAAGAAGGAAATCATTCCCCAGGTCAGGGATATCCAGGAAAGGTTTCTCTGGGGGAAGCAATATCTAAGCTCAGGTTTCAAAAGCTATTCAGGAAAAGAGGACATAGAGGACATTATAAGCCAATGGACAGTCTGAGTAATGGGGTGGTAGAGCACAAAAGAAGATACAATTAGCCTTTGATGTTTAGTGTGAATGGTTTGAAAAAGACAATGTTAAGAGATAAAGCAAGAACTCAAGAAGAGGTCTTGTAATAAGCAAATGACCATATAATATTCATTTATAAAAAATTAGACTTTCTCCCAAATACATCAGAAATCCATTATTTGGAAACTGGTTTTTTGAAGTATAAAGAAAAAGATGTAATACAAACAGTAACTCCCTGCTACAAACATGAGTATGTAGAGAACCTGAAATGGTCTAGGTAGTCTGAATTATAAAATACTTTAAATTTCTTCCCTCTGGTTCAATATGAAATTGAATTTGGTTTCATAAAGTTCTTCCAGAATATTTCAAAAGTCAAGATTTTTCAGTCATATTTTAATGATATGTAATAAATAACATAATCACAATTTAGAAGGTTGGAAGCCTGGGTTCTGGCTACTCTTCAACCACTAACAAATTCTGCATCCTTGGAGAAGACACATAAATAATTTCTATAGATATCAGCTTCTATAAAAGGAGAATACTTATTTAATACCAAAGTCACTTTCAAAACTATGCTTCTGAATAATATTTTTGAACACTTTTATTTTATAATATGATCTATGGATTTACCTTTTTGTTTCTAAGTAGGTACTTAAAATCCTCTTTTCGGTAGGTGAAATATAGTTTACACTATCAATTAACTTTAAAAATGTGTGTATTAGAGAATATAAAGGTACATGTTGCCTTGTTCATAAAATCACAGATTTCCATTTAACATGAGATTTGAATTAAGCCAGTTTGTTGCCCATTTAAACCACTTCACATACATTAGACTATTAAAAGGCATTGTGACCTTCACCTTTGTTTTCATTCCTTGTGCTCAATCTAACACTAATAATGGGTACACAAAAATTATGGATTTGAAAATATATTTTCTGTAATAGAAATAGTTTTCTTTGAGACTCTTATATTGCTGTCTGCACGTTAAAATTTTAGATCACAAAAGGTTGGTATTATTTATTAACATGTGTTGCCATTAAGTCCAATTGGCAGAGGAAATGATAAGGTGAAAAGATTAAGATGATTGAATCAAGGTAACTAATCAAAGTCAGGTAAAAATAAGTTTTAGATTCCTTAAACTCTTGCTTTGGTCTTAAAACCATACTGACTTTATTTTTTTTCTTTTCTAATCTATTTGAATTCTGCTGGGAACCATTAACACTGTCAATTAATATTTATTGGAAACATGGCATTATTTTTTCACTCATTTATTTATATTATATATTTGAAGTCTTGGAAACATTTTAATAGGAGATTGCTGAATCAAACTGAATCCTATGATTTTCATAAATGTCAATATCCATTCTCAGGAATGGCTTAGTGCCAAGATACTATACCATAAACCAGAAAGAAAATAAAATGCCCATGTCTTAATTCTAGCAAACCAAATCTGGCCAGATAATTGTAAATTAATTTTCCCCCAAGGAAATCCAATTCCATTTATATTCTTATAAATAGACCATAGTTACACTTTTCTAAGAGTTTAGATTTGAATAATAATTAATAGCCATTGATCTAGAATAGGACATCCATTCCAAGTTCTTCTTAGTGTACATTCTAAAGTCACCCTTGATGTACAATCTTTTAAACCTTCATTATTTAATCATTTAAGTCTTTAAAATGAATGTCATTCTGTTATTCTTTTTCTCCATGAATTTAATATGAATAGACAGAGAGTATTTTTAATATTCTTTTACAGAATTTTGGTTAGAAAAGACTCATCTCATCACATCTCATGAGTTGTATTTGCAAGGCAATTAATCCACTTGGGATGTTGTCATTAAAATAGGTTCTTGATCTGAGATGAATAAAAACCAGAAAACAAGTTTAGAGTAGAATCTAAGTAATATTTTTGTAATATTAATGTGAATAAAAATTTCAGGTTGGGAATTACATCTATACAGATAACTGCCACATAATCATAAGGAACATACATGCACTTTGCTGTTATAAATCACATAAACCTTCTGTGCAGGTGGTAAGATTTATTACTTCACCTAAATGTGGAACTCCTTTATAACAGGAGCTATAATAATAGTAAAAATAATTGTCAGTTATATATTCATTGAGCACCTTTACTCATCATTGTTAAGATAGTAATAGATATAATCTCTAACATCACAATAACCCTACAGGCTGTATATTTTTAGCTTTGTTTTATGGGTGAATGAACTTAAATGAGCCATGATTCAAGAAATTGTCCCAAGTCACACAGGTAAGATTTGAGATTTCCAGGCTTAAAACTCAGTTCTGTTCATCTCCAAAACCTATCACTTTTTACTATAACCTGGACCTTATCTTTTTTATTTTTATTTTATTTTGAGAGAGAGGAACACACACATGTGCAAGCAGAGAGGGAGGGATAGAGGGAGAGGGAGAGAGAGAGAGAGAGAGAGAACTTAGGTTCCACACCTAGCACAAAGCCCCACTCGGGGCTCAATCACATGACCATGAGACCATGACCTGAGCCAAAATCAAGAGTTGGACATTTAACACTGAGTCACCCAGGTGCCCCATGGCCCTTACCTTCTTATAGGTTATGTTACAAATAGTCTATAAAAACACAAAGCATCAGTATTATAATATCATTGTTATTCCAACTTCTCCATTCTAGTCATGCTTCCCAGATTCCTAGTAACTGGCCCAGATGCTTCTATTATAGATGAGAACTTTTTTTTTTTTAAATCTTGAATTCTCCTAAATTAGATCACTGGCCCAGACTGGCCAGTCCCAGTCCAAAGGTAGCTTCACACCTAAAAGGCTGTTAGTATCTTTGTGACTTTCAAAGGCTTGCTACAGTCCCTCTCATGTTTTTGTTTTGCTTGTAAATTCTGGGCTTTCTTAATAACTTTTGGAGTAAAAAGTAACCAAGACATGCTCTTCAGTAGAATCCTTAGGCTATACAGACTCCCTGACCACATATATGAAGATCTTGAGACTTGGAATGGGTATAATAGCTTTCTACAGCATATGTACAGTGTATATTTTCCATAGAATGGAAGATGCAAAATTACTACAACCAGAGGATGCTGTAGAAAGGCTATGGCAGCTGCCAGACAGTATGTGATCAATGTTTGTACACTGAAGATAGCTGACATGTAATATAAAAATTAGAAAAGAAACATGTCAAGACACTCTTGTTCCAATCAGAAGTTAAGAAATCAGTTACTGAGTAGATCTGCTTATGGTAGTACTGGCCAAATTCTCCTATTTGCACTTATATTGTGGTCAACACAAACATGACAAATAGATATACATATGCACAAAGATCACATTCAGCAGTTGAATGTGCAAGGCAAAGTGAATGATATTAAAATAAACACAGTCCCTATGCAGTTTGGCATAAAAGTAAATGAGTAATAGACCCTATTCCTAGCCCTGTCCCTAGCAATCCATATTAATTTGGGCAAACTAAACATGCCCTCTGAGTTTATAATCCCATCTGTCAAATAGGCATAAATACTGCTATCTATGGCATGGCTACTATGAAGATTTTGGGAGGACATTATAGAAACAGCATATGGCATACATATAACACAGTCCATTGATCAATATGTACCATAAATAAATAACTAAAATGTGTAATAGAATTAAATTATTGAGAATCTGCTATACTGGGGCCTAGGATGGTCACTGAAGTCCAGACATGAATAAACCAGTCTCTTTCCTTGAGTACATTATGATTAAACAGATGGCTATTTCCCAAAAATAAAGATTACTGGACAAGGGAAAAATGTGAACTTAAAAGTGATGGTATACCTATAGGGAAGAGAAATAATGTAAATTTCAGACTATGAAGTCTAGGGCAAGATGTATTAGGCAATAAATATAGAAGAAAGGCAAACCCCAAATCTCTGAGGGCATTTTAGACCAACTAAAATAAAATAAGCTTACCTATCGTTTTCCTCTTTTATCCTTTATATGCTGTAGCTTATGCTTATATTGAAAAAACAATTAATATATGTTATTGAGATAAGATGTTGCCATAATGATCTGAAATGTCTCTCAAAATGCATTTTAAACTGGTGATTCAAAAAACAAAAAACAAAACAGAGTTCTCAATTCTAGCTTGGTCACACCATCAGTGGCATTGCCTACAGGATTATGAATAAGTTGCTTTGCTTTCTGAGCCTGCTTCTTTTTATACCAAGAATAAGAACTCTTAACCTGTCAAATGCACAGGGTTATCTTAATTCACAACTATAACAAAGGATGTGAAAAGGATGTGAAAGTTCTCAGTATGTGGTAAAACTCATATGCTTGGAAAAACAGGATAGTAACTAAAAAACTTGTTCCACTTTGACAAAGTGTTTCACATACCTCATCTTATTTAATTCTCACAACCAGCCCAGGAGGTAGATACTATTATTATCCTCATTCTACAAATGTGAGAAACAGAGGCACAAAGCGTTTAAACAACACCCTCAAATCCACAAAACTAAGAAGTATTGGAATTATGTTTCAAACCCAGGAAACTATTTGGTGTCTGATCTCACACCTCACCGTCTGCCTTCACCTCTACTTTATACTAAATGAAAGTGCTACAAGTCTGGGTCTGATGAAAACAAGAGTGGACATGAGGAACACATAAGTTTGGCATGAGAATCATGAAGAACACAGCTGGTCAAGAACTGGAACGTGTCAGAAGTTTGTGGATGCTTGAGAACATCAGAGAATTTTCTCTTAACCGGACAGTGTCCCAGGCCTCTGAAGACAAGTGACATGATGAGAAAGATGAAAGGTTAGAACAGGCAGATGAGTGCTCATTGGCCAGAGTAGGCTAGAGATCCGCCTGGCCTGCAAGCGGCCAGAACAAGGCAGCTCAGGAAGAGAGCAGCATCCTGCAAGCAAAGAAAGGCCCCAGCCTCACCTGGTGAGAGGGAGAGAGGTAAAGGCCTGAGAGACAAAGGCACCGAAAGAGGAGACCGAAAAAGCCCCATGGAGGCCTGGGAGATGAAGATGGCTTTAATTATCCCATAAAGGTCATTGGAAATGCCACTTTCCCTCTATGAAATAGAGCTCAGCCTGCTGCATGTGGCTGTGAAGAAACTTTATGTGTTCAAATTGTATGCATTTCAGGAAGGACGTTTTGTTCTCTGCAGGCCTTTGGACTATAGGGACCATGAAAACACATTTTATCAAAATAGGTTTGTAGGACATATTTGATTTCTTCTGTGACGGCTCCAAAACTAATTCTTCGGGGCAAAATGAAAGAAAAAAAGAAAAAAACATGGAGGAATGCAGGATAAAATACTGTGACAGGACAATAAAAATATACCACTTATGAAAATAACTGAAGTGGAAAAGGAATTAAAGAGTAAAGCAATTTAGGTGTGGGGGTGAAAAGGGACGGCAAATCTAGGTTATGATTTGAATTGATGTCAATGCCTTGCACCTACATCCCCCCTTCCAAGCCTCTTCCTCTTCTAGGTCAGGAATTGCTGTGTCTTCTGGAATAAGCCTTTCTGTCTCAGTGGCGTGCATATGTAATGATATAATAAAAGAAGACGAAAAAATTCTGGAATTTCTCATCCTGTTTCTTAAAAGACACTAGGGACACCCAGAAATGAATGACTCATGAAACTCAGCAAAAGTGTTAAACAGAAGAGTTTAAAGTGCCAAGCTTAGACAGACTAAAAAAGGAGGGGTATTTTTGTCATCTGGAACATGGGCTATGCCCTTTGGTATAACCTGAGTTCAAATCCTAACTCTGCCATTTTCCAGTTTTGTGAAAGATGGATGATAGATTAATCATCCCTTCTGAGCCTCAATTTCTTTACCTGTGATAATACCACTCCACGCTTTTGTGAAGATTAAGTTAAAATTGATGAGACTTTTTTTCTTCAATGCCCAGCACAATGGTTATACAAGTATTATTAGTTATTTCTAGTGTGAGATAAAAATTAAACTTATCCTGTTTAAGCTTAGAATCGCAATTTTATAAATAGAATCCAGAACCATGTCAGCTGTAACTACAAAGCAATTAAAACTGATTTTATTTTACTTTGAGTAAACCTACATTTTTGTGAAAGGGCTGCCCCCCTCAGTACCTTTGCACTGGATTCCAAAGCTGTTTCTGCCCCAAATTCTCCCAGGTTTCTCTCTAAAACACTCTTCCCAAAAAATCTATGTTTTGCTTAAACACTTTAGTTCTTTTTTTTTAAGATTTATTTATTAATGAGAGATATAGACAAAGAGGCAGAGACATAGGCAGACAAGAAAGGCAGGCTCCCTCTGGGGAGCCTCATTTGGGACTTGATCCCAGGACCCGGGGATCACGAAATGAGCCAAAGGCAGACGCTCAACCACTGAGCCACCCAGACACCCCCAAAGACTTCAGTTTTTAAAAGACATTTTAGGGTGTCCCAGGTGGCTCAGTGGTTTAGCGCTGCCTTCAGCCCAGGGCCTGATTCTGGAGACCCAGGATCGAGTCCCACAACGGGCTCCTTGCATGGAGCCTGCTTCTCCCTCTGCCTGTGTCTCTGCCTCTCTGTGTATGTGTCTCTCATGAATAAATAAATAAAATCTTCAAAAAAAAAAAAAAAGACATTTTAGATTCACAACAAACTTAAGAGGGAGGTACAGAGATTTCCTGTATACTTCCTGTCCCTACTCAGGCATAGCTTCTCCCATTAGCAGCAGCATCCTCCAAAAGAATGGTGCGTTTGTTCCAACCTATGAATCCGCATAAACATAATCACCTGTAGTTCACAGTTTAATGTTCAGAATCTATTTTTAGTGAATAAATAATTATGAAATTCTTATAAATTACTAAAACAAATAATGCCAAATAACACTCTTTAGTTGGATAGTTTGGATTATTTTGACTCTAGCACCACAAAATGGAACATGATATTATAAACTGAGCCTAAGATACCTGATCTGAGTTATAAAAGAATTGAACATCAACATCCATATTTGCAGATGCAAGGACGGGGACAGCAAACATTTTAATTAAAAAAAATAAATAAAATGTATTTTGGTAGATTTAGATTGATCAACTTCTTAGCAGTCCAATTAATGTTTTACAAATTTTACAAAGGACTTGTCCTAATTCTCTAAGACCATAGCATTAGAGATTGTAAATGATCTATAGTGATACCTTTGTCATATACCTAACATTTAATTTATTCAAAAGCAGGCACTGTTATGAGGATTTATTGACTTTATATGAAGTTCTTTAAACTTGTTCTAATCCTTTAAAATTATTTGTGTAAATGGTCCCATCGAGAATTTGCATCTCCCTTCAAATTATTTGCAAAATATTCTATGAAAAATCTGTGTTTGCTTAGGAAAGGACTTGTGGGTTTCATAAAATATTTTAGTGAGTAACTAGTTTAAAAATACATTAGTCAATTCACTAACAAATGTTTATGGTTAAACATTTATTGGAGTTTGGTGTTCATAATTTTTAAAAATTACTTATTTATTTGAGGGAGAGAGAACAAGAGAAAGAGAACAAGCAGGGTAAGGAGCAGAGGGAGAAGCAGATTCCCAGCTGACTGGGGAGCCCTATATGGGGCTTGCTTCCAGGATTCTGGGATCATGACTTGAGCTGAAGGCAGATGCTTAACCAACTGAGCCACCCAGGAGCCCAGGGTGCTCAACATTTTTGAGTAACCACGATGATTTAGGTATAAAGTTTTGTTTTGTTCATTAACATATATATTAAGTAAAATGTGACCATACCCATGTCCTACTTAGCAGACAGTACAACATAAAATGGGGAAACAATTGACACTCTTCCTTCCTTGCTTAGATAAGCTTTAATTTCATATTTTAATAATGAATTGGATATAGCTTGATGTGTCACATAGAGAGGCATTCCAAATTAGGTTACATTTTTTGGCATAATATACAGAAAATGGAAGGAATAAAAAAATATATGTCTTCCTATATCTCACTAAGACATCACCTAGCCAGGGTACATAATTTGGGCAACAGAGACTAAAGCCTTTGTACTAAAATTCACAGCATAAGAAAATTAAATATTCTAGACATAAGAAATGTAAAATCAATTAAAGATAAAGTATTGTCCTAAAATATACCTTTGTAGATTCTATCGGAATTAACCCAGGAGAACACTGTAGGCCTTCTTTCGAAGTTATTCAAATCCAATTGATGTCACCATATGCAAGTTTATTTGACATCCAAGAGCAATTTAATTGGCTATATTCTTTGTTTCTAAAGGGCAATTTTGTGCGTGATATCTAGGTGTTCTCTGTTTGCTATTGCATTGACCTTTAGAGATTCTTAGAAACAGTCTTTGAGGTTTCATTCCATTTTTTCCAGGCTGAAAACAGCTTATTAAATCGTCTCCTCTGAGATAATAACATCACCATTATAGAGAGGTGGATATGGACATACTAAGGTTGTGTCAACAATATCCCAAGCATATACAAATATTACTGCATTTAAGTCATGGGTTTTTTAGATTGTTTGTTTACCTAGTTTAACTTTTTATTGTGTTTTCTTTTCTTCTCTCATGAACATAAGATGATCAATTACCAGGCAATAGTCTTTTGGCAGACAACGTATGAAATAATTAATGTAATGAAACTATCTTTGTAAAGGATATAAAGTTCTCAGGAACAAAAATTGATGTTTGTTTGGAAGCTACAGTGTTCCAGGTACTCATCTTATTTTTGACTTAAAAATATATTCATGATGGGAAGAAAATTAAGCCTTATTTAAGAGCTCAAATAATTTGGAAAGACCACACAAGTATTTAGTAGTGGATCTGATTTAATTTGGAATCATGGGATCCAAAAAGAGTATTTTTCCTTTTTTTTTTTTTATTAATAATGCTACCTTGGGAAGTATCATTACTACTCTAATTACTATTATGAATACTAAACTATACAATCAGATTGTCTTATGATTGAAAATCATCCGTGCATTTTACACATGAGCCTATTAGTAAACTTTGGGCAAAAATAATTGACTCTTGGAGAAACTTTAAAGATAAAGTCCCTGACCTTCAAGGGGTCATAGATCTCTCCCTGAATTGTCTCAGAGGCTAAAAGGCAGTTGAGACTTTGCTGACACATGAAAGTGTATGAAGCCCATTTGCATTCTTGATATGTTGATATAATTAGGATAGAAAGATTTCAAAGAACTGGATCCCACAGCACTAACTGTATGAACTTGGGTTAATCATTTAGCTTTCATCTAAATTTCATCTTCCATCTAAATTTTCTCATTCAGGGGATCCCTGGGTGGCGCAGCGGCTTAGCACCTGCCTTTGGCCCAGGGCGCGATCCTGGAGACCCGGGATCAAATCCCACGTCGGGCTCCCGGTGCACGGAGCCTGCTTCTCCCTCTGCCTATGTCTCTGCCTCTCTCTCTCTCTCTCTGTGACTATCATAAATAAAATAAATTAATTAATTAATTAAAAAAATAAATTTTCTCATTCATAAATTCAAAATAATAATATAATCTAAGTTGTGGCATTGTGTGAGGATTAAATTTTTTAATATGCATAAAGCTTGCACTACATGCCAGAATGTGGTGATCACTCAACAATACTAACTATACCAAGCAGAATTCCTTTAATTTAAAAGGATAGAAACTCAAACTATCTTAAGACAAAAGTGAATTTGTCACCTATATAACTAGGAATCCAAAGAATAGAATTAGCTTTCCACAGAGATGGATCCAGAGGTTCAAATGAAATAATCAGAATTCTCTCTCTCTCTCTCTCCCAGCTTTGTGTGCTTCTGTTTGGCCTGTTTTCAGGCAAGCCCCTTCTATGGTTCTTTCATGCTGCTACTACCAGGCCTAATCTACTATTAGCCTTATACCTCACAATTCCAGAATTCCTACTCTTTAATTTTTATTTTTAAAAAAACCAAACCATAATATATATGTACATATATATATATTTATAGTCATACATATTATGACAAAATAAATAAAACTATATTCTAACATGGATTAAAAATGCACACACAAAATCCCAGTGAAATATTTTCTTCTTGGAACTGAGTGAACAATATGCTCTGAAAGGATAAAAAGGAGATATCAATTTTATCTTAAATGTTCTTCATTAATAAAATGAAAACAAGAAATAACAGAAGCTAGAATGGAAAATGCTAATACTTGTTAATTCTAAATGATAGATATATGGGTATTTTTGCATTTATTTTCTCTATGATTGCATTTTTTTTCAAATTTTCATCATAAAAAAAGATCCAATGGGAGTTTCAGCACGGGTCTTTCTAGCCTCATAGGATTGACACTACACTGCATGTGATTAGACTAAGCAAACTTATCTAAAATAAAGATGGCCAGTTGCAGAAAATAGAAATAAAAATTATAATGACATGGTTAACACTGTTGTGGTACATACCATGTGCCATACAAACCAATAAAAGCATAAAGTAGACATTATTTTATCCTTATTTTAGGAATTCGAAAACTGGAGCCTGGAAAAATTGAACAGCCTGCCCACGATTTTCTAAGGTAAAAACAGGATTCGAATCCGGCACCTTTGCTCCAGAAGTTTACCACATGACCCTAATGCTATTGGGTGGAAATGGGGTAGAAATCTCCCACATTCTGAAAGACAGAGAAACACCTCACTGGAATCAAAGATTCGGGAAAGAGGAAGTCTTGAAAAGTTCACATGCATTTGCAGAAAGAGATTATGAAGTCACAAAATTAACCTGTCTTATTACTTGACCCCATGTGAAGGATATTGTAAGTATTTGATATAAATGTGTATATGTGGATTGATGCAGACTGTTCTCCCCAAAGAGGATGAAATGGTATGTTGCTTTCCAAAGCCTTTTTGAGCTAGAATAGGTCACGTTTCCTTGCGTAGGTTCCAGCCCTTATACTAAAATATATAACATAATATGCCTGAACTACACTGATTAATGGTATGAAAGCAGCTACTATCTATGAATACTTCACTGGATTCAGAACATAGCAGTGCTGACCCACAGCCCCTCCCCACCACCTCCATGACTAGATGACCATTGTGAAAAGGTGAGGGGTGAGACTTAAGACTAGGCACACAGAGTGATAGTAGGCATTAATTCCCACTACCTCTTTCAATTTAATTTTAGTTATCCAGTGAATTTATTATTTTCAGTAGTGTAGAGAAATTACATATGCCATTTGACTGAATTATGTATGACCTTATACTAAATATGACAGATGGAAAAGCAGAACGTTAAAATTATCTGACACTTCTAGAATAAAAATACACTGTTTTCAAAAAGAATATTAGGCTACAGATTAGTCGTTTACTTGGATTATAGAACCAGATTTATTATTTCAAAGCCTTGACAAATCATAAAAACTTGTTGAAATTTATTTTTTCCTCTGTGAAATGAGACTGGTAAAACGGATGGATTCCTAGATGATATGATTTTAAGTCAGAGTTTTCCATTTGATTGCTACCTTTTTATAGGAAAATAGCTTTCCCCCACTCATTCACTCATTCATTCATTCACCAACCTACAATTTACAGCCCTGCTCTAATTAGGAACTTTACTAAGAAACAAGGATATGAAAGGAACTACAGGAGTACTATTAACACTAGACTAATCTTGTTTTTCCACACACCTCCAGATACAAAACAAGATCAATGGAAACAGATTATATAATGGTAGAGCTGATTAATAATGAGGATAAGTCAGGAAATAATGGACTCCTATATGAAGCATGTACTTAGAATTAGCCCATCATCTACTAAACATATCAGAGAGAAAATTCTTGCATTTGTATAGCTGAACAGAAAGTTTGAATACTATTATATCTTAACATAAGACATGGACAAGGGAAGAGATATTTAAAAGTATAAGAAGACTGAAAGTTATGCAAGGTATATGGAAGGACAAGCATCGCCAGAAGTTTAATGTCTCTTACTCAAATTTACTTGAGGTTTCGGTATTTTATTACAAGAAATTTCAACAACTAATGTCTTGAGGTCCATAATGCATAAATGCAATATTTAATGTTATAGCTTCAACAATCAAAAGTCTTGCAAAACCAATAGTAGTACACATAAATACAAAACTATTTTAGGAAATGTACTTTCACTTTTAGTAGAACTCTTTAGGGCTGAATTCAGCAAGCAGAACCATTAATATTATTGGATAAGACCAATAATTAATTATAAGGAATTAATTATAAGGATCAACACTACATTTATAAGTTGCTGACTTTTAAATGAGTTAGAAGTCTGGTATGTTTTGTGGAATTAGAGCTCAAATTGATTCCATCAATCTCAAGTACTGAAAAATAAAACCTTATGTTTATGAGACTTAAGGTTGTAAAGCTGCATTATAAGTCTTTTATAAAATAGTCTATAAATATACACAATGATGATAAAGTCTGTTCTACCAATCTTTACATTTAATACTATACACATATGCTAAATATATTCAAGGCTTCATGTATGCTTTTTGCTAGTTTTGTGAACATCCCTTGATTTATACTTTTTAGTTTCCTAAGATGTTATATTTTTTTAAATGTAGGTTAGTTTATTTATTTATTTTTAATTTTATTTATTTATGATAGTCACAGAGAGAATGAGAGAGGCAGAGACATAGGCAGAGGGAGAAGCAGGCTCCATGCACCGGGAGCCCGATGTGGGATTCGATCCCGGGTCTCCAGGATCACGCCCTAGGCCAAAGGCAGGCGCCAAACCGCTGCGCCACCCAGGGATCCCAAGATATTATATTTTTAACCACATCTACCCATGTTTCTAATCCTGGTTTTTCTTTTCACTTTTCTCCATCTATTCATTTCTGATATCAGTCTTATATTAGGATTTGCTATATTTAAAATTTTTCTTCATACTCATTACCTTTTTTAAAAAGCAGGTGATTAAAATTATTTAAAAACAAAAGTGTTGCAATCAATATTTCAGTATGGTTTAGATATTACAAATATTCTACAAATATTTCTAGTACTTAAAAGAGAAAAATTTTCTTCTATAAATTTTGTTTTCTAGTTTCTCTTAAAAAAGGACAGATAGACAAATACAGACAGATATGCAATCTAGCATTCTTTGGTAGCCGTTCCTTCAAGTGAAATTCTGCAGAAAGTGAGATATTGAATATACATATTTAGGGCTATTAAGCAACCAATAATATTAAGACTTCTATACCATGTGAAGATAAATTGCCAATATCTGTTATTCTAGACCTAGGTACACTATTTTAAATAAGAAGTGGGAGAAGCTTCAAAATCATCCCAGAGATGAAGGCAAAAGATTTTTATTTGGACATTTTCATTTTTAAAAATGCTACCATTAAAAATAAATTAATTAATTAAAAATTAAAAATGCTACCATTAGTAAGGTATTTATAATAGCTCTAACAAGCATCTTAGCTCTACCACAAATTCTATCAATTTATTCAGAGTCCCTGGAAACGAGATCACAGTTCATATTGTATTTACACTGAAAGTCTCCTATTTGTTCCCTTCTTCAGGCAGAACTAAGCATATATGGTCAACAGCGCAGTCTTTCTTCCAGGCCCCCAACTCTGCTGGCCACAGCCTGACTCTGTCCTACTTTCTGCTATCCACCTTTATCCTCAGCTCTTTAAGCAGAAAGGGGAGCTGAGCAAACCAGATTATTAAATTTTCCAGCTGTTACAGTCTCGTCTGTTTGAGTGTAGGAAAGCCTTTTCTGTCCTCTGAGCCTTAGTTTTCTTATGCATATATTGAGCAGGTAAGTTCTGCTGAGATAGGCTTTTCCAAATCCATCATTCTCCAATGCTATGGCTACTGTCACGGATAGTAGCAATCTTGTCCCTTAAAGTTTTCTTCAGCTGCCCTTTCCGCTGGACAGTGATGTCATCCAGCTGAGGCACTTCCTAGAATGTCTCACGGAGAGATTTTCTAACACAATTTGCAGAGAATACACAAGGCATTATTCTCCCATGAGTATTGTTTGGCAGGCAAATTTCACTCCATCACAATGGCATTTCTTACATACTGCAGAATCAACATGATACTCTGAACCTCAGATATAAATAAGAATAATCAGAATATATTCCTTTCAAAGAAAAGAATCATCCTGACCCTGTGTTTTATTTGATTCCTTGAGCTTAATGTCTTTCAGAAAAACTTTCCCTACATCAAAATGTTAACAAGAGTTGTCCCTGAGAAAGGGAAAAAAAGTCATAGAGGACCTTTTTCTTTTTACTCTCTGTTACGTGTACTGGTCTATATTTTAGTCCACACTGAATGCAATTCTTTTATAAATATACAGATTTTAATTTTTAAAAAAGTTGAATTTCCCACACCATAAGCAAAAAAAATTACTTTTGGAAGGAAGGTAGCATTTGTGTTTTAATATTATCCATAATAATGATACCATCTATTTTTACTTCTCTTCAGCAGTTACTATGAAATAGCATTAACAACAGTCATACCCAAAATGTATTTAGATCTATTAATTTAATCCAAGAATTTTTGCATCTCATCTCTCATTCTATCTTCACAGAATTTCTTCTTGGTGGTTAGACTCATTATTATCATAAATATACTACAAATTTGAAGAAAGGATAAAAAAAGATCAAAGAGCACTACTAGTACTATATATTCCTGCATTAAACAATCAATTCAAAATAAGCAATGATAGCACAGTGGTTGTATAAAGGCAGAGAAATACAACCTGAATCACTTTAGTTCTATCATTGCATGTGACCACTTGGATTTTATATTCTGTTTAAATTCTTTGAATGGTAAAGACAAGTATTGGAAATTGAATGCAAAGAAATAAACAGAGAGAGTACTAAAATTTCTGGAAGGTATTTTGAAACTGGGATTTGTTGTGAATTTCTTACAGACTCTCATTCTCTCTCTTTTTCATTCTCTCTGAATATTATATATGAAGCATATATATACATACACATATACACACATATATATGTGTGTATATATACAAATGTATAGTATATGTAAATATATATGTAAGTATATGTGTAAAAGAAACTTTTCAAAAATGAATAAAAAGTATTTTCCAATATACTATAAGCAGAGGCAGATTGATATCTAGTGATACTGCTAATGACCATGAATATTAAAGAAGATCAATTTTGATGCACACTTTGACAAATTTGCAGAAGTCAGAGCTTAAAAACAGATAATGTAATTTATTACTATGCTAGTAATATACATGTATAAGTTTTTCCCTTTTAAAAAATACTAATTTGGGGGGCACCTGGGTGGCTCAGTAAGTTAAGTCCTGGGACCCAGCCAGCTTCTGGCTCCCTACTCAGCAGGGAGTCTGCCTCTCCCTCTCCTTCTGGCTCATCCCCCTCCAAGCTCATGCTCATGAACTGCCTCTTTCCCTCTCTCTCAAATAAAATCTTTGAAAAATAAAATTAAATGTAGGGGATCCCTGGGTGGCTCAGTGGTTTAGCACCTACCTTCAGCTCAGGACGTTATCCTGGAGTCCCAGGATCGAGTCCCACATCAGGCTCCCTGCATGCAGCCTGCTTCTCCCTCTGCCTGTGTCTCCCCCTCTCTCTCTTTCCCTCTCTCTCTCTCTCTCATGAGTAAATAAATAAAATCTTTTTTAAAAATTAAATTAAAATAAAATAAAAATTTTAAAGTACAATTCAATTTTACCTTTTTATTGTAAGGTTTCACTTGTTTATACTTGTAGAATTATATTATGTAGTATTATATATCCATATTACAATATAAGGAACTTTTCACTATGTTTCTTTTCTTCTCATAATCATTATTTACTTCATTACATGGTTATCCCTAAAAACAACTATATTAAAAACTATCTACCTTGGATCTTAAATATACAAGGTACAGTGCCACAATGGATGTCTTCTGAGTAACCTATATTGGTATTTTTGGTATTCACACTCAGAAGGAAATATTGTGCTCAATAAGAACAAACATCCATCAAGGAAATACCTGCAAACTGCAGTGCCAGGTCATTGCCTAATCTACTCAACATCTTGAGGAAGTTGCAATTCCATCTCTTGGTTCCTGATCTAAATCCAATATAATGGATTTCATTGTGTTTTAAAGCCAAATGAGTAACCTTTCTCTATTGTTTTATTTCAATAGCATGTCTTATGTGATATCCTCATTAAATCATTCTGTTTTTCTAATTCTAACTCAATCATGTGTTAATGCCAATACGAAGAGTCCAGTGTTCCCCCATATTTTTGGGGTATAAAAGCACCTTTTTCTGAGTTAGCCATGTGCCCCCTGCATCAGGTTATATGGAAATCAAAGATTTGAGATAAAAATAATATTAAATTCATGAATTGTACTTCTGAATAACATTTCCATCTTAACAATAATTTGTGAAAAAAGTAAGTTCTACTTCTTATACGAAGACTACATTTGTTAAATCCCTTCCTGGTATTAAACAGCTAAAACCAAACAGAAAAACACAAACAACAGTCAGTGACTAAAGATCTATCTGGATATAACACAGATTATTTTAAACTAACACCTGACTTTGAGAATATATATGCAAAAGCATCAATCTTAAATTTCTTCAATTACCTACACTAATGATGGGGTCAGCCCTAAGACTAATCAAATGGATGAATCTTGTAATTTATATGGGCTGCTTAGGTGACTCAGTCAATTAAGCAGCCAACTCCTGATTTCGGCTCAGATGATAATGGTCTCAGGGTCCTGGGATAGAGTCCCAGATCAGAATCTGCACTCAGTGGGGAGTCTGCTTGAGGATTCACTCTTCCCCTCTCCCTCTGACCCTCCCCACTGCTTTTGCTCTCTCTCTAAAGTAAATGAATCTTTTATAAATAAATAAATTAAATAAATAAATAAATAAATAAATAAATAAATGATTTCTATGATCAACAGTTTTGAAAGTATGTTTTAGATAAGTTTCAAAGCCTGTATATTGGCTTCATATTTAATAAAGAGGACAATTATGGAATCCAAGAATAAATAGCTCATCAAAATATAGAAACTTTCCTTGAGTCTAGAAAAATAAATGATCACATCATCAGAATCTATCTGACCATAAAACTCAGAAAGTTTTTATAAATCAAAACCTGGACTCCTTTCAAACAATTTTAGGGGTCTATCTTAGCTTCGGATTCTATAATAAAATACCAGAGACTGGGTGGCTTAAACAAGATACATTTATTTCTCACAGTTCTGGAGACTGGAAGTCCAAAATCTAGGTGCTAACAGACATAATTCCTGATAAAGGAAAATTTCTGGGCTTACAGATGTCACTTTCTCCCTATGTGCAAACATGGTAAAGAGAGTGAGAGACAGAGAGGGGCTCTCTCTTCCTTTACTTATAAGGACACTTAACCCTCATAAGAGCCCCATCCTCATTTTCTCATCATTGGCCCTCATAAACCTTCCAAATAGTTCATCCATCCAAATAACTGAGAATCAGGATGTCAACCTATGAATTTGAGGAGGATACATTCAGTCCAAACTGGGTAGTTTGAAATGTAGAAGCAATCTGGTTTGATTTATCTATATCTATTTTTCCCCTAAAAATTAAATTGGATACACAGAGGCCAGTGAAAGATAAAGGGTATTTATTTCCTTGACACAGTTGTTTCTACAATGCACATTAGATTCACCTCACTCCTGTAATAGTTTCCTGGGAGCTGCCTCTGCTCTGAAAACAAAAGGTATAATTATACATATACAATTACAATATGTGTACATTCATCACTGGCTTCTTCCAAGCTCATCCCTGCTATTCCTAAATAATTAAGGAGTTCCTATGTGTGAAGAAACTTGCCCAAAGTCAAGGGCAAGACCATAGCAAACCCCCAGATAGATAACTGATATCTAGCAATGTTTTATTACCCAAACTTCTGATACTTACCCCAAACCAAGTATGCCAGCCAAGTTAGCTTCACCCCAGAGTCGTCAACATTTTTCTGTATACATCTGCTTTGCCTATACTACAGAATAAGTTTCTAGGTTTAGATAAATACATGTAGGAGCTGACTTCTGCTTAATGCAATATATCATGTGCTATGCTTTCCCATTTTGAGGATATTGTTGACACATCACTGATTATATAAAGTATGTTGCTGTAGACTCTATCAGTTATCTGAATTTTCCTCCCAATGATTTCTTAAACAATTATATCCCAAAGCTAAGAGATATCCTAAGAAAGAGAGAGAAAGAAAGAGGGGAGGGGAGGGAAGAAGGAAAATTTAAGGGAGGGAGGGAGAGGGAGAGAAGGAAGAAAGGAAGGAAAGAAAGAGGGAGGGGGAGGGAGGGACATGGGAGGAAAGGAGAGGCAAGGTGAAAGGAAAAGAAAAAAAGAAAAGAAAAGAAGAAAAGAAAAGAAGAGAAAAGAAAAGAAAAGAAAGAAAAGAAAAGAAAAGAAAAGAAAAGAAAAGAAAAGAAAAGAAAAGAAAAGAAAAGAAAAGAAAAGAAAAGAAGGCTGGCTCACAGTCTCTCCTCTGTTGCCTGCCTGCCCCTCCCTTGCAAGTCTATTCAATAAGCTTTTATCTCCAAAAAAAATTTAAAAAAAGAAAGAAAGAAAGAAAGAAAGAAAGAAAGAAGAAAGAAAGAAAGAAAGAAAGAAAAGAAGAGAGAGAAGGAAGGAAGGAAAGAAGGAAGAAAGAGAAAGAAGCTAACAACTATTGGCAAATGAACTTTAGTTTCCTAAAGTTATAGGACATTTTTCAATAGATTTTAGTCCACTTAACCTCCCAAGAACTCTGCAAGAGAGGTACTATTCCCATATTACAAATAAAGAAACTTAACCTCAGAGATACAGAACAACTTGTCCATGGTCAGACAGTCACAAAAAGAGAGTCAGGACTCAGTTGTGGCTAATCTGAAAAGCCATTATCAGTCCTTATATGATACTAACTCAAAAGTATCCCTTTAAAAAAAAATGTTATGTTACTCTCATGTTACTCATGAGAGACACAAAGAAAGAGGAAGAGACATAGGCAGAGGGAGAAGCAGGCTCCCCGCAGAGAACCTGATGCAGAAATCCATACAGGGACCCTGGGGTCATGACTTGAGCCAAAGGCAGCTGCTCAACCACTGAGCTACCCAGGCACCCCCAAAAGTATCCCTTTTCAGTTGAGTATATGTAATGCCCAACTCCAATGAATGTTGAGACCTGTAGATAACAGAGCAGTGACCAAACCAACACTCAGCTGGGAGCTGCTGCCTCAGTCCCACCACCTTTCCACTGTAGCCCCTGAATAAGAGCCCTTCTGTCAGGAAATGGCTAACTTTGTAACTTTTGAGACCAGAAATGTTGACTAGCTCTGCACTCCATCTTGTCCCCTAGTTTCACACTTTTCCTAAAGGCCATTTAGTTCTGGGAATAAACCTCACTGTCAGCAAGATGCAATACCTGTTCTCTCTCATATTTTGCCTGAGCAGCACACTGGCCTGTATTAGGTACACAAGCAGAGCAGTCACATAGGGTTCCATACCCAGAGGGTCTGCATTTGGGTTTAATGCTCTGCAGCGACTGTCTTGAAATTCTTAGTAAGTTATCTTTGAATTTGTGTTTTGAAAATGAATTCTAATGGATCAATGGAGAAGGCTCTGAAGACTTGTAGTTATGACTCAAGGACACATCCTCCCTGGCAGCCTACCTACCTTCTACCTACTTCCCTTGACATGGATTTTACAATGCCTGCTTCTTTGTTATCCTGCATTTTAGATCCCATTTGACCTGCCTTCCTCCATGCCACCCAGCAACCACTGTTGCTCTGCACTCCTGGCATGGGCCTGGGCATGGATACAGGGAGAATCAAGATTAGGTGCGTGAGCCCAGCAGGATCTCAGGCTGGGACACAGCAGCAGCCCTCCCTGCCTTCAGCTGACCACAGTTTAATGGATGACCCTCGGCCCTGCTCAGCCAGGTGTATATCCCAGGGCGAAGGCTGCAATCGCTTATCTAAAGCCTATCCTCATGGGTAAGGGACCATCAGACACATGGTAAGGAGAGATGCCTGGATCTACTTCTCATTCTGACTGGACATGGCTGGTTGGGAGGGGGAATCTGCCAGCTGGTGGGCTGTACATACAAGCTGATTTGCAGGGTGGAGCCTGGGAGCCTATGAAAGTCCACACATGTCCCAAGAGTATCCTTTGCCTGAAGGAGTGTGACATTAAAAGCAAATAAAAAACACCATGACAAGTTGAGAAAGAGTCCCTGAAAGAAAGGAAAAATTTTCTATTTTTGAACAAAGGTCAGTTCTCACATTTTCATTTTGCACTGGGCACTGTAAATAATGTAGCCAGCTCTGACAATGGCATAAAGGGATTGGATTTCTCTGAATATAAAACACATCAGCGAGGATATGTGAGCCTGTTTGGTATCTTCTGGTTCTTTTCTTGCTGAAATCTTGAAAAAATATCTGATTCTTCTACAGCCTTATAGTACATTTGCTTTTTCAACTATATAACAAATGGCTTTTGTATATTTAAAAAAATGCATTTCCTATATTATACTTTGGGTTCTTAAAATAGCTACACTTTAAAAAAAATCTGTACATTTGCTGTTTTCAAAATAAAAGGCAATAAATGAATGTTGGATATTGGGATTCTGAAACCTAAGAAAATGTGGTTTAGTTCTACTTTTCCTCCAAATTACACACTCAAAAATATTGGTCTTTTGAAAAAAGTTGCACAAATACAGCCATTTTTTTCAGAAATGGATTCAAATCTAGCATTATACTGGTTTGACGATCTGTGCAATGGTCAGCTAAGCTGATCACTCAATAAGCAATCACTGAGCCTCTACTGTATATCTATCTTCTACTAGCTGCAAGGAAAAGGAAAGTGATGTACACTCACATTTATTGTGAATCCTCCTTGTGCTAGTCAGTTTGTGTACTTACATCCTTTAACCTTCACAGCAAGTCAAGAGATAGATATTATTGGCCCGATTTTCCAAATAAAGGCATTGAGGCTCAATTTATTAAGATCAAAGCACTGTTTTCTGATAGAAAGCGGGATGTCTATTCAATGATGATATTAATAGAAACTGATTATTTACAGTGACTGGATTTTTTTGTATTAATATGAACATTCCATGTTTTAGCTGACCTATCATAGCCTCCATTCCCATGTATAATCTGAACACCGGGCAGGAGAAAACAAACTACAGCTCTCAGCATGTTTACATGGTTATCTTTAAAACAAATGATGATGCTGAAAGTGCACATCTCTGTGCACAAACTGTTATTCTCAGCAACTTGTAATAGAAGCCCTTCCTGTTTCTATTAGAGTTTGTCAATTGGAGGGCCTCTTTTCTAACATCCAACCATAACAGTCAGTGAGAAGACACTTTCGGTGACAAAAGAACTGGCTGTTTGTCCTAGAGAAGGACAAAGGTGGTTTTCATTAACCTAATACAAGCCACTCTAGTGTTCTTTATGCTATGAATTGCTTGGAGAAAAACAGTGTCCATGTCCAAGTCTGAGTTTTTAGGGGGTCTCTTATACCCCCTTCCTTATCTAGTGTGACTGTTGTGTTTTACCTGAGAGATTACTTTAACTTTGTCGAGCCTTGAAGGAAAAAAAAATTTAGTAATGCTAATTAGACAGTATGAAAATATTAATTAACCAATTCTCAAAAGAGATATGGATTCAAAAGTAGGGTACTCTATGCTAATTCAGCAATAGGAAAGTTCTCGTTAAATAACTTAGTCTATCAAGGTCACATTCTATGCCAAAGAACTAGGAAAGAGAGACAAAAGTAAAAAAGACTGAACTAGCTGATGACCCCGCTGAACAAAAGTACATCTACTGTTGGTTTCCAAGTAGAAATTTATTTTTTGTGTCTCACTTTTCCTTACTCAAATATATGTAACTCTATCCATGAAGCCATCCCTTATGTCCCACCTTACATGAATACCCACCTTCTCCAGCAACTCTTCATCTGTATGGCTTACATCAATTTGCAAGTTATGACATGCATGCATTTTTTAATTTCCCAAACTGGTCTCTAGAAGGACCAAGAGAATGGTCAACATGCTTTAGGACCACAGCCATACTATATGCATGGAAGGAAAAAATGTTTCATACTTTCCAATTTGATTTCACTGACTCTGTATTAATTTGTTTTCATTAAACACTGGAACTGATTCTTGTTATTCTACCATATACATGTGGAAATTGAGGTTCCGTGTGCCTCATATACTTTTTGGGATCATATAAACAATACACGACAGAGAAGGTTTTCATTTCTTATCAATCTCATGCAAAAAGTGAGAATGCCATTACAATATCAACTTTACAGATTAGAAAACCTAAGCTCAGAAAGCGATAGCCTTTGTGCAAGATTACAAATTAAGTTACAGGGGAGGAATGTGGTGTTATGATAAAGAGATGACATTCACCCATTAACTGCCAAAGGGAGCACTGTAAAAAAGCTGGTTTCCATGCTAGGTATAGCAGCTGCCTCCTGCTTACACAGATGAGCCTCAGAACAGCTGACCAAGAACCCATCTGAACTCTGTGAGCTGCTGTTGGAGTTCATCTCAGAGGCTTGAGGTCAGGAGCTGTGTGGATTGTATAAACAATAATATGTCAGGTATGAAAGGAGAAACTTCTCAGGAATCTCTGCCCACTGGTGTCTCTTCTACTTTTCTAAACCTGTGAAGTCAAACATTCTGATCTCATCAGTTAGATTTTATCAGTTAAATAACAAGTACCATTTTTTGAGAGGCCACCAAGTTCTAATTCCAAATAATTAAAATTACTATGAGGTAAGGGTTATTTTCCCCATCTTACAGATGTGAGAGATGAAGCTCACACATCCATTCATTCATTTGATAGACATTTCATATCTACTGCGTGCCCAAAATAGCATTTAGTGCTGAGTGAGAATGGTAAACCAAAGTAGGCAGACTTTCTTTCCTTGTGGAGCTTATAATATTAAAGATGAAGTAAACACACATATTTATGATTTTTATTTTAGAAAAATGCTATAAAACTAACATATTGCTATTATAGAGGAAAAGTGGGACCTTGGATGGAAAATTATGAGTGTCTAGAAAAGATTTTAATATGATCTGAACCACGAGAAGAACTACTCCTTCCCAAGAGCTAGTGGCAGGCTTATCTAAGCCCAGAGGACAGTAAGGATAAAAGTTTTTACATATTTGAGATTTGTGTGTCTTTAAAAATTGAATATATCCAGGGTGGCTAGTTTAATTTGAACAGTGGGAGAGTAATGGAAAAAATGACATTTTAGAACAGGAAAAAAGAAAATGAGGAAGTAATCAAGAAACTTGGTAAGTTGAGAAATATGGAGTAGAGATATGGGAGGGGGGCTAATTTTATCCCAAAGTTAGAAGAGGAGGAGCCATCATTTAAAGCCAAGTTTCTGAACTCAAACCTATATACTTAACCACCTCACCCCTGTACCTTTAACAGTGACTCATAGCTGGACAAAAGTGTCTAGCCTAGTGTCACAATCATATGGTGGTCGGACTCCATGCAGCTTAACCTAGAGAAACTGAGATCCAGAGAGGTAAATTCCAGAGTCCTAAGATTAACAGTCCCGGTCTTAGGAAGAGATAGGGGTAAAAGAGACGGGTGTGTAGTAGAAGAGAGGGGGGTGGGATGGAGAGAGAACAGGAAAAGGCAGAAGAGAAAAGATAAAAGGGAGAATTAGAGTGGCTCAGGGCCGTCCCGGTGGCTCAGCGGTTTAGCACTGCCTTCAGCCCACGGTGTGGTCCTGGGGACCCGGGTGGAGTCCCGCTTGTCGGGCTCCCTGCATGGAGCCTGCTTCTCCCTCTGCCTGTGTCTCTGCCTCTCTCTCTCTCTCTGTGTCTCTCATGAATGAATGAATGAATGAATTCAATACTCCAAGCGGGAGTATGACCAGTGTCGCATACAGGTTAGGCTGCCAGATGGGACCTCACTGACCCAGACGTTCCGGGCACGGGAACAGCTGGCCGCTGTGAGGCTCTATGTGGAGCTCCACCGTGGAGAAGAGCCTGGGGGAGACCAGGACCCTGTGCAGTTGCTCAGTGGCCTTCCCCGGCGGGCCTTCTCAGAGGCTGACATGGAATGGCCTCTGCAGGAGCTGGGACTTGTGCCTTCTGCTGTTCTTATTGTGGCCAAGAAATGTCCCAGCTGAGAGGCCTTTATCCCACCATCTCTCTCTGACCTCTTCATCTTTGATAAAGCACTGACATCTCCTTCCTAATAAATAGACCCTGAGTTCTCAAAAAAAAAAAAAAATCAAATTAGAAAATTAGAAAAATCTTATAGCTAGAACAGACAACTGACTCTGATTAGACCAAAATAATTCCACCACTGAATTTGAGAGGTTCAGTTTGGCCAAGATCTTACAAATATTTTGAACATGACTAGACTAGAATCCAGTTGCTCTTATGCTTGAGGATGAATGGGAGCATGTGACAAACAACAAATATAGCAGATTTTGAAGATGAATAATGGGTTTTGTAATGATTCATGTTAAAATGTGACTATGGGTGAAATGGGAATCCAGAGAATGACTGTATTTGGAATTAAGGTGGGGATAATTATCTCCTCTGTGAAATCATTTGCAGGTGATTTGCAAGTGCCTGAAACACAAAGGAAACACATTTCTCCCAATACAGGTGACATGTTGTTGCATATGGTAGATTTTTATTGTTCTTTGTAATAGTCTTTGGATTTAAAAGTTCTTTTTTTCTTTTTTCTTTTCTTTTTTAACAGAATATTGTTTCTAACGTTAGTTAATCCACACTGCAAGGGGATGAAGGTGCAGAAAAACAGTTTCCATTTTCATCTTCTTAACTTTTATTCTGGAAAATGACTGCTAATCATAAATTACTTGTTTCATTTGACTAGGCCAGTTATTTTTTCAGTTATTTCTTCCATTCAGTGGGCCATGAATATCCCTCCCATCCTCTGCCTCTTTGGGGGAGAGAATGATACACTTCCTAAAACCAGAGACATCTTTACTGGAAAGATAATAGGTACTTCCAAAATTTGAAGGAGGCATTAAAAAATGTTTAAAGATGGTAAGAAAAATGGATTAAGACACAAAGCTTTATGCCTGAAACACAGTAGACTCTTTTCTATATGTGAATTCCTTCCCCTTTATTTTCAGGTCTAATTCAGCTCAGCCCCAATTTCTTCTGCATGTGATCTACTTCAAATCTGTTTTTATTTTTTTATTTTTTTTTCTTCAAATCTGTTTTTGTAGTAAGTCCAACTATCAAGTTATCTGGAATTCCTTATAATTAATAGTCTAAATTAAATGATATATTTGATTGAAAAAGAAGCCAGTTAGTTTAGTAAATTATATCTTTTATTTAGTTCAAATTAATAGTGGTTCCAAGTTGGTTATTGGATCTGTTTTTTAGGATTTCTTATGCCCAATGTGAAACCTGCATGTAAACATGATAGGCTATGTATCTACAAGGAAAGTATTTCATTTGGAGAATTTGATGCACTTACAATTTCTCTGGTAATTGTGGATATCATCCAATAAGGTAGAATTATATTATAACATGGCTTGTTGACTCAAGAAAAACTTTTGGCCACCTATTGGTCTATCCTGAGTTTTCAAGACACAAAAAGGAATAAGGAAATGTTATTGCCTTTTATTTGCTCATATTTTTCGTTTCATGAAGGATTTTGTTGGGGTGGGTAATGTGGATTATCATTTTAATGTACACTCAAATATATCTCCATCAAAAGCATCAAACAGATTTCAAAATTGATATTATCACTTTTATCCACATTATAAAGAATAATGAACATTAGAGCTATGTATCACTACCATATTCATTAGGGTCATTTTATTTCTATTTTTCATGAAAATACTTCAGAAAATAATTATCAAGTGCTTATAATACAAAAACTACAAATCAACTACAAAATACTTTTCAAAATACAACAAAATACTTTTTAAAATACTACAAAAAGGGGCACATAGGTGTCTCAGAGGTTGAGCATCTGCCTTTGGCTCAGTTCGTGATCCTGGGGTCCTAAGATCGAGTCCCACATCAGGCTCCACGCAGGGAGCCTACTTCTCTCTCTGCCTATGTCTCTGCTTCTCTCTGTGTGTCTTTCATGAATGAATGAATAAAATCTTTTTAAAAAATCAATTAATTTAATTTAATGCTAAAAAATGAGTAAGAATAAATAAGTAAATTCCTGTTATGAGCAAGGTCTATAAATATAACATTTAATCCTTACAAGTCCACAAGGATCGAGGAAAGCTAAATGGAGAAGGTGGTAACTAAGCTGATTCTTGAACACGCAATATTCTTTGCTTACAGAAAGGACATATACGCATGTGCATGTGTGCATGCAGCTGTGTGTGTGTGTGCATGTGTTAGGTGATTAAGGCAATAAAGGGAAATATAGAATATTTGGAATTCCAAGCCAAAGGATAGATAAAACAAAGGCTTTGATGCAGGAAATGTTCATAGCATGATGTTTTTCAGAACAAGGCATGTCATTCATTAAGTTATTGGAGCATATGGCATATGTAATATAAGATAAACAACCTAAGATGCCTTTGACTACTATAACTAAAAAATAAGAATAGTGAGGCTCTGAATAAAGCATTCCTTTCTGCAATCTGGAGTATGCTATACACTAGGTCTGAACAAAAGTATATTAAATAAGCAAATCCAGCACTTGCAATGATTTGAAGTTCTTACCTCAGTTCATCAAAACAACATATCTTCATCTGAGAACTTAAAATTTGGAAATTTGCTTCTTTTATTGCCCCAATGATTGTAAAGTATAATGAATTCTTGACCTTTTGCACCAAGGCTAGACATTCAGTTCTGTGCAAACTTATCAGGAAGATGGTTGTATGAGAAGATTCAAGGGTCCTGTCATTGTCATATGTGAGCATTTCAAAGTTAAAAACATTAGTATTATATACACACTAAAGAATGAGAATTTTAGTATGACAGACTAAAGTTATTGAGCAACTGAGGCCATGTAGCAGGGATAAACAGGTTCCCTAACCCTAGCACTACTAGCATAGTAATACTATGCTATTGTTAGGATTTGCTCTCTAAAAGATATTAAAGAAGTGGATGGAGCAAGGATAAATACCAACTCAGCTACAAAACAACTATTTCTTTTATTGAGCTCTAGAAAAGAAGGATCCACAGGCAAGAGTGTAGAACAAAAACAACATAAATTAAAGTGCCTACAAAAGACCAGACCAGTAAACTGAGGCAACTGATACTGACCATACATGATGACACATTCTATTTCTATGACCCTCACTCTTCCCAGACATATTTGGAGAAATGCAAAGCACCATATTCCCATCAAAAGTTTCACTGAGTTCAACTTAATATCACAAGAACCCACTTTTTTGAACAGGAAAATCTGTGAAGATTATTTTTACCCTAAGAGTACCTAATGACAAAGCATCTATGTTGCAATAAATAAGTTAGGAAGGGGCACCTGGGTGGCTTAGTCCAGTAAGCAGCCAAACTCTCAATTTCAGTTCACGTCATGATCTTAGAGTTGTGACATAGAGCCCTGCATTGGGCTCCATGCTCAGCATGGAATCTGTCCCTCTCCTCTCCTGCCCTCTCCCTGTTCACACTCTCTCATACTCACTCACTCGATAGATAGATAGATAGATAGATAGATAGATAGATAGATGATAGATAGATAGATAGATAAAATCTTTAAAAAATATATCTTAGGGAGAGTTTTCTTTTAATCTGAATAAAACTTTAAAAAAAAAGAAAAGAAAAGAAAAGAAAAGAAACAAGGCAGGGCAGCCCGATGACTCAGCGGTTTGGTGCTGCCTTCGGCCTGGGGCTTGATCCTGGGACCCAGGATCAAGTCCTATGTCCAGCTCCCTGCATAGAGCCTGCTTCTCCCTCTGCCTATGTCTCTGCCTCTCTCTCTCTATCTTTCAAGAATAAATAAAATCTTTAAAATTAAAAATTAAAAAAAAATGAAAACATTGAAAGTATGCTCGCTTGAATACAACAAAAATCGTCAAATCAGAGCAATGAATTTGTCTTCTCATGAGATCAAGGGAGATCAACTATTTTATTTTACTTTATTTTATTTTTTAAAGATTTTATTTTATTTATTAATGAGAGACACAGAGACACAGAGCTTGCTCCATGCAAGCTCAATGCAGGGTTGATTCCAGGGCTCTGGGATCATGCCCTGAGCCAAAGGCAGATAGCCCCCCAAGCATCTCTCAACCGTTTCATTTTAATCATAAATTAGTTTTACTCTTATAACTTATATTAGTAGAAATGTAAACTGATACTAAAAGTGAAAAACTAACTGCAGCTCCTCCAATCATAAAGTAACAGGATCAATGTGCAAATAAGTGATCACTTCCAAGTAAGAGCAAACTCTTGGCCTTATACTGCTGAACGGTTGAGAAGTTGTGCTTCATAAAAACCTCTCACACAAAAGTGATAGTACACACTTTATAGATGCATAAACTGGGTTTCAAAGTTTCCTAAATCCAAACAATCAGTAGAAGAACTTATGGTACCCAGTTCTGCTCATGTCTGCAAGTCAAAGGTACGTTTTCACAGGACAAGCACCATACTAGATTTTAAATGCCTGAGGATATTCATTTCACCTGATATTACAAAGAAGAGATATTTTATGATTTTTTGCCATAACTTAAGTCACACTCTGAGGAAAATGAAAATAAGGTCAGACTAGGAGTCACAAATAGCATTTCCTAATTCTCACTCATTGCATGGAAGTCTCTAGCCCTGCATTTCTTTTAAATATGTATGATAACCAGTAAGGTGGAGTCTCACACATGTTCTAAACTCATTTGCTTACCACTATTTAATAACTCACCAAAATTACTCACCAAAATTATCTTTATTGTCTATGACAGAAAAGTAAATAAATAAGTCCCATATAGTTAAATACTGCAAGTGTGGAACTTACTGCTAAAGCTCAGAGCTGAGAGCCCTGGTACTCTTTAGGCTCGGCCTAAAGATCTCAGTCCTGTTCCTTCTCAGCTCATTATCAGCACCAATCCTATCAGGTTCTTATAGGCCAGATTCTAGTGAAACACCTCTATCATTTTCATTATACTTTTATCTCAGATTTCAGATGCCAGTTTTAGGGACTGGGCCAGGAGAACCATCTGAGCAGATACTGTATTATATTTTTGGCCCCCCTCCTCAGTTCTGTTAAAAGATGCAGGATGAGACCACCCTGTATCTCTTCTAAATGAGCCTGAGATATCAGAATGTATTTTCATTGAACTATACAGAATTCTGGATAAACCTAGAATGATAAAATATTTCCACAGTCATTTATAAAGAACCTATTAGTAGCAAGTTACTGTTCTATGCTTTTTAGATACAATGACAAAGATGACAGGAATAGTCTCAGATATTCTGGCTCTTACAGTCTAGTGAGAAAGAGAAACATTAAACAGATAATCACATAAATAATTGAAACTTCCACTATAATCACAGCAGTAAAATGACATACAATTTAAACTGGGGTGACTGCTTTGAAGTCCACAATTGGGGAAATTAACCTACTCTTGAGAGAGCAAGGGGCTAAGTGGGAGAAGTAGGGTCGAGCTTATGTAAGCAGAGAAATAATTACTAAAATAGTCCAAGGACATTAAAATAAGGCTAGTAAAGAATGAGAGCATTTAAGGATATGAAAATAGTGCTTACATTAATGAAATAAGGCATTAAATTATATCTATGATACAATATCAGTTAAATACAAATACTTAGGAAAAAATTAAAAGATTAACGATCAATAAATATATGATTTGATTATTCCTAAAGGCTGGTGTTATTAGATATTTTTAAAAATAGCTTTATATTTAAATGCTTAAAATTTAAAGCAGAAAACTTTTAGAAGCAACGGGAATGAACTGGACTACCTTGGGGAGGAGGGATAGTATTTTTCAACATGTTTGCTTCATTATCTATATAATGTCACTTAGAAAAATAAGTTTAATAAGCAATCAATAATCTTAGATTAAAATCTACCTTAAGAAAATCCCAATGCAATATAATGACTATTGTACAGGTATATGCACATAAATATCATTCATATTCATGCACAGTACCTAAAGGTCACTCCGTTTGTGTTAAAATACAGCTTCAATAAATTTGTTCATCTGGTCATCATTGCATATGAACACAGAGTAGCTATGGAAAATTATATGAAAGTGATCTTGTTTTTGTGACTAAAACTTTAATTCTCAGAAGTAAAGGCAGGGCAGCCTAGGTGGCTCAGTGGTTTAGCGCTACCTTTGGCCCAGGGTATGATCCTGGAACCTGGGATCGAGTCCCATGTCAGGCTCCCAGGATGGAGCCTGTTTCTCCCTCTGCCTGTGTCTCTCATGAATAAATGAATAAAATCTTTAAAAGAAAAAAAGTAAAGGCCAAAGTCAGTTGGACAGTAATCAATGGTGGCACTTAATAAAGTATTTAATATATGCCAATAACTGCTCAATGTTTGTTCATCCACTTTATTTCATTCACTTTTCATAAAATCTCCAAGAGTTGGGTTTTGCATACTAATTTACTAAATAAGATCAAACTGAGGCACAGAAAAGTGCTTAATTTGTCCAATCTCATAAATTGGGGCTGTGTTAGGCCTCTGGAAGCCCTAAGCATTAAAATTAGTATGATGTTTCTTCACATGCATATTTTTAATAACAATAATATGAAACCATACCACATATGTAAGTCAGCCACTATTCTCACCTTTCCCAAACTAATTTGATTTTTTTTCTTGAAATAACAGACATAATTTCCTAAAAGAATAATTATGTTGCTAGTCCTTAGCACATCTATTCAGTAATATAGTACCTAATGGCAAAACCTGAGTGTAACATGATTGGCTATGGCTTTTCATATATAATTATCTAATATTGAGTATGATTTTTGAATCTGCAGTGATGATGTCAGGGAGTCAGGGAGGGCATTTTCAAGAACCAAATGTTAGAAGAGACAAGAATGGCTTTTTACAATAAGAAATATTCTTCCTGTTCGGATAAATGGAGGCATTTGTTCCTTTTGAACTTTTTTTTGAGTAATTCCTATGTGTAAGATACTATGATAGACTCCAAGGACATAGAGATGACTGAGACATGGAATTCACATACTATTGGAAAAGGATTCCAGGTAAAGAGACAAGGACAGGTGATGCTATGCACTATGAAAGAAATAAGGAAACAACGTAATATAGGTAAATGTAGTCAAAGAATCCTTCTAAGAATTGATGATATTTGAGCAAGGCCTAATGGAAAAACTGAAGCGTAAGGGGAAACATACCATAACAGGATTAGAGGCCAAAAAACCATGGCCTTGTGAGAAAACGTGGGCAAATTCCTATACCTGGAATATAGCTGTTCAGGGAAAGTAGTTGCATGAGAAAGACAAGTGCATCCAGACCATACAGAGATTGAAAAACACTAAAGAGCTCCAGCTTCCTCTTGAATACAATGGCATGTCATCGAAGGATTTTAAGTGAATGGTCACATGATCCAATTTATATTACAGAAATTTCCTGTTGTGTCCACACAGACTAGTTCCAGATTCTAAAAATGCTCAGGTTTCATACCAATTGTGTTTTTTCTCACAGTGTGACATTATTCCCATATATTCTTCCTACAATGTTTAGACTTGAAACATTTTAGAAATAAATAGGCACATAGTCTTTCTGAGTTAGTGCTGGAGTACTGTTCAGAGGAAGCGTGTGGGTGTGTGATGAGGCCAAGTTGCCAACAAAGATGTCCATATGCTAGAGTCAAGTAGTTGTGTAGGCAGGCCATAGACATCACACAGATGTCCTAGAGTTCTACTGCACACAGGCTTGGAGAGTAGTGTCAAGGTTCCATCCTTTGTAAAGACGGTGAATGTTTTATAAGAAACCTGTATAGAACTAAATCAATCAATCAATGCTACTTGCTCTCATCATTAAAGTTAACAAGAGAAGAATGAAAGAGGCAAGACAGAAATAGAGTGAAAAAAACATTAAGGAGCATTTTACCTTAAAGGTGTTTTTTTGGAAAAGCTATATAATACAATAAGGATATCAAATTCTATCACAATGTTTCACATTTTCCTTTGATCTAACATATTTTATATTCGTTAGACCATCTACTTATCAGTTGGTACTACCCAAACATTGAATAGAAGAAATAAAAGGATATTTAAGTGGTCTGTAATTATTACAAAATAGACTTTATTTTTCTAAAATCTGTGACACAGTCATTTTCAGTTAATTGGAAGACTCATTTTTAAAAAAAAAAAGTTGATATAATACCTTTAAAGCATAAAGCAAAGCACCCATCAGCATTTTAGTGTGGCTATCCATCTTCAGGTGATATAGGTATCTCTGTGGAATAAAGTTGATGGATAGAGTGGCTTAGTTTCCTGCATTCTTTGCTCTGATTTGTGTTAGGAGTACCCAAAATAACAAAAGACAGATGCCCTCTTGCATTCAGAGAAGCTATCCTCACTATAACCTAGCAAAAACAAGCATTATTTATATTTTTTATAGATAAGAAAACTAATATTCTAAGAGATTAAACAAAATTCCCTAGGTCATAGCCACATAAATTGGGAAACCATTCATGCATTGGTCTCTTTGTCTACAAAAGCTGCATGTTTTCCATTACCCATCTTAGTCTGTGCAAATGATGCAAGAATTTTTCTCCCTGGCTTGATCAAATTCCGCATGCTTCCTTTTCTTCTTTCTACCTAAGAAAAGTATAGAGCTATTTGTCTCCTCCCCATTCAGATTTACGTATCCTGGCAGAGCTACTGAATTTTTTCTGAGTCATTTATAGTTTTTTTTTTCCATTTTGTCCTAGAATAAGGTCTAATTTGCTAAAAGATAAATAGAAAAACACTTGTACTACTACCTCTCTGTTTCAAATTGTCTTATCTTTTGGCATAGCACACTAATCATTCTTCAGTCCTTTGATTGATATTCATATAACATCTTTCTTGACTGACAGTATTAAGGTCTAGATATAGAAAATCTTTAAAAAAAAAAACACTAATTTGCAATCTGGTTTTCCTTCTACCAGAAGAAGCCTACCTATGGACAATAATTTCATACATTAACCAGACATCAGGACCCTTGGAGAAAAAAACATACTATTGTGTTGAAAACTGAGCATTCTCAGAAACTGATGAGCTTTAGCAGCTTATGACTATTGCTTTAACAATAAGGGAGAAGCTTCGGTAAGGGACAGGGCAATTAAAACCAGTCTGAAAGCATACCAATGGAATGCTTTTTACCAAATTAAAAAGAAAATTACCTAAGGATACATTTGCAAAATTAGGGACTAAAGACTTGCTACAGGCTGTATTAATCATGATATTTAGAAGTGAAGAAAAAGGTATTCTGAACAAATGTAATGGTAAATAAGCGAAATAAGTAATTGTTATTTACTGAATGCATACTTTCTGTCTGAGACACATAATATTCCACAAAATATACTATCAGAAACATTGATTTAATGATAAGAGAACAGAGTACTAGGTGTGGTGTCATAACAATATTTGGACCTCAGTTGATACTAACTGGCTGTGTAAATTTGGAGCACCACCACCTGTCCCTAATAAAGGAGTTGAACTAAAAGGTGTGGCTTCAGACCATCATCCCCATCATCATCATCATTTGAAAACTTGTTAAAAATGCAAATTACTGGACCCCACCTAGGTCAATTGAACTCAAAAATTTGGGAGTGGGGTCCAGCAATCTATATTTGAACAAAACTTCAATGTAAACCTGATGTTCACTAAAACCTGAGACCCAGTGAACTAGATTATCTGTAAAGTGTCCCTAACATCAATATTCTCTAGTTACGTAAGTGATTTCCCAAAATAGCTTAGCTCATAGTCAACTAGCTTCAGGTACTCTCCTAGGATCTAGGTAGCTCACTAAGAATATAACCATGACAATGACATGTGAGAAATGTCAGGAACTGAATATTGAGAAATTGGATATATTAGAGGAGGCTATTAAGACTTCAGACAATGATTAGGAGGCATAGAAATGAGAGAGAGACATGGTTTCCCTAAAAATTGAAAGTTGAAAAAAATTTAGAATAAAAATAACATATTGTCAAAGTAATGGGGTCAATCGCAGATGTGAGATATTGGGACATTAGAGATGGGAAAAATCTTCACAATTCATTTATGCCATTTATTTGTTGATACAAAATCTAAAGCACAGATAAGATAAATAATTTCCAGTCAGCTTGTGAGAAAATAAAACATGCTGAATCTTCATGTAGCAGGTGATTTAAAAATACTTGTTCAACTACATCAAAAAGATTTGTGGAGTAGAGGTAAGACAAACTAGTTTCTATATGTGCATGATTCTGTGCACTTCATTGAGCAATTTGGATGTAGCTTTAAAACATTCATGTAGGAATCCATTTACTATGTCACTGCCTAGAGACATTTTTGGAACTTCTAGGATTAGCTTTCAACTTAAAATTATCTGAAAATGAGTCATGTTCAATCTATTCCATCATATCTTGATTTCTCATTATACCATGAATCAGAAAGTTGGTTGTAGGTCTCTATACACAGCTGAATCTTATGTAACCTTAGCTACAGCTGACAGCGGCTCTGGTCTTGATGCTTGAAAAAAATATCAAACAAAACAACAACAACAGAAAACACAGTTTTCTAGTACTTACAAAGTGTTACTATATGTAGCTCCATTTAAATTCTCATAAAAACATCAAAAGAGATGACATAGTTAACCGTATCACTTTGCTATGATGGTAAAATATAATTTATAATAAATTTATAAATAAATCATCTTTTTGATGTTCAATCACTGAAATGAATAGCATGCTTAGATATGATTATATGATTTAATAAGGATAAATAAACTCTGTTCATGAATGCCAATTAAAAAAAAATCAGAGGATCCCTGGGTGGCTCAGCGGTTTGGTGCCTGCCTTCGGCCCAGGCATGATCCTGGAAACCTGGAATCAAGTCCCAGGATCGAGTCCCACATCGGGCTCCTTGCATGGAGCCTGCTTCTCCCTCTGCCTGTGTCTCTGCCTCTCTCTCTCGCTCTGTCTCTCATGAATAAATAAATAAAACCTTTAAAAAACAAAAACAAAAAATCATTCAGGGACGCCTGGGTGGCTTAGCTGTTGAGCATGTGCCTTCAGCTCAGGGCATGATCCCAGGCTCCCAGGATGGAGTCCCACATCGGGCTCCCTGCAGGGAGCCTGCTTCTCTCTCTGCCTATGTCTCTGCTTTCTCTCTGTGTCTCTAATGAATAAATAAATAAAATCTTTAAAAAAAATCATTCAACATACATTTTGCACTTGCTATGTGTTGGTCAAGGTGCCACACCTCCAGAATCTAAAGATGAATAAGACAATATCCATATCTCAATGAATTCACAGTTCAAGATATCAGGAAAACATAGCCTGATCATTGTGATGCAACTGTTTTTTTTTTTTTTTAAAAAAAACCTAATCACATATGGAATTCATTAATTCATTTTAGTAACCAAGTCTTATGATAATTCAATTCAGAATTTCTAAGGTAATGTAAGTTATGAATAGTTGCAACAATCACTGGATATTTAAGCAAACCATAGTTAGAATCCAGGGCCAATTCATTTGAATATTTCTAATACTCAGATAATTATATTAACAGACTATATATTTCATATCTTTTTTAGAGCAAATTTATGACATAAATATTGTATTTTGGATTTAAGTAAACAGAAAACAGAAACCTTCTGTGACTTTCCAAAGTCACACATCAAGTCAAAGAGGGATCCAGGATTCACAGTCGAGTCATATTCTGAGTGCAAAGCTTTTTCTATTCAATTAGAACATTTTGCTTCTTAGGGGAAAAGAGAGATAAAAAGAGGAATGGTAAGAAAGGGAGAACAAGAGAGAAAGAGAAAGAAAAATAAGAATGTAGACATGCAATCCTTCATACATACAGGCAAGCAAGTTATTTAGTCAATTTTGATAATCCAGTATGTGTCAACCTAGACATCACCACATCTCAGAGGAACAGGAATTCTTTGCCGATATAGGGAAGTAAAAAAATGGAATATTTTTTATTCTACTACTTTTTCAGCCTCAAGTCATCTAGGTCTTCTAAAACATATTATATTTTATATATGATGTTACTTGATCTAATTTTAATAGTATTTGCTTAAAAAAATCATGCCACAGAGAGAAGGCCAACCATGGAAAATACTATGCACCACAATCCAGAGAATGAATTTTTAGAATCTAAATAAAGTTGTAATGTTATTAGTATAATCTACTATTGAGAAAGGATAGAATAATTTATCACTTGCACAGGCTAGTTCTGAGTAATCATAATAATGAATTTTGTAACACTCCCTGGACAAACTTTATTCTTTGTCAGTTCAAAATTATTCTCCCCATAATGTTCTTTTCCCTATAAAGAATCCCTAGGAGCTTACATAGAGAGTCACAACGTTACCCATAGGGAGAAGGAATAATAACATTTTCCTTTTTCCAGCAAGAAGAAATGCAATTATTTTTAATTGTGGGAAGATGATACATTTTTGGAAGATTGGCATCTTTGCCACCCTTGCAATTAATGTGGTCACAGTCCATTATTGCTTTGAGATATCTTTGAGGAACATGTCCCTCTGGCTTAAAAATTCTCTAAAGCTTCTTAATATGGGATAGAATTTCTCCACATTTGGCACTTGCCAACCTCTTGCAATATCATACCCTTGCTCTTCTCCATATTTGCCCTGCATTCATTCTCTATTTCAAAAACAAAAGCTATTTGTTCTCATATCGCTACAAATATTGTATTGGTCATAGGGTCACACTTTTTTTTTTTTTTTTTTTTGCCCTTGTAAATTTCTCCTTTAAATCCTAGGTCAAAAGCTGTAACTTTTGCTAAGCTTTTTTTCTAGTAGAATGGATACTTAGTACTAAGGTATCTTGCATTAACTGCATTCACTACTCTGTCATAGCACCTGCTATATTCCTTTTCCAGTATTCAGTCACTTATCCAAGCTCCTTAGCTCAGGGGCCATTCTATAGCCTTCTCTATAGTCCTAACATCCTATGCACAGTTGGAAAACACATGTTATGTGTTCTACAGAATAAAGGATTATATGAAACACAAAGGATTATATGAAATAAGGAAAATCTGGCAGCTGTAAGGTTTTTTCCCTAATTATTGATATGGAAACAAGAAAGACATCACACTATATGTCAAGCACTGTTCTAATTGTGCTATATACACATACAAAAACATCTAATCCTTACTCCAACTTCATAAGGAAAATGCTATTATTCCATTTTATAAGTCAGAAAACTAGAACATACACACACAGCTGAAGTAACTTACTTACAATCACCGAGTGGGTGCACAGAAGCATGTTATACACCAGGTAGTTAAATTCAAACAACATCCTCAACTACCTCTCATAGGCCCTAGGAAGAAGGTCTAGAAGTACTGCAGAAATGTGCATTCATTTAGCTGCACTAGCTATAGTATGAGCTTTAGTTCACTAACTGGCATAGTGTTCTGGGGCTAGGTCAAAGGACGAAGGAATATCTGCACCCTGGTTCTAGATCTATTACCAATTATCAATAAAGCTAAGGTCTTCTAGTTGGGATTTTTGTGACCTTTTTGGAACTTCCCAGAGTCTTGGTTTCCTCATTTCTGAAAGGGGAATAAGCATAGATCCAATCCCATGGCATTGGTTTGAGGGTGAAAACAGACAATGCTCATGAAATACTAAGCACAGAGTATCAAGGTAAAGTCAAAACTAAACAAAAACACTGGGCCACCCTGTGCTGTGCTGGTTTCTGGCAGCACTTCCAAATCAAGAATCTGCAGGGCAACTACAGTGATAGGGAAAAGGAAAGACACAGTAAACTGGAAAGAAATGGAAGGTGAGGCACTGCACTCTTGAACTTGCAGCATCTTGTTTTTGTTTTTTTTTTTTAATTAAAAGTAGTAACTTGAGTATCAAAGTTGAGTGAGATGGGGATGCCTGGGTGGCTCAGCAGTTGAGCACCTACCTTCAGCTCAGGACGTGATCCTGGAGTCCAGGGATGGAGTCCCACATCGGGCTCCCTGCATGGAGCCTGCTTCTCTCTATGCCTGTTTCTCTGCCTCTGTCTTTCTGTATCTATCATGAATAAATAGATATAATCTTTTTTAAAAAGGCTACTGTTTAAAAAAAAAAAAGTTGAGTGAGATGGTCCTATGTGTAACCTCTAGACTCTCTACATAGTCCATCTCGGAGGCTGTCTTTCAGATGTCATATTAGTTCAGTACTTCACATCTTGTGATTCAGAATGTTGTGTGAGCACTTTATTCTGAACCATCCGTAATACATCTGATCCGATCTCAATTCCCTCTACTCGCGCATAGACAATTCAAGCATTAAATTCTTGCATCATGATCTTAGATTCAATCTCTAAGCCTTTGTTATCTTTTTTAACTCTCACCTATTTTATTCAATGTTTTCCCCTATAAAAGCTTAGCCAAGCAGGATATTTAAATTATGCACAACCTAGAGGCAACGAAAATCAAAGGAAGGAAAAGACATTTCTCTCACATGCTCACCCTCTGCTCATTTGCAATAGGCCTTATGTTGGAATCATATAGAAGCATTTGTGTCTTTTCTCATTCCATTCCCTAAATGAAGACTCCCGGCTAAGATTCTCTTAGAGGATTGAGGAGAAAAGTATGTCTGAGGCCACCAAAATCAGGATATTGGCCTAAAAAGTACTGCCTAAAAATATATTTAATAGAAGACAAATTTACCAAAACTTTCCCACAGTTTATGAAAAAAATTTCAGCTGTTTTACTATGTTGTTTTGAGTTGTGTTGGTTGAGATAAAAATACTAAGAGACAGATTTAGAGGAAAAGATTTGTTTTTACACAGTCATACAACCAATCTCTAAGTTTAAGTAAGAATTACTTAAAATCCCTTGATACTTCCCTATCCAACATTCTATGTCTCCTTCCCCATAGCAAACTGGAAATACAACTGAAAACAAATCAAATATTCATCAGCCTAAAAAAGATCCCCTCACTTGTCCCCCGAAAACAGCCACAGGGAGAAATACAGTAATGAATTTTTTAGAAATAACCCAATATGCAGCATTGACTATAAAATTCACTTGTATGTTATCTTTATCTTTCTAGAATCCTGTAACTCATCACTAGGGTTTCTAGTTGCTTTAAAAAAAAATCTAAGTACCAGTTTCCTCTTACTTAAATGATTTTACTTAAAACAACAAAAAAATAATTTTACTTATTGGCAATATACTGTGGTTTTCATTCTTTTGTAGGTAATTATGATTTACCCTTTCAATGCTTTTTTCTGTACAATTCTGATTATATTTCAAGATGTCTTCTTAAATGCACTCCCAAATGTAGTGTCAGAGGTAAATAGGGTCAAGTTTTGAATTTACTGCTCTAACAACGATATAACATCCCTGATAGAGAAGACAATTAGCCAGACATGAGCAGGGAACAGGAGTTGTCTGACTATTAAGAAAGGCAAAAAACAAGCTTCAAACAGCTGGGAAAGAACCAGGTACACACATGCTCTTACCCATAACCACTGCCCCACAGTAACCTATTGCTTCATAATAACACATTCACATTTCGATTTTGACACCTGTTGCGGGGGAATGGTGTCACAACAGTTCTGATAAGGACCATTTAAGGCCAAAAACTCCCCCTCCCAACCTGTAGGCAGAAACCCTTAGATGACTGGGGGCAACCCTAATCAGAGACCCACCCTAGTTTTGACCCACAACTCTTACAAGCATAAAAATGGAAGACAACCCTGACTCCAGTGCTCTTACCATCTCTGGGCTTGCCTGCTCTTCCACCATGAGAATGTACTTTTGCTTCAGCTGCTATCAAACTCTTGCTTACTTGAGAGTGTCTCTGCATTCTTTCTTTGCTGAACTCAAGAACCAAGGCTGGTTTGGGGTGTGGGGACAAGACACACTGTTGACATCCCAAAATTTGCATAAGATAATATATCAAACGTAATACTCACATCAAGATTCCCTAAAGCTATTTAGCCTGTAATCATAACTGAATATCAGGTCAAATGCTTGAAGGACTTATGATAGATGGCATAACTCCAATTTTTTAGTACTCATGCAGGTCTTCAAATAAAAAAAAATCAAACGATAAAATCTAGACATAGCTGAGATCCTTTAAAATGCTGAATAAAATAAAACATGTTTCAATAAAAACAAGAACTATTAAAGAGATGGGTCAACTTCTTTACGCCAATGATATAATTTTTAATAAAACCAAAAGAAGCCAAATAACCCAACAAGTTTTTACTTCTAAGAACAAAAGTATCCATTTTTTCTATAAAGGGTAACACAAATATTGGCCAGCAAGTACTGAAACCAACAAGAGGTAAGAATGTAGTTACAGAAACGGATCTGAGCAAAGCTGTTCATCAGGTGTGAGAGTAAAACTGCTCTTGGTAATTATTCAAACATTCCAGAGAATATGAGAGTTTCCTAAAGACCGATGATGAGGAAAAAAGAACTTGTAAATTTATTACCTATTTTACAACAAAATTATATAATGGGTTATTATGCATAGCTTGTCAAGATTTATTTTTAAATGTGATTATCAGAAACCCATATAAGTTTGTAAAGTTTACAAAACTTTTTCTTAATTGGATCGCTTTGCTAAGAAGTTATTTTAAGAAATAGTAATTTCAGTAAAAATTTGATGAAGTCTCAACTGAGATCCTTACCGACAGAATGAAAGTGTGTAAAATAGAGAGTGCACGGTTGGATAGCTTTGTATTTCAAGCACAGATGACAATTAATGTGAATTATTGCTTCAGTGCCAAATTAGAGGAGGTCTTCTGGCAAGTTGGTGAACTCTGGCCTGTTCAACATCATAGATGCAAATGCAGAAGACATAGAAGATTCATTTATTAAATTCACTGCTGATACGGGACAGAGAGCCTAATCGGGTCAGATTACAGATCCAAGGCTTTAAAAGGTCTCAATATAAATTATCTAATAATGTGAAATTTAGTTAATTTAAAAACTCAAGTGCTACTACATGTAAGGCAAAGTGTAATACACAAATGTACCATCTTCTGTGATTGTGTTTAAGAATTATTAGCTACAAATGCTAATTCTTGTATACCTTGCCAAAAATGTTGAATGAGAATACTCTCCTAGGGAGATTACCAGAAAAGCTATTATAAAAAAAAAAATTCAGGAATTTCTGTCATTGTCAAGATTCTAATAATACTGATCTATGTGAAATCACTCTTAACCTCAAGATATTTACAAAGGAAAGGAGACACAATACACAAAATGTTCATGAAAGTTTCGTACACAGTGGGGCACCCATGTGACTCAGTTGGTTAAGGGTCTGTCTTTGGCACTGGTCATGATCCCTGGGGTCCTGAGATAGAGTTCCGGCATTGGGCTCCCTGCCTCTCCCCGTGCTCATGCGCTCTCTCACTCTCTCTCTCTGGTCAAATAAAATCTTTTCTTTAAAAATAATTTCATACACAACAAATAGCTATTTTCATGAGAAAGTTATTCTTATTAGTGTCCTAGTCACAGAGACTAGAAAATATAGAAAGGATTTTAAAAGTAAAAAAGTGATTTTTCTCAGATGTTAATAACAAAGGCAAGCTTGTAATTGTTACTTAAATCTTTTCTTTCACCTCTGTATCTTTTTAAGAGGTAAATGAGAATGGCTAATGTGTCTCTTTAGGTAGGAGAATGTATCTTTTTCATGTTCTTCTCAGTAGTTTCTATTGTTTGGGTTTTTTTTCAACCCAAAACTGTAGTTGAAGGATTACTCAGGTGAGCAGAATCCAAAGGGGTAGTCCAATTGCTCTGAGACACATCAGTCACATTTACTACACAGGTGAACCCTATGTTGAGCATAAGAAGAGCTGGATAATGAGGTCAGATGGTCAGTGAAGTCAGGAAAAATGACAATGTGAGATTCTAATCCTCGTGGGCAAGATCCCTAGAGTCTTAAGATGGAGACACATGCAAACTTGGTAGGTATATAAGTGGCCTTTCTTGGTTTTCCTTAAGTGAGTGACTTTATTTCTTAAGTCCTGAGCTAAAGACTTAATACTTCCAAAGAAACCCTACATCAGATCCTTTGAATCAGAGAATACCCAGTTTACCACTTGGTAAGAAAGCTGTTAACACAAAATCCCCTCAAGACTGTTATTAGGTTTTTGTTAACTGGACTGTTGACAACCATTTTATATTCAATCACTATAAAGCAAAATCCCTAAAATATAAAGCAGCATTGGGCATTTTATTCTTTTTTTTTGTATTGGAAATATTGTTTTTACCAGCATTTTTCACAGAACTAGAACAAATAATCCTAAAATTTTTATGGAACCACAAAAGATCCCGAGTGGCCAAAGTAATCTTGAAAAAGAAAAGCAAAGCTGGAGACATCACAGTTCCAGACTTCAACCTATATTACAAAGCTGTAGTCATCAAGACAAACACACAGATCAATGGAACAGAATAGAAAACCCAGAAATGGACCCTCAACTACATGTTCAACTATTCTTGACAAAGAGGAAAAAATATCCAATGGGAAAAAAGGCAGTCTCTTCAACAAATGGTGTTGGGAAAACTGGACAACATACAGAAGAATGAAACTGGACCATTTTTTACGACATCCACAAAAATAAATTCATATGGCTAAAATTAACAACACAGGAACAGCAGATGTTGGCAAGGATGTGGAGAAAGGGGAGCCCTCTTACACTGTTGGTGGGAATGCAAACTGGTGCAGTCACTCTGGAAAACAGTATGGAGGTTCCTCAAAAAGTGAAAAATAGAACTATTAGAACTACCCTATGACCCAGCAATTGCATTATTAGGTATTTATGCAAAGGTTACAAAAATGATTTGAAGGGACACATGCACCCCCATGTTTACAGCAGCATTATCAACAATAGCCAAATTATGGAAAAAGTCCAGATGTCTGTCAACTGATGAATGCATAAAGATGTGGTATATATACAGAAGAGGACTCAATCATAAGAATGAAATTTTGCCATTTGCAACAATGTGCATGGAGCTAGTACATTATGCTAAGTGAAATAAGTCAGAGAAAGACAAATACCATACGATTTTACTCATATGTGGAATTCAAGAAACAAAACAGATAAACATTAAAAAATATAGAGAGGCAAATCATAAAATAGACTCTTAACTATAGACCAACTGAAGATTGTTAGAGGGGAGGTGGGCAGGAGGATGGGCTAAATGGGCAATGGGGATTAAGGAGGGTACTTGCTGTGAAGAGCACTGGGTTTATATGTAAATGATGAATCATTAAATTTTACCCCTGAAACTAATATTACACTGTATGTTAACTAACTAGAATTTAAATAAAAAGTTAAAACACTGAGTGTTATATGTTGGAAAATCAAACTTCAATAAAAACAAATTTAACCCCCCCCCCCAAAACAAAAGGTAAAACAAAAAAATAAATAAATAAACTTTAAAAAAAAGAAATATTGGGGTTTTCATTGTTACTACATAGGAAAATAGTAAGGGATTTCAAAAACCAATGAGAATAGTGGAGGATAAAAAAACAAAACCAAAACAAAAAAACTTGAGTTTTTTTTTTTTTTAAGGTTTTATTTATTCATGAGAGGCACAGAGAGAGAGAGAGAGAGAGAGAGAGGCAGAGACACAGGCAGAGGGAGAAGCAGGCTCCATGCAAGAAGCCCTATGTAAGACTTGATCCCAGGGCTCCAGGATCATGCCCCAAGCTGAAGGCAGATGCTAAACCGCTGAGCCACCCAGGGATTCCAAAAAACTTGAGCTATTACGAAGAATAAGGGACCAGAAACTTTCAGCTTAAAATTAAAGAAAATCATGAATATATGATATGATATGGTCACTGTTGCTGGTACTTGTAAAGTAATATGAAAAATTGGTCTAACCATCTTTTTTGCCACATTATGCCACATTGAGTTGTTCTAAATGACACATTTTATTTAGAATGATCAAGCACTGTCCTACTTGAGTATCCAATAAGACAATTTATTCTCCCTTTAAGAATGCTTTATTTTAGGGACGCCTGGGTGGCTCAGTGGTTCAGCACCTGCCTTCGGCCCAGGGCGTGATCCTGGAGTCCCGGTTTCTAGTCCCACATCAGGCTAGGCTCCCAGCATGGAGCCTGCTTCTCCCTCTGCCTGTGTCTCTGCCTCTCTCTCTGTGTTTCTCATGAATAAATAAATAAAATCTTTAAAAAAAGAATGCTTTATTTTAGATTACTGTATACATAAAAGAGTGGGTGGGATGGTTTTCTAAATTATTGCTTCTAATTAAATAATAATGATGATAATAACAAATGTCATTATAAAAGCAAACGTATAAATATATTCATAAGTAAACATTACCTTGGAAAACAAGCCTAGAAAACAGGAGAGTTTATATTGTCATACCTGCTTATTCACAGCTTCAACTGACACATAGTAGGCAAATAATAAGTGTCCTTTAAAGATTGGAATAAACTGGGGAATAGGTCTCTGAAAAGTGTACAGGCTGCCTGACCCTGAAGGCATATACTTGAAGCCAGCAGCACTGAGATGTCCTCAGTTCATGAAGCAAATGAGGAAAGTCCAAAAATATCCTGCTTCTTAAACAGGTTGATTTTTTTTAACCTGGTGTGATTTATGCAGAGAATCTGTAACATATTCCAGTTCATCAAAAGTCTAATTTACATATATTTAAAGGACATTGTAGAAAATAATTAACCAAATGCATCACAATTCAGACAGTAAATGTTGACTGGGGATTTTTAAGACCTTAAATGGAAAACTAGGAGGTTAAATAAGTACATTGGATTGGTAGGGAAAAAAAAGTAAAAGGAAAGACAAAAGGACAGAGGGAGGGAAAGAGACAGAGTGAGAGAAATGGGAAGTTGTTTTCTTTGCAATGCTTCATATCCTAAAGTCACGCAAAATAAAGGGCTTTTCATTCCTTTTTTCCCTATAGTTTATGAGTGAAAAACTGTGTTGCTTACCAGCCATCATTTTGAAATATATTAAAATGATCACAGTTTACTGTATGCGTCTAATAACACATCTCACCAAGTTCTAGCTTAGAGACCTACAAGGAGAGGAACATTTGGCTTGTGAAAATCAAGCTACATTCCAATCAAGATTGTACTCCCCATCACCGATGCACACAGGAAAAATTTCAAATGAAAATTCAAAGACAGGCAGGAAACAACAAATGTTGGAGAGGATGCGGAGAAAAGGGAACCCTCTTGCACTGTTGGTGAGAATGTGAACTGGTGCAGCCACTCTGGAAAACTGTGTGGAGGTTCCTCAAAGAGTTAAAAATAGACCTGCCCTACGACCCAGCAATTGCACTGTTGGGGATTTACCCCAAAGATTCAGATGCAATGAAACGTCGGGACACCTGCACCCCGATGTTTCTAGCAGCAATGGCCACAATAGCCACACTGTGGAAGGAGCCTCGGTGTCCATCGAAAGATGAATGGATAAAGAAGATGTGGTCTATGTATACAATGGAATATTACTCAGCCATTAGAAACGACAAATACCCACCATTTGCTTCGACGTGGATGGAACTGGAGGGTATTATGCTGAGTGAAGTAAGTCAATTGGAGAAGGACAAACAGTGTATGTTCTCATTCATTTGGGGAATATGAATAATAGTGAAAGGGAATATAAAGGAAGGGAAAAGAAATGTTGGGAAATATCAGGAAGGGAGACAGAACATAAAGACTCCTAACTCGGGGAAACGAACTAGGGGTGGTGGAAGGGGAGGAGGGCAGGTGTTGGAGGGGAATGGGTGACGGACACTGAGGTGGACACTTGACGGGATGAGCACTGGGTGTTTTTCTGTATGTTGGTAAATTGAACACCAATAAAAATTAATTTAAAAATAAATAAATAAATAAAAATTAAAAAAAAAGAAAATTCAAAGATAAATGATAAAATTTTTATTAATTTTCATGAACACCTAACATTTAGTGGGAATTTTCTAAAGGTTTGAATATCCAAGATTACTTACCTGTTATATTAAAACTATTTTAATAAGCTTTTTATACTTCCTCACATTGACATAGGAGCTGGCCTTTAATGAATAAAATGATTTTATTATACCTAATTCCATTTCAAGGAATAAGACATATAAACTTCTTTTTACCATTTACGTCTCAAACAAGTGGAGCATTATATAACTTCTTAAGATTAAATCAGGAATTGTTAATTTCTGTTTGTATTCATATTTCAAGCTATCAACATATTTGAAAGAAAAACTTTCAAAATAATGTCTTTCTGCTATTTTTTTAATGTACACAGAGAGTTATTAGTTTATACTGGCTGTCTGCCCACATAAATTACTGCAGTTGAAGAAAAGCATGAAGAAGACAGGGCTGCCTAGAAGGAAACTGAATTCAAGACCTAGAAAGCAAACCTATACACTTGATCCTGGCTAGAATGTTCTCTAAATAGTGCCATTAAAAAATAGTGAATAAAAGAATTAACCAAATTACCTGCCATTCAACTTCTCAAATTTGTTTTTCTTTTGATCTGAGTAAAATGTAATTAAAACAAGTTCATTAACTAGATGCCCCTATCTGCTCTCAATTCTTTTAAATTGGAAATAACCACACAGAATAACCATGTCCTTGATTTGCACAGTACCTTAACCCTTGCCGTATATATTTGGAAAATTCCATTCCCAAAGGCATGCCCTCAGCCACAACCCTTTCAAACAGTTGTTTCCAGCCAATAGATACACTTTCTATATCCATGCCAAAGCTGATCTGAAGTACAGAAAAAGAAAGCTATACTGGAAAGAAAGAAATAAGTCATGGGCAGTTGTAGTCTTGGTAATCGATGTCATATAGTCTTAAAAAGGCATAGGAAGAAAAAAAGTCATAGAAATTGATACATAATAACTCTATTTTGATATAGAAAAAATGCATGCCTTTATTTGCATACATATTTATTTATTTTCCTTTATTCTCTTCATATGTTTACATTCAGATATATATATATATATATATATATATTCCCTCAAATACAAACATAACTAAGCATACCAAACTATTTTTATATTTAGGCTATTCAAAATACAGTATAAATACCCTGGGGAAACAAGTCATTTTATTTATTTTTCTTAAAGATTTTATTTATTAATTCATGAAACACACAGAGAGAGAGAGAGAGGCAGAGACACAGGCAGAGGGAGAAGCAGGCTCCACACAGGGAGCCTGATGTGGGACTCAATCCTTGGACTCCAGGATCACGCCCTGAGCTAAAGGCAGATGCTCAACCACTGAGCCACCCAGGTGTCCTGGAAACATGTCATTTTATTGCTTTTTCATGAATTTTTACATAAATTCACACATTTATATGTGTAATACATGTATTGAACATTTATTACGTTCATAAAATTAATGTAAACATTTTTTAAATGAATACACACAAGGAAAAATGTGAGGTGAATGTGATCATACTAGGTTAAAAAATGAGGCATAAAGTCATGAAATTTGTACGTGTAACTATAAAATTGATTTAAAAAGCAGAAGATATAATTAAAGGAAGCTTTCACAAAACCAACACCCCTTTGCATTGTAACAGAAAATTAGCAACTCTCTGTCCATCAACGTGCCAGTCTCTGCTAAAAATATCAAAATTACTCTCCATCACCACTAGGTGGCTCACTCTCTATATCTAAGTCTCCACAGACACACCACTATGGCCCCATAGGCGTGGGCAGTAAGTAAGAGTCTCACTAGAGTACAGGTAGTAGAAAAATAATCCCTTCGAAGAAAATCTTATGTTTTGAACAAGGGAATACCTGAGCTACTCCCCCATCAGTTCTCATCAGAATTGTCTTTACAGAGACAGGATAATTGGTAGAGTTGATCTTAGACCAGAGATGTTTTTTATTTTTTATTTTTTATTTTTTATTTTTTATTTTTTTGACCAGAGATGTTTAGAAAACGAGATGGAATCCCTTCTAATAAACATTCTGCAATGATGCCCAGTCTCTTATACTTTCAAATGCATTCATAATGTGAAAAAAAATACCCCCCCCCCGGGGGGGGGGGGAGAGTGAGAGAGAAAAGAAAGCACCACCTTAAAAAAAAAAATCAAACAACAAATCACATTATCTACTTTTGACTGAATTTGGAAGTAGAAAGTAAGAAAAGTTAAGGATTAGGGGAAAAAAATAAACCAGCAAAGATGGGAAATTTAACATGGAGAGGAAGTTCACTTTCCTAGATTTGCAAGATGGCTCTAAGCAATCAGTTCCTCCACCAAACTGCATTTTAGCAGAGGGAATATAATAGGGCAGTAGCCACAGAAGCTTGTAACACCATCCAATGTATTGCTATAAAAAGCTTTACCATCTGGATCCTAATTCTCCTCAATATTGAAACTGTAGAGTATTTTCTTCTCTTCATTCTAATTTACAGCTATCACTCAGTGCACCCCTGAAGGGTGCATACAATATGCCATTGTTAGAGCTAGTGTATAATCCAAGGCAATTTGGGGAAAATCAGCTTGTAAGTATAACTGCATGGTTTTCTTGGTATTCAGCACCTGTTTGCATTTTGTGAAAGCTTATAAATTTTGCTTGTATTTTTCTTCTTCTCTTCCTTTTGCCTCGGTCAGAATAGGTCTGTAAAAGTTGTCATGCATGTGTAAAAATGTTTGTGGACTGCACCATCAATCTTATCCCACTGATGGTTAAGACCTGAAGTATTTGAGATCTAACAGTAGTGAACATCATTCACCTGATTCTTTGATTTAACCCCTAGTATTCATTTTTTGCTTTTATTTTTAAAAATCTCCTAAAATACCAATTCACCAAGCTACCTAGGAAAGGTTATCAGATATAGAGAAGGAATAAAAGTGTTTCAAAATTAAGAAAGCTGGTGACTAGAAGCCAGCATGGTGACAGTGGAGTCATCACGTCTGTGTCAAACAAAATGATATTGATTCCTTCTCAGCAAAGGCAGCTCTGACTGGCGATCCATAATGTGCAAGCAACTGGTTAACTTTTCACCTGCCTCACAAATCTAGATTAGGAAGAAAGTAGGGTAAGGGGGAACAAGAATGAGAAAGCTAGCTCAACAACTGAATTAAATTACATCTCATCTCCACAAAATACTTGGTTAAGATTACATCTTTGGATGTCTTCTGTTGCTTGCTGAATTGGTCATTACAGACAAAAGAAAAACTAAATGAGAAAGTATTCTCTCCCTCTCTAAGATTCAATTCCAAGTGCACACTACCTACCCAACTTGGAAAAAAGAGAGAGAGAGAGAGAGAGTTCCATGAGTTCCATGTCCTCTATCTCCCTGTTTCTGATCTCCTGATCTTACCAGAAGCAATATCAATTCCTTGAACTAAGCTATCAGCTACCACAGCACCATGGAGAAAGTAATATGAGAAGGCTTATTCAAAGTTTGAATATGAATCAAAGTGTGGAGTAGCAAAAAGTAAAGTTGTGCTTTCTTGATATTGTTACTATATAGCAAACTGTAGACTCTATTTGCCAAATTACTTTAATACCAGGCAATGTAGAAACGGTAGATATTATGGGAGCCAAAAGCAATGACAGAAAACATCTGTTAAGTATTTGTCATGGACTAAAAGTCTTTGTTGAGCACTGCAGAGGGATCTGTTGCACTAAATATTAATGACATGTGAAGAAAGCAACTCTTCATTCATTCTTTTACCTTCCAAAGAGTCAGCAAATAACCTCACACACATGGTCTTTTTGCTTAAGGGGTTCCTAGAGTTATCAGAGGAGAAGGTACCTAGCTGGCCAAGCTTGAAAATTCTTGCTCCCAGGTGATGCCTTGACTTTCAAGCATATACCTAGATCTGCCTAATGTACCTAGATGTGCCATGCTCCCACATCAGAACTGAGGTCATCCACTTCAAGACAACACATGCCACCAAGATACGGTGTGGCTTAAAAGCACTTTCTAGGATAATGAAAAGAGACATCAAGTTTCCAAGTGCAGCACAATATAAAGTGTTATTTGCAAAACGGTACAAGATCCAACATTGCCTTAATTAATTTGCTGCTTACCATAAATTCCTATTAGACCTCACTTTGGAATTGAGTGGTAATTCAGAGGTACCACGTACCTGACTTACATATAGCATGCACATCTTCTAAAGAACATTTCCTTATGCTCATTTCAACTAAGTAAATTATGACTATTACTGTCTCATAAAATTCCCTGTGAGATAATGTGCATATAATGATTAAAAGGAGTATTAAGACATGGGAATGTCTAAAAAGTAGTTAAAATTTTTCTCTTTTATTTTTTTTTTTTTAACTTAGGACTTTGGGCAGGGAAATGCCCGTAGTCAAGAAATGTTTGGGGCAATAACAAATGCAGATTAATACCCCCAAGGCAAGGAGACTCAAATCAATAAACCAGTCTTGTTTGGAGTTTCACAAAGATAAATCTGTTCGTATAAATGCAATCCTATAATCTAGCTCATTTTAGCAGAAGAGATCCCGTCCGGTTAATTCTTTACCATGTTAAATAACCAGTTTACCCACCTTACCACAACAGACTTCTCTCAACCCCAAACTTCTCCTTTTCAAATCCACATTATCCAGATATGTACAAGAGCTCAAAAAGATGCAAAGACATTTGCTTCCTGGCTTTCCCTGACAAATACAGCAATTTGCATGAATATTAAACTTCTGTGATTCAGCAACTTTCCTCCTGTCTGTATATCACTGAATGTTAAATGCTGAGGAAGAGTCTGAATCCCTTGGCTTTTATTTTAGAAGAGCGAGGTGTGTGTTCCGCAGCCAAAGAAGAGAATATTTAAAGGTCTTCAAATCACACATGCAGAGTTGCATAACAATCGTCGCTAACTCGAAAGGCTGGAACCACACACACGCTAAATGGGGAGTCGCCTATGAATCACAAACTGGAGCTGAGTTTCGTATTTGCAGAATATTTATAAGGGTGAGAGGAGAGAGAAGTAGAGTTACCATCTGTGTCGAAACTTTAATCAGGAAAAAAAAAAGAAAGAAAGAAAGAAAAAAATCTCTGCTGAACTACCGAGCCCTGAGCAGCTGCGTCCTCGAAGGGAAAAGTCTTTCTCGCCCGTGGAAGCGGACGCTGCGGTACCGAACAGGGGAGACTGCAAGCGCCTACCTGCGAGGGGGCTGCGGGGCGCTGCGGGCGGCGGCGGCCTGGGCCCCGCACCGGCACCTCCTCCCGGGGCCGGCGAGCGCAGGGGGGCCCGGCTGGCGCGGGGCGCGGGGCGCGGGGCGCGGGGCGCGGGGCTCCTCGGGCTGCCCGGAGAGCTGGGGCTGCAGGTGCCGGCGCCGCCTCACTTAGCGGAGAGCGCTGCTGGGTGCGCGTGTGCGCGTGTGCGCGTGTGCGCGTGTGTGTGTGTGTGTGTGTGTGTGTGTCTGTGTGTGTGTGTGTCTGTGCGCGCACCGGCCGCCGGCGCCAGGCTGAGCCCCCAACGCCCGTGCAGGGAGGAGGCGCCTCCGCAGCGACCCCGCGGCCCGGCTGAGCAATCATCCCGCTGACCTTGCTGCCGGGGATGCGGCCCTACAGCTCCCTCATCAATAGACCGAGCAATCAATCAAGTAAAGGCGATGGCATCAGCCTTAGATAGAGACAGCTGCGTCCCTCGTAAGCACGAGACAAGAAAAAGGAAAAAAAAAAAAAAGAAGAAAAAAAGATCTCTCTACTCAACATTTTGTAACTAGGCTTGTGTTTTGTTTTGTTCTGTTTTGTTTTCCTTTAAACCCCCATATCTTGAGCATAAAGTCCAATTGACGAATCCCTTAGTTAAAACTTTTCAGGTGGTTTCCCTAGGCAGGATAGGGTCTTAACCTAGAAGCCAATTCAAAACGTTCCACAGAGATCGGCAGATGCAGACTTATTTATGACAATCAAATTGTGATGCTTTAAACGAATAAGCTATTTTAAAATCAGGGATTCCATGTTATAGTAGAAATGTCTGGGACTAGAGGGAGAATCGGAGTTCAAATGCCACCGCAGTTTCCTTTCGACATTAATCCAATAACAGGTATGAGGAAAACTGTGAGTGAGTCGTTTAAAGTGCACTTGAATATGTTTGTAAAGTACAAAGGGTTAACCATAAGTTACAGATTTTATTTTTTTAATAGTTACAAAGACTAGGTAAGGCTCTTTGAGACACAAAGGAGTCTTTTCAGGGTCTGTACCCTAAATGATACTAATTTCATTGCTCACTCTGAGCTATTCCTTATGATTTCAGATTCTAGAACCAATCTATCAGAAAAGCCAGAAGAGAACCTATCATTAAATATATACTGTTTATCATATCCTATATGATAAAAGATTAAGATTGAAGTCATCTTCCCTCAAATTTAGTGTATACCACTAACAATATCATCAAACTCAAATCAAAAGATGCAATACAGAGGAAGAGAACAGAAACGAGAATCCAAGATACTTGGTGTCAGTCTGAGATCTGTCACAGACACCTGAGATCCCTTGGCCTTATTTTATAATAATGATAATGGTAGAGCCAACAGCAGCAGCAGCAACAGTGCATAGTGGAAACTAATAGTCACTGAGTGCTTACTGCTTGCCAGGCACTTTCTAGGCATATTGCATTTATTAATATTTTTAATCCTCACAACATCATGAAGTAAATAACAGTATTATCCCCATTTCACTGATTCAGACGGCAAGACACAGAAGAGGAAAGTCATTGGCTAACAAGGAGTTCATTTTCAGAGTTCAGAGTTCATTTTTCTAAATTAGGCAACTATGATAAGCATTTAGTTTTTAAAACCTTTTTAAGAATGACTTTAAACAGGGATCCCTGGGTGGCTCAGCAGTTTGGCGCCTGCCTTCAGCCCGGGGTGCGATCCTGGAGACCTGGGATCGAGCCCTGCACTGGGCTCCCTACGTGGAGCCTGCTTCTCCCTTTGCCTATGTCTCTGCCCCTCTCTCTCTCTCTCTCTCTGATGAATAAATAAATAAAAATTTAAAAAAAAAGAATTACTTTAAACATACAGATAAGTTGCAAGAATATGAATAATACAAAACACCTGCATGCCCTTTACTTAGGTTTCTTTATTATTAACAGTTAGTGCATGTGCTTCATCATTTGATCTACTAACAAAGAGATTTGAGCCATTTGAGGATAACATACACATATCATGCCCCTTTGCTAGTTTTTTCAGTGTGCAGAGTAGTGATATTTCTCTATATAATCAAGTACTTTTATCAACTTCAGTAAATTTAACACTAACTTAAAGTTAATCTAATCTATTGTCCATTTTTCAATTTGTCACTTGAACCAATAATGTCCTTAATAGCATTTTTTTCCCTCTAGGAGAATAGCCAATCTAGGGTCAGATATTGCATTTAATTCGTCATATAAATTTGGCCTCCTTTAACCTGGAAATCCCATAATTGTTCTTCTGTCTTTATGACATTGTTGAAGAACGCATTTCCCACTTTTTTTTCTTAATAGATCATTTCCACTGTTACATTTGTCTTATGTTTCCTAATGATTAGATTCAGGTTATGCATTCTCAGTTGGAATACTGCAAAATTGATGTGCTCTTCTCAGAGCATCATATCTGAAGGAATATGATGTCCATCTGCCCCTCACTGGTTCTGTAAATTCTGATCACCTAGGCATGCTTTTTTCCTATTTATACACTCATTATTGTTTGGCCCCCTCATTATCATTAAGCAATCTATGGGAAAACTCTTTAAGGTCATGCACATTTGTTGTATCCATCAAAAATTCCCCAGGTATTAACATCCATTGATAATATAATGGTTGCATAACAATTTTTTGACTCCCACACTCTCTATAACATACTATGTATTCTACTATTGGCAAAAGACTTCCTTCTCTGCCATCTCTCTCTCTCTCTCTATCAGAAAGAAATCATGGATTCTGGAATGCTGGGATGGCTCACTGGTTGAGCATCTGCCTTCAGCTCAGGTAGTGATCCCAGAGTCCTGGGATGAGTCCCAAATTGGGCTCCCTGCATGGAGCCTGCTTCTCCCTCTGCCTGTGCCTCTGCCTCTCTCTCTCTGTCTTTCATGAATGAATGAATAAAATCTTAAAAAAAAAGAAAGAAAGAAAAAGAGATCATGGATTCCTATTTTTTCCAATTATCTGTAATTTATTACTATACTGATTTATTTTAATGCTCTCAAAGTTTTTAGTAGGAGCCCTTTATAGCTGGTTCCTATATCATTATAACATGCCACATCATTTTTTTAGCACTTTGAGGGGGGGGAGAGAGCGAGTGAGAGAGAGCGAGAGTGCAGTAGGCACAAGGTGGGAGAGGGGCAGAAGGAGAGGGAGAAGCAACTCCCCGCTGAGTAGGGAACCCTACACGGGGCTCCATCCCAGGACCTTGGGATCACGACCTGAGACAAAGGCAGATGCTTAACCAACTGAGCCACCCAGGTGCCTCTTTTTTTATCATTTTTTATTTAAAAAATTATTTTAGCTTTCCCAAAAGATAAGATGTTGCAAGGTCATCTTGACCACATCTTGCTCTAGCCCTGGAATCAGCGATTCCTTCATGGAGTCTTTATTTTTATTTTGTGTTTTTATGTTTGTTTCTTAAAGTGAGGAATGGTGTTAGAAACAACAATCTGTCCACTAAGTGTGTTCATTTCTAGGTGAGGGAAGATGTTATTTGCTTCTTGGCTTTTATAGCAGTCAAAGCTAGAAAATATATCCACACATAAACATAGGTGCATGTATATACATACCCATAAACAAAGCACATAGATGTGTGTGTGTTTGTGTGTGTATGTATGTATATATATATATATATATATCTTGTGCATAAATACATGCATGACTATGAATGTGGCGATATTTAAAAGAAAACAAACATGAGTTTACACCAATACTATCAGTTCCATACCATCCTTAGAGCATTCTTTTGTCTTCCCCTAGTCCATATTTGTATATCCCTTTTGCCTTAGTGATTACCCCCTGGTTCCCGATAATCAGCTGATTTCCAATTTGTTTCATGTATTATTACCATAAAAAAACAAAATTCCTGGACTTCTGTATCCAAGAAGGTGAAATATACATGCATTTCCCAATTCATCCCATTAAGTATAACTAAAAACTCTGGGCATTCTGTATAAAATAAATGTGTGAAGATTCTGAAAGAGAGAAGAAGGAAGATTAGCTAGAAACCTTGAGACCTGAGCAACATGGTAGCAAGGTACTAGGTCTTCTTCTACCTCATATATCTCAGGATAAATATATGTACAACTAGTATAGACCATATAGTTCAGAAACACACTGTACATTAATGAAACCATGATAGACAATAGAGGTAGCACTGAGAAGTAATGAATAGAAGACAATCTTTTCAACAGAGAGAAGACAATTAGAATCTATAAAGAAAAAGAAATTGAATCCCCACCTCACATCATAAACAATATCAGGCAAATTCATTTAGTAACTAAATGAGATAAGTAAAATAAAGATTAGAAGATAACAAGACAGAAGATCTTCATGACCCTGGAAATGTGAAGTTTTTCTTAAACAAAAAAGCAAAAAACAATGCCACAAAAGAGTAAAAGAAAAATAAATTAGATCAATGTACAAACTATACTTCTCATAATTGCTGCAGTTTGCTACTTTAGCAATGCAAAAAATACATATTTTTGTATTTACATATATTTAAATATATATATATTTGTGTTTAAAGTAGCATCCTGCAAGTGACTGTATTTTTTATGGTATGGAGAGACAGAGAGAGAGAATGGTAAAACAAATAACATTCAAATTTCCCCCAAACACCCCTAGACACACCAGGAGTAAAAAGATAAGCCACAGAATGGAAGATGTTTATAGCATGTTAATTGCCAACAGAATTATATGTTAAGAAAGTGTCTAAGTATTTGTAAAAAAAAAATTAAATCAACTAGAAAAATGGGCAAAACAAACTTAAACTGTTTAGGAAATTTCCTAATGCCTAATTATATGTAAGAATTGTTCAATATTACAATCATCAGAAAAATTAATATTAAAACCACAATGAAGTTGCAAGACCATAGTTCAGCAAATATTAAAAAGTCTCACTCTCGTCAGGATGCGAGTGGCTCAGCGTGTGATTCCACAGTCCTGGAATCGAGTCCCGCTTCTCTCTCTGCCTCTGTCTCTGCCCCTCTCACTCTCTGTGTATCTCATGAGTAAATAAATAAATAAATCATTTTTAAAAAGTCTCACATTCATAAATGTCAGTAAAGAAGTATACCAAGAGTAGTCTGGGCTAACAAGGATAGTCAACTCGCTTTAGAAAGTGTTTAGGCAGCATCTGCTACAGGTAAATATATGACATGAATACATTTCCACTCCTATTTCCAAGAACCAACAGAAATGCCCACGTGGGTCCCAAATTCACAGCAGAGTAACTCATATTGGCTGCATGGCAAAAACACACAAATGCCAACCAGGTGGTTGGATAAATAATTGGTGGTGCATTCCTGCTGCTGAAGAGTTACCACCACATCAGCACCCATTCAACACTTGCAAGCACAGACCCGTCCCACCCCCCATAAATTCAATGATGGGCTGGGCTGGCATAGTTCTTATCCACAAAGCCATCCTTCTCTTGGTGCCCAGGCATTGTGGGCAAGATGGAGGACTCCGCAAAGGAGAGCTCTATGATGTCAGGAAATAACTGGAAAGAAGTCCAAGGCATAGGTGTCCTTGGGACAGACTGGGGCTGGGCATTCTCCTCAGGCCTGGCTCTGGCTGAAGACTGTGGGCTCTGTGGCACAGAAGATTCCCAATGAGCTGGACAGAGAGAACTGTAGAAACAGGTCTCCTCTTGCCCCTCCATGCTAAAATGGTTGCTCAGAAACAGAGGCTCCTGGGCATATGGCTGGTACACCTTGGGCTCCCCACCCTGCCTCACTACCCCAGCAACCTCTGGAGTTATTTCTGTGGCTACTGCCTAGAGAATATGGCCCAGTAGTTCTTGAACCACATCTGTACTTGGTGCTCTCCTAAGACTCAAGTCTGGTTGTCAGGGTCTACTGATTCTTGTTAAGTAGGTTCTTGTTCTTTTTGAAGGGTTCTGTAGCTCCTGCTCCTGTTTCTTGCTTGTGGACCTTGCTCCAGTCACTACCCCTTGGTGGCAGGGGTAGGGCATAGTGATGCTAGAGAGCCCAAAAGATACTTAGGTTTTACATTCTCAGTCCTTCTCTGTTCCGTGTGCATCACAAATGATTTTGACAAAAATGCAAAAGCAATTCAATGGAGGAAAGAGCCTTTTCAAAAAATGGTGGACATTTGGACATATATAGAAAAATTGGACATAAATAGCAGTAAAAAAGGAATTTCAACCTACATCCCAAAACTTATATAAAAACTAACTCAAAATGGAACACAGACTTACATATGGAATATAAAACTATAAAACTTTTAGGGAAAATAACATATAAGAAAATCTTCTTGACCTAGGGCTAGACAAAGAGTTCTTAGACTTGACACCAAAAGCATGATTAATAAAAGGAAAATTGATAAATAGGATTTCATCAACATTTAACTAAAACTTTTTTTTTTTTTTATGATAGTCACACAGAGAGAGAGAGAGAGGCAGAGACATAGGCAGAGGGAGAAGCAGGCTCCATGCACCAAGAGCCCGGCGTGGGATTCGATCCAGGGTCTCCAGGATCGTGCCCTGGGCCAAAGGCAGGCGCTAAACCGCTGCACCACCCAGGGATCCCTAACTAAGACTTTTGTTCTGTGAAATACCCTGTTAAGAGTATAAAAAGGTAAACTATGCAATGGGAGAAAATATTGCAAAGCAAAAATTCAGCAAAACTCCAGCATCTAGAATATACATATAAAAAATACTCTTAGAACTGAACTCTAAAACAAATAACACAATCCAAAAAAACAGAAAAAGACATGGACAGATACTTCTTCAAAGATATACAGATGGCAAAACAACAACAACAACAAGAAACCATAAACTGGTGTTCAACCTTAATAGCTGTTAGAGAAATGCAAATTAAAACCACGAATGAAATATCACTAATCTCTTCACAGAAAAGATAAACTAAAAAAAATAGTAACACCACCAAATGCTGGTGAGAATTCACAGAAACTGGGTCACTCACACATTACTGATGGGAATTGAAATCTCATAACCATTGAAAAATAGGCATTTTCTTAAAAAATGAAATATGCAGTAATGATATGACACAGTAATTGAACTCCTAGATATTTATCCCAGAGAAATACTTATGTACACACTAAAATCCGTACAAGTGTTTGTAATAATGCTTCATCTGCAATGGTCAGAAGTTGGAAACAACTCATGTGCTTTAACAGGAGAATATTTAAAAACTGTAGCCTATCTCACAGTGTATGATTCAGCAATAAAAATGAATGAACTATTGATACATGCTACATTTTTTTAAGATTTTATTTATTTATTCATGAGAGACACACAGAGAAAGAGAGGCAGAGACCCAGGCAGAGTGAGAAGCAGGTTCCATGCAGGGAGCCCAATGCAGGACTCGATCCCAGGACTCCAAGATCACGCCCTGAGCAAGAGGCAAGCACTAAACCACTGAGCCACCCAGGGATCCCCCAACACATGCTACATTTTTGTTGAATACCCAGAGAATTCTCATCCATTTGGAGCATATATTTAAGTCAGTCATACAGAATGAATCCACTTGTTTGTTTTCCGATTGGCTATCCAGTTGTCCCAACAATTATTAAAATTATATATTCTTGCCCTAGTGATTGAGATAACAGATTTGCCACATTTCTGAATGTGGCTGTATCTATTTCTGGATTTGCTATTTTATTCCATTAGTCTTTTTGTCCAATCAAACACTATACTATACAGTTTTAATTAGAAAGGTATTGTAACATGTCTTAACCACTTACATTTTCCTTTTTTACCCCAAAAATTGTTTAGTAAAAATATTTTAATTTCCAGGTGGTTCCTTTTTTAACATTTTTATAGCCATAATGCATTAAAACTCACGTAAAAAATGATACATAAGATATAAAATTTGAAAAATTTTGATACTACCAGTGGAAATCATCACCACAATCATGAATGTAAGTGTATCACTCATCCCTCCCTGCAACGTTTCTTATGTCCTTTTGTACTCTCTGTATCTTGCTCTCCCTAATTCACAGATCCTTCCATCACTAGGCAAACAACAATATGCTTTCACTATAGATTAGTTTGCATTTTCCGTGATTTTATATAAATGATTTCATACAGTATGTATCCATTTTTCTAACTTCTTTCACTGATCAAAATGTTTCTGAGACTTAAGCACATTGATGCATTTGTCAATAACTCATTTATTTGTATTGCTGAGTAGTATGCTACTGTATGAATGTAGCATAAATTATTTTTCTATTTACTTGATCGACATTTGGGTCATTTCAGTCCTCTCTCACCTACTCTAATTAACATCATCCTGGAGGGTAAGGAAACAGGGAAAGTTATTAAAAATATAAAGATGAGAAAGTAGGGTTATCTGGAGGCTCAGTTAGTGAAGGGTCTGTCTTTGGTCAGGTTATGATCCCAGAATCCTGAGAGGAGTCCTATATGGGCTCTGTGGGGAACCTGCTTCTTCCTCTCCCCACTCCTTCTGCTTGTGCTTCTCTGTCAAATAATCAAAATCTTTTTAAAAAATTGTTTTTTAAGTTGGTTAAGCATTTGCCTTCAGCTCAGGTCATGATCTCCGAGTCCTGGGATCAAGCCCCACATTGGGCTCCCCACTCAACAGGGAGCCTGTTTCTCCCTCTCCCTCTTACCACTCCCCCTGCTTGTGCTTACCCTCATGCTCAAATAAATTAATAAAATCTTTAAAAAAAACTTTTTTAAAGATGAGAAAGTATGTGTTAAGGCAATCTCTAATCTCAAACATGGTTGTTTACGTAGAAAGCCCTAAGAAATTAATGAAGAAATTCCTAAAATTAATAAGCAAATTTACAAAGCTTCAGAATGAACATATACTTTTAAAAGATCAGTTGTATTTCTGTGTATCAGAAACGGTTGTAAAATATTTTTTAATTCCATTTAAGATAACTTCAAAATACATAAAGTACAATGAAATAAATTTAATGAAGTATAGGCAAAATTTTAACACTGAAAAACAAAACAAAATATTGCATAGTTAAATTAGAAGTAAAAGGGGAGATATAACAGGTTCATGGATTGGATACTATATTGTTAATATGAAAATTCTCTCCAACTAATCTATATATTTGATCTAATTCCAATAATAATTATTGCTGGATCTTTAACAGGGATTGATAAGCAAAATCTAAAATGAACAGGGAAATGCAAATTATTTAGAATCGACAAACCAATGAGGAAAAAAGATGAAGTTGTAGGACGTACTCTACTTGACTCTGGGCCTTTCTATTAAGCTACAGTATTCAAATAGTTTTGTATTTGCATAACAATTAGAAAATAGATAAAAGGGGAACCAAATAGAGAACCCATAAATAGACCCACATTTATAATTTCCACAAAGGCACCAATTTATTATATTTGAAAGTAAAATATTTTCAGTAATTGATGCTTGAACAACAAACAGGTTACCAGGAAAAAAAAGACTTCATGCTTTTCTCATATGTATACAAATTAATTCAAGATGGATCAATGAGATATATAAATGGAAATGCTATAATTATAAAATTTTAGTGGAAAACATAGAATATCTACATGACCTGGTAATACACAAAGTCGTACTAGGAAGACCACAGAAGAGTGATAAGAAACAGAAAGCGAATGGTATTTTGGTAACTTTAAACAGATATTTATCTTAAGATAGATTCTTAGAAGTGAAACATGGTTCTGAACATGATGAATATTTTAAATAAATCTGCTATTTCAGTATCTTGGAAACCTTCCCCATTAATACCAAGAGGTATGGGACTTGAAATTTCCTTCGCCCTATGACCATCACAAGAGGGATATGGAGAAGCACAATTAATGAAGCTTATCCTTGGCCAAAAAGGTGGCAGGCATGACAACACTGAATGGTGGAAATGATTACAAATACCAAATTCATAATAAAAATACATTGAAAGTTTTAGATAAAAGGATAAAGTGCACAAGATGGAAAGGAAGTGTTTATAGCATAAGAGAGAATAAGAGCTCAACTAGTGAAATGCAAGACAGTCAAATGCAGGTGCTTGGGAAGAGAAATACCACAAAAGGGATACCAAAAGGAAAAAAAAGAAAGGAAAAGAGGAAAGACAAGAAAAGGAAAGGAAAAGAAAAAAAGGAAAGAAAAAGGAAAATAAAGAGAAAGGAAAGGAAGAGGAGGGAAAAGTGGAAAGGGAATTGGCTGCTAGCATAAAAGAGGTGAAAAGAATATAAACTCAGTAAGTACAGGGAATAGGGATGCTCTTTGTTTTATTCACTGATGTCCCTACAGTAACTAAAATCTAATATATTGTGGATACTCAATAAACATTTGCTGAATGAAAAAGAAAATAAATCAAAAGAAAACAGACCTTGAACACCTATTATGTTGAAACTTTATTATGCACTTTCTAATAAAGAAGCAATCATGCAAGTGGCTAAGAACAAAATTTTTGCTTCAAACCTGATAATATTATCATGTGTGTGACCTTGGTAGAGATAATTTTTCTTAGCTTCTGTTTATCATCTGGATAAATGAAGGCAATAATAAGTACACATTGGTGTTATTATAATGGTTTAAAAGATTACCTATTCAAAGTATATAGCCCAGTATTTATGTAGAAAAAGTGCTTTAAAAAGTTGGTAGATAGTAATGTTATTACAATACTGCACTTCATTTAATTAGCCATTTGGTATTGATTAAATGTTTACTACATGCCCAATACTATACTATTGACACAAAGAATGAAACTGTAAGGCTCTGTCTTTGTGGATTTGACTCTAGATTGGTGAAACTAGACTCCAAGTCAGTGAATGTTACTCTTTAATGACTTCCATGTCATGAATGTTTCTTTAGATTGTTCAGCATCTGTCACATTTTAGCCACCTGGGAAATATTTGCTCTTGAAATACAGACGTTATATTTGTTTATGTATTTATCTCCTAAGGAGTAAACACTTCAAGTGTGTCTGATTCAGCGCTGTTATTCTCAATGCCCAGCAAAATGCCTGACACATGTCAAAGGTCAATGTTTGTGAAGGGATCAGAAAATTTACATACACAAAAGTATGGACTGGGTATTTGACTTATCGATGAGTTAAATAAAGATCAGAGGGGAACCTGGGTGGCTCTATCTGTCAAAAAGCTGCCTTTGGCTCAAGTGCTGGTCTCAGAGACCTGGGATCAAGCTCAGTGAGGAGTCTGCTTCTCCCTCTGCCCCTCTCCCACAGTCATGCTTTTGCACCTCTCTCAAATACATAAAATCTTTTATTTTTTTATTATTTTTTAAAGATTTTATTAATTTATTCATGAGAGACACACACAGAGACAGGAGAGAGAGAGGCAGAGACACAGGCAGAGGGAGAAGCAGGCTCCATGCAGGGAGCCCGAGGTGGGACCAGATCCCAGGTCTGCAAGATCACACCCTGGGCTGAAGGTGGCGCTAAACCGCTGAGCCACCGGGGTTGCCCCATAAAATCTTTTAAAAAAATAAAGATCAGAAAATGAAGTTGCCATAGGTGTCCCAGCCAAAGAGAGGTCAGATGTATGAAGGAGATATAGTAACAGATTAATTAAATGTATGACTTGTAAAGCCAGACTGCCTATGTTTGAACCACAGCTCTACCAGCAATAAATTTTTTTGTCTTGGACAAGATTGTACTTGGACAAGATTCTTCTATGTCTTGTTCTTCTAACTTATAAAATGGAAATAACAATTGTATCTATCTTGCAGAGTTGTTTTAAAGATTTAGTTAGTATAAAGCATTATAAGAATGCCTCACACATAGTACATTTATTATTATTATGTCATTTTAAAAATAAATTTTCCATACACAGAACCTATTATTGCTAGAGTATACAGGTTCCTAAGTCAAACATTAGATTGCTGTCTAATTTTCCCAATGTGCTGAATGCCTATAAATAAAAGATATAATCAAAGAAACAGTATTTGAAGGAAAGTGCAATCAAAGGAAGAAGATTACTAGGCAGAGGTGGAGAAAATAGACAAAAGTCAAGAAGAAAATCAAATAAAAGTAATTTTCAAAGTGAAACACAGAAAGTAAACTCTAGAGAGATTAATTCCATGACCTTAAACATGGTATATATTTTTCAGCATTGTATTTTCATAATACATATTCAAAGAAGTTGTTGAATATTTAATTTCTTGGGCAACACAAAGAGAGCTTCAGTAGAGGTATGGAGACTCAGAAAGGTGTATGAGACAGAAAGAAGGGGAAAATAAGAATGTTAATGTGGTGTTTACAAAGGCTGATTTTTTCAGAAAAAAATATTTGACTCCTTATTTCTTTTTTTTAAGATTTTATTTATTTATTCATGAGAGGCATAGAGAGAAAGAGAGGGTAGAGACACAGGCAGAGGGAGAAGCAGGCTCCATGCAGGGAGCCCGACATGGGACTCAATTCCAGGTCTCCAGGATCAGGCACTGGGCTGAAGGCAGTGCTAAACCGCTGAGCCACCCGGGGCCACCCTGACTCCTTATTTCTAAAACTCCAAATTTTATTACATTTGGCCCCAGGATATATGCCCTTTTTTCTCATTTTTATCTTGCATCTGGACTTTGAATCACTTGGTAAACACTCATTTCACTTGCTTTACCTGAACCTATCCTCTTCTTTCTTGGTAACTGAGAGCTATATACTAAAACACCCAAGTACAATATAGCCACTCAGCTTGCATCCAACTGGATTAACTCAAGCCTTCTGAGAGATTAAGAGAGATTGAGAGTGCTGTTAAGTAACAAGGTCAGGTTTCAAATTCTGCTCTCCCAACACCAAATCGGTGCTGTCTTTTTTTAAAGAAAATACACTACAGGGTGCCTGGGTTGCTTAGTGGTTGAGTGTCTGCCTTTGGCTCAGGGCATGATGCTAGGGTCCTGGGATTGAGTCCCGAATTGGGCTCCCCACAGGGAGCCTGCTTATCCCTCTGCTGTGTCTCTGCCTCTCTTTCTGTGTTTCTCATGAATAAATAAATTAAATATTTATAAATAAATAAATAAATAAATAAATAAATAAATAAATAAAATACACATACACAGACATAGCTATATTTATAAAGTTAACAACTTAGGAAACAACAGGTGTTGGTATGGATGCAGAGAAAAGGGGAAATGCTTATACTGTTAGTGGGAGTACAAACTGGTACAGCCACTGTGGAAAGCAGTATGGAGGTTCCTTAAAAAGTTAAAAATATAACTACCCTACAACCCAGCAATTGCATTACTAGGTATCTACCCAAAGGATAAAAAAAATGCTGATTCAAAAGGGCATATGCACCCCAATGTTGATAGCAGCACTATCAATAAAAGCCAAAATATGGAAAGAGCCCAAATGTCCATTAACTGATGAATGGATAAAGAAGATGTGGAATAGGGGCACCTGGGTGGCTCAGTTGGTTAAGCATTTGCTTTTGGCTCAGGTCATAATCCTGGGGTCCTGGGATCAAACTCCCCATTGGGCTCCCTGCTCAACAGGATTCTGCTTCTCCCTCTCCCTCTGCCCCTCCCCACCACTCAGGTGCTCTCTCTCACTCACATAAATAAATAAATAAAATCTTTTTTAAAAAAAGAAGTGGTATATATGTATTCATTCAATGGAATATTACTTGGTGATCAAAAGAATAAAAATCTTGCCGTTTGCAACAACATGGATGCAACTAGAGTAGATTATGCTAAGGGAAATGAGTTAGTGGAAGACAAATATACGAATTCACTCATATGTAAAATTTAAGAAACAAAGTAGATGTACATAGGGAAGGGAAGGGAAAATAAAATAAGATAAAAACAGAAGGAAACAAACTATAGGAGACTCTTAAATATAGAGAACAAACTGAGAGTTGCTGGAGGGGAGGTGGGTGGGGCAGTGGGCTAAATGGGTAATGGGTATTAAGGAGGGCACTTTTTATGATGAGAACTAGGTGTTTTTGTAAGTGATGAATCCCTAAATTCTACTTCTGAAACCAACTATTAAACTATATGTTAACTAACTTGAATTAAAATTTTGGGAAATCAGTATATATGTATGCACATAAATACATGGATACATTTAGAGAACACTGTAGAACACCATAAACATCACAAATCACCATAGAAAAAATCTCTATATTTTAAAAAATATTTTTTGCCATTTCTCTCTCATACACACATACACACAAAATTTCTTCCCACATAATTTGAATTTTGTAGCCAATATTGTCACATAATTTATTATGAATGTCTTTCCATAGCATTAAATACTAATGCACAGCATTTTTATTACTAAAATTATATTCCATTATATGGACATGCCATATTTATTTAAATAATCTACTTTTACATAATAGGGTTATGTACCAATTTATTCCTTAATATAAATAACTGCAGTGAAAATCTTTACACATAAATCATTATCCTCAGCCTATTATTTCCTTAAGATGTACTGCTGAAACTGAATTACTAGGTCATTAGTAGGCAAAATGTATGAAAGGGGTCCTTAAGAGGATATTTAAGGGCTACTGGATGAAAAAGGATACCACATAATTAATGTTCAAGAATGCAAATTAAAACTAAAATGATATATGAATACATAACTTTTAGGATGGCTGTAATTAAAAAGACTCACACTATCAAGTGAGGGCAAAAATATGAAGCAAATGAACTATCATCCATTGTATATACATTGATACAACTATCTGAAACTTGTTTCATAGTACCCATTCATGTAACATATGCTTACCCTATGGTCCTAGATTTCTATTTTTTTAAAGATTTATTTATTTAAGAGAAAGAGAATGAGTGAGAGTGAGAGAGAGAGAGAGAGAGAGAGTGCCAGGGATGGGGCAGAGGGAGAGAGAATCTCAAGCAGACCCTGTGCTGAGCCTGGAGCCCGACACAAGGCTCCACCTCATGTGACAGTGAGATCACGACTTGAGCCAAAACCAAGAGTCAGATGCTCAACCAACTACACCATCCAGGCACCCATGACGCTACATTTCCAATATTTAGGAATATATTTAAGGGAAATGAGATTTTCAGTTCACCACACACACACACACACATACACACACACACACTATTCAGAGATTTATTCATAAATCGCCCCAAATAGAACCAACCTAAATGTCCATACAAAGGAGAAGAGGTAAACAAAGTGTAGGATAGTTATACAATGGAATATTGTGTTAACAAAAAGAGCCGCTGATATATATATATAATATATAAATATATATATTTAATATATATATTAAATATAAATTAAATATATATATTTAATATATATATATTAAAATGGATGAACCTCACAAATACAATGTTCAATGAAAGAAGGCAGATACAGAAGTGTACATATTCTATGAATTTATATATTAATATTATAAAATATATTTAATACATATATTCAAGCAAAACAAATCCAGCATCAAAGTAGTCAGAAAACTGCTTACCTCTGTGCAGATAGAATATATTGACTGGGAAGAGTCACCTGAGTGTTGTAAATGTTTTATATCTTGTCTTAGGTTGTGGTTAATTGATGATAGACATATACAAAAATCCATGTCTTTTCACTGAAGACTTATGCACTATACTGTTTGTATGTTATATACCAGTACAAAGGTTACAAAAAAGGAGAAATTTGAAATTTGCTGAGGTTATAAAATCATTTTAAATTCACACTGCTTATAGTTGCCAGAGCTTGGCTGCCAAACCAGATTGGCCTGTTTCCAAAACTCATGTTTTTTATATTCATTCTTCCTTTCCTACAAACCCTACAGGACCACTGATCTCTTTTTTTTCTTTTAAATTTTTTTCCTTTCAAAATTTAAAGTAACTTACTTATCTGAGACCTCAAATGGAAGGTAGAACCATTGAAATGATAGTGAATATGATTAATAGTTCTTAATAGCTTCTATTTTAACAGCTATTAACGGTTTTCCCTGAAGGGATTGCAAGCATAGCCTTTCACCTGGAAATACCTAATGACACCAATCACATTGAGAATACTAACTTGATTTTTAAAAGAAAAAAAGAAGGAGAAGAAAGACAGAAAAGCAAAAGCAGAGATCATTTCATCCTTATTATTTAAATTGTGCATTTCCATAGAAAAAAACATCAACTTAAATATGTGACAGCCTTTTGCAAATGGACCATATCAGAGGCACAGTAAGCTTATGCTGCCAAACTTCAAGCACAATACATATCTTGATACGTAAATGTATGTGAGAGAGCAAGACCTCAACCAGTAAAAGAAACAATAAGAACAGGGATATGCATAAATGGCTACAGCTTTATGCATGTAGCAAAAGCCAATTATTCCTGCCATTGGCTCATACTGAAAATAGTACATGCTGAAAACAGCAATGATAGTGGATAAGATAGCCAGGCCTGCAGAGGTCAATTCTCCTATCCCCTGTAGCTTCTAGCGAAGGCTCTCTGAGACCCCTGCAGACAGTCATGTATGCAACCTCCCGCTACCCTTCATGTGGATTGGTTTCTTGAGTTGTTTTCCTTGTTTCCAAATACTTTACATTATACAATGGGCACCTGCACTTCTTGGCAGTGCCTAACAGTGGTATAGCCCCTTTGGGCCTCTCTTTGTTCCAAACATTGGACTCTGAGTCATTATTTTGTCTCTCATCAGAATATGCCCTGAGGCAAATGTATATATCTCATTTCCAAAAAGGAAATACACATGATAATAATGACAAATATATATGAACAGATATGTACATAAAACACACACAAGAGTAGAAAGTCAGGGCCCAACAGAAGTAAGCATCAACATGTGGTAACCATAAAGATCAACATAATTTCAGGAACTGACTGAATCTTTTTTTGTTTTGAGATCCTCACAGCCAAAGCAAAATCAATGAATCAGAGGGTAAATATCTCCATTTATCAAAGAAATAACACATTTTACATGACTGAATTCCAAAAGATTTTTTTTAATCTATGACTTTATAGGGAGAATCTAACTGATGGACTATCTGTAATATTATGGTTATTACTCTTGAAATAGTTCATTTATATTGCCCATTCTGGTAGTGACTTTCAAAAATCCAAGGGCATAACTTTAAAATGCAACTCAGTGGAAGTAAACTACGTTAGTTTAAAACATTTAAACATTAGTAAAACATTCTAACAAATCATAAAGATCAAGAATTCCTAGAAGAGTCACCAGACATTGGACACAAGGAAAGCAGGAGTTTCTTTCCCCATATGTTGCTAAAGTAAGATTTTTTCATTCTAATTTATTAAGTAATATAAAATACATTTTTATTTGCCATACTATATTCCAGTGCCTGAATTTCATATTAGGATACATAAAGTAAATTATAAGATGAGGCCTTCATATTACTGAGAAAAATTTGCTTATTTTATGTTGAAATTAAAGTTAATTTTTGGAATGACATTCATTTGACACACACACACACACACACACACACATATGGAATGAGTGTTCTCCAATATGACACAGCAATTATATTCAAAAATCATTATTGGTAAAATTTTAATGTTCCATATTAAGCATCATAAGTCCAGAAAATTGAAGTTCAACACTATTTGGAGGTCAGAAAATTCAGGTTTCATCCCTATAGTATTGAAAGTCTCTACCTAAAATCAGTACCAGCAAAATTAGAGCTCAGGCAGTTCAATTCTATTTTATCTGTCACTCAAGATATTCTTTATTTTACTCTGCTTTTGCTGCTAATGTCATTCAGTTTCTCACTCTTTCTGATCATGTCTTTCCTTCCATTTTTGCTCTTGAATTTGTCTTTTCTCACCCTTGTCAAATGATCTTAGTTTCCTAAGCATAGCCTCAATACTTCCTAATCATTTTGGCTTACTCTCAGCTCTCTAAGTCATACTCATTTGCCTTATGTAGTATACTTCCAATCTAGATCTAACAAATCATATCCTAAGTAACAGTAATAATAATTAATACAAAGTAGATATACCAGGTGCCTACTGTCTGCCAGGAGGGAAATTGAGCATATTATGCATATTATTTACTGTAAACCTAATACCTTGAAAGATAGGTATGATTAGCTTCACAACTAGACAAATAATAAAATGAAAATGCAATGATTTTAATGAACAGAATCAAGGCCTTCACAGTAAATGGTAAGGCTGAGATTTGGAAACAAAATTCCAAACATCTTTATTCCACTGAAACATGGATGCTTTTCGTCTGTGTATGGGAGCTATGCATAACCATGAATAAATCTCTTATATTCCCTGCATTTTTATTTGACTTGTATGTAGGAAGGATGAAAGGATTATCCATGCACAGTACCTGTTTTAACAGTCTAGGAAGCTTAGTTCTGGCCTGGTTAAAAGCAAATAAATATTCACCCAACAAAAAGCACCTATTTTCAAAATTATGTGGGTGGAAAAATATATTACCAAAGGGAAATCTGAGTCCTTTACCAGGAATTATCCTTTCCCACAGGATTATATCACCCACTCCCTCTACTGTACCATTGGGCTATTTTACACAAACCCAGGTCTTGAGCATATAATTGTGGACCTAAGATGTAACAGAAGCTGGGAAAGTCTACACTTTTTTGCCTTGGCACACAAACACATTTCCATCAACTTATGTGAATGAGTTCCTTTCTATATTTTAATTTTAGGGAATCATCTAATCCCAGTATAATTAAATGATGAATTATCACAGGAAGACTATACAACATTTTTCTTTTCAAAAATAAGCATAAATCAAAGTTAAGTTAATCAGCATTCATTATATCTTCAGTTCGCAATAATATATTTCAATCTTTCAATCAAGTCACAGTCCTTAGAAAATAAACTAGATCATGTTTAGTTACCTTACCATTCAACTGATAAAGATATCATCTACAAAGAAGCACAGTCAAAACCAGTTACTTTGATTTGCTTGAATTCCTGCATCATTTTTTTATTTGATCATCTTGTACACAGTGCTGTCCCAGTTTAATCAATTCTCCACATGGAAGTCAAAGAGAATTTTCAAATGTTAAAGTGCTTTAGTTAAAATCCTTCAAATAATGTACCACTGTAATTATAATAAGTCTAAAGCACTAATATGTCATTTAAAAGCAGCTGAGATTTGTCCCCAATTGTCTCAGCATTCTCATCTGTCACCAGTTCTCTCCATTATATGCTCCACTGCATTCATGTTTAACTGCCACAAAGACAGTATATTAGTAAACATAGTGAGGCCTGAGAAAATAACTTTGAGGAAGGTAACTATCTTGGTGGGTCTTCCCCTCTAGATAACCTTATCTTAGAAAACAATTACTATTGAAGGCCAACCTGTGCACACTATCCCTGAGGATTGATGCAAATCTCTCTCTAAATGTTAAAAAACATATTTTCTTGGTACCAATGAACAAGCATAAAGATTGGGAATGATAAAGAATGTGTGTGTGTGTCTTGCGTGCATAGTATCTACAGAATTTAGAATCTTAAATATTATACATGAGATAATAGTTTAGCAACAGTCTATTTAAAATACAAAGAGGGACACCTGGGTGGCTCAGTGATTAAGTGTCTGCCTTTCACTCAGGTATTGATCCTGGGGTCCTAGGATGGACTGGACTCCAGTGGGGAGCCTGATTCTCCCTCTCTGTCTCTCTTTCTCTCTCTCTCTCTCTCATGAATAAATAAATAAAATATTAAAATAATAAAATAATAAAATAAAAAGAAAAAAAGTCATCGAATAGTATTGAAAACTCCTCACACTTTATGTGTAATTTAACTTTTGCACTTCAATGACTTTCCTTGGTCCCATCAGAGAACAAAGATTGCAGAGCAAGTGTTACCTCAGAACCTGGAGAGATAACTGAATCCAGAGAGTCATAATTAAAATGTATTTACCTAGAGCAGAAACCACTGGAGATATAGAAACTAATAGGAATGATTGGATGGTAATTTTGATGAAATGCTGGAAGCTAAGTGTGAAAGTAAGAAACTCCTAGGGGCTTCTGTCTTGGAAGAGCTTCACAATTTCATGTTTTAGTTTTACCTCCAGGAACTACATCAGGATCTCAGAATGAATATCTGAGAATGATCCCCTTGTGGTTCAGGCAGGAGACAGGAAACAATAAAAATTTGCCAAGAATATACTCCATAGCAAATACCTACTCTCCCTACCAAAGGGAAAAACTATATTAGAGTCTTCCCTCAAATGGCAGAAGGATACTCTCCTTACTCCACTAGCCCTTTGGTTTCAATAAAGAGAGAGTGAGAGAATAAAGCTACATCACTGGGGAAAGAAACATGGTAAGGTCACATTCCTAAGTCTCAAGACTACTAAAAGAATGAGAATCATAAGATAATAAAATTCTTTTTCTCCCCAAATCTTACCATCATCCTAACAGGGCTCTAGTATAACAGCAGATTACATCTGGGAGAGCTAAAATGTACAGGTTCTATTTAAGGAACAGTATGTAAGGAAGTTCAAACATAGAAGACAAAAATCAGTGACAGAAAACTTTGAAAAACCTTTGGCATCTACAGCTACAACAAGCACCTCGCCATATTAACATAAATCTTCACAGTAAAGGGCTATTTACTCATTTCCTATTATCTGATGCATCGTGCATGGCTTTCAACAAAAAATAATTAACATGCAAAAAGGAAAAAAAAAGAGTCACAGTCTGAAGGGACAAAGAAGTAAAGAAGCAGCATAACCAGATTCAGACATGACATATTGGAATTGTCAGGGGATTTGAAATAACTATCATTAATATGTTAAAAGTTTGGGTGGAAAAAGTAAAAAAAAAAAAAAGGCAAGAACAGATGGATAATGTAGGCAGAGTGATAGAAACTCTAAGAAAGAATCAAAATGAAATGTTTGAAATAAAACAGCATTACAACAGAAAGGAAAATGTCTTTTTTTTTTTTTTTTGGAGTTTGATTTGCCAGCATATAGTATAACACTGAGTGATCATTCCGTCAAGTGCCCTCAGTGCCTGTCACCCAGTCACCCCAATCCCCCGCCCACCTCCCTTTCCACCACCCCTTGTTCATTTCCCAGAGTTAGGAGTCTCTCATGTTCTGTCACCCTCTCTGATATTTCCCACTCATGGAAAATGTCTTTATTGTGCTCATCAAAAAACGTGACACAGTCAAGAAACAATAAATAAGTTTGAATAAATATCAATAGAAACTTACAAAACAAATATAAAAGAAATTTAAAAAGGAAACAGAAGATTTTATAATCTGTGGTACAATTTCAAAAAATAAAACTTACATGTAATTGGAATGTCACAAATAGAGAAGAAAACTAAAAACAAAAGAATGATTTGAGGTAACAATGGGTAAGCATTTTCCAAAATTAAGGGCAAGCAGTAAAGGACAGATCCAGGACCTCAGAGAGCCACAAAAGGAATAAATATAAACAGATACACAAATTTTAAAAAAACTACTCTTGGGGCAGCCCAGGTGGCTCAGCGGTTTAGTGCCGCCTTCAACCCAGGGCCTGATCCTGGGGGCCCAGGATCGAGTCCCACATTGGGCTCCCTCCATGGAGCCTCTTCTCCCTCTACCTGTTTCTCTGCCTCTCTCTCTCTGTGTCTCTCATGAATAAATAAATAAATAAATAAATAAATAAATAAATAAATAAATAAATAAATAAATTCTTTAAAAAAAAAACTACTCTTAGATATTTCATATTCAAATATGTACAATTTATACAAAATCAAAGACAAATGAAATTCCTGAAAACCAACCAGAAGAGAAGAGCATAGGATAAGAATATAAAATACAGAGACTTCTTATCACAAACCATGGAAGCATGAATTAAGTGGAGTGAAATATCTGAAGTACTGAAAGAAAAAACACTAACCTGGAATTTTATATTCAGTAATATTGACTTCTAAAAGAAAAAAATAAAGACATTATTAAGGGAACAGAATCTGAAGAATTTATTAATACCAGACCTGCTCTGCAAGAAATGTTAAGTTAAAAAAAAAAAAGGAAATGTTAAGTTTTTCAAGGAGAAAGAAAAGAATATAGTCAGAAACTTGAATCTACATAAATGAGGAAAAAATACACAAGAAGCAATTAGTGAAAGTAAAAGAAGTTATTTTACTTACTCTAAATTAATACAAAAGATAATATATAAAATAAAAATTATAAATATATTGATGATTACAGCAGATAGATATGTGAAAAAATGAAAAAATTAATAAAAGATAGAAGAAAAAATTGATAATACTTTGCTATAAGGTACATGTACTACACATGAAAAGGTGTATTGTTATTTGAAGGTAGATTAAAATTACTTAAAAGTGTATACTGGGAATTTTAATGTAAGCACTAAAATAATACATGGGAGAGAAAATACACTTTTCAATTAAAAAACAGACACATCAGTGAAAAGGATGGAGAGGAACAAAAAACAAGTACAGTGAACAGAAAACAGTTATGCATATGGCAATCTAACTATAACAATCATCACCGCCAATGGAAATAGTTTAAATATACCAATTTAAATACAGAGGTTGTCATAGGTGTGCCTGGCTGGCTCTATCAGAAGAACATCTGGCTCTTGATCTCAAAGACAGAGATTGTCAGAGTGGATAACAACCAACCCCCAAACTTTAAATACTGAGATAGATTAAAGGCAAAGGATTAGAGAAAGATACACCATACTGACACTAATCAAAAGAAATCTTTAGTAGCTATATTAATTTCAGAAAAAGTGCACTTCCCAAAAGTTATTAAAGAAAAAGAGGTGAATTATACAATAAAGGAGCCAATTCTCCAAGAAGATAATACAACTCTAAACATATAGGCATCTAGCAACAGAACTTCAAGCTATATAAGGGAAAATTGATAGAATTAAAAGAAGAAATACATCTACTTTTATAGCTGAAAACTTCAATGTCCCTTTTTCAGTGATTAATAAATCAAGCAGGCCTCCAAATTATGAAGGATATAGTTGACCCGAACATCACTATCAATCAGCTTGATCTAATTGATATTTATAAAATTTTCCATCTCACAACGGCAGAATACACATTCTTTTCAAACTGATATAGAACATTTACCAAGATGGATCAAATTCTGGGCCATAAAACATACATTAATTAGTTTAAAAGAAATCATACATAACATGTTCTGCCACGGTGGACTTAAAGTAGGAACCCATAAAGGATAGATAGGAAATCACCAAATATTTGGAAATGAAACAATAATACTTCCAGATAATATGTTTAGCAAAGTCTCAAGAAAAATGTTAAAGCATTTTTTCTATTTCTTTTAAAATAGCAACACACTTGGATGTCTGGGTGGCTCAGTCAGTTAAGCACCTGCCTTCAGCTCAGGTCATGATCCTAGGGTCCTGAGATTCAGTCCCATATCAGGCTCCCTGCTCAGGGAAAAGTCTGCTTCTCCCGGTTCTCTCTCTCTCTTTCTCTTTCTCTCTCCATCTCCCTATCACTCTCTCTCAAATACATAAATAAAAATCTTTAAAAAAATAAATAAAAAGTAAAATAGAAACATACTTATCAAAACTGTGGTGATGCAGCAAAAGCAGTGATTAGGAAGAAATCTATAAGAAAAACATATGTATTTAAAAAGAAGAAAGATCTAAACCCATAATTGAATCTTTATTGTTAGGAAAGAGATGAGTCATTTAAGCATAAACAATTTGAAAAAAAAGGAAAAGAAAGAAAATTAGAGCAGAAATTAATGATACTTAAAAACAGAAAAATCAACATGATCAAAAAATATTTATTTGAAAAGGTCATGAAATTAGTAAAATTTTATGTAGTCTAATCAATAAAAAATTACTAATAATAGAAATGAAAGAAGTCATCACTACTGACTAATGGCTTTTAAAATATTTATAAGGTAACATCACAAACAAGTTTGTGCCACATATTTGATAATTAGATGAAGTGGAGCAATATCCCGAAATATATAATTTACCTAAACTCATGCAAAGAGAAATAATAAATCATCTAAATTGACTTGTATCTATTAAATTGAACTGATAATGAAAAAAATTACAAAAATATAAGCTTATCCAATGGTAACAATAGTGAATTCTACAAAATATGGGAACAGAAAAAAATACCTTCTACCTAATTCTTTAAGACAAACATGAGCTTTATACCAAAAGCTGATATAATGAAAACTGGTTGAACAGGCCAATATCTTTCATGAATAAAGATGAAAAAAATCCCCAACAAAATATTAGAAAATCAAAACTAACAAAGGATAAAACTAATTATACACTACAACAGCATGGGGCTTATTCCTGATAAGCAAGACTGTTTCAACATTTGAAAATCAATTAATAAAATCCACTATACCAACATGCTAAAGCAGAAAATCAAATGATCATATCAATTGATGGAGAAAAAAACATTTGACAAAATCCGACACTCATTCATGAAAAAAATGCTCATTCAAAACAAGGAATACAGCGGAAACTCCTCAAATGGATAAAGAATACCTCTAAAATACCTATAGTTACTATTATATTTAATGAAATTGGACATTTTCACCCTAACGTCTGTAATAAAACAGGGAAGTCCTCTCTTACCATTCCTATTCAACATTATACTAGATGTCCTAGCAAAAAGACAAAAGATATTACAATTGGAAAGAAGAAATAAAACTGTCTTTATTTTAGATGACACAATTATTTATGTAGAAAATGTCAAAGAAGTTTTTTAAGCCTGATTAGAATAAGCTAGTATACCAAAGGCACAGAATATAAGATTAGTATACAAACAAGATAATTGTTTTCTTATGTATCAGCAATAAACAATTACAATTTGAAATGTAAATATATATATATAATTTGAAAGATCACTAACAGATGTTATACTTAAATATAAATCTCACAAAGTATGAGTAATATCTATATGTAGGAAATGGATATGCATGAAAAATATCAAAGGTAAGTTTAATAAATGGAGAGACATCTGTGTTCATGGATTGTAAGACTCAATAATGTTCAGAGGTCAATTCTTCCCAACTTTATAGGTTCAAAACAATATCTATCAAAATTCTAGCAAGCTATTTTACAGATATTGAAAAATTGATTCTAAAATTTATATGGAAAAATCAGACCAGTACTGAAAAGAATAAAGTTGAAATACACTATCCAGTTTCAAAACTGACTTAGAGTAATTGAAACAGTGTGGTATTTGTTAAAGAATTAACACATCAATCAAATGAAAGAAGAGAGAAATAAGTTAATAAGTCTATATCTTAATAGTAAACCTTATACCTTTTATAAAATGCATCATAAACCTAAGCGTAAAATAAATTTTGAAAAATTTAAGTAAGAAACAGGAGAAAATCTATGTGACCTTGGGTTAATGAGCATTTAGATTTAACACTTAAAGCATGATCCATGAAAGAAAAAAGGGATGATTTGAACTTTATTAAAATTTGTAACTTCGACTCTGTAAAAGACACTGTTATAATTATGAAAAGACAAAGAGTAAACTAGAGATAAAATTTGTAATACAGGGGATCCCTGGGTGGCTCGGCGGTTTAGTGCCTGCCTTTGGCCCAGGATCCTGGAGTCCCGGGATCAAATCCCAGGATCAAGTCCCAGGATTGAGTCCCACATCGGGCTCCCTGCATGGAGCCTGCTTCCCCCTCCTCCTGTGTCTCTGCCTCTCTCTCTCTGTCTCTCTGTCTCTCATGAATAAATAAATAAAATCTTTAAAAAAATTTTTTTAATTATAATATATCTGATAAAGGACTTGTATTTAAAATATACAAAAATAATTTTAAAAAACAATAAGAAAAAAAATTTAAAAAATAAGAAAAAAAATAAGAAAACAAATAGCACAATTAAAAATGGGCAAAATATTTAGACATACATTTCACCAAAGCAACTAAGCTTATGAAGATATATTCAACATTATTAAGGAAATGAAAATTAAAACAACAATAAGATGTCTATTAGAATTGCTAATTATTCTTTTATTTCTGCACAGAACATTTGAGTATAAATGGTGCAAGTGGATTAAGGAATCTTCGATTTTGTGTTTAGTATCCAGCCACTCTAATATTCTTGTTCTCAGTAGCTTTTTCTTTACTGATTGATTCTCTTGCATTTCTTAATTATGCAATATTATAAATGAAAAGAAACTTAGTTTCCTAACCTTTATCATTCTAATTTAGTTTCCCTCTGACTGATTCAAATTGAAAAGTGAATCTAGAATAATATTTATTGAGATCATGAGTACCATGTCTTATTTACAAACTTGGCGGAAGTGCTACTATTATTTATTTATCACGATTCTGTTATACAATGTGAAATATACATTAAATGTACCTATAATCCTAAAAACATAGGTATGTATGTAAATACATTTAATCTAGTTTAACAATTATCCATGTATCCATATTTAAATAAAGTTTTTTTTATTCAGAAAATAAGTGTACTATGGTAATACATGTAGGGTAACATGCTATATATTATTGAATTGTCCTCAATTATTGGACTAAACCCTACTGACATTAACTATAATTATTTCAGTGTACCATTGCATTATATTCATTATAATTTTATAATTACTTTTGTTACTTTCAGGTATATAAGAATCAACAACTCCATATATTACTCACTGCTTATGATAATACTCATGTTAGTTTTGTACTACTAGACTCATGATAATTTTGAGGATTTTTGTCTGGTCACTTAGGACCCCTTCATCTGTTCTTCTCTGCTCTCTCCATTACATGGTCCACACATTTCCCTCAGTAACGTTTATTTATTCCTAACCACTACAGACTCCAGAAATGCAGCCATTCTCAGCCCAGAAATCTCTCTTTTATCTAAAGCAACTACAAGACACAGTTGCTCCTGTCACTGACTTTTCAAGTGTGAGACTGAAATCCTAGAACTACAGAAGACAAGTTTCAAGCTATCCAGGTGTCACTGTTGAACCCTTTTGCCTGATCTTGCAGTAAGGGGAAGCTTCTGCATGAACCCACATATAGAAATAGGGTGAATTTCATTTGTAGATGCCTGTAAACCATTCTTATTTATATATAACAGAACATACTTAATAAAAAGAATCCAATGAAAAATAAATAACAAATAGAAATAGATCGCTTAATACTAATGAAAAGGTTGTATGACATGTAAAATTGCTCAAATTTACTAGAAACTATAGAAATACAAACTGAAATATTAATTTATCATTTTCCACATGGTGTAGGGAAGAGTGTGAGGGATCAAGCATTCACATGCCTTGTTGATACATGTGTAAATTAAAGCAATTTCTTGGGAATGCAAGTTCTATTATGCAGGACCAATATTTAATTTTATAGACAGTAGCATTAGTTTACAAATGTTCCTTCACCTATTGTTCTTGCATCAATATTCCTCTGTCATATGCCTTGAATTGGTCAATGATCTCTGAGCCAGCATAAAGCTCTAAATATTCATATATGGTTAGGCAAACTCTTGCATTCTTGCCATCCACAGTGAGAACATTTCCCAAGGAAGATCCTCTCTTTCAGCCTAGTTTGCAGAGTAAGAAACATGGAAGCTATCTGAACTCCAAACCAGTGGATCTGTAAACTCTAAAATGAGAAATGAATAATATAAATTATAAGCCACTAAATATTTTTCTTGTTGCTCTGTGACACCATCACACCAGATGGTATGATCTGATCACTCTGATCACTCAAGTAGCCATTCTGATTAGACAATAGTTATAACTTAATAAAGACCCTGCATATCTATAATAAAATATATCTTAATATCTTTGGAAAAAGAGGTTTTTTATGTGTTTGGTGAAAATATTATCACAATTTATTTTTAAGAAATAAGAGAAATGTCTATGCCTCTTTTATGAGTGTGATTTTGTATGTATATATATATTGGTATGTGTCTTTGTGGAGAAAACATCCTAGAAATGTATATAAGAATATAACTCCTTCTGAAGTGTTTAAATTGAGTACTAGTGTTGAAAGATGTGCATTTACTTTTTTGTACTTTTCAAAAAAATTTAAACAGGCATATATTACTTTAGTAAAATATGTAATGTTTTAAAGTTAAAAATAAATATGTAAGGAGTAATAAAGCATTCAGTCTGGCTAAGAATACTGCAGAGTATATTATAGTTTTAATAAACTGATTAAAAATGATTTGCAACTGTCCTAGCTGTATGTCTAAATTTTGATTTATAAAATTATTTGTTCTGAAAGAACTCAGTTGAGATCATGTCCTGATTTCCCTTCATTATAATGTAATCATACTTGACATTTATTGAATAATTAATATAAGCTAGGAAATTTGCAGAGTACTTAACATGCATTATCTTATTTAATACAAAACCATTTGAAGTAGGTATATGAATAGTCATGGTTTACAGATGATTTTTAATATCAAAGTTTTTTTTTTTTTTCCCATGTATAGTCACTAAAACTGCAAAGCCACCACTTGCCTTCAAAATCAGAGCTACTAAAGCTTGATTTAGTGACTGTATTACATGGCATTGTGGTTTATTTTTATCTTTAAACAATTAAAAATACAAAGAAAGATACAAAATAGTATGAAAAACACGTGTATGACATTCACAGCAAGTCCATTAAGTTTCTTCCAATGTCTCAAAAAATCTTTACAGCAAAATGATCCAATCTAGTATAACACATTCCAGCCAGTTGTTTTGTATTTATTTTCTACGGTGATTAGACAGAGGTCATGCATTATGAGCTTGTGTATCACAGAAGTGATGTTGAGTCCATTGCATCCTGTTGAATAGCATACATGTGGAAGTATTCCATTAAATGTGCTTTTGCCATGTTGATAAATTGTCATCATTTCATTCCTATGAGATTTTCCAATGTAAACACACTTTCGTATGCCCTTCGAAATTAATTCATATTTTGTGAGAGCACACTTTGAGACCATGTAAAATCTTGTTCCTTATTCCACATGCACCCAGTAGTTTTGTCATTATTTACCATTATGCTGTTACTATGATGACTATCAAGTAAGGGATTTTTTTTTTAAGATTTTATTTATTTATTCATGAGAGACACAGAGAGAGGCAAAGACACAGGCAGAGGGAGAAGCAGACTCCCCACGGAGAACCTGATACAGAACTCAATCCCAGAACCCTGGGATCACACCCTGAGCCAAAGGCAGAGGCTCAACCACTGAGCCACCCAGGTGCCCCTCAAGTAAGGATTTTTTTTTTTAATGAGTGTAAAATTCACATAACACAAAACTATTCATTTTAAAGGGAACAATTCACTCACAAGGCTGTGAAAGAACACCTCCATCTAGTTCAAAAGATTTTCGTCATCTCAATATTTAAAAACTCCACACCCATTAGTCAGTTACTCTCCATTCTCTCCTCCTCCCAGCCATTGGCAACAACTAGTTTTTCTTTCTATGGATTTGCCTATTCCAGATATTTCACACAAATAGAATCAAACAATAATATATGACCTTCCTTTCATTTAGCATGTTTCTAAGGTGTATCTATGTTCTAACATTTATCAGTATTTAATTCATTTTTATTGCTGAACAATATTCCATTGACTGTATATTCCACATTTTTTTTACCCATTTGTCTATTGGACATTTGGGTTGCTTCCTCCTTTTGGTTATTGTGAATAGTCTTGCTATGTGCATTCATGTAAAAGTATATATTTCAGTCTCTATGTTCAATTCTTTTAGGTATACAACTAGGAGGTGAACTACTGGACCATATTTATTCTCAAGTTTTATTTTTATTTTTGGGGGAACCATTAAATTATTTTCCATAGCAGTTCCACCATTTTACAGCAATATATGAGGTTTCCAATTTCTCCATATCAACAGTTGTTACCATCTATCTTTTTTTTATTTTAGCCATAGCAGTAAGTACATAGTGGCATCTCAGGAAAATTTTATTTTTATTTTTTTTAAGATTTACTTATTTATTCATGAGAGACACAGACTGAGAGATGTGGAGGCCGAGAAAATTAAGGCCATTCCACTTTAAGTTCAGCGTTATCACAAGTACAGCCATCCCAGGCCCCTGTGAATAAGAGCTGAACTTTACCTTACTTCAGTTACAGAAAGAAAACAGCTTACAGCTTAACGTCCTAGAAAGCCCCATATTAGAGTAAAAACAGAGCCCAAGCCAGTGGCAGGAAGCCCCTATTAGAATAAGAACAGAGCTCAACGCCCTTGAAGGCCCCATATCAAAATGTAAACAGAACTTGAGGAATTGCTCCACCCCTTCTGGAGGTCCCCTAGACCAGCCCTTAAAACTAAGCTAAAACCCACCTCGGGGTCCAAGTCCCTGCTCCGCTGTGTCGGGTATACTTGGACCCAAGCTCAAGCTTGCTAATAAACCCTCGTGCGCTTGCATGGGTGTCGGCTCCTTGGTAGTTTCTCGAATTCGCAATCTTGGGCACAACAAGAGAGAGAGGCAGAGACACAGGCAGAGGGAGAAGCATGCTCCTTGCAGTCTCCTTGCAGGGAGCCCTATACGGGACTCGATCCCGGAACCTGGGATCATGTCCTGAGCAGAAAGCAGGTGCCCAACTGCTGAGCCATTCAGGTGTTGGACCCTGGCTCACGGGTGCCAACGTGTCCCGGTGGACCCCCCAGAGACTCAGACCCCAGACAGGCAGATGCAACTAGCAAGAGGGTTTTTTTTTTTTTTTTTTTTTTTTTTTAGCAAGAGGGTTTTATTGAACGTTTGCACAAACGGGCTCTCTGCCTCAGAGGTGGAAGAGCCCCGATTGGCAATTACAGGCATCTTTTAAAGGCAAAAACCGCGGGATTAGCATAGCATATGGGTTATGACATGATTGGTCTATTTGAAGGTCAATATGAGCATGTTCAGGGACTTTCCAGTCAGGGTAGTGGGGTGGGGGGGACCACAGAACGTTTTTCGTTGCTTAAGTTCCAGGAAGGCACCTGGGTGTGGACTGCCTCTGGGTTAGGCCTGGTTCTACATTCTCACGGGGGGTGGGGGGGGGGGGGTGGGGGGGGGGTGGGGGTGTTCTTCACAGGCATCCATAATTTTAATTTGCATTTTACTAATGACCAATAATATTGAATGTATCTTCGTAGTGCTTGTTAGTAATTTCTCTGTCTTCCTTGAGAAATGTCTATTGAAGTCCTTTACAATTAAAGACTTTTTTCAAATTCAGTTATTTACCTTTGTTATTGAATTGTAAGCATTGCTTATATATTCTAGAATACATAATCTAGAATATATCTTACCAGATATATGCTTTACAAATACTGTCTCCCGCTCTATAGGTTGTTTTCTAACTTTCTTTCCCACATTCTAGCATCTTCTCTTTCTTCCTTATTAATACTGATTAGCTACTAACTGTCTTAGTTATTATCACAATCTTCTGGTGATTATTGTTGACATGAGAAATTTTTAAATTATATTTACCAAGACATAGATAATAACATTTTGAATCTTATCTAAGTATGGGTGATATTGCGTCAGAGTCCATATTAGATTGTTAAATAGAATGTTTTATGTAGTCTTTCTTCTTTCGAGAAAATTGTACAGCATAAATACAGAATATAATACTATGGCAGAAAGGCCAGATTGTGGGGTTTGTTTTGTTTTAATCCCAGTATAGTTAACATACAATGCTGAGTTAGTTTCAGGTATACAATAAGGAACGTTGACTTTAATGTACATAATAATAGCGATGCTGATGAGGTAGTAGAGGGCTAGCTGAGGACAAAGAACAAGCTGACATTCTGCATCCCCACCCCCCATATGTGTGACATTTCTCAGACACTCCTGGTTATGCTAAAACTAAGGAAAGAAAAATCAAATAGCTAACTTACAGAGATCATAATCCTGAAAGACAAAAGTCTCCCTCAGTTTACAAATATCTTAGTAATTTATGGGAATAAAGCATTTTAATCAATAATCTAGCTTTCAGAAGGAAATGTAGATACAATTAAATGTCCTTAGAACCTGCAGCCCATTGACAGATACTTGAAGCCAGTAGAGTATAATATTCCTCCGGGAAGCTCCCAACTATCTTATGGTTAATGCCTTGCTGAAGGAAAAACCACCTTAACTTGATAATGGCAGGGCCTCCATTATCCTGTGAGTCTTCTTTAACATATGAAAATCCTTTTGAAACTTCCTCTTTCCCTACTTCTGCCAACTCTCAAGTATATAATCAGTTACCCCTCACAACCCTGGTGCAGCAGCTCTTCCTGCCCATAGGCCCTGTCCCTGTGCTTTAATAAAACCACTGCTTTGCACCAAAGATGTCTCAAGAATTCTTTCTAGGTTGTCAGCTCCAGACCTCACCCCACCAAACCTCACCTACATTCCAAAACTACATCAATGTGATGAAGTATTCATGCAGCAAGGCACTCAGAAAGGCACTAACCCAGCACTAGAGAGAAAACACTGAAGAACTATATTGCTCTTCTAGAAGGTATGTGTGAAACTGATGCTCCAAATATCAGGAAGAGTGGGATGCTGGAGAAAGAACAATCTAGACAGATAAAAAACATTACAAGAGCACCTGGCACACTCAGGGAAATATTGACACTGGTATTCTTATAGTAAAGAGTGTGCACAGAAGATGAAGGAGCAGGACATACCTAGTGGGTACCAATAGTGGAAGGCTGCATCATATACAAAGCAATTTGGGGTTATCTTCAAGGCAGTGGAGAAACATTGAGTAACTTGAAGCAAAAGAGTGAAATCATCCAATTTACATATTGAAGATTGCTCACAGTGTGGAGGATGCATTAGAAGGGCATGAGATTAAAGGCAAGAAGTTAATGCAGTTCTACAGATACAATAGAGTCAATCACAGTACATCAGAGAGGCATATTTTTTAAACTTGCACTGCATTTTATACAAATTCGTGGCATGGGGAAATATAAATTGTGCTTTCTAAAAATGTGACATTTTTAACAAATGACTTACACATCCAAATAAATCCTTCTAAGTAGTAATCCATAAAAATATGTACTTATTTTAACAGCACTATCACCCCTCAAAAACTATTTGAATCTCTTCCTTTAAACTTGCCATCAGAGCTAGTTTATATCATACTAAAAATGTTTACTGCTTTATAAATTGTTTTTAAGTTGTTACTAGCTGATATTTGCACAAAATGTCATTGCCTTAATCTGACATTTTGTTTACAAATATCCTTTACCCTTCCCTAAATTGAATGAAAGGAATTGGGCGCTTTTAGAAAACAAAAGAAATATATACAGCTTAAAGTGTCACAGGCCCTGTAAGTGCTTTATAAATAAAGGTTCCCTTTTATAAAAGAACATGTATTCTTTTTCTGACTCTGCATGTTTTCCACCTCCCTCTCCTCATTCAATTTACTTGGCTGAAAACTTATAGGTATTTTAATTTCTTATTTCTAATACCTATTGAACCTCAGTTTGTCTCCTAATAAAAGAGTAATTAAATCTAACTTAGAGGTACCTGGGTGGCTCAGTTGGTTAAGCATCTGATTTCCTATTTTGGCTCATGTCATGATCTCAGGATTCCGAGATCCAGGCCCATGGCAGGGTCCACGCTCAGCAGGGAGTCTAAGTTCCCTTTCCCTCTGCCCATCTACCTCTACACATGTGCATGAATTATCACTCACTGACTATCTTTATCTCTCTCTAAAATAAATTAAAAAATCTTTAAGTCGAATGTATAGGTTTGCTTTGAAGGTTCACATGAGGAGTCAAGACAATGTATACTAGATATTTAGCTTTGGGTCATTTTAAAAAGCTTTTTTTAAAAAGACATTATTTAACCCAGTGGGAGTCACAAATAATTTGATTTAATTACTCAGGTTTCTGGATGATGCAGGTTGGTAATATAAAGAAAAAGGGGCATAGAAAATGTATATTATAATATTAGTATTATCCTAAACAGAACTTTATATTTGGGTGGTTCACTCATGACAGTTTGGCAGGATCTTCAGGTCTTTATTATGGGCATCGTCATTATTTTATTACTGTTTACTTTGGATGAAATATGTAAATGTTAGAATTTGAGATAATGTACCTTTTTAACTGAAGTATAGTTGATACACGATGCTACATTAGTTTCAGGTTTACAGCATCTTGATTCCACAAATCTATACCTTATGCTATGCACATATGTATATCTGGCATGGAGACAATTTATCTTTAAGTAGTTATTACATCCATACTAAAGAAGATTTCCTTCCAGAGATTATACTAAGATACAGATTAAAATATACTTTTATTATGTCAGATTATTTCAGACAAACTTTTTTGGTTTTAGCTTCTACTTGATGAAAGATTTGTCTTCACAGAATGTGTTAGAAATATCCGGTGGGGTATGCTGAACATTTGTCTATCTTCGTGAACTCTCCCATTACCCTATGCTCTCATCCCCTTTTCAACTGAGTCCACTATTTATTCTTAACAGCTGTGGTTTGTTCCACAAACACGTACCTAACATAATTCTCAGAACAACTTTAACTCAAGTATACTTTTTTCCTTTATTACCAATACTTCCTAAACTAAATATATTCAATTCATATTGAAGTTACATCAATATATTCTGTTCATGGAACTAGGGAAACTTCAGATAAGAAAGGTTATGAGACAGACATGAAATTTAATTGTTAACTTAGAAATATCAAGAGGTGGAGGCATCTGCATTTTACAAGAATGTCCCTTCAAATTTTGTATAGCTTCAATGTTAGAAATTATATTTATATTTAATGTAAAGATTCCTTCTCTGATTTCCAGCTAATAATCCATACCTTATGTTATATTTTACAAGGTTCTGAAAATACTGAAATATACAGATTTATTTTCAATCTTCAAACATTATACAAACTCGAAAAAGAAAATGACAGGTTTATAAGGATAGTGGGTATCATGAAAGAAAAGTAACAGAATATTACTGGAACATACAACTAATATAGTTCATTTAGTTCGAGCTAACTGAAATAATTTGCTTACTATTATGCCCCCATCACTGGTTTAAAGATCAAAGAAGAGTGGCTATCTTATTCATTACTGTATTTCTAGGATGAGGATAAAATCTGATTTATAACTACATATATTTTCTTTTAGTTTTTCCACTGTTCTATTCTGTCTTGATCTTTGAATAACTTTTATTAATAATGTCATTCAGTTTTGTATTGTTTGCAAATATATCAAGTTTTTTATAAAACAAAAACAATGAATGGTACCAATTTAACTCAAGGAACTTTTTTATCATATAATATTAGGTATTCTATATACATAATACTATACTTAATAAAAACTAGAATTGAATGGGCTGTAAGTGAAGTTTTAGTATCTTGTTCCTAAGAGATGGTTTCTTATGACGCATGTATTTGCTCTCAGCGAAGGAAGTCAGTCACTTCAGTTGATTTCCCTTGTCAAAATCTAATTCAGTTTGCAAAATGAGCTAAATAACATGCAAAAGTCCTGTAGATAGAATAAGAGTTTTATAGAATTATGAAGATAACAACCCTAAACTTTTGCATCAAAAAATAAATAAAATAATAAAAAAATAAACTTTTGCATTCGATTAGTACATATTTGATGTGCACATGGCGTATCAGCCATTGTACTAGATTCCCAGAAATATAGATTAAGACAGGATTCCCATACCTAATATAGAGTCTTCAAAGGTATGTAGAGTCAAAAGTTTAAAAAAAAAAATAGTGAAACAGGCTAAGCACTGTAAAGTAGTGACAAAGTACTACAAGTACAAAGGTAAGAGTAATTTCCCTTGGTTAATCTGAATTCTTCTGACATCTTGGCTGAATTCTTTGATCTCAAATTCTTATGCAAAGCATCTATCATACATACTGAAAGGTGAAAAAGAATTTTAAGTGTAGAGCTTGATTTTTTACCAATAGTACATGCTTGTGTAAATACTATCATATTTGTAGTTTATATTCTACAACTCCCACTTTCTCCCCAAATAAAATAGATAAGAACAGATTAATTCTGCCTATTTTTGAACTTCGTATAAATTGAATCATATATTAACAATTGTTTTTTATTTTTTGTTTTTAAAATACTCAAAGTAGGATTCATCCACATCTCTGCATTTACTAGTGGTTTACTTTTTTTTCTATATAGGATTCCATTTACTTATTCAGTTTATTACTCATTTTATTATTCAAGAATATATGGGTTATTTTTAATTTGAGACTAATTATTATTCTAAACGAACATGCTATGGGCTAAATGTTTTTGCACCTCCAAAATTCATATGTTGAAACCCTACCCCATATTAAATAGTTCTGGGGGATAGGGTATTTGGGAGATAATTAAAATTAGATGAAGTCATGGACTAGAGCCCATATGAATAAATGGGAAGTGGCCATATAAGAGTCATAATATAGTTTGCTTCTTCTCTCTGCCTTTTCCACCATGTGGAGATGCAATGAGAAGTCTAGAACCAGGAATAGCACCATCACCAGGACCCAGCCATGCTGGCATCTTGATCTCAGATTTCTTGCTTCCATAATTATGAGAAATTAATTTCTCTCATTTATTAGTCACCCAGTCTATGGTATATTGTTAAGGTAGCTTGAACCAAGATGATCTAGTCAAGGTTAATATCTTATTCATGACTTCCAGGGAAGATGGCAGAGTAAGAGGATCCCAAGCCTACCCTGTCCCAGGGATACGACTCGCATCAGTGTAATACTCACATCAGTGTAAATAACCCAGAAAATGACCCAAAGACTGGCAGAATGAACTCTCTACAGCTGAATGCAGAGAGTAAGCCACACTGAAGAGAACAGAAAGGGTAGAGACCAGAATAGGAGCCAAGTGGACCTTGGGAAGGGGGTATATTACAGTGCAAAGAGAGGAAGGAAACAGACTTTCATACCAGAGAGCCCAAAGGGGAAAGATGAATCCCCAAAACATTTACCTTTGAAACCAAAATCCCATAATCAGTGGGATTTAAAACCTGGAACCTTAAAAATCAGCAGGCTTGGCAATGGGAGGTCTAGTAAGATGAGAGGAAATTGAGTTCCTACCCACTGAGTGGACACAGCACAGAAGTAGCAATTTGAAAAATACTTAGAGTATATGGGAGGCATATTTGTTTACTAATCTCAGAACATGTGCTGGAGAAACAGGGATCATTGGAGGATTTCACCAGGAACAAAGGAGCTGACTGGTACCATTCCTTTCCCCTGTCCCCAGACCAGACACATGACCACCAGCAGTAACCAAATAATATTCACTATGTTTCTTCATAACGGCATGCCCCACATACATGTAGCCTGTAGACACACACCCCTCCAGCCAGACTTCTGTTCCAATTCTTTTCCCTCAGGAGACCTGTGTCTGGCTCCATGCTCAGTAAGGAGTCTACTTGAGATTCTCTCCCTCTTCCTCTTTGTCTGCCCCTCCCCACATTGACACTGTACAAATATTTTTTTAAAAAAGATTTAAAAAAAAAAGCACAAGGGGCACCTTGGGGGCTCAGTCAGTTAAGCATCTCTCTTCAGCTCAGGTCATGATCCTAGGGTCCTGGGATCAAGCCCCACGTCGAGCTCCCTGCTCAGTAGGGAGTCTGCTTTTCCCTCTGCCTACTCCACTTCATGTTCTTTCTCTCTTACTCTCATTCTCTCTCTCTCAAATAAATAAATAAAATCTTTAACAACATCAAGCCTAAAACAGTCCCAGTTATGCAAACTAAAGAGAAAAGAATCCAAATATATCACTAAGGAAAGCCAACTAACCATAAGAGAGGAAAGTAAGAAAGCAACAGAGAACTTAAAAAACAACAACAACAACAACAAAACATAAAACAGTAACAAAATGGCAATAATTAGAAATTATAAAATTATAATTAAATACCTAAATAATGACTTTGAATGTAAATGGACTGAATACTCCAATTAAAAGACATAGGGTGACAGAACAGATGAAAACGCAAAACCCATTTATATACTGCCTACAGGAGACTCATTGTAGACCCAAAGATACATGCAGATTGAAAGTGAAAGGATGGAGAAGCTTTCATGGAAATGGCATGGGGAGAAAAAAGCTAGGATAGTAATACATATATCAGACAAAATAAACTTTAAAGACTATAATGAGACAAAGAAGGATGTTATGTAATTATGATGGAGATAATCCAACAAGAAAAAATATTTGTAAATAGTTACGCACCCAATATGAGAGCACTCAAATACATAAAACAGTTAATAACAAACATAGAGGAATTAACCAATAATACAATAACATAAGAGACTTTAACACCTCACTTACATCAATGGACAGATTACCTAAACAGAAGATCAACAAGAAAACAGTAGCTTTGAATGATACCCTGGACCAGAGAGATTTAGCAGACATATTCAGAACATTCCATCCTAAAACAGTAGAGTACACATTTTCTTCAAGCGCTCACAGAAGATTCTCTAGAATAGATCACATATCAGGCCATAAAACAAGTCTCAACAAATTCAAATAGATCAAAGTCATACTATCTATCTTTTCTGACCACAATGCTATGAAACTAGAATTAGAAATCAACCACAAGAAAAAATCTGGAAAGAGCAAAAATACATGGAGGTTAAATAACATGCTACTAAAGAATGAAGGGGTCAACTGAGAAACCAAAGAAGAAATAAAAAATTACATGAAAAGAAATGAAAATGAAAACATGATGGTCCAAAATCTTTGGGATGTAGCAAAAATGGAAGTAACACAATCCCAGATTTTAAGTTATACTACAAAATTGTATTAATGAAAACAGTATGGTACTGGCACAAAAATGGGCACATAAATAAATGGAACAGAAGAGAGAGCCCAAAAATAAACCCACAACTAAATGGTCAATTAACATTTGACAAAGCAGGCAATGTGCAGTGGGAAAAAGTCTCTTCAGCAAATGGCACTGGGAAAACTGGACAACTACATACAAAAGCATGAAACTGGGCCACTCTCTCACACCATACACAAAAATAAACTCAAAATGGATTAAGGACTTCTGAGATCCAGTCCCACAACAGGCTCCCCAGAGGGAGCCTGCTTCTCACTCTGCCTATGTCTCTGCCTCTCTTGCATGTCTCTCATGAATACATAGATAAAAATCTTTTAAAAATTGGATTAAGAACCTAATGTAAGACCTCAAACTATAAAAATCCTTGAGGAGAGCAGAGAAAGTAATTTCTGTGACATTGGCCATAGCAAAATTTTTCTAGATATGTCTCTGAGGCAAAACAAAAATAAACTGTTGGGACTACATTAAAATAAAAAGCTTCTGTACAGCAAAAGAAATAATCAACAAGACGAAAAGACAACCTACTACATGGGAAAAGTTATTTGCAAACAACATCTCTGATAAAGGTTTAGTATCCAAAATACATAAAGAATTCATACAACTCAACACCCAAAAAACGAATAATCTCATTAAAAACAGGTAGAAGATACAAACAGATATTTCTCCAAAGAAGATATATAAGTGGCAAATAGACACATGAAAAGATGTCCAACATCATCAGGAAAATGCAAATGAAAACCACAGTAAGATACCACCTCACACTTGTCAGAATTGCTAACATAGAAAACTCAAGATACAATACACATTGGTAAGGATGTGGAGTAAAAGTAACTGTCCTGCAGTGTTGGTAGGAATGCAAACTGTTGCAGCCACTGTGGAAGACAGTATGAAGGTTCTTCAAAAATTTAGAAATAGGACTACCATTTGATCCAGTAATTCCTATGCTGTTTACACACAGAATACAAAAACACTAATTTGAAAAGATACATGCACCCCTACGTTTACTGCAGCATTATTTACAACAGCCAAATTATGGAAGAAGCTCAAGTCCATCAACAGATGAATGGATAAAGGAGAAATGGTATATAAAAACACGATGGAATATTACTCAGTCATAAAAATAAGTGAAATCTTGCCATTTGCAACAACATGGATGGAGCTAGAGAGCATAATGCTAAGCAAAATAAACTAGCCAGAGAAAGACAAACACCACAGGATTTCACTCGTAAATGTTATTTAAGAAACAAAACAAATGGGGCACCTGGTGACTCAGTCTGTTACATGTCTGCCTTAAGCTCAGGTCATGATCTCAGGATCCCAGGATCAAGCCCCATATTGGCTTCCCTGCTCAGCAGGGAGCTTGCTTCTTCCTCTCTCTCTGCCTCTGTGCCCACTCTCTCTCTCTCAAATAATTAAATCTTAAAAAGAAAACAAATGAACAACAACAAAAAGACAAACTAAAAAAGAGACTCTTAACTATAGAAAACAATCTGATGGTTACCAGAAGGGAGGTCTGTGGGGGTTGGATGATATAAATTAAGAGGATTAAGATTTTTAAGGGCACTGAGTAATATACAGAATTGTTGAATCAGTATATTGTACACCTGAAACTAATATAACAGTATATGTTCACTATACTTGAATTAAATTTTTTTTTAATTTTTATTTTTTCAGTAAATGTTTTAAGTATGTGTAATGTCTACTTTTTGCACATATTTTATTATGTATTTAATGTGTATTCTAATATATCCGATGTTTTCTTAAACTATATTGCATTCTCACTTTGTATAATCTTTAAAATTAATAATTTTATATTTATGTATTATATTTGCACTAAGTACAGTTGATTTTTAAAAAATATTTGAGAAAGAAAGAGAGAGATAAAGAGAGAGTGTGTGTGCAGGAGGGAGGGACAGATGGAGAGGGAGCTAGAATCCCAAGGAGACACTGCTTTCAGCTCAGAGCCAGAGGCAGGGCTTGATCACAAGACCCTGAGATCAAGATCTGAGATGAAACCAAGATGTTCAGCTAACAGGCACCCAGTACAGTTGATTTTTATATTGAGCTTTTATCATGTTAAACTCATAATTTTTTAAAAGATTTTATTTATTCATGAGAGATACAGAGAAAGAGAGGCAGAGACACAGGCAGAGAGGGAAGTAGGCTCCATGCAGGAAGTCCAATGTGGGACTCTATCCTGGGACTCCCAGATCATGCCCTGAGTCAAAGGTAGACGCTTAACTGCTGAACCACACAGGTATCCCATCATCTTATAATTACCATAGCTTATCCATACGTTATTTTGAGTTTTGAAATATACAAATATGTGGTATTTAAACAATGACAGTTATATGGCTGTTTTCTATCCTGACACATATTTCTTTTACATGCTTTAATTCACTTGTTAGAATCATCAATTACAAGTTGAATAGAAGTAACAATGGTTAGTACTTTGTCACTTTCTAGACTTCAGAAAAGTATCAACAAATTACCATATGCAAGAAAATTATTGCAGAAAATTGTTGACTGAAATTATTTGCAGAGGTCCTATTATACATTAAATATTGTGCCTCCTGGAGATTGCTGGGTGGCTCAGCAGTTTAGTGCCTGCCTTCAGCCTGGGGCATGATCCTGGAGCCCTGGGATCGAGTCCCACATCAGGCTCCCTGCATGGAGTCTGCTTCTCCCTCTGCCTCTGTCTCTGCCTCTCTCTTTTTGTGTCTCTCGTGAATAAATAGGTATAATCTTTAAATAAAAAAAATTAAAAAATAAATATTTTGCCTCCTACTTCAATTTTGTGTAAAAATTTCATAATGGATATTGAATTTTATCTGCACATATTGAATTTTTCCCTTGTTAATTTAATAAACATCAACTTATTTTTGATATTAAAGCAAATTTGCATTCTTCAATAATTACAAAAAGATTAACACAGCTGGATTTTATGGTTTGGTAATATATTATGATTTTAGTTCCCATGCTTATGAGAGATAATAGTCTCCCATTTTTATTTCTTATAGTGCTCTCATCAGGCTATTATTTCAAATTTATTTGGCTTTATAAAATATATATTCTCTTTCTCTATTAAGATATAGCTTAATATATGTGCTATCTTTCTCAAATGTTTGGTAGAATTCACTGATAAAACAATTTGGATGTGGGGGTCCTTTGTGGGAAGATTAAAAATCACGGGATCCCTGGGTGGCTCAGCGGTTTAGTGCCTGCTTTTGGTCCAGGGCGTGATCCTGGAGCCCCCGGATCGAGTCCCGCCTGGCATGGAGCCTGCTTCTCCCTCTGCCTGTGTCTCTGCCTCTTTCTCTCTCTGTGTGTGACTATCATAAATAAATAAATTTAAAAAAATAAAAAATAAGAAAATAAACTCTTTAAAAAAATAAATAAAAATCACAAATTCTATAGCTTTAATAGATTCAGAATAAATCAGATTTTCTATTTCTTCAGGCATTTACTTAGTGAATTGTAATTTTCTTAAAATTTTATTATTTTATATAAATTTTTAAAATTATTCATAATATTCTTCTATTATATTTAATACCTGTAGGACATGTGGTGATTGTCCTTTTTTTCCCCTGATAATGGCAATTTGTATGTATTTAATCTCTCTTTCATTTGGTCATTCTTTCTAGGCTATATCTAACTTATTAATCTTTTCAAGTAATCAACTTTGTCTTTATTGATCATCATTATTTTACATTTATTATTCCATTAATTTCTGTTCTTTGTTATTTTATTAAATTTGGTTTCCGTTTATTTTGATGGTTTTAAAAAGTGATGTGAATGCTTACAAAGTATGTAGTTCTTCCGTTCTAATATGATCATTAAAGGCATACATTTCTAAGATCAGATCAAGTTGCCTCCGCAAGTTCAAATTTTCCTTTACATATTTTTCCTTAACTAATGAATTATTTGAAAGTGCTTTTCCAAACAATTTGAGATTTTTTTTTTAAAGATTTTATTTATTTATTCATGAGAGACACAGGGAGAGAGAGAAGCAGAGACACGGGCAGAGGAAGAAGCAGGCTCCATGCAGGCAGCCTGACGTGGGACTCGACCCTGGGTCTCCAGGATCATGCCCTGGGCTGAAGGCAGCCACTAAACTGCTGAGCCACCCAGCCTGCCCACAATTTGAGATTTTATATTAATCTCTCTGCTATTGATGTCTAGGTTATTTTCACTTTGGACAGAAAACATTTTACTTGATTTTAATCTGAAATTAAGATTTTCTTTGTAGCATGGCATAGAACCAGTTTTGGTAACTGTCATTTATACTTAAACAGGATGTAATTCAGTTTGTTGGATGTAGTGTTCTATATATGCAATTAACTGAAGTTGGTAAATTATATTGTTTAGATCTTACTCTTACTGACATTTCGTTTGCTTGTGTTATCCATTGATTTCAGAACAGTGTTAACATCCCCCACTTGATTACAGATTTGTTCATTTATCTTTATGTTAGACTGTTTTGTCTTGAATATCTTGTAGCTATGAACTTAATTGTTATATTTTATCTTTATTTTTAAGACAATCTTTTATTGTTGTAAAAGCTCTTGTCTCTAGTAATGCTTATTACTTAAAAGTTTACTTTTTTCTGATACTACTGTAACACATGCAGCAATTTTTTGAAAATTTCTCTTTCACATGTTTTTTTCTTTAATCTTTTTCTAGCCTTATATTAAAAATATATCATGTGTATGATGAATATGGTTTGTCGGTTTAAAACTTAATCTGTTGTTTTAAGATTTATTTATTTATTTGAGAGAGAGAATACCAACAGGTAGAGGGAGAGAGAGAATTCTCAAGCAAACTCCACACTGAGTGGAGAGCCTAACATGGGAGCTCTATCCCAGGACCCCAAGATTAGAACCTGAGCCAAAATCAAGAGTTGGATGCTTAACTGGACTCAGTTTCCAACTCTTGGATTTGGCCCAGATCCTAATCTTTTGCATCATGACCTGAGCCCTGCATTGGGCTCCATGCTCAGCAAGAGTCTACTTGGGTGTTTTCTTCTGCCCCTTCCCCTGCTCACACTCTCTCTCTCAAATAAATAAATATTTAAAAAATAATTAGTCTTATAATCTTGTTTTTAAATTATATTTACTTTATTTAAATTTAATATAATATCTGATATATTTGGATATACTACTCTACTACCATTTGTTTTATATTTACACGATATCTTATGTTGTTTCTTTCTCCTTTCAGCTTTATTTTTAATATTTATCCTATTAACATTATTGTTGTATTATTCAACTATTAATTTAGCTCTTATTCTGAAGTTTAGAGCATGTCTCCTTGACTTATTAAATTCTAATATAAATTAATAATTTTATCATTTCCTGGAACTCCAAAGATTTTAGAGTATTCAATATTTTAGTTAGAAAAATTTCCACTTAAATATATTCCAGTTATTTTTTTACCTGGCCTTTCCTGTTTACTGTTAAATGTATTCATTTACTTAATTTATTTTTATTTTAAATAAAATTTCTATTTAACTCTTTTTTATTATTTTTAGAGTTTGCCTGAAATTACTGATCCTGAAATTTTTCTAAAGCATTTACTTTTCAGAACACATCTATGTATCTACCTCAATTCTTCTATACTAAAAATAAACACTCATTCAATTTGTCATCACCTAAATAATGCTTAGAATTTTCCCATATCTGGGCAGGGAGTATGTTTTTATACTCTCTTTTACTGAAATCTTGCCTGTCTTTCAAATTGCAGGTCAAATGTGGGTTCCTGTCAGGAGAAAATGGTTTCTCTAATCACAACACTTGATAGCAAATGTGTGGGTTTTACATAGCAAGTAATTTTTTAATTCTTTGTGGACACCAACTGGATATTCTACAACTGAATCTAATTCTAATACTTACTATTCAGAGTTAGCACAGACCCTACAGGTTAAGAACTCAATTTCACCAGACTATGCCCAACTTCAGATGCAAATCAGAAGTACTTGGTCTCCAAACTACCTGAACTTCTATCTAACTTGGTTCTAAATCAAAGGTTACCAAACCCCCCTCCTCAATTTCAACACTTTGGTATAATGGCTCACAGAACTCAGGATAACATTTTACTTATGTTTACTGATTTATTATGAAGGATACAGATAAATTACCAGATAAAGAGGAGGTGAAGTGCACCATTTTCCCAGTTGGTTGCTTATCAATCCAAAAGCTCTCCAGACCCCATTGCTAAGGGATTTTTATAGAAGTTTCATCAGATAGGCATGATTGATTATTAATTTAGTCTCCAGAGCATAGATAGGTGAGTCTAAAGGTTTCAAGTTTCTAATGATGACTTGGTATTTCTAGTGACCAGAATACATCTAGGAGCCTACCAAGAGTTGCCTCATTAGAATAAAAGACATTCCTATTAGCCAGGAAATTACAAAGGATTCAGGAGCTCTCCATAAGATACTACTATCAGTGTCATCATTCAGGAAATTACAAGGGTTTGAGGAACTTTTATCAGGAACCTAAGGCAGAAACCAAATATGTTTATTTCTTAAATCATGCTTAGATACATTTGTCTTGATCTAAATATTATATCCAATTATGCAAGATTTTTCCTATTATTTATTTACAAATGTTATATATCATATTGTGTGTATGTGTGTTTGTATGTACTCTTGTACATATCAAAAGCTTTGTAAAGACTGGTCAAGCTCATACTCTTTGGTGTCCCACACCAGCATGTAGCACAGTGTCTTAACTATAATAACTTTACAACAAATATAAGCTATACATAGATAGCATAGTCTAGTGTAAAGAATTTGAAATTAAAATGGTATAAAATACTGGATTCAAATCTGAATTATTCTACTTACTACCTGTGTGATACTGAATGATTTATATGAAACTCAGTTTCTCATACACAATTTTGGAATATTATTAATAGTATAGTCTATGGTGCAAAGTCTTGAGACTAATTAGAAAAAGTCTACAAAACACCCCTGCCAATATAAAAATAAACATTCATAATAGTCTTTTTTTATGGACCTATGCTTATGTAGTCAAATTGTTAAGAATTTGTGAAAAAAAACCTTATAGATTAATTTTTGGTGATTCTACTCAAAGGTTAGGCTGCTTAATGGTATGCTAATAAAGCAACCCAAATAAAAAAATTATTGAAAATAAAATATAGGTTTTAACAACATTTTAAATTTTTATAAAATTGATCCTGTATGAAAGGATAACAGCAGGATGCACAGTAAAATAGATCTACAACTTTCAGTAGTTTGACTAGATGATAACTTTTCTGAGGAATGAAGAACAGACCTCATTATATCCTACAGCTCTGCCTCACTTTCCAACCAAATGTCTTTACTGGAACTGTACAAAATATTTCATGTAGAAAATAGGCACAGAAGTACTGGTTTGACCGTTTATTTCTTGGCTGAAATATTTGTGACATTATTTTTTCACTCTCTATAATTTGAAAAAAATAATTTTAGATTAATTTTTTGGCTGGCATTTTTTTTTCTGCTACTAACGATTTTGAAAAACAATAGTAATCATGGACAATTGCTGACCATGACTATAAATTCATCTGGAATATTTTATAAGATTCTTTGTAGAAGCCTCTTTGCCCTGACTCTTGGTGGCCTGAACTTTGTCAATGGCTTCTTTGTCTTTCCTTGAGGACAGGTACTATGTCCTAGCACAAGGTCAGCCCTGAAAAAGAGTCAGATCAGAATAAATATTGTTGATACAAAAATAAATAAACAAGTGAATAAATGAGTGATAGGTCCCTATTTAGAAAAAGTCATTATTTAGTAAGTAAATATTGGATTTCTTCTGCTTTAAGAGAAAATGATATTAAATTAACAATGTATGTACAATGTCTTATATGCTACAAAAAGCACTTCTGTCACTTATCTAATATAAGCCTTTGAGGAACTCTGTGAAATAGATGTTGCTATTATTTAGACTAACAAACAAATGACAAAAATGTGGCAAAGAGATTTAACTAATTTGATCAAGTTTGTGGGTGGTAGAGGGATTGGTCTGCAAACTAGGTCCCTTGTAGTATTTTCCTAAACCAGCCATTATAACATTACCTGAATGAAGTCTTCCTTCCCATACTATTTCCAGGCTGACTCAGTGGAACTACGTCCCATATTATCTGATTTCTCCCTTTCTGACCTCATAGACTTTACAGATCTATACCATTTAAATTCATGCCTGACTATGTTTTATTACACATGGTCTTCTATGATCAAGTTACAATTTCTTCACAATAAAAACTGAGATGATTAGTTTACCGCAAAGAAGAAAACACTTAATATGCACATGCAAACATTTAATGAAATGAAATTCAACATCAAGAGTATAGAAATACCATTCAATCAAGTTAGTGAAGAGTTGTTGACAGTGCTTTGAACAGAATTCATTGGTATTCTAAATAAAACTGATTTTGAGATTTGTTTCGGCCAGGAATATTGCCGGACAAGTGCTCATTTTTGAAGTCCCTATCTTTATAATCTTTAGTATAATGTAGTGCCAAAGGATTTTGGGCTTTCATTCTGCATTTTTAAATTTTTACTACCCATGATATTCTGAATACCAAGGAAGAACATAGCCATAAAACTAAATGGAAAATATGTAAATATATCTCTAAAGTTGTGCATTGTTTCCAAATAAATATTTCATCTTCTCAAATAAGCAAAGAAAAAGAAAGAATAAAGAAAGAAATACTAGTCAAAATATATAAAAAGTTATGTTGAGTAGATTTGCTCAGGGCTTATAGATTAGAAATTTATCATTTGAGAAAGGAAATAATAATTTTCAGGGCTTTCAGGTACTTTATATTAACCAGTAATTCTACCCTACTGACTTAGTGTTTTCCATTTCTTACATTCTAAAAAAGTTTTTTTTTTAATTTTTCTCTTTCTTCTCAAGTACACCTCCTTCCATGTAGCTAATAATTTTGCTTTATACTGAATTGAAGTATATATAAATCAACTTTAATCAACTGTTAATCTATTACTATATGTAGAGTACTTATACTCCTTGCTTTTCTTCTCATCATCAGAGATTAATTCTTTATATTCCACCTGTGCTCCATAATTGACTACAAAATTTCTACTTCCCATCAATGTCATTATTAGTACCCCAGACCAAGCAACCATCATCTCTCTTTAGGACTATTAAAAACAATCTGATCTCTTACCTTCTAAAAACCATTTCCTTATGGATTCCAAAATTATTTATTTCATCAATCTATCCATTCATTTATTCATCCACTCTACAAATATGCATTGACCGCTTACTCTGTGTCAGGCACTACTTGAAATGCTGAGGATGTACTGATAAACAAAACAGACAAAAACTCCAACCATGATGGAGGTTATATTTTTGAGGTTGAAAGTTCATATTTTGAACTTAGCACAATTGCTAAGTTAAATTATTTTACATTTAACATGTATGTTATATATAGAGATGGATGACATATCTATATCTACATATCTATCATAGAAGAAAAAACAAATAACCAGAGATATTAAATACTGGTTCATTAAAAATTTAGTTAGAATGATCAGGGAATTCTTCACAGAAAATGTGACTTTTGAGTAAAAGATATAAGGAAATTAGGCATTTTTCTGGGAGAAGAGTAGTCTATAACATTGTGGTTGCTGTATTGAGATGGCAGGGGCAAAGGCAGGAAGACCAGTTAAGGGGTGATAGCAATAATTATACTGACTGTATGGTCCAGAGTGTTGTTGATGAAGGTGACATGACGGTGACACAGGCAGATGGATATAAAGATTTGGAACTTAAGGGAGAAATCAGGACTTCTTATGGACTACATGTTTGAGAGCCTGCCCCAAATGACTGTGTCAAGGTACACCGTAGAAAGAAATCCGAATAAAACAAATTGGATAAAGAACACTTCCCCCACTGAGTTGTCTTTGAATACTGACTCTTACTTCTGAGATTTGTTGAATGCTTACTAGAATTTTTAAGAATGACTTCAAGGAGAATGACAAAGATTAAGTATATTAATGTTCTTGTCTTTATACTTTATCTAGTATTTGACACACTATATTTATGTCTGCCAGTTTTAAATTACGGGATCTTTCTCCTAATGGCATAATCACTTTATGCAACAATATTCTTATATTTTTTATTGACTATCTAGGAATTTTCACTGAGTTCTGTAAGATAGAACTTACCTAGAATCATTATATACATTTTGAAAACAGAAAAAAAATGAATTGAAAATTCAGGTGCAAAGTCAGATATGTAAATATGATTTTTAGAAATATCAATAGCCAAACCAAAAAAATAAAAACTCACTTCATTGCACAAATGTTTTATTATCTATTTCCAATATTTAAGTATTTGAAAAAATAGAAATTGTTTTCATATTGTCCTTTTTATCTAATAATTTGTTATTTTCCAAATATAAGGCAAAACTAACCTTCCTCAGCTTCAGTTTTCCTTTTTCTTTTGAAAATCCAGGCCTCATTCTAGTTGACAACTTGTATCTTTTCTAGATTGATGGTGTTAAGTTTTAGTGGCATATCATTCATGAAGTTGGCTAATGAGGGAGCACAAAATTTCACCCTATCTAGACCAGTGATAACTTCTCTGTCTCCACCAAAAGAGGCCATCACATAGAAAAATGAATACCTAGCAATGGGAATTTGGTCACAAAAACAGAGCACCCAAGTAAATACTAGTATGTGGGAAAATGTGGAAAGCTGGCAAACTTAGATGTTTTTCCCACTACAACTAGAATGAACATTTGGTTTTATAATGAGTACTAATAAACCCCCCAAATTTGGGCCATTTTGATACATTGTTTATTAATGAAGTGTTTCTTGGTAATGACACAAAAACTTATTTGATGAAATACAAGTTCTTTGTACATGCCTTGAAATAGCTGGTGTCTCAAGATGCCATTATTTCCATGAAATTAATAATATGGTAATTATTGCTTTACCTTGGGCAAAAAGCATACTATGGGTGCAAGTCTCCTCTATAATTGTTTTGAGAATCAGTAGAAAAAAGTAAATACACACACGTTATTTATGTGTATATGTATTTGATAATACGTACCCTAGTAAACATAGTGTCTAGCATATTATATAAGGTTAATAAATACTAATTCCTATATAGACTCTATTTAGCAGCTGGTAAAGATAGAATTAATTTCCAAAAATTTCTGCTTGAACATAGATATTATCACATTTTGGAACATTTGAACTGTGTGATACTGAAGATATTTTATATTCCTTAAAGTAAATTTTCAAAATCAATTTAAAATCTATTATGAGTCTTGCTGAAACTCATAAAATGAGATAGTAAGTATTTTATGCTTATAGTTCAGAGTAATTGACTGAAGATCACTCTTTTTATAAGAAAATTCTGGTCAGTGCTGACTCCTGGATTCTTTTGTTCTACATTTCACTATAATTTATGTTGCTGAAGCACAGAGGCAGTTACTCAGCCAGAGTACAAACTTCTTATGCAACTCATTAAAGATATCTGATGCTCAGCTTAAATACGAGGAGATCAAATCGGCTGAAAGATGACTGTGCATTCTCTAAATTGTTTAAGGAAATTGCTTAACAGAAATTGTTCCAAAAATCGAACCCCAAACATGCTAATACTGAACTATTAGATCTAGGTTAAGCAAACAGAAAGATTAGCAAAAAAATCCGTCTAAACAAGAGAAATCAGACTAAATAGAACATTCATGATGATTTCATGTATAAAATCAAATTGTGTCCATAAATTTCATTCTGTTGAGATATTTATGTACACATTTCCTTCACGAATAATGTATTTTCACTTTTATGAGGACTTTATACCATATCATACAGGGGATTGTTGAAAGACAGTGATTATTAGCCTCGGGAAAATAAAAACAAAACATCAGAACACCCAACATGGCAACATTAATACTGATCTATGTGAATGAGGCTTTAAGAGATCAGAAGAAAATTTGGAAAGCACTGTTTGCTAACAGTAAGTTCCACTCAAAAGGCAGCATGAGTAACCTAGGGAAGTAAAATGTTTTCTACTGTTAGAGGGATTTAAAAATAAGTTACACAGTCTGGGCTAGATTCTATCAGCCTAGTAGTCTGTGATTTCAGTCCAATTCTCCAGAGAATAGTAGATTATTAGCAGCAATATTATAGAGACTGCCATATACTTTGCCAAATACAATATTATTGTGAAAGAATCTCTTGATAGAAATTAACATGTTTAACATGCAGTCTGAGCTTTGGAGAGATCATGAAGCATTTGGCAGAATGTGTATCCCTTATAAAGAATAACATAGTATACATTCATCTTTCCTAAGGATTTGAAGAATGTAGATGTCAAAAGAAAACAATGCAAAGCTCCAAAGGCTTAGAAGAATTGAAGATGTTGACTAACTCTTCAGGAGAAACAGATATGATGATTTTCCAGGCAAAATTAACATAAAACAATCCTGTAGAATATATAAAATATACTATTTGCATCCAATTTACTAAATGCTTAAAGCTGAAAGGAAATAAAGAATGCAAAGAAAACACCAAGCATCTCCAATAGGGCCTTTCTCATGAGGTTGCATTTAAACAAAACTTACTTGAGGGCAGCTCCCGTGGCCCAGTGGTTTAGTTCCACCTTCTGCCCAGGGTATGATCCTAGAGATCCAGGATTGAGTCCCACGTCGGGCTCCCTGCATGGAGCCTGCTTCTCCCTCTGCCTGTGTCTCTGCCTCTCACTCTCTCTGTCATGAATAAATAAATAAAATCTTAAAAGAAAAAAGTATTAAAACTTACTTGAATGAAGTTAGATTCAATTACATTCAAGAAATAGAGTCTCTGAAATAGTCTCTCAAGGAGTCGGGAGGGGTTCCCATATTAAGGTTGGAATCTACCTAACTCTTGCCATGGTAATGACAAGCACTTGATATCACATAAAAATATGCCATTTAGAGCAATACAGAATCACATTATACTAACCCATTATTATACCAAAAACTACTACTCATTTAACAAAGAATCTGATTCATTACACTTTTCCAATTTTCCTAGTGTCTGCCTTGCTTTATTTCTTTCAATTAAATCTCACTATTTTTAATTTGGAAACTTGATTTTCCACCTCAATTTTGATTCCCAGTGATACGTAGCTAGAGACCCCTACACAGTACATTACTACTATTTTTGGTAACTTACATCTTGCTAAATCCTTAACTTCCATAGCTAAAGCCAATTTCCACTAGTCCAAGAGTGAAATAAGGAAAATGTTGGGAAATATGTATTAGCCTTAGGAAAATAATTATGCACATTTTTCAAAGAGGCAATTTAAAAATAATGAAACTTGACTTTGATATGGAAGCATCGCAGTATGTGCATCTTATTTTTAAAAAACAGCAAAGAGATCATGTAGAAAAAAATTAAAAATAGATTTATAAGTGGCCAAATTGATATCATAATCAATTCATCAAACTCCATGCATTTAAGAGCTCATTTAAAGCCTATTTACCCTTATCATACATATAATTCTAATCAGCCATGATATTTCATTGCCTTCAAAGGGGTGAAAAGACAAAGAACATGGTAAGCATTGACAACTATCAAAAAATGAGACATAATGAGTTTGTTTTTTTAAAGGTACAACAATCCAAAATGTACAGGTTTGGAGCTACTTAATACATCTGCTTAAAATTCCTACAAAGTTACCTATTGCACTCAGGATGAAATTCAAATAGAGTAACAAGATATACCTGATATACTTTTGACTCACATCTGTGAGCTCATTCATATTTCTCTTCTCTTTCTCTCCCCCCGGGGCCTTCTTCACCTACCTCCCACTTCTCTTCTTGTGTCTTCCATTTTACTCTGACCACAGTACCCTTCTTACTCTTTGAACTATACAAGCTCATCCTCACTCTAGGACTCACATAGTATCTTTTCCTACTGCCTGAAATTACTCCTCACAGTAATTTTTGCATGGCTGGCTTTTTTTTTTTTTTAACCTTTCTGATAGCAGTTCGATGTCAGAGAGAACTTTCACGATCACTCTATCAAAATAGACATTTAGAGGTTCTGGTTCAAAATAGCAATATAGGAAGATCTGGAAATCACCTTCTCCCAGAGATATACTGAGTCTACAGCCACTTATTTAACAATTTCCTCTTAAAAAACCATAAAGTCTGGCTGAGCAACAACTACACATCCAGCCAATGAGAAGAAAAACTACCTGGAAGTAGGTAGGAGAAGCTGGGATACAATCTCATCATAAACCCCATTCCCAGCAGCAACCCACAACTGAGAGAAAATTTAAAACCCGGAACCTCTCCCTGAGGACAAAGGGTTGGATCTCTACCTCAAGCACTTGAGCTTTCAGGACCTGCACCTGAGAGGCCACCAAACATCTAACTTTGAAAACCATAGGCCCTGTGTCTCAAGACCCACTAGCTGTAATCACCTGGGAGACAGCTCCAAAGGGAGCTCAAGCCAGCATTTACCTGCTCCAGGATCCAGCTTGGAGGCAGCTGATGGCACTCAGATTTGAAGCAAAGGAGGCTCAGCAGTTTATCTGAAAGTGTTAGCCCCAGGGGCAGGCATCTAATTTAACAGGCACATCTAGGAACTTCTTGGAGCACCCTGCAGGGATGGAGGCTGGCAGGTGCTACTCTCATGCTCTCCCTTGGCCATGCTCCAGAACACCAGTAGTCCCCAGAAGGCAGCTTTTATATGTGTGTCTGGTGCTCCGACCTTTATGGCTGCTGACCTGACCTTTTATAGCTGCTGCTCAGGATACTCTTCTTAACTACCTGGCTCTGGAGGCCAGGGAAGCTTGGGTTCCTGGTTCCATGGGACTGCATAATTGGTGCCACCAAGAAAGAAGCTCACACACATGCCCAGTGCCCCAATATCTGCAGCTGGACCAGGAGACACCTCTACATCAGGCAGCCAGTGGGGCTTATGTTGGTGGGTCCCATAGGACTATAATCAAAAGACAAAGACTTCTGAAACAGCTACCATCCCCAGGGCACAGCCCCAGGCAACAGGGCCAGGTCTTTCTGGGTAGAGGCCTATTAACTAACCATGATGGCTGCAGCCCAAGGCAGGCTTCTAATTAAATACACATGTAGGAGCTGATGATATCCTTTCTGCAGGACTGGGAGGAGGAATGCTATCTTTCTGTAGTGTTCCAGAGTACAGAGTATGTCCTGGAGGGGAGCTTTACATGTGGAGGGTGCCCTGGTTTTTACATCTGGCAGCCCAGGTTTTGCAACTGCTATGTACAGGACACAACTTGACTGCCTGGCTCTGGTGACCAGAGGGGCTGACATTCCTGGGTCCCATAGGACTGTGGTTCTTGGCAGACTGCCACCCCCAGGGCACTTTGCAGACAGTATGTTGAGGCATTCCCCCCAGTCTTTCCATGAAAGGAGGCTCTTGGCTTGTCCAGGATCTTTGGCCTGAGGGACAGGCTTCATGTTTGGCACATATTAGTAGACTGTGGAACTTCTCTCAAGGAACATAGCCTGTGGACACTATCTTGGGCTCTCCCTCTACCTTACTCCAGCTCACTGGTATCTCCCTGAAAAGAGCTTCCACACATCCAGAGCCTCTGAGTTTTGTGACTGCCACTCAAGGGACACTGCCAAATCTCCAGGCCAATAGAGGTTACACTTGCAGTCCCATGGGATTTAGGAATTTCCATACTTTTAAAAGTTGCTGCCTGAGGGTCTGATTTCCAAACAGTTTGAATCTAGGTGCTGAGATCCTCCCCTTGGGAACACTCTCAACTACTGGGAGCTATGAAAAATAAAATAGTTTCCTTGAACAAGCACAAAGATTTGAGAGATAACAAAACTTGTGTCTTTTAGAAGACATTTAAGAAATATGTGATTTAGGTTAATAGTTCTCAAATTTTTTGAACTCTAGTACCCTTCTTTACATGTATGGTCCAAATTATACTTTATGGAATAGCATTTATTTAATTATTTACATTTGAGTATTCACATTAGTTTTGGGTGTACAACACAGACATTTATGGATGGACCTAGAGGGTATTATAAGTGAAATAAGAAAGACAAAGAAAGACCAAGGCCATAGGATTTCACTTATATATGGATTTGAATCCTCTATGTTCTTAAAATTTGGTACTATGTTTGCTGCCTTTATAAAAGGAACACAAAAATAATATAGAAAAGCTAAATACATTTGGTTTAATAAATATAAGAAATAGTATTATGAGGAAATGGCATATACCTCTTTAAAAACATACTCAGCCTTACTGTAACATCTCATTGAATTTTAACTGCAATATAGTTTTTGCATTTATACCATGTATTTGTATACGTGTTACCATTATTAATATATTTTCTCCAAGATGGCCTTTCCTCACTATCCTCCACTATATAAAATGTTGGCTTCATGGGGACATCAACTTCTTTCATCTTGTTCTCCTCCTTAGAGTTAAGAAAAATTTCTTTGCAGGGCACCAGGACAGCTCAGTTGGTTAAGTGTCTGCCCGCCGCGTGGCTAGGGTCATGACCACAGGGTTCTGGAATTGAGCCCCATGACTGGCTCCCTCCTCAGTGGGGAGCCTGCTTCTCCCTTTCCCTCTGCTGCTCCCCCTGCTTGTGCTCTCTCTCTCTCTCTGTTAAATGAATAAAAAAATAAAATCTTTTAGAAAAAGAATAATTTCTTTGCAAATTATTTAAACAAAAAAAAGCTTAAGGGAATAAATTCATAACATCCCTATAAATAGACTGTAGAATATTTAAGACTATGATAATCTTTAAGTAGACTGACTTTTTAAAATAAACTTTCATTTCAAGAATAAATTTAGATTTACAAAAAAAAAAACAAAAAAACAAAAACAAAACCCACACCTATGAGAACAGAATTTCCATGCAACTAAACCCAGTTTTCCTAACTGTTAATATATTAGTGTGGTATATTTGTTACACTAAGTAACACATTTTAGGTGATTGTTAACTGAAGTCTACAATTCATTCACACTCTTAATTTTTATCTAATGTCTTTTCTCTATTACAGGATAGTGAATTAAAATTAGTTGCCATGTCCCCTTAGGCTGTCTGTTATGGTTTCTCAGACTTTCCTTGTTTTGATGACCTTGACAGTTTTGAAGGTTATTGGTCAGGTATTTTTTAGAATGTCCTTTAAGTGGGATTTTCTGATATTTTTTTCATGATTACACTGGAGTATGACTTTTTATGAAATCATAGAGGTAAAATGTCATTCTCAAAACATCATGTCAAAGGTATATACTATCAACTTGACTTATCATTATTGATAATAACTTTGATCATCTGGTTGAGGTAATGTTTTTTAGTGCCTCCACTGTCTAGTCTCTCTTTTTCCCCTGTTACAGCAGTATTCCTTGAAGAAAGTCACTATTTACAGCTCATACTTGTGAGGCAGGAGTTATGTTCCACCTCTTTTAGGGAGATGTATGTACATAAAACTATTTGGAACTCTCTATATAGCAGATGTATCTATTCTCCTCATTTATGTATTTATTCAATCATTTATTTATATCAGTATGGACTCATGGGTACTTATTTTATACTTCATGATATAATCTATGCATTATTAATTTTTCATCTCAAATTGTTCCAGCATTGGCCATTGGGAGTTTTTACAAGCAGGCATGTGGTCTTCTATGTCTATTAGCATTCCTTACCTACTAACTATTGTTATTGTAACTACCTGACTGACAATTCCAAAATCTTCATTATATCTTAGCCAGATCTGATGCTTTTCTTTGGCCTTTAAAACTGTTTGTTTTTTTTTTTCTTGCCATTGCATATTTCAATTTATCCTTTAAAGCTAGGCATGATAGCTCAGGTAATGGAAATTGAAGTAAACAAATCTTTATTGTGAAATTTTATGTTAACCTGGCTAGAACTGGGAGATGTTTAGTTTTTTCTGTACCTACATAGATTTTAGAGGCTTTCAGGGCACCTGGGTGGCTCAGTGGTGAGCATCTGCTTTTGGCTCAGTTTGTGATCCCAGGGTCCCAGGATTGAGTCCTACATTGGGCTCCTTGCAGGAAGCCTGCCTCTCCCTCTGCTATGTCTCTGTCTCTCTCTGTGTGTCTCTCATGAATAAATAAATAAAATATTTAAAAAAAATTTTAGAGGCTTCAAATTCCTCATTTTTGTTTTTTCCTACCAGTCATCTTTAAACTTCCTTCCTTGAAAACCCCTTAAATAGAGTCTGCACCTTACAGCTCTATAAGCTTTAATCATCTGTTATTATACTGGAGTTTTGGTGGTGGTGGTGGAAAGGTGTTGGAGAGATATATTATTCTATAATCTTATGATTTTTTGAAAATATTTATTTATTTATTCATGAGACACACACACACACACACACACAGAGAGACAGAGACACAGGCAGAGGGAGAAGCAGGCTCTTTGAAGAGAGCCTGATGCTGGACTCAATCCTGGATCCCAGGATCTTGACCTGAGCCAAAGGCAGACGCTCAACCGCTGAGCCACTGAGGCATCCCTATAATTTTATGATTGAATCACAGTTTTATAGCAGGTCTGTGTATCTGGGCAGTGACCCTAACAAGGGTATCTTAACTTACATTTTTTCCCCATAAGTGAGACAGAAAGACTAAAAGGGGATGTGGACAGAAATTTGGCAGTCCCTCAGGGTGCTTAAGGCTCTAATAAAGGGTTTTTACCTTGAGAGTTGGTCTTTATTATGGAGAATATTCTGGGAGTATTTCACAATGGTTATTTTTCTCCTCCCCATTCCAGAGTCTTAAGGGCATCATTTTTTGGCTTTTCACCTTAGGAACCTGGTGAGGTTTCTGGAGGTAAAAGCCACATAAGTAAGAGCTATCCTGAGACTGAGGGCCCCAAGAATTTTTTATTCTTAAACTAATCCACACTCAGCCTCGAGCAATTTGACAAAATGACCACTTAAACATTCTAAGCAGTTTGTGGCTCCACTGAGCCTACTCTGGGTAAACTGATCTCAGGTGTGATTCTCTGCCTTCATGTCCAGATTTAATGTGGTTTGCCTTTGTGATCTCAGTTCTCTCATGGGTACAAGAAAAGTCACTGATTTTCAATTTGTTCACTTTTTTCTTTCTCATTGTAAGAAAAGGAATGACAGCTTCTAAGCTCTACATTTTGGAGTTGAAAGGAGAAGTCTTGACTAAGTTTTTAAAGTTTTGTTTATTTTTTAGTTTTGTCTTCCCTTAAATGAGACAGAAAGGCTGGTGCTGCTGCTGGAGTTGGGAATAATACTTTCTGGGATCCAGTTTCAGAACTGCGCTCTCCTTCAGCCACTTGCCCTAGATCATAGACTTTTTAATTTTTATTTTTGAAAAAAGGCTGTGGCTATTTCACAATGTTTACTCTTTCCCTCCTCATCTCAAGACCATGAGAGAATCTTTTTCATATCCTCAATATGAGAAGTTGGTGTTTCTGGATGAAAAGATTATGTTAGTGTAGAGGATCCCAAAGTTGGGGCCCTCCCAGAATTTTCTTACTTACTCTCATACTAGCTCACAGTTTCCAGAAATTCATTAAAATTATCATTTGTATGTTCCTCCAGCACGTTCTGTTCAAGAAGGTCTCATTTACCGCATCCATGTGGAAGCACTTGCCTTCCAGATTTCAGCCCTGTGATCTCAATTCTCTGTTGTATCCAAGAAAAATCACTGATAGATTTTATTTATTTATTCATGTGATACATAGAGAGAGAGGCAGAGACATAGGCAGAGGAAGAAGCAGGCTCCATGCAGGGTCCTAGGACCCCAGGATCATGCCCTGAGCCAAAGGCAGATGTTCAATCCCTGAGCCACCCAGGTGCTCTGTCAGATTTTGTCTTTTGTTGTTGTTGCAAGGTAGATAGTGAGGACTTCTTCACACTTTACATGTTGGAGCTGAAGCCAGAATTCTAGGGCTGACGTTTCAGATTTATCACTGAGTTTACTATCACCTGAGTGTTGTAATGCATTCATTATGGTTCATTCTATGTATGACATGTTGTTTTTTATAATTTTCATGCCATTTTTATGGATTTTAATAATACTTGTGGTCCTGATCTCTGTTACTTCAACATTTGCTTATTCCACCCTTTCCTACTCAAGAGGAAACGTGAATTTAATCTATAATTGATAATCTGATTTCATCAAAATCTATAGCAAATTTTATAAATGTGATGATTTTGCTCTAGAAAGATTTAATAATTTTCCAAGATAATCTAGGTTAATATCTGACTCAGAGCTAAAAACAAAAGACAAACACACACACACACACACACACACACACACAAAACAAAATAACCCTGAATTTCTAAAATCTTACCATGTTAAATAAATATCTCCAAGAATATACTATAAATCAATCATCTCTAAATTACCAGAGTCTTTCACAATGCATTAATTAATATTTGGGTTCCTTAAGGTTTGTAAGTAATAATAGAAAACCTGACCAAAGCAGCTTATATAAATGTAGGTTTATTATCCAGCAAAACAAGAAGTTCAGATCTAGGTAGTAGAGTGGCTCAAAGGTACTATCAGGGACTCAAACTCCATCTTCTGCTCTGCTATTCTTAGAATTTAAATCTCATCCTCAAGTTGGTGAATTTATAGTCTCTCAATGGTGTTAGAGATTTATATCTGAGTTACAGAGGATGGAAGGAAATGATGAAGAGCAAAAAGCAAGACTGTATTTTTTAATGTATGTTAGTTTGTCCTCATTGGTCAGAACTAATGAAATGACATGTTGGAATTGCAAGGGAGAGTGAGAGCCAACTATTTTGATTTCTAGCCTTTATAGGAGTAGGAGGCTAGGGAGAAAGGTGCTGAGTTCACAACTTCCACATCCCCATAAAAAGTGTCTAAGGAATATTTCTTGCATATATAAACGCATTGTCTCTATTTTAACTTTTCCATATGATTCCTTCATGAATCATACGTTGTCTCTTAGTTTCAAACTTACTTTTGTTCTCTCTGCAATAATAAACTGAGATTCTGCAAATCACATTTCCATTTTGCCAACTCATTCTCTGTTAGGCTTTGCCCTGGGCAGTGCTAGAGGGAGACTGGAAGGCCTAAAGAGATGGGATTTGTTGCTTTCTATTTTCCTTCCTACTAGTATCAATCAGGTAGTCCTTTACTCTGGCAATAGCAGCTCTATCCATTTTGCAGGTTGTATTTTTCTTTTCCCACATTGCAGGAACAGCCTCATCATACTCTTTTAAGGAGACTAGCTGCAGCTGGCTACTGCCCAGCTCAGCAGGGAACTGCCCTTGTCCAAAATCCTGTGGCCCTAGAACTGGTAGACCAATTCTCCTTATATTTGAATCCTGACTTTGTAGGAATTGTCCTCTATGCCTCTAAATTCTAATAATCCTACTGTTTTCCCTGACCCTGAACACATAAGCTGCTTTCTGAAGTTACTACTTCTATGCTAACTTAGTGTTTGATCTTTGCTTTTGTATTCTCCAGTCCTGGAAAGCAGTTGTTTATATTAAATTCTCTATTTTATATTAAATCTCTGTCTCCTGACAGAAATCCTGACTGATATAAAAATTAGTACCAGAAAGACCCCAGGACCTAAGCACTCAAAGACGGGCTTTTTGTGATTGGTTTGATTGTGTCCTTGGGCTTGAACACAAATGCGAGCTCCTTGAAAATGGGAAATAGGATGCTAAGAATCATGTCATGCAGTGGCATCATAATTAATCAAATTATCATCTATGGTTGATTGTGATAATGTCCTTACTGAAACAAGTTCCTGGAGGTACCAAAAAGCTATTATGTTATTAACTATTGTGGCAGCAGCAATGAGTACAAGGACAATAAAGTGAGATACTGCTCTGACTGCACTGAAATCAAATGGAGGAAAATAAAAAGAGTAAGATTAGATCTTTAAATTCACAGCTTAGATCTTGGTTAGAAAATTAGACAGCTTCTATGCTGACCCTAAAGGAATCTCTTAGTTTTGTAGCTTCAAGGCTGATCTTACTGAAATTGTAATTGTATGTGTTGCAGAATTGAAACATAAGTTGATTTTTGTGGTGGATGCTATGATGTGCCACCCAAGATCTCCCTTGAGGAATAAAGACCTATTCTCACAGCTGCTCTCAGTGCTAGGAGGGGCATTGGCTGTATCATTCTCTTTGGAGAATACCTTGACTGAAGACTGAAGACAAATTCTCTTTGGAGAATACCTTGACTGAATACCTTGACTGACCTCTCCCAAAGTCAGGCCTCAGTTTAGAGAAATTCCGCATTTCCAGTGACTGATTGATGTCAGTGTATAAAGACCAGGTCCTCTTATCTCTACTTGGTATAATACTGAAGAGCTGTCAGGGCACCTGGGTGGCTCAGTCGGTAAATTGTCTGCCTTCGGCTTAGATTGTGATCCCAGGGTCCTGGAACAGAGCTTTCCACATTGGGCTCCCTGCTCAGTGGGGAGTCTGCTTATCCCTTTCTTTCTGCCCCTCATCCTTGCTTGTGTTCTCTCTCTCTTGCTCTGCTCTCTCTCAAATAAATAAATAAAGTCTAATATATATATATTATATATATTGAATATATATATATATATTGAAGAGATGTCTTAGCTCCAAAGCTCCCCACAGATTGGCTGAGCCCCAATCTGGCTCCTTTCCCCTACCTTCTACACGTGTTGATGCCACGAGCATTCTCTAATAACTGTACTCTATTCTAATAGTCATCTGGAACTTTGCTTCCAATGGAACCTAACTTATGACCAATTCAGAGCCCCACCAATCCCCTAATGTGAAAACTACTGAAAAATACTCTGTACTGAGTACAGAGATAATGAGACTTGGAAGAAGATCATCCAGATGAACTTAGATAAAACTGGTAAACTAGTACCCACAGGCTTCTTTGCATCTCCCTTCCAAGTAGAAGCATACTCACGTTTTGTGTCTCAGTATATTTGGTTTCCTTTCTTTAGATACCCTTCTATAACTTACCCCAGGATGATTATCTTATAAGGAGGTATCTTCTCTCTGAAAAACTCAACACAATTAATTCCTGCCATTAGACTCTTATGTAGAGTCAGATTTAACTATGTTCCAGGGCAAAAAATTCAAATCTGACTCTAGAAGTAGCTTATATTAAAAAATAACTAAAATGCTCCTTCTAATTTATATTCTCATAAGATATATGGCACAAAATCCATTGACTATATGTGGGAATAGATTCTAAGGCCATTAGTTTAAGGAAAATATATTATTTACATTGAATTGGACAGAATTTACCCATGATTATACTTACCAGAGATTCTAGATTTTTTTGTGCTAGATTATGAGGCCATAAATTTAAAATTTTTGACAATTAATTGACTAAAGTTAAAATTCAACAGTGGTTTTTATTTAATGAACTTGAGATACCAGAACTCTCTGTCATAATATAGAGATAGAATCTCAAACTTTGGAAATTGACAAATTTGAGTTCATTCATCATTGATCAATTGTACATCCATCTCCCCATTACATCTTCCAAGAGGGTATAGAGAACATTCTTTTCACTGAGGCATTAAGAAATAATTAGTGAGAGGCACTAATATTCTAGAGAAGCTCTTTGATAACTACTTCTGTAGGAAGTAGTATGACAGGAGATACCACCATAGAGATGTTCTCTCTGATGTCAATGGTGCTGATTGGATTGTGGAAGAGTAGAGACTAAGTAATGGAGTGCTCAATGCCAATGACAGGGTTGTCACATTTACTATAATGGGCAGCAGTGACAAAGTGCTAATCAGAATGTCTTGACCCACTGAGATGTTTTGAAATAGCTAACCAATTACAATGTCCCTAGGAATAAAAAAAATGGGCAACTTATTAAAGTATTACTTGAAGTGTGCATTAGTTTCTCTTTGTTACTTTAATACATTACCACAAACTTAGTGACTTTAGCAACATATTTATTATATTACAGTCCTGGAGGTCAAAAGTCCTAAAGTCAAGTTTGATGGGGCTGCATTTCTTTTCAGAGCCTCTGGAGGAGAATCTGTTCCTTGTCTTTTCCAGTGTCTAAGGTCCACTGGTATTGTCTGGCTCATGGACTCATCCTCTATCTTCAAGGCCAGTAGAAAAACATCTTCAAATCTCTCTTACTTTTTCTCTTTGACTTCTGCTTCAATCACTACATCTTATTCCCCCTTTGATCCCATAGTGATATGTCCTTCTTTGACCCTGTCTCTTTTGCCTCCCCTAGAAGGACCCTTGTAATTACATTGGATTTGCATGAATAAAACAGAAGAATTTGTCTATCCCAATGTTCTTATTTTAATATAACCATATATGCAAGTCCCTTTTTGCCATGTAACCTAACATACAAGTTTAAGGCATTAGGATATGACCACTTTTTAGGTAGAGTATTTGCCTATCAGAGTAAATATTCTGAATTGCACAGATTTCCCACATGCAAAATACATTCACCCCATCCCAACATCCTCACAAGTTTCTACATTTAACACTGTCAATTCGAAGTTCAAAAGTTTAATCTAAACATCATTAACTCAACTGTCTCAAAACTCATCAACTAAATCTTCAAAATCAGGTATGGTTGAGATTCTGGGTATGATCCATCCTCAAACAAAAGTCTTCTCTATCTGTGGAGCTGTAAAGTCAGAGAGGTCATCTGCTTCCCAACTACAGTGACTGGACAGGTATAGGATAAATCATTCTTGTTAAAAAGGGGAGAAAATGGAAAGCCACAGATGACACTAGTCCCAAGTAATTTTGAAATCCAACTGGGCAAATTCCATTAGGTTTCAAGGTCTGGGGATAATCTTTCGTAGATCAGGGCTCCTCCATCTGAGTCTGTGGCTCCAACCTCAGAGTTGTCTTTCCTATTTAATGAAGGATAGTACATGTTTGAAGCTGAGTAATTTTATCAGTCTGTTTACTGCCTGTATAATTTTGTGAGTCTGACACCGTTTTCATTTTATTTTCCCTTTATCCCTTCCAGTTCAAGCTGGCAGTATTACTGCTGTTAGAATAGTCTCAAGAACTCTGTTAGTTCTCCCATGTATGTCATGAGATTCACTCCATTAGATATGAGGCTCCTCCACAGATCATTCCTGGATAATTTCATCTCTATTCCTGGCCCCTGCTGAGATAGCTTTGGGTATACCCAAATCACATGCTTAATCTCTTTAAAAAGCCTTTTCTGTGATTGAATGCTTTGACTTATTGATTCTTCCAAGGTACTAGCAAAGGATTGTTCAGGCACACACTTAGCTTTCTCTACAGAACAGACTTTATTAACCGTGAATCTCTTAATTTTAGTATCCTTTGCAATCTGGATAGACTGAGAATTTCCCAGATCGTCAAGATCTGTTTTTGTTTTTGTTTTTTAATCACTAAGCAGTTCTTTGTTCAGTCTCTTATTTTACTACAAGCAGCAATAATAATCCAGGCCACTTCCTCAACATTCACATGAAAATCTTCTTAACTAAATATCCAAAGTAATCACTGACATTCTGCTTTTCACATAACTGTAGGACATAATTCTGCTAAGCATTCTGCCACTATATAACAAGCAATTTCTTTCTTTCAATTGCCAGTAACATGGTCTCCATTTGCTTCTGAATGTCTATATTTCAATCAGTGGTTTGCTTATGATTTAGACCTCTCACAATTATTATGTTATTATTTAGATCTATCACCTGATAGCCAACATGGAGATTTCTGGCTTTGAACTCAGTTTGTGGACTGGAATATCTTGTTTGAAGGCTGAGATCCATTGAGAGAAGACCCTACAACAATGTCACATCCCTGTACTTTAAATTTTCTTCTTCTAAGAATTCTCCAAACAGGATACAGCCATTTGCTGAGGTTACTATGCACTGAGGAAAAGAAGAACTTCAACTGGCACTAGATTGACAAAACCTTGCAAATCCAAGATGCCACCATGGTCCATTAGTCAGTATGTGGTCTTCTAGCAGCCAGATGATAAATGGAGTTTTATGCCTAAGTTCAGGTCACAGTGGATCTGAAGACCAATACTGTAGTTATTTCCTCAGTTGCTAAATATATAATTGAATCACCATATATCCTAGACTTTCCTCCCACTACAAGCTGAAAATCTAATAACAGGTCCTACTTCTAGTTGATATAATGAAGTCATAAAAGTCACAGAGGTATCCAATTGCAAGAATAATGATAAAGAAAAATTGATTTTATTTTCAATGTTATTGGTAATTTAATTTGGGTATGAAATGAGATGGCTCTTTAAAAAGCACAATAAAAGCCATAAATGCTGGTCAGGAGAAACACAGCTTCTACACCAACTATCTTTTCACTGACCTTCAGTACAACAAAGAACATCAAAACAACAAAAGACTATGGAGAATCCTCTGGAAAACCCTTCTTGTCAGCTAAGGCAATAGCTGGGAGAAGGACAGGAAATTGTCTAGATAAAGTACCGTGTACGTGACAAAGAAGGAATTAAATTTATCACATTTTGATCTACCAGCATAACTCTTCATTATTGTCTTCTCAGCAGTCAATGAATTTGTGGAACAAAGGAGTAAAAAACCTTGAATCAAGTACTTGTATCTCAATTTTCCTCCATCATACTATATTGTTCTTCATCTTTACATTAAAATTATTCTTGTTCTTTGTGTTGGTTCACAAACTGGCCCCCTTCACACAGTGGACAAGGAGAGAATGAAGAAAGAAGCAGACCACTCCAGATTGGTAGATGTCAGGTTTAATAAGCAGAGGAATTTTCATACGAGGCCTATCATGACAGCTGCAAGATGAATACATCTCCACACCAACCTGCCAAAATCTTAAGCATTTATAGAGAGGCCTTAACTGGTTCTAAGCACATATGCTGTCAAAATAGTCTCGACACACATTGCTCTTCCAAGATTCTGTCCTTGCAAATGGCTCTCACTATGGGAATAGGGGGTAAAACATACATTTTTAAGGGTGGGGAAGAGGTAAAGAACCTCCAATTGCCTGGGTCCATCTAACAGTCAACTAGTGGTCATGTCCTCTTGACTACCTCCTCTAACATCTTTTCTTTTCTTAATAATTCAGCTCCCAGACCATTAGAGGGATTGGATAAGACAGGTGTTCATGACAGGGTGAGAATGGAGAGCTATGTTTATTCAGAGCAAACTATTGGAGCCAAATCAAGTGCAAAGAGTGTCCATAAGAGGAGATGGTGTTTATATGATAAAAGTATTGGTGCAAAATGCAGGCTGAAAAACATTGCATTGTGCAGAAAAAAGATCAGCATAGGGTGTGACAGCACAAGTTAAATGTTTGACAGATAGTGAGAAATTTAGCTCCTTAGTAAGTCTACCAAAATACTTAATTACAAAGTACAAAAGAGTAATCTTAAAATGGAAGAGACCAAAGGACTTTCATTCCCTTCAAGAGGTCAAAATAGACATCAACCATAATGGGAAAAAACAAAAGTGTGTGTAATATTATTGAATGTAATGAGAATATAGAGCAGCATTTAAGAGACCTCTCCTGAAAAGATGCAAGAACTAAAATATTACAGGAAAACATCAGACAAATGTAAATTGAGTGACTTTCTTTAAAATAAGTCATTGGTAATTACTTAATCACAAAATAAGGAATGAGGAAGTGCTCTGTACTGAAGAAGATAAAGGATACAGGACAATTCTGTAATGTGTGGTTCAAAACTGAATTATTTTCTTACAAAGGATGTAATTTGGATAATTGGCAAAGCTTCAGTGGGGAAGTAAAATGCATCTTATTGCATAATATTGTAGTGAGGATTAAGTGAGAAAAATTGGTGTTTAGGACAGGGATTAACCTTACTTTAAGTGTTAAATACAAGCAGTCTAGTTTTGCTCATTTGTTTTTATGTGGTTTAGACTGGATATTTGTATCCCTGAAAATTTATATTTTTGAACCTTATCCCCAATGTATTGGTCATGAAGGTAGAGCCTTTATGAATGATATTACTGCTCTTATAAAAGAGACACCAGAGAATCCCCTTGCCCCTCCACCATGTGAGATAATAGTAAGAAGAAAGCCAGTCATGACCCAGGAAACAGGCTCTCACTGGATATGGAATTTGCTGATGCCTTGGTCTTAGATTTCTCAGCCTCCAGAACTGTGGAGGAAAAGTACATTTTTGTTGTTTATAAACTACCCAGAGTATGGTATTTTTGTTGTAGCAACCTTAATGGACTAAGAAAATATGTTTGTTTTTCAATTCTGTCAATATTCTTTTATTAACCATGAATTTTTTTCTTTCTACACCAAATACAGAAGAGACTGAGGAGAAGGCTTCTGCACTCTCTAAAAACCCTCCATATGAAAGAAGAGCTGACTTATCCAATTAGTGAGATGGGGGAAAAAAGTGTAGATTGGCCCCACACGCCATGAAGAGTTCTTGTCTGCCAGGATTGAGTGAGTATGAAGCAGAACTCCATGTGGTGACTAGATACATATCTAAATTTAGGAGGACATGGAAAGGCTAAAATTGGGTCATGAGCTCTAGCTGCCAGCTCAAGTCCAGCTTTGCTATTAATATATATTGAATGTTAATCTCTCTCTCTCTCTCTCTCTCTCTCTCACTACCCATCTATCTATATCTATCTTTTTTTTTAACTGCTTCAGAATATGGAAGGAAAGAAGGATTTTTATTAAAGGTCATCCTCAAAATGTTCAATTTATGGTCATAAAGCAAAAATCCCTACAAAAGAGAAGCAGTCAGTTGAGATTCAATAAACAACCAACAGAGATCAAAGTTTCTGGAGTAGCTCTGGCTTTAGTGATCTTAAACTGTGAAGATCTTTGAACTTTGTGGTTGTTGCAGCTATCTCTGTGCCTAGTATAGTCATGTAGCTTTGTTCAATGGTGATATGTAAGCAAATTGGTTTAGTACTTCTATTACTTTGCTAGGGTTGTCATAAGAAGGTACCACGAACTAGGGGACTTAAATAACAGCAAAAATTTATTATCTCACAAGGCTAGAAATCTGAGATCAATATGTCAATGGTTGGTTCCTTTTGAGGGCTGTGAGGAAGAATCTGTTCATTTTCTCTTTCCTTCAGCTTCTAGCTGGTTGCTGACAATCTTTGGTCTTCAATCTCTGCAGAAATATCACCTCAATCTCTGACTTCATCTTCATATGATGTTAACCCTATATACACATCTGTGCTCAAATATCTTCTTTTTATGGGGGTTTGGGGGCCCACCCTACTCCTGCATGAATTCAGCTTGACTAACTACATCTGCAATGACTCTATTTCCTAATAAAGTAACATTTTGAGGTACTGGAGCTTAAGGCTTCAATATATGAATTTTGGGGATGCAATTCCACCCATAACAGTACTATTTGGTCAAGATTTGGAATGCTAAGCAACTTCTGATTATGACTGGGTTTTGGAGTCCAGAATGTAGGTTCACCCAGAGTGATAGTAGATTTTATTAATGCATATTTTAAAAATAAAGTTTTTAAAACTTGTGCCTGAAACATTATTTCTGGTAATTGGGTTTGTTCGCAGTCAGCTAAAGAAGACTTAGACTGGTTTTGTAAAGATATGTATATAACTGCAAGCCAGTAAGGAAATAGTAGAGTAAGGGAAATTAAAAGAGGGGATGATTGTGGTAGTGTCTTATTTGTTTATAATAACTACTATGACAAATTGTCATTAAACATAGTGGTTTAAACCAATACAAAAATACTGTCTTACAATTCTGTAGCGAAGTCTCAGTGGATCTCAGTGGCCTAAACTCAAGGTTTCAAGGGAATAGTATTTTTTTTTTTCCTGGAAATTCTAGGTACATCCATTTCCTGATCTTTTCCAGTTTCTTGAGAACATCACCTTCCTTGGCTCATGGCCCCCTCCTCCATCTCAGCCCACAACATTGTATCTCTCTAACCATTCTTCATTGTATTTTCCTCTATGCTTTTCTGGCACCCTTTTCTACCTCTAAGGAACATTGTGATTGCATTGGGCCTACATGATTAATTCAAGAAAATCTCCATTTTAAAGTAAACTGATTAGCAACTTTAATTTTACTTTGTCATTTAGCCTCATATATTTCTGGGAATTAGAACTTCAACACCTTGAGAAGAGTGCTTATTTTACTTACTACCAGTTCCCTTTGGAGAAAGTTGCAAACAGAGAGGGCAGACTAAAATATATGAAAACAGAAATGAAGTATACCTGCAAATAAAACTTTGAAGACAGTACTAGCAAAGAAAGATGTGGTTGTTATTAAACCCAGGTTGTTGGGCAGCCTGGGTGGCTCAGTGGTTTAGTGCCTGCCTTCAGCCCAGGGTGTGATCCTGGAGACGTGGGATCAAGTCCCATGTCGGGCTCCCTGCATGGAGCCTGTTTCTCCCTCTGCCTGTGTCTCTGCCTCTCTCTTTCTCTCTCTCTGTGTCTCTCATGACTAAATAAATAAAATCTTTAAAAAAAATCAGGCTGTTATTAAATCAGTTGTAACTGAAATCTGAAGATAAAAAGAAGTCATAATCTGCAGGGCCAGAACACAATGACTTCCCTAGGAGCACCCTATCAAAATAACTTTTCTAAAACTAATTTTTAAAACTACAAAGGATATCAATAGCAAAAAATGGGAAACCATCCCTTGAAAACTTGGAATTATAATTGTTAAATATGATATAGAAAATTTAATATGAGGAAGTTAGACACCATTGGAAGGTATTTAAAGTATATTTGATGAACATTTTTTTTTTAAGGAAAATGGATATTTATTCAATCTCCAGATTGGGAAAGGTTTCCATATTTAATAGGAAAACAAAATCACACAGGTCAAGAGTAATTTGTTTGATTCTTTTAAAAAGTAAAACACACAGCCAAAATTTAAAGACAAAGTCACATGACTAGAAATAAAAATGCCCAAGAATTTTCTAGAGAGAACAATGATCAAGGTCACTGATAAGCAAAGAGTTAGAATGTCAAACAGGATACCACTTTCGCCCATCATCATTATGGGTGGCGGCTTTTTGGTTTTATGGTTTTTGTTATTTGTATGCTTTTTTGCTTTATTTTTCGTTTTCCTGCCCTAAAGTAGCAGGAGAGTGGGGAGAGGGGCCAAACAGAGCTTTTGACAATTGGGCACGGAGAGACCAGCTTAAGGGAGTAGTTTGAAATATATGAAAACATTTTATTCAAAAAGTCGTTCGTTATAGTGTCATGTACAATACCGCAAATTTGGAAATAAGCAGGATTTTCAGTCACTGAAAGAAGGTTAAGTTAATCATGATAAAGCTACGCATGCAAAAAAAAAAATTACCTCCAGCATAAAGCATCTTTGCAGAAATTTATAGTAACCACCTATCATAGTTAGTGAGAAAAGGAAGAATGTAGAACTGCGAGATAAAACATGGGATGATCATAGCAATGTAAATAATTCATACCCCAAAGAAGGCAAGATATTAAGTGACCATCTGGGGGCAAAGTACTGATGCACTTCCTTCCCTTTTACCACGTTTCTGTTTGCCCATCTCTCTGCAATTAACGCATTAACTCTGTGCTCAGAAAAAGATACCTTTACTCCAAAGTGGCCACGGGACTCTTTAGCGATGTTACTGTTCGTTTCGTGCCTCGACCCACTCTTGGGTCACAGACCGCCAGCCTGTTGGAGGTGCTGGGCATGGAGAATGATCGTTGATGGGACCGGGATGGGGAGGGGACAGTCTAGGGCGGGCAGGGGGTAGGGATCGGCAAAGGAGAGTCCGGGACCAGCGCGCACGCTGGTCGGCCAAGGAAAGGGGCTCGGTGGAGCCAGGGAGGACTCTGACTGCTCAGCCAAGGTCGGTGTGGACCCCGTAATAGGCCCTGGCGGTGTTCGCAGAGGGCGGGGTCTAAGAGGGACTTCAGGAAGACACGTGGATTCTTCAGGAGCCAGGGAGGAAAGAGGGAGGGCGGTAAGCTGTGTGGGAAGGAGGTAAGAGGGCTGGGGATGGGGATGGCACTGGCCGGGGGGCGGGGGCCGAGGGTCGGAGGGCTCCAGGCGCTGCGCTTCGACCCGACAGCCCTGGCTATTTGATGAACATTAAAGAAAGAGTCTTATATTATGGGTTATACATGTTAAAAGAAACATCCTTTAAAAATGTTCCTATAAAGCAGTACATAGATTTTAGTTCTAATTAAGAAATGGACTGATTTCAGAGTATTTCCACTAGGATATAACCAACTCAAGCAGATGAAGTTGATCAAAGCACTGCAAATTGTTAGCAGAATAAAATCACACTGCCTTCCTTCATATTGATCACAGCAGCAGTCACTAAGAGATAGATGGATATTATTCTCCAGGAAGATTCCCAAGGTATAGTGACCTTGGTTGATCATTTAAAAAGCTTGGAATCTAAGCCTCACAATTCCAGTTTCACTACCCATATTTAAAGAGTTTGTAAGTCTTAATGCCCATACCCATAAAAGGAAAAACCAGAAAAAAGTGATGATTTTTCTCGGACCCATTAGAGATCTGAATTGTAGAACAAAGCACTACCCAGAATCCTGAGAGGGAGTAAATCTAAAAGTTCTCAGCAGAGATCTGCTTATTTGGAGAGAGCCTCCAGAGCCATAAACTGCTGGGAACATTTAATGGAATTTTTTTTAAAGATTTTATTTATTCATTCATGAGAAACACAGAGAGAGGCAGAGAGGCAGAGACACGGGCAGAGGGAGAAGCAGGCTCCGTGCAGGGAGCCCGACGTGTGACTTGATCCGGGGACTCCAGGATCAGGCGCTGGGTTGAAGGCGGCGCTAAACCTTAGAGCTACCCGGGCTGCCCCATAAATGGTAATTTTGATGAACAGTTACTGGAGGCTGAGTGTGGATAAGCTTGAGAGCTACATCCTGTGATCCTTTGATTTCATGGTCTTTACCTCCAGTAATCTCATCGTACTCTTATAGTGATGGTGAAAATCTGAGACACTTGTGAAGTTCTGGCAGGGAGGAGGTAGAGTAATCTTTGTGAGACCCACGTCTTCCCCATAACAAAGAAGACATTACCAGAGTTTACCAGTCTTCCTTTCTAGGGACAAAGACATTACATAGTCTTATCCCAGGGGCCTAAGGGAAGGGCATTCCTTTCACTTCAGTTTTCTCTAGAATGTATTCTTAATCCAGTGTCCACTAATGGAAGGTTCCTACTAAAATAATGAGATTTAACTGAAGATTACAGGACCTGTACTTTCTAATAGAAAAGGTAGACAATGATGAAAGAACAGATAAATAATAGAAGCAGAGAAATTAGAAAGAGACTAAAAGAATGAATGAAAAGAAAATGCAAGAAATTGAAAACAATATTATAGACATTAAGAATGTCTTTGATTTGTCTCATTACTAATTGGACATGGTCAAGGAAAGAGTGATATAGAAGATTAGTCAATAGAATCTTTCAAAACTGAAATACAAAAAGGAAAAAAAAAAAACAAGGAAAACAAGATATCCAAGAACTGCGAGATAATTTCAAAGGATGTAGTATGTAGAAATGTGGAGTACCAGAGGAGAAGAGAGAACAGAGGAAAAGGAATACTTGAAATATGTAAACTAATAATGCTGGGCATTTTTCAAAATTAATAAGACATCAAACTACAGATCTAGGAAGTTCAGAGAACAACAGCGGAATTAATACAAGTAAACAAAAAACCCAGTGTACCTAATCATGTCATATTAAACTGAAAAAAACAAAAACAAATGGAAAATACTGAAAGAAGCCAGAAGATGAAAAAAAAATGAACAAAAATAAAACTTATTAGTGACACAGAAGAAAGGTAGTAATTACAGCAGACTCCTTATCAGAAACCCTGAAAATAAGAAGCGTGGAATGGAAATCCAAATGTTGAAATTAAAAGAAAAACAACCTAAAATTAAGTATCCACTGAAATTGACTTCAAAAAATAAATGAGATATAAACGCATTTTCAGAAAACAAAAATTGTTCACCAGAAGACCTGTTCTTCAAGAAATATTGAAAATTTTCTTCAGCAAAAAGAAAACTATATAGATCAGAAACTTGGATCTACATAAAGAAAAAAGAAAACAGGAGAAAAAAATGAAAGGTAAGGCAAAATCTATTTTGTCTTATTTTTTTTAATATTTAAAATTTTTATTTCCACTTAGTTAAAACAGAGAATATTATTACTTCCAGGTGTATGATTCAACACTGACAACCACTAGCTTGTGCTAATCACAACAAGTTCACTGCTTAATCCCCATCAGCTATTTAATACATCAACCCAACATACACCTCCCTTCTGCCAAACCAAACCATAGTTTATTCTCTATAGTTGAGTCTATTTCTTCATCTGCTGCTATTTCCCCCCCCCATAATTATTGTTTTTTTTATTTTAAATTCCACATATGAGTGAAATCATATGGCATTTGTCTTTCTCTGACTGACCTACTTCACTTAGCATAATACTCTCTTGCTCCATGCACGTTCTTGTAAGTGGCAAAATTTTGTTCTTTTTTTATGGCCAAGTAATATTATAGATATAGATACACAAAGATACAAATATATCATCTCTTCTTTTCCATGGCCAAATAACATTGTGTTATGTATACACACACACACACACACACACACACACACACACACACACACACACGATTGCGAATCTGAGAAACCACCAAGGAGCCGACACCGATGCAAGCGCATGAGGGTTTATTAGCAAGCTCGAGCTTGGGCCCAAGTATACTCCATACAGCGGAGCAGGGACTTGGACCCCAAGGTGGGTTACAGCTGGGTTTTTTATAGGCTGGTCTAGCGGATTTTCAGAAGGGGTGGAAGAATTTCTCAAGTTCTGTTTATATTCTGATATGGGGCTTTCAAGGGCATTGAGCTCTGTTCTCATTCTAATATGGGACTTTGTACCAGGGGTGTGGGCTCTGTTGTCTTTCTGATATGGGATTCCCTGCCGAGGACATTGAGGACATTCTGCAGTTTTTCCTATAAAGTTCAGCTCTTATTCACAGGGGCCTAAGATGGCTGTACTTGTGCTAATGCTAAACTTGAGGTGGAATGGCCTTGATTTTTCTTGGCCTCCACACATATATATCCATATATCGGCTCTTCTTTATCCATTCATCAGTCGATGAACACCTGGACTGTTTCCAGATGATTTTGGCTATTGTTGACAATGCCGCTATAAGCATCAGCATGCACAAATCCCTTCATATCAGCATTTCTGTATCCTTTGGGTAAATACCCAATAGTGCAATCACTGGATCTTGGGGCAGTTCTATTTTTAACATTTTGAGGAACCTCAATACCATTTTCCAGAGGGGCTGCACCAGTTTGTATTCCCTCCAAAAGTGTAAGAGTGTTTGCCTTTCTCTTCATCTGCAACAACACCTGTGGTTTCTTATGTTAATTTTAGACATTCTGACTGGTATGAGGTGATATCTCATTGTAGTTTTTAAAAAAAATTTTTTTATTGGAGTTCAGTTTATATGTCAACATATAGCATAACACCCAGTGCTCAGCCCGCCAAGTGCCCCCTCAGTGCCCATCACCTAGTCACCCCAACCCCCCACACACCTTCCCCTTCCACTACCCCTTGTTTATTTCCCAGAGTTAGGTGTCTCTCATGTTTTGTCACCCTCACTGATATTTTCACTCATTTTCTCCCCTTTCCCTTTATTTCCTTTCACTAATTTTTATATTCCCCAAATGAATGAGACCATATAATGTTTGTCCTTTTCTGATTGACTTATTTCACTCAGCATAATACCCTCCAGGTCCATTCACATTGAAGCAAATGGTGGGTATTTGTCATCTCTATTGGCTGAGTAATATTCCATTGTATACATATAGCACATCTTCTTTATCCATTCATCTGTCGATGGACACCGAGGCTCCTTCCACAGTTTGGCTATTTGTGGACATTGGTGCTATAAACATCCGGGTGCAGGTGTCCTGGCATTTCGCTGCATCTGTATCTTTGGGGTAAATCCCCAGCAGTGCAATTGCTGGGTCGTAGGGCAGGTCTATTTTTAACTCTGAGGAGCCTCCACACAGTTTTCCAGAGTGGCTGCACCAGTTCACATTCCCACCAACAGTGCAAGAGGGTTCCCCTTTCTCCACATCCTCTCCAACATTTGTTGTTTCCTGTCTTGTTAATTTTCCCCATTCTCACTGGTGTGAGGTGGTATCTCATTGTGGTTTTGATTTGTATTTCCCTGATGGCCAGTGATACTGAGCATTTTCTCATGTGCTTGTTGGCCATGTCTATGTCTTCCTCTGTGAAATTTCTGTTCATGTCTTTTGCTTTTGTCTTATTCTTATTCCATATTAAAGAGAACTGTTAAAGTCATAGGAGTAGCAATATATTGAATAATAAAGCATATAGATAAGAGAAATGGATATTAGCAAAATCAAATCTATCAATGTATAAATGGAATTATATAGAATGGAAAGTACAACTTTATTCCAGGTATCCAAGGCTAGTTCAATATTCAAAAACAAATCAAGGGGGTCCCTGGGTGGCGCAGCGGTTTAGCGCCTGCCTTTGGCCCAGGGCGCGATCCTGGAGACCCGGGATCGAATCCCACGTCGGGCTCCCGGTGCACGGAGCCTGCTTCTCCCTCTGCCTGTGTCTCTGCCTCTCTCTCTCTGTGTGTATGTGTGACTATCATAAATAAATAAAAATTAAAAAAAAACAAAAAAACAAATCAATATCATCCACTATTTCAACAGATAAAGAAAAATCATATGATTACATTAATTGGCACAGAATAAAAAAAAAAAAAATTGAAAAAAATCCAGCATCAATTCATGATACTCTTACCACACCAGGAAAATAATTCATCTTCTGTGAACTGATAAAGAACATCTACAAAAAAACTACAGCTAACATGACACTTAATTGTCGAAAGAAAGGACAGTTTCTCCTTTAGATCACGAACAAGGCAAGAACGTCCTCTTTCCAGTCCTATTCAACATGGTAGTAAAAGACCTACTAAGGCAATAGGCATGAAAAAAAAGTAAAAGGATAAATACAACTGCATTTATTTGGATATGATATAATTGTCTATGTAGATTTGCTTAGCTTTTTCTTAATGTCTTGTTTTAGATTTAGTATCTCAAATGTTGTACATTTAGTCATGCCTCCTTAGACTCCTCTGCCTGTGACAGTTTCTCAGACTTCCATTTTATTTTCCTTGAAAATTTTTGATAGTAAACTGAAACTGGTAAACTACTTTGTAGTATGTTCTTCAGTTGAGATTTGTCTGATGTTCCTCTGATTAGACTAGAATTAGGAAGGAGGTTCACAGAAGTATAGTGGCATTTTCATTCCATCATATTAGGAGTACATACTATCAGCATGACTCTCACTGTTGAAATTAACTTTGATCAAATGGCCAACATTGTGTTTGCCAGGTTTCCTTACTGTAATGTTACTTACATTCCCTCCCTCACCCTCTGATTCCGTACTATACTCTTCAGAAGGAGGTCACTATGCACGACCCTCATTTAAGGAGAGGAAATGTAGAATCTATATAATTTATTTGGAATTCTGCATAGATTTCTCCATCCTACCTCATTTATTTATCAATTGTTTATTTATAGCAATATGGACTCATGGATATTTATGTTATATTTTGGGTTATAATCCAATACTACTTTGTTAATGGTTAATTGTCTATTTCTCCTTTTAAATCAGTCTCTACTTTGCATATTTTGACTCTGTTGTTATGTGCATAAACATTTTAGATTGTTATATTTTACTGAAGAATTGACCCCTTTATCACCAAATAATGCTCCTCTCTGTCCCAGTGTTTCTTCTAGTTTTAAAATCTGCTGTCTGAAATTAGTATAGCTACTCCTGCTTTCCATGTGTGTATGTGTATGTATGTGTGTGTCTGTGTCTGTGTTAACATGGTACATTTTTTCCATGACTTTAATGTATCTGTGTTCTTTCCGCTTAAGATTTCTTTATAGAGTTCTTATGAACAACATATAGTTGAATATTTTAAATTCACTAGCCATATCTGTATTTTAATTGCTGTATTCAGATCATTAACTTTTAGAGTGATTATTGATATAGTTAAATAATAGATGCTATGTGTATTAATGCTTTCTATGCACTGCACTTGGTCTTGGCTTATTTTATTTCTTCCTCTCTTTTTCTACTTTCTCTGGTTTTGATTGTATATTTTTATGATTTCATTTTTATACCTTTCTTGGTTTATCGATTTAACTTCACTTAAAAATTTTAAATTATTGCTGTGGAGTTTACAATATACATTTTCAACTAATCTAAATTGGCTTTTGAATAACCATATTCTGCTTCATGTATAGTTCTGTTGTGTTATAATTGTTGTTCAGTATTCTTAATTCCTCTACTCTCTTATAACATTGCTATAATTTATTCACTTATCCATATGCTATAATCACGCAATATGTTGTTACTATTATGACTTGGAACATTATCTATTAAATCAATTAAGAATAAGAAAATTATGGGAAGCCTGGGTGGCTCAGCGGTTTTAACTCTACCTTCGGCCCAGGGCATGATCCTGGAGTCCTGGGATCGAGTCCCCCATTGGGCTTCCTGCATGGAGCCTTCTTCTCCCTCTGCCTGTGTCTCTGCCTCTCTCTGTGTCTGTCATAAAAAAAAAAAAAAATCTTAAAAAAAATAATAAGAAAATTAAAACCAAGTATTTTACTTTCCCTTATCTCTTCCCCAACACCGTTCCTTTATAGATTTGAGCTTCTGACCTAGATGGTTTTCCTTCTACCTAAAGATTTTATTTATTTAAATGAGACAAAGGAAGAGAGAGAGAGAACAAGCAGGGGAAGCAGCAGAGGGAGAGGGAGAAATAGACTCCTCACTGAGTAGGAAGTCTGATGTGAGGTTTGATCCCAGGACCTCAGGATCATGACCTGAGCCAAAGGCAGACACTTAACTGACTGAACCATCCAGGTGCCCCAATAATTTCTTTAAATGTTTTTTTGGAAAAAGGTTTTGGTGGTGATGAATTGCTCCAATTTTGCTAAGAGAGCTTTTATTTTTTGTCCCTTTATTTTTTGGTCTCTGTGCAATTTATAGTATTAAGTATCTATTTTAATTCCAATTAGTTTCAGGTGTACAATATAGTAATTCAACAATTCCATACATCATGCAGTGTTCATCACAGCAAGTTCACTCCTTAATCCCCATCACCTGTTTCACCCTCTCCCAATACCGCTTCCCTTCTGGTAACCATCAGTTTATTCTCTATAGTTAAGAGTCTGTTTCTTGGTTTGCCTCTCACTCTATCTTTCCCTTTGCTTGTTGTTTTGTTTCTAAGTTCTATGTATGAGTGAAATCATATGATACTTGTCTTTCTCTGACTTATTTTGCTTAGCATTATACACTCTAGCTCCATCCAGGTCTTTGCAAATGGCAAAATTTCATTCTTTTTTATGGCTGAATAATATTTCATTATATATATATGTATCTTCTTCATCCATTCATCAGTCAATGGACACTTGGGCTGCTTCCATTATCTTTGCTATTGTAAATAATACTGCTATAAACTTAATGGTGCATGTATCCCTTTGAATTAGTGTTTTTATATTCTTTGGGCAAATACTAGAATTTGCTAGATAATACGGTAGTTCTATTTTTAACTTTTTAAAAAAGATTTTATTTATTTATTCATGAGAGACACAGAGAGAGAGGCAGAGACACAGCAGAGGGAGAAGCAGGCTCCATACAGGGAGCCCAATGCGGAACTGGATCCCGGGACTCCAGGATCATGCCCTGGGCCGAAGGCAGGGGCCCAACCGCTGAGTTACCCAGGGATCCCTTTTTTTAACTTTTTGAGGAAACTCCTCACTGTTTTCTACAGTGGCTGTACAATTTTGCATTACTACCAACAGTGCATGAGTGTTCCTTTTTCTCTATATCCTTGCCAACACCTGTTGTTTTCTGTGGTGTAGATTCCCCTTCACTTTTGGTGGATAATTTTCTATGTATAGGACCCTAGGTTGCCATTTCTTTTCTTTCAACATTTAGAGTATTTTGATTTATTATTTTATTGAATGAATGGCTACTGATGAGAAATATGCTATAAATCTAAGTTAAAATTTTTTTGTTATTTTTTTAAGATTTTCTCTTCATTTTGGATTTTCTAAGTTTGAATATGCTATGCTTAGGTGAAAAATTTTTAGTATTGTCTTGGTTGGTATTCACTGAACCTTTGTAGTTTGGTATCTTTCATTAATCTTAGAAAATTCTAGGCCATTATTACAATATTTCTTCTGCTGCATTTTGTCTTTTGGTTCCTATCAGCTAAGGAGCTCATCAATAATATTCTTCATTTATGTTACAATATTTCATTTGATCCCTTCTAAAAATTTCTTTCTTTCTTACGTTACCTACCTATTGCTGTGTGTTGTCTACCTTTCTTATTAGATCCCTTAACATATTTATCATAGTAATATTAAATTCCCGTCTGTAATTCAGAAGAAATATGTGCCATGTCTGAGTCTGCATCAGATGTTTACTTTGTCCCCTTAGCCTGTATTTTCATTTGCCATTTAGCATGCCTTGTAATTTTTTGTCAAAGACTGAAAACTATGTAATGGATAATAGGAACCCAGGTAAACTGACCTTTGGGGTAAGGTTTTGTTTCTTGACTAATAGTTGAGCTTTATTTAATGTTTGCTCTAACTGTAGGGGCCAGAAGCTTCAAATTCCTCTCCTGTCTTCAGTTTTGTCACTTCTCTTCTTAGATTTTCACAAATACTCCTATTTAAACTGCTTTGCAACTCTTTCAGCTGTTAAAGTATTTCACTGAAGCTCTGTTGGTGTGGTGGTAAGATATGGGGAATGGAAAGAATCCTATAATTTTATGACCAAATCTCATTCTTTTAGTAGGTCTGTGTCCTTGGGTTGTGACCTTCCCAGGTGTTTCTTTTTTGTTTTTGTTTGTGTTTTTGTTTTCCTACCTGCGATGAAACAGGAAGGCTAAAAAAGACTGGAACTGGGTAAGTTTCTGTTTAGGTGAGGTCATACTCTGGCAAAGTCTTTCCAAAGAAAAGTAGGCATGTGTTATGGTAAATATGTGAGAGTATTTCAGTATGGTTACTTTTCTCCTACCTCTGTGTGAGGAGCTTTTCTTTAGCTCTTTACTGTGAAACCTGGTGGGGTTCTTGGATGTAAGCTCCATGAAATTTTGAGGCCTGTTCTAAGATTGCAGCCCCCAGGAGTTTCTTACTCATGATCTAGTGCAGTCTACACTTAGCCTCCAAAAATGTATTAAATTACCACTTAACTGTCTTATGTGATTTGGCTCCAATGGCTTGTGCCCCAGTAAGTTCTAAAATGTGATCCTCTACATTCATCTATCTCCCCAGATTTTGAGGTGATGATTTACCCTATGACCTCAATTCTTTTAAAAAAGACACTGATAAAATAATAAATTGAAAAAAATTAAAAGTTAAAAAAATTAAAAAGTCATTGATTTTCAGTTTGTTCTGCTTTTCCCTTGATATAAGGACCTGAGTGATGGCTTCTAAGCTCTTAATTTATCAGAGTTAAAACTGGTAGCAATACATTATTTATCATATGTGGCTTACTACCACTGTGGTATTCTCTCTCAAGATGGTTAGCCAGGACCATGTTGTCACTGAATGTACTCCAAACTTAATCTCTCAGAGAGAGCTCAGAAATGCAAGGTTTGAGTAGGAAAAGGAATTATGCTTTAGGTATGGATTTCCCCTCTCCCAAACAGAGTAAAACAATTGTTAATCAAACAATCTATTTAAAGAGAATCCAGATGAGAAAGCAATACATTTAGCAAAACTATCCTAAAACAAAAAGTCTTTTAAGGGACACAATATAAAAAATTAACAGTCCTTTCTGATTTTATGAAGGCACAGAGCTTCAAAAAAATATTTATTGTAAAAATGTATAGCTGAGGCAAGGATAGGGAAAGAAAAACATACTAATTTAGAAAGCAGGATGCATATTTCCAACGAAGTCCATAGCAGGAAACAGCAGTTGCAGATACTCCATCACAGAAAGAGATACCCCTTTGGATTCTGTTGAAAATGGAGACAGAGCAATTTTATAAAGGTGAGGCTGGAAAAGATGGGATATTATTTTTTTCTTTTTTCTCTTGAAAAGTAGTTGGCCTCTCAGAAGGAGGAGTGTCTGTCAATGGACAGAAATACATTCAATCTAGCTCTGAAATTTCCAGATCACATAACTCAGAAGGATATGGAAATTACTAGATAAGGCTTATGAAGAGATAGAATAAATAGAAGGTCTCACTCAACACAGTATTCTGGGAATAAATTTTGATCAGAAGTCTTAAGAGCAAACAGTTTGTTTAGAAAATCATAGAAATTAACTGTGGCTCAGAAGACAAAAGTTAAGGTTGTTACTTTGGAATAAGGGTGATTTGAGAAGAGAATACCAAACAGATAAAAAATAAACTTGTTTAATAATTCAAGAAAAATCAGTATTTGAGAATTGTGTGATTACTGTGTTTCATACACTAAGAAGCATGCTCAGACAATGATGAAGATGAAATATTCTAAGAAAAATCACAAGCAGTATAATTGACTTAATAATACAAGAGGAAGCTCATAGGTCAGATAAAGACCTGAATGATATGGGGAACTAATTCCCATGAAGCTTAATATATTTTTATAATATAAGTGCCCTAGACAACTTGGTAATTTATATTTTCCATTCAGAGTGAGTCCTCCTATGTTTGACTGTATCATAAAAATAAATACCTGTACTTAAAAGAAAAGGGTAATTCTTAGAAGAGAATCTGTGGTAACACAGTAACCCTTCAGATGGCCAAGAATGGAAGAATTCAACTTAGTGAGGAAGCAGTTTACAAATTTAAAGTCTCATCTGGGCCCTATTGAACAAAGTAGGCAAATAGAAAACTAAGGAAACCTAAGATTATATCCCTATTGCTCCAGAAAAGAAAGTGCCACAAAAGTACACTTACATTGCCATTAAATTAGTACAAGCCTCTCAAGAACTGTAAAGTTCAAAAAGATGAACAAGGGCCAGATTTTGAGAATCTTATCATGAAGAGAGTAGTCCTCCTTGTGCTCAATATGACCTCCCTGGGCACTAGACTCCGGATTCTCTAAATCTCATCCAGGTTTTGGAAAACTTCCAGTGTGTGATTCTGTAGCTGAGATAATTGTGATAACAGGAGGGAAGACTAGCCTTGGAGGAAGGGTGTGGCATCACAACAAATTACAAAGAGGAAGTTATAGTTACAATTACTCTATCAGAGGGCTACAAATTTCTTGGCTACAAATCCTATTAGAGGTGAAGAAAACATGAGTGTGGAATCCAAAAACATGCAGTATGATGATTTTTTTCCCCTAATTTTCAGAGTGACTGGCTAAAGATTATGGGTTCTCTGTTCAGAAGGAGTTAAGGAAGTTGTGTTTATCACGGGACAGAGCCCACATTTACTCTAGCTTTCAAGAGTAAAAACCAAAGCTGAGTAAGGAAATTGAAATTACTGAGAGATAGTATAAGATAAGACTTATACGGGCTCTTGCAGTCTGCTGGAAGTGGAACCCACAGGGGATTCTTGGCTCATCTTCCTTTTTTTTTTTTTAATTTTTATTTATTTATGATAGTCACAGAGAGAGGGAGAGGCAGAGACACAGGCGGAGGGAGAAGCAGGCTCCATGCACCGGGAGCCTGATATGGGATTCGATCCTGAGTCTCCAGGATCGCACCCTGGGCCAAAGGCAGGCGCCAAACAACTGCGCCACCCAGGGATCCCTTGGCTCATCTTCCTTTGGGGCAGCCCAGGATAGTTAAAATGCATAAATGCATGATGGTACAGCAAGTGGGGCTGAGGCTGAGGCGGTTTACTTGGGATTCTTGAATCTCCCTCAATTCTTGTATTGTGTATAGTAGTTTCAAAGCCTAAAACCTGCCAAGGCATTCTCTGGTAAAGTAAGTAGAGCCATCACACACAAAAAAATTGGGATGAACTTCCTCAAATCCAAAGGAAGAAATAAATAGCATAACCTTTATAGTACCTATGAAAAAGATCTTGAATAAAACAGCAAGGATGGTGTCCTCAACTTCTGAATAAAACACAAGTGATCTGACATCATAGAAGTTTCAGATATTACCAGAATATGCCAAAATAACTCCAGGATGGGACTGATTTTGTCTTAGCAATCACTACCCAGTATATACCCAAGAAACTGTGCAGGGCCAGATATGTCATACCACAATATGCCATTCCATATAATTTGTTACAGTTGCTTAGTCTTAAAGGTTTTTCATATTATGATCAGGGTATTGAGAAAAGCAGAATTTACAGATGAAGATATTTTTAAACCATAAAACCGTGATTTAAGACTAAGAAATTTTGCTAGATTTTGAATTAGAGATTGATTGTAAATGCCTCCTTGAGAGTAATATACTCTTCTGAGATTTTCCTATCTGTAAAAATCAACTCCACTGTCAATTTCATCTTTAGATTACCTTGTACAAGTCTCATAAGGCAAATAGCTTGAGACCTATTGAACCTGAACCCTTGGATAATAAATAGTTTCTTCTTATTCTATTGCACCTTACATTTTTTCTTTGTAGAAATAATCACTTCTGTGTACAGGGAATCTGGGTAAATTTGGACTTGCGAGCTATAAGGATTGCCTGGAAGTAATTAGGAGGAAGATGGTTAATGTGAACTTAAGTCTCTTCTGCTTCTTAATCAGGGAAGAAAAATGGAAAAATAAATATTTGACAAAGCCACATCATGATCACTGAAAAATAGACTGCTGTGAAGACAACATAAGGATTTATTATAGGAGGATTTTCCATACTGTCTCTCTCTGACTCATTCTGTTCATATAACTTTGTTAGTGTTTTCAATATAGGTCTCCCTTTACCTAAAACACATTAAGATAGACTTAGATGTGATGACCTTTAAGTTAATTGGTCAGGAGGACTGGTTCATGAAGTGTAAGAGGATCCAAAGGCTACTCAGAACTTAAGATGGTGAGTTTTCTGGTAGATAAGTTGGCCAAGGATATGTCCCTTAGAAAACATGAGTCCTGAGTATAGAAAGTGATTTCCTATGAAGAAGCAGATGACCAAAGACCTATTCCTTTAGTGAATGCTATTATTACTTCAATTTAATTTCTTAGGGAATATTGTTTTTGTTTCAAAGCAACAGTGTAGGAAATGGAGCTTTAAGGTGGAGACCAATTATCTTATTTATAAGCATTCCTCTCTTTTGGATCGTTATTCTAATTATCCAGTTAGAGAAAGATGCCCAGGTCTGCTTCTTAGAGATAGCCCTCCTCTCTCCTCAAAGAAAGCTCCTCCAATGAAGTAAGAATCAAAATAGTGTTCAGAAAGATAAAGCATGAATGTGAGCACTTAAATCTATGTGGGGTGTATATTGAAAGAAGCTAGCCACTCAAGGATTTTTAGCTTAGTAGATAAAAAATTCTACATGAAGGTGAGAGACCAAAGCCTAATTGGGCAATAAAGTGAATATTTGCATAAATAGTCTCTTCGTTGGTGCAGGAGTTAGGGCTTTGACATTCTAGCTAAATGTTCTTTAACTAGAAATACACATTTAACAGAAAGATATAAGGGAATGGCCTGGAAGTCAAGAGGAATACACTTAGTAGAACAAAATGTCAGAGATATAGTCCTTTAGAGTCAGGTATTATGTGGTATATGAAAGTGCACATTTGAATCTACTGGATAGGCTATAAAGTTTTAAAATGCCTTCTAATAATATTTGGTACTTCCTGAGGAAAGTAGTTTCTGTGGCACCTCTTTATTGTATGTGTAGAGAGGCCATGAGTTTTTTTTTTTTAATATTAATTAACTCAACATTAAAAGGCAAAGGGGATGACCCCTCATTGCCTAGAAAACCCAGGATGTGCTTTTATAGGACTACAATTTGAGCAAACACATGTATCATAGTTCTCAAGTGTAAATGGCATATGTATTACCTGCCTTGTTTTATCGTCTTCCCCACTTGTTATAGGTAGCAAATGAGTCTTAAAGCACCATTGCAACTTGCTTAGTGGTACACAGATGCACTACAGGAGGCCAAATTTAAATACTCAGACTCTATCCAACATTTCAAACCTCTCTTCAACCCCTCCTAACAGGAGATAGCAGGGGGGCAACCAGCTCAGTCTTAGACACCTGGCCCATTTTATTATTCTAAATAATCTAATTTCACAGTTCATAGACAAAGCGAAAAAACCCTGACCCAATTCCATTTATGATACCTCATCTCAGGATATTCATGTATATAAAGTAGATTAATTCATTATCATATATTAAGAAGCATATTGAATAGCAGAACATGTCAATTAATGCCCCTTAGTTAAAGAATCTCTGGTTCCTAGGTCTTCTCAAATTAGGGCCTTTTACACTTCCAGTCTGTTAGGTGGAATATGCAGGGTACCCTGGGGCACTGGAATATGACGTCTCCAGACTTTTCTACCTAAAGTCAAAGTTCACTCAAAAAACTAAACTAAAATAAATAACAGAGCTTGGGAAGTGTTGGCCTTAATGGGAACTGCTATTCAGTATGGTTGAAATGGATCTTCTTCACAAGAAGAAGACAGGATGGATACGATGATGTGGGTTGGCACTGTAGAGACTCCTCAAAATTTTTAAGATTAGAATTTAAAACTGGAGTGTTTCTCCATGAGGATACAGAGCTGTTATTCCTACTCTCTTCTTCATTATCACACTAACTATATTCAGAGTCTGTGTATGGTGCTACAGCATGACAGCAGGGAAAAATACAAAAGGAACGTTTTCTGAAAAAACATCAATAAAGCAGAGTATGAGCAAGTACCCTTCTCCAGAGTGTATACTTAACGTACTCAATTTTGCTAAAATCTTCGAGTAATAAAATATGGCTATTTTGGAAGCTTTGTAAGCATCAGTTATACAGAAGGAAGGTTAAATTATAGCCCAGAAGCTACAACAGAGAAGTCAAGATGAATGTACAATGGCCTCAAGATTAATGTGGTTTTAAAAGCAGCTTCTACAACAAGAGATTAGTGGTACACACTACAGATTCCATTAAAAACAAAAACCCCACAGCAACAACACTGAGCCATAACGTCACATATAAAGAAAATGGGCAGGGCGCCTGGGTGGTTCAGTTGGTTTAGTGTCTGTCTTCAGCTCAGGTCATGATTTCAGGGTCCTGGGATAGATCCCCTTACTCAGTTCTGTGCTCAATGGAGAGTCTGCTTCTCCCTCTGTTCCTCCCCTCTACTCATACTTTCTTTGTCCCTCTCAAGTAAATAAATAAAGTCTTGAAAAAAAAATTTTAAATAAGAAAAATGGGAAATTTAGATTAAGGGGTATGGGGTACTTTTTTTTACAAAAGGCTCCAAACATTTTGTTGTTTGGAATAAACCATAAAGAAATTTAACCAAAAGAGTATCTTTTCCTGTCTTATATTATTAACAGACTTAAAATATTTCTCAATCACTGAAATTATTCACTTAGCAAATTGTAAAAGCATTTCTACATACTGTAAAGTTCCTCATAAGCAAGTAGGCCTTCTCTGTAGCCCTACATTTTTGCCTTTTTTAAAAAAGGAATTTTGTCTTGTAATGGCTCAGGTAATATGAAAATATAGTTTCTTATTTTGACTCCACCACTATAAATCTCTAGTGTTAGATCAGTCATTTTAGTGATCCTGTGCCACAGTTTCTCTGTCTCAAAAATGAGAAAATGGGGAAGATAAATCAAATTGAAGATTGATATATATATATTACAAAACAGTGCATAATGAGGGACATAAGATATGAAAAGGTGATCTCTGCTATCTGATTGCTCTTACTACTGCTTTCTGGAGTTCTATAGAAAGGAGAATATAGTGTACCCCCAAAGATTAGAGGTGATAGTATATAACATGCTTATGAAGACTATAAAGAGCTATGGTTAGTTTTAAGTTGAAATACATTCATTGATACATTTGATTCTCATAATATCTCAAATCTGGCAAACAAATAGCAATATCCACAAATACAGATGAGGTAAAATGAATCAATAGCAAGGCTGAAAAGGGGTGGAGCTGAGAATCAAGCCTTGGAGTCTTTTGCAGATGTTACCTGTCTCGCCCACCCTTCTGATATGTTGGAATATTAGGTTTACCAGCACAGCCAACCTGCTGCCTGTTTTTGTAAACACAATTTCACAGGGGCACAGACACACCCATTTGTTTAAATATTGGATATGGCTGCTTTTTCACTATGGCACAATTGAGTAGCTATGACTGAGGCTTTGTGACCTCTAAAGCCTACAAAATTTACTCTTTGGTCCCTTGTGAAAAAAAAAAATTGCTGACCCCTGCTCTATTTTATCAGTAGTGCAGGGAACTTGCATTTTTTAATGCGTGTATTCCCAACCCTTTCTTAGGATTAGCTGGTTATTGAAAGAAGGATGACTGGAAGAAGAAGGAACGCAAGGAGGTTGATAACAACTGAGATAACAGCTAGATTTGACCATATCAAATCTCTTCAACATAGGCTATCTTATCAATGAGCTAAGTAACTACAGTTTTACTGATAGAGAGTAAGTAGGCAAAAGAAGAAATGAATGAATGAATAAATGAATGATCTGTCATTCCTTGGTCAACATTCAGAATTTATTTATTTGTTTGTTTGTTTATTTTTATTTATGATAGACATAGAGAGAGAGAGGCAGAGACACAGGCAGAGTGACAAGCAGGCTCCACACCGGGAGCCCGACGGGGGATTCGATCCCTGGGACCCTGGGATTGCGCCCTGGGCCAAAGGCAGGCCCCAAACCACTTAGCCACCCGGGGATCCCCCAGAATTTATTTTTTATTTCTTTTTTACCTCAAGGCTAATCCATTTCAGGAAAAGGATAATAACTCCTAGGATGCCCTCTCAGTTTCCGTGTAAAGAAGCACCACAGGGTGGCTCCTATAGTGGCAAGTGTTAAACAGATAAATCACAGTTCATATGGACAACTTTAATTATTAAACTGCACTCATTTCATTTCTGCTGATTCTTTCACAGAATAGCAAAGTCTTCTTTTTTGGCAAAACTGAGTCACTCACAAATGACACTTTAAAAATGCCCAGGCACGTTCAATTTGGATTTCAAATGGTATTGATGAATAATTTCACCAAAGAAGATTTTTGAGGATTTTTTAAAAACTACCTGTATTCAATTCTAAACTTCCTTCTCTGATTATACTTACTTTTCTGCTCAAAATACATGATAATATCTTTCACATTATGCTGTGTACTCAAAACTGCAACAATTTCCCTGATCACTTTAGTGTTGGCATATTAGCATCTAAATTCAAAGTTGAGACAATGAATGTGTTAAGGAGGCAATTTAACACCTTCCATCTCCTTTTTTCCCTCAGCTGCACATCTTGGAAAATCAGCAGCATTTGTGTGAACATATGTTTCACTTGTCAAGCTTCAGCCCGTGGGGTCTTGCTTTGACCTTCAATTAACATTATAAAGCCTCAGTCCCCCAAAACCAGCCTTGAGAGAATGTGGGCCAGGGGATCCTCAGCACATTTTCAGTTATCTGACAGTTTATTTTTTTCTTTAAATAAAAAGAAAAGCTGAAATTGAATGTCAATAAATAAAGATTTTGATAAATTAGATTGACTGGAAAGTGTGAGAAGTTTATCAAGCCAGGGAAAGTAATCAAGTAAATCTTCTAAGGTTTTAAACAGATTGAGGAGTGATACTAATGTGTATTTCTGCAAGACTTGCCTAACACTGTGTGCCACTCTGTCTCATACTCCTCATACAGAACAGGCACAAGTCAGAGTTAGGGACAAATGGGGCTAGGCAGGGAAAAATAAGGGAAAGGCCCAGAGTCAGTCTCCCAGAAATCTCTGGGCTCCCATAAATCCTGAGGACACTGAGATGCAACAGAGATAAGGCAAAAAAAAAAACAGAGATAAGAAAATAAATCTTCCCCCACCCCTTCCAAAATAGTAGAGAGCTATCAAGTAGTCACAGAGACTCAAAACAGTCATGTCATTCACTCAAGAAATTTCAAGGCCATTAACTCCCTAGTCAGGTTTGCTATAAAAGGCCAGCCAAAAAAGGCCTTCAGTGGCAACCCCATAGGGACCCCTCTCACTTCTGAGAGCTTTCTCTGTATCTTTGCTTAATAAACTTCTGTTGCTTTACTCACCTTTGTCCATGAGATTCATTCTTTGACTCTGTGAGACAAGAACCAAGCTCTCCTGCATCACCACCCTGCTTCAGGAGCTACTTATCCCCTAAAGGATAAAAGCCAAATCAAGAAGGGTGCCTGGGTGCTCAGTGGGTTAAGTCTCTGCTTTTGGCTCAAGTCATAATCCTGGAGTCCTGCGCTCCAGCCCTGCATCAGGCTCCCAGATCAGTGGGGAGTCTACTTCTCCCTCTGCTCCTCATCCTGTTTGTGCTTTCTCTCTCTCTCACTCTCTCTTATAGATGAATGAAATCTGTTTGTTGTTTGTTTGTTTTTTTGTTTTGTTTTGTTTTTTAAAGCTAAGCTAAGAAATAGACTCATAACTATGGAGAACAAATTAGCGGTTGCCAGAGGAGGGGAATGGAATGGGTGAAATAGGTGAAGGGGATTAAAAGTACACTCACGATGAGCACTGAGCAATGTATAGAGTTGCTGTATCACTATATTGTACACCTGAAACTAATATACACTGTGTGTTAAGTACACTGCAATTCAAATAAAAACCTTAATTAAAAAAAAAAAACACAACTATAGGACAAGGCATGCAAGGTCTTCAGGATCTAGATCCTGTCAGCTTGCTATTGCATGGTGCCTCTCTACACATTCCAGCTAAACTAAACTGCCTGCTGTCTTCCATAAGTGTGCTATTCCTCTCAACTCCATTCCTTAAACAGCCCAATCTCATTTTTGAAAATGGGGAAGTCAAATTGAATTATTTATTAGTTTTCTTCTAGCTCTGAAGTCCTACTGTTCTGATAACTTAAAATCACATAAGTAAAAGGTGAAATGGACATCTTCTTCTGTTATAAACCTTTACTTGCTTATTTTCCACACTGTCCATTCTGTCAAGGCTGGTTTCAGTATCCCAGATCAAAAAAGTGGAAAATTGCCTTTCTTAAAAGTTTGCTCGATCTATTCAACTTTCCAATTCTATACTATACCCCTTCTCTATTTGTCTAAATCCACTCCTTCCTTCCTTTTATATGCAGCTACTAGCACACAATGAAGAGCTCAGCCTTTTATAGTAAGCCTCACTGGGACTTCTTTAACATAGAAAATATTTTATTTATATTTGCATTCTGTCCTTTCCAGAATTCTCCACACCTCCAATGACATGACTGCGTTGCATTCTGAAGTCACATCACACATCGCAAACCGTCTTTAACTTAGTCTTGCTTGAAATGTGCACCTAGCCTCTGTGCAAGTATTAACAACTAAACACCTCTCAAGGCCACATATCTTTCATAGTGCTTTTCCGAACTTCTATACTTTCCTGTTAGAAATAATCTCTCTAGTCTCTACTTCCAAAATGTTCCCATTGCTTTTTAAAATATATATATTTAACATTTATTTATTTGATTTAGATGCAGGTCGGGGTGGGGGATGCAGTAGAGGGAGAAGAGGTTCCTCAAGCAGATTCCTTGCTGAGTCGAGAGCCAGCCACTGGGGTGGCTGAGATCATGACCTGAGCCGAAACCCAAGAGTTGGATGCTTAACCAAGTGAACTGCTGAGGAATATATACATTTCTATTACTAGGTTTACTCCTAAAATATACATTTCTATTACTATGTATACTCTTAGGTGAGGCAGTATGGGAATCTTTTTATTTTTTCCTGAAGTGCCTTTGGTGACCATAGCTCTCTGTTAGTAACGCCATTACAATTCTAGTAAGTAACAACTTTATAACAGACTGGTAGACAATCCTAGGGTTCTTTATTACCCCTTTCATGGGCTATTGAGAAATGAAGCAGCTGACAAAAATTTCTTCAGAATTCCTACTGGCTTATCTAGAACTACTGAACTCAAATTAAAGAACAAAAATTTAACTGGTGTGTATGTTCAACCTAACTAAAGACTCTGATCTTTAGTTTTCTGCCTGTATTTTCCAAAACTTTGGCACTTTTCTTTGAAAAGGAGGAAAGTTATGAGAGCCTTCTGGAGCTGCTGCCATCTGGAACAGTCTGCAAGCATCACTCATCTTCATCAGTTTACCATCTAAAACATAATTTCTGCTCTTTAGTCTGGATTTCATTTTTTAAAGTTGGAATTCTCTACAATTTGGGACAACACTGCTACCCAATTCAGTATTTCCAGCTATAATATGGATACTTGCTAGTATATTTTTAACTATGTATATTTTACATGAGCTGTCATATTTAACCTTACCATATTAAATCCTTAAATGCTAAAAATATATATGTATATAATATATATGTACACACGCGCGCACACGCACACACACACGCATTACTTCCACAAAAAAAAAAAAAGGAAAGAAATAAAAGCAAGCAAGTAAGCTGGAAAAAAAAGATGGGAGCAAGAAAGAGATTAGGAGAAATAAAAGAAGGATTCTCTACAATATGACACCATATTATTAAAATACTCATACCTATAGTGATACTGTCTTACTAAAATAAGAAATATAAATGAGCAATCATTTATTGAATCTCTGATATGTTCAAGCTATGAATTAGACTATAATATTGATTTTTGTTTTTCAAATATAGATGACTTAAGTAAATGTAATTATTCGGATGTTTTTTATTTTTTTATTTTTAAAAGATTTTATTTATTTATTTATGAGAAACACAGAGAGAGAGAGGCAGAGGGAGAAGCAGGCTCCATGCAGGGAGCCCAGTGTGGGACTCGATCACAGGGTTCCAGCATCACGCTCTGGGCAGAAGGCAGGTGCTAAACTGCTGAGCCACCCAGGAGTCCCTATTTGAGTGTTTTTTAAAGTTCTATCACACAGACCTGAATTGTCTTTCAAGTTTTCAACCTCTTTGTACATTCTCAAAAAATCTGGATTTTGGTGCAGTGAATTTAAAATGTTGATGCTGGGATCCCTGGGTGGCGCAGCGGTTTGGCGCCTGCCTTTGGCCCAGGGCGCGATCCTGGAGATCCGGGATCGAATCCCACGTCGGGCTCCCGGTGCATGGAGCTTGCTTCTCCCTCTGCCTGTGTCTCTGCCTCTCTCTCTCACTGTGTTCCTATCATAAATAAATAAAAATTTTAAAAAAAATAAAGATTAAAAAAAATAATAATAAAATGTTGATGCTTAGGAGTGCTTGGGTGACTCAGATGGTTAAGCGTCTGACTCTCGATTTCAGCCCAGGTCATGATCTCAGGGTTCTGAGATCAAGCCCCACCTTGGGCTCTGCACTCAACAGGGAGTCTGCTTCTCTCACTCTTTCTCCCTTGCTCCTCCTCCTGCTCTCTCTCTCTCTCTCTCTCTCTTGTTTTCTAAAATAAATAAATCTTTAAAAATATAAAATAAAATATTGATATTTACACCTCGATCAGCATTATGTTTGAGAGAAGAATCAACACCATGAACTTTATTTCCAAAGCAGACTGTGGGTTGTAAGAAGAGCAAAGAAGAAATTGTAAGAAGTAGTTGTAAGAAGAGCAAAACTGAACCGATGGTGTCACCTGTGATGGTAAAAATGAGAGGACAGCTTTACCTCACCTGGGTCAAAAGTGTGGAGGTTGGTTTGATTTTAAGAGCCATGCTTTCAAAACAATGTGCAGAATAAGCAAATGTAGTGTAGGTAGTCCAGAAAAGAGTAACCAGAGAGTTATCTTACTCACTTGAGGAGCAGCTGAAAGCTCTGGGTTCATTTTTCTGGAAGAAAAACCTCGGGGTCTATAAGAATTGTTTTATTTTTGTTTTGTTTTTTAGTTTTTCAGATCCCAGAGGGAGCAGAAAAAGCAGGAACAATGGGAGAAGCCTCTATATATTCTTCCTTCTTCCTTTTATTTGGATTTCAAATAAATTTTCCCCAAATTGAATGAATTACTCTGAGAGCTATCAATCATTCCTCAGATGACTACTGTCTGGAGGAATAGTTTAAACAAAATAATTTTTATAATCTTTGAGCTGCAAAGGGACTGCAGAGGTAATCTGATTAGTACCACACTTACCTTTCTTGCCCTTGCATTCTGATTAAAAAGCCCAAATTTATAGTAACAAATGTCTTTCTAGTTTTAGAGGTGGGATTGAAAAATGGTATAAAAACTTAGGACACTAAAATAAACTGATCAGGTCTATCAAACTATACATTCCTATAGTAAAAAAAAAAAAAAAATCATTGTTTTAATGACTTCATTATCCAGTGCCCACAACAGGCCCAGTAAATACTAGCTGCAACAAGTTGAGCTCCTGGACACATTCCATTGCTCTTTCAGGTTTTTGCCATTTTAGGCAATATTCTCCATGAACATGGAAAATCCCACTCAAAATAATTGCAGTAGATCACTTATGTGTTTTTGTTTATCTGTTTTGCTGTATTGAGCCATTTGAGCACTAGAAATCTTTGGTGCTATTGAGCACAAAGGGTCCTTCTTGGATCTGAATCCAGCAACCTGAACCTGTTTCTTCCTCCCTTTCCTCATTGTAGTTTCTCTCATGACTGATCATCCTCTGTCAAGATAATAACAGCAAATGCCCAGCAGGTTCCCCAGTCTTTCCAGGGTAACTCTATGAGATCATGCCATGTCATGCTCCCATTCAAAGAGCATTATTGAGTGCACATGGGTGGCCCAGTCGGTTGAGCCTCTGACTGTTGCTTCCAGGTCAGGTCATGATCTCAGAGTCCTAGGATGGATCAGCCTCTGGTTTCATGCTTAGCAAGGAGTCTGCTTGGGATTCTCCTTCTCCCTCTCTCTCTTCCCCTCCACCTCCTACCCTGGTCCACACACAACAATCACACTCAAATAATTAATTAATTAATTAAATCTTTAAAAGAATAAAATAAAAAAATAAATATAATCACTGGCTCTTCTATTACCTACAAACAATATTAAATTCCCTTAGCATCACAATAAAGAAAAAAAAAAGATTTCTTAGCTTGCTAGGATGTTTTTCTTTAATGTATTTTTCTGTGAAATACTCATACTCTAAGGCACAGATTTTATGTCCTGATCTATACAAATTGTCCTACCTTTCTTCCAAAGGTAGAATTCATATAGCCCTTCATAATTTTCCCATGGAATTTTTAACTGTTTCTTTAAATTTTGACTCTTGGCTTTATCCTTGTATTTCTCTAAGCTTGGCACATATAGATTACCAATTTGTATTTGCTGAAAGAATGACTGTTTAAAAGTTTGAAATAAACCAACCTGGTCACCAAAAATGAAAGCTAGGAATAATGTTAATCTCTCTCATTCCCCTTCAACAATGTGCACCCAGACCTAGAAACACTTCAGTGTTATCGTAGTTTTTAATGCTTCATGGTGATCCATTTAAATAGTATTTTTAAAAAGCCTACTCTTGTTTCTCTTTTCATATTTTGCATGAGAATGAAGCACAAAACAGATTTTTTGGAGCTATTATCAACTGACACTGAAGCTAAACAACACATAAAAAACACTAGTTTTAAATCTTGAAGATTTTGTAGTTATTTTATGTTTTAAATTGCAATCTTCTCTATATCCATGTTGATATCTAATAAATTTACAAATACTGCTACTGCTGTCTCTATTACTACCCATTATTGAATATTTTACTAGAATACAAACTAATCATATGACATGGTGAACCAGCACAGAGAATACAGCAAATACAATCAAAGGCTCTGTCAAGCAGTTCCCCAAATCTGGTTCATCTTTTCTAAGATGCTCAGTATTGGTGTAGGTGGAGTGGATGACCAGATATTTACCATTTTCAAACTCTTTCTTTGTTCAAATTGTGATGATAAAATGTGCTTTTCTTCACATTCTTCTTGCTGCGTCTCATAACCCTAACTTTTATTTCTCTTTAAACCTATAAATGACTGGTCTAGCTCCATCCTGCCATCGCCATTAGTGACAACATCCACTAGCCCTCAGTCAGTTGTCATGACATCCATTAACATTCAGACCAACTGCATAAGTGACATAAAATGACTATTAAAATAACTTACAAAGCACAAGACGTGGAATTGAAGGTACAATAGGGAAGGAGATAAAGGAGAAACTAGCACAAAGACTGAAGCCTTAATTGAGAGGAGCAGAGATCATATTGCATAAGTAGAAGCATGAATGTTGTCTCTCACCTCCTTCTTTAATACTCCTAAAAGGAATCATATATAATACATATGTGACACCATAACTTTCTCAAATTATTCCCATTCTATCATGTGACTTTATTTCCAGACAGTTCTCCACTAATGATGCCTTCCTGCTGAAACTTCTAGGAAAGTCAATCACCTTCATTCTCCTCCCCAGGTGGTTTCTAGCACGTTCAAAAGATCTCTTTTCTCTGAATCAGAGTAAAATGGGCTTAATTCTGTTCTTCTAATACTCATGTGTTGAAGTTCTAATCCTGAGTACTCCCTAAAGTGAATTTGTTTGGAGATAGGTTTTTGATAGAGGTGATTAAGATTCCATGAGGTCACTGGGGTGGAACCTATACCAGTACAACTGATGTTCTTTTTAAAAAATTAATGTTCTGTGTTCTTGACTCTGCCCTTCTGTCTTTATTATTCATTAGAAGATGTTTTTTCAAACTGCTTCCTGCCCCTAAAAAAATTGAGGGCCTAAAGAGCTCTTCTCATTTTGAACTGTCTCTGCTCCTCATAGTTAAAGTTGGTGATACTTTAGCAAGGATTTGTCTTAAAAATATAATAATGTCTTCATAAGAAGAGATTAGGACACAGGCACACACATAGACAAAAACTACATGAAGAGATAGGGAGAAGACGGCCATATATAAGCCAAGGAAAGGGCCTCAGAAGAAACCAACCCTGATCTCAGACTTCAAGCCTCCAGAACTATGAGAAAATAACTTTCTGTTGTTTAAGCCACCAAGTCTGTGATACTTCATTATTGTAGCCCTAGTAAACTATATGGAGATAAATAGGTTGTTTATTCATAAAATTCTTTTTAAAATTGTTATTCCAATGGATTTTGGCTAATTTGATCTGGTTCCTTCTTGTATAATTGGCATGACTTGGCAACTTCTCTCCTACCCCTTTTAAAATTTCAACCAATCTCAAATTTGTTGCTGATAAAATTTGTTGGGTGCAGCGTAAGAACAAAAACAAGTCCTTCAATTAATAAATGTCAAGTGCCTGCTTTGATCAGGAAAAGTATAAAGCAAAGAGATGCTGTAAGAACTTCCTATCACGTTAAATTCTGGAATGGAGCAGGGGGTGGGGGAAGGAGGGGAATAAAAGCATCCTGTTGTAAGGTTAAAATTGTGACATAGTTCCTATCCTGTTTTTAAGAATGTGAAATATTGTGGGTGACAGAAAGGAGGAAAATATAGGCCGCTAAATTCCACACAACCAATACTCTCCCAAATTTAGTACCGTACAGCACAGGGTTGTGCTTCAAAAACAGATTAGGATGATGCTTTAAAATAAGAGTTAAAGAAAAAAAAAGAAGAAAATTAAAGAAAGAAGAAGGGGGAAATTAAGAGAGAGATTATGTCTTCATATTGCATATAAAGAAATTATTAAATTAGCAGGAAATACAAAAGATTTACAGTATGCCCAGGGCTGCTTTCTCTTAATGGCATTTTGATGTGGGCTCCAGAATAAAATGGATTTCCCATCAGTTTTCGTTTGTCAAAATTCTTCTTATTCAACAACTAGTTACTACTGTCCACACAGCCTCTCCTCTATGGAACTTTCATAAATTTTTCAGAATTTCTTGTCTCACATATTATTCACAATACTCTGGATATACCTATACCAATATCTACTAAACTGCATTCCAACTGCTGCTCTCCGTTTGACTGTAAGCCTAAGGGTACAGCTTTATGTTTGAAATAATAATTCAGCAAATAAATGACTAGAATGGCAAGTAAGGAATATACAAAATGGATATTTTTAGAGCTCAGCCAAGAGGGAAAGATAATTTTTTGAATACTTCATGATCAAAGTGCATCTGTACTCAATTTTGAAAAACTGTGGACCCTTGAACAACATGGAATTGAGGGTACTGACTCCATGCACAGTTGAAATCCAACTATGACATTTGACTTGCCCAAAACGTAACTACTAATGGCCTACTGTTGACAGGAGGCCCTACAAATAACATCAACAGTTCATCAGCACATAGTTTGCATGTCATATATATTATACACTGTATTTTTACAATAAAGCAATTAGAGAAAAGGCTATTAAGAAAATAATGAGGAAGAAAAAATACATTTATACTAATGTATGATATATTTATTGAAAGAAATCAGCCTATAGACAGCCTTTGGGACAGCAGTCACCAGGACCCAGGATGGCAATATTCAGTAGCTGGTGGCCTCAATTCTGCAATGGCAGCTGCAGGATGGGCCCTCTGGCATTGACAGTGGCCTGCAGGTGCGGTACAGATGCCATTTGCTTGAAATTGTACTAGAGTCCATGGCTATTGGCAGCTGTGGCCACATGTGAGTATACCACCCTCTGGGAGGCCTGAGGCCAGGGTGCCACTGCAAGGAGGGACTGAAGCCCATAGCCATCCAGGCAGGCATAGCCTAGGAGCCTGGCCAGGCAAATGAAGAACCCAGGAAGTTGGGGCACCGTACTGCCCCCATTGCTGTGCCATCCCTGCCCACTGGATGCCTTCCTCTACCTCAGCCTAGTTTTCTGCCCTCTAGCCCCCTAGTGGTCCACTAAACCACCCATTGGCACACAGCAGGGCCTGCAGCCCTGCCCAGTCCCAGGGCCCTGGAGGCTGCTGATGGCATTTGAGGGTCTCCCCAGATACTCAGGAGGCAGCAGGCACAACCTCTGCACCAGTCACCCTTGATTCAGTCCTGTGGAGACTGAGGTAGGCAGTTGTAAATAAATGCCTTATGGCTTTTGCTGTCAACTCTTAAAACAAAACATCCACATGTAAGTGGACCTGTGCAGTTCAAACCTCTGAGGTTCAAGAGTCAACTGTAATATGATTAGACTGAGTGACAGAAGCATTAGTTCATTCACAAATATTCAGTGGGAACCCATTTGCATGGGGGATTACTTCGAAGTAAATTACACAAGTTTAAGTAAGAATTTTTTTAAATTAGGAATAAATAGTGGAAGGAAAATATATTTTAAAAAGTCAACTAAAAGGGAAATTCTATTATCATCATGACCTTCAGTATATACTTATGGCCTCATTGTTTTCATTTTACTTGCTTTCAAAACAAGGAAGTATTAAATCAATGCCAAACCTAATGCTCAAATAAATTCAGTAGAAGTTGTACAACGCTGAGCTTTAAATTGAGATATTTAAGATAATCAGTGCTACTAAATTAATGTCCTTTAATTTTTTTGTTTTAAACCTAAGATATGCATGTACACATTAAAATTTCATGATATGTGCATGTCCATCCATAAATGTTTCATGGCTCATTAGAAAGCATGATTATAATTCCCTTAGCTTAATAGGGAAATGTCATATTATCATTGTGTTCTTGTTTTTACACCAAGTATCATGTTATATTAAAATAAAGAAAATGCTGAGCTGAGGTGCAAAGTATTAAATATGTATAGTTTTGGGGAGAATGTTACATCTTCAAAGCACAGATCTAAACTGACCCTTGCATTGTCCCTCTTTAGGAGATACTATTATATGTCTTTAGTTTGGAAAAAGGTAACACAGAAATTTGGCATCTTTAAAAAATTCACTGAGCACATTACCATTGCACCTGTCAGGATACAACATCCTGATCTTGCCATCCATTCAATGACCTTAAAGTCATTCATCTTTGATCCTCATCTGCAAAATAAGTGAGTTATCCTAAAATCTAGTCAACAATAATCCATAAAACCTTCCCAAGGCCGATACTATGGTTTACTTATGCATTAGTTACATAGACCCAACTGTGTACCATAAAGTACATTTAGGTGTGTAAATTTATGGTGTGAGTTATCTTTTCTTTCCAATTAAAAATTGGTCTTCATCTCAGAGCTCTGAAATGAGAAGACTAACGTGAATGGCTAATTTTTTTTTTAACAATACAAAAAGCATTTATATATAGTTGGGCTCTTCTGATAGTAAATATGTATATTTGAGAACAACAGTAAAAACTATCAACATGTCTTTATCTCATTTTTTATTAGTTATTACTTGGAGAAAAATAATAATAACTTCTGGCATGTATATAAAACATTGTAGTTCTAAAATTGCTTTCACATATTTATTTTTCTTGATCCTAACATCTTGATTCCTGTGAGGTAGGGAACACTTTTTTGTTTTATGCCTGATTTACAACTAGACAAAATAGAGCCCAGTGAGCATAAATAAATGCTGAATCATCTGAATCCAAACTTCTGCTTCAATGACCTTTCATCTATAAAAAATATAATCTCAATATGCACAGTGAATTAAAGTAGCAACTAATATTTTTAGGTGTTTATTACATGCCAGTTATTTATTTTTCCAAATGTGGGTTTTGTGTGTGTGTGTGTGTGTGTGTGTGTGTGTGTAATCTATTCCTCCTAACTAGTCTATGCAATAGGTACTCAGGTACTCTGCTTTATAGATGAGGTAATTTAGTAATAGAAGGATTAAATAATGCTCCAAGGGTCACAGCTGATAAGTAGTGGAGCAGAGATTTAAATTAAAAACTCAGGCCATCTGGCTTCAGTCTACTTGCCATTAGCATGGCATTTAGTAATTTTTAACCTTTTTTTAGAGAGAGAGAATGTACGTGTGCATGGGTGTGCACACGTGCACTGAAGCACACACAAACATGCAAGCAGGGAGTGGGGCAGAACCAGAAGGAGACAGAAAATCTTAAGCAGGCTCTGGACCCAGTGTGAGCCTGTCACAGGCTCAATCTCACAACCCTGAGATCATGACCTGAGCCAAAATCAAAAGTCGTAGGCTTAACCGACTGAGCCACAGGTGCCCCAAGTATTTGGCAATTTTTAAATACGCCAGGCATTATTCTAGACTCCACAATTAGGTAATTCCAGATTATTCTGGAGGTACAAAGACATAATATCTACCTTCAAGGATTTACAGTCTGGTAAGTGCCAGGTGACTACCACTAACTACTTTTTTTTTAAGATTTTATTTATTCATGAAAGACACAGAGAGAGAAAGGCAGAGACACAGGCAGAGGGAGAAGGAGGCTCCATGCAGGGAGCCTGATGTGGGACTCGATCCCGAGACCAAGGATCACACCCTGAGCCAGGGGCAGGTGCTCAACCGCTGAGCCACCCAGGTGTCCCTACCACTAACTACTTTTAAACGAAATCTGGTCACAGGTTAGAATATATAAATACATTAAATTAAGCAACAATGATTATTTGGATACATAGCCAATCCAAAAGAAACATATTTCTTATGGTTACAGTGATGAGCGGGAAAAGACAATGGACCTGAGAGTAAGGAGATATGCCAGACCAACAGCTGAATATTGATCCATTTCCCCTCTCTTCAGAAACAAAAGTTACCAATAGTTCATTCATTTAATAGATTCATTAAAACTAATGTGACAACAATATACAATGTATAATATTCATATTGATTGAGAAAATTAAGTTTACATAGGTGATGGGGATTGAGGAGTACACTTATCATGATGAACACTGGCTGACGTATGGAATTTTTGAATGAATATATTGTACATTGTATGTACACTGTATGTTAAATACATTGGAATTAATTTATAAAAAAAGAAAAGTGCATGATTTAGTTCAGGAAGGATTGTATAAGTATAGAACTTATACTTATTCAAGTATACATTCAAAAATATTTAATTGAGAATCACTGTTATGTCCCGCTGAGGTTGTAGACATCTCTGCATGGGAATTTTCAATATAGTTGAGAGACTTGGACAATAAACAAAAATAAGTAAAATATATGGTATGAGACATGAAGAAAAAAATAAAATGGAAAGGATAAAAGGACATGTGTGTATGTTGGGGTGATGATTTTAAATAGGGAAGCCTGGGGTGTAAAAGAATATGTATTCATTATTTAAATTTGGTAAATACAGAAATAGAATAAAATAAAATTATATATAATCTTACTAACAAGATGGGCATCATGAACATTCTAGTGTGTATCTTTTCCAATTTTTAAAAATATAAACAGGAAGATGTTGCCTATCATTTTTTTATAAAAATGAAATACCATTTTAGGAACTGCTTTTTCATTTTTCTAGTGTTTTACAAATAACTATGTCATTAGCATGTCTTTTAGAACAGTGGTTCTTTAAGAGTAAGAAATGAAAAGCACTTACCAGAAAAACCTGGAGCTACATTCTTGGGAATAACCAGTATGCAATAAGTATGATCTTGTTGGACAACTGTGGAAGGAAATGTGTTTTGAAAAATTGCAGCAAGGATTCTAATACCATCCATCATACCCCCAATCCTCTCATTGCCACTAGATAACAAATGCTCTACAATAAAGTTATTATAGTTCACTAAATGCTTATGCAATAATCATTTTTCTATTGTTATACATTTAGTTCCCCCCCCCAGTTGTTTACTATAAGAGCAAAGTAAATATCTTTAAAACTATTTTGTACACATATTCATAATCATTAGTATTCTTAGAATGAGAATCTGAGAAAAGGTGTGAAGAATTTTGTGTTTCTGATACATATTTCCCAGTGTGTTCTTCTGTTAGTAATTTTTTGCTTTTTTATGTCTTTCACACACCTGTACTAGTTCTATTTTTAACTCTTTTGAGTTAAACTTTTTAAAGAAGAAATCATGTCTTGGCATCTAATTTGGCTATTGAAATTTTTTTCAAGTTTATTGACTCTGTAGTTACTCTACAAGTGATTTACTAACATATGTACTTTTTAAATTTTTTAGATTTTTCATATATTAAAGAAAACAATCCTCTGTATATATGTTAGCTACATATATGTTAGCTATTTTTTAAAAGTATAAATCTTTTCCATGAGATCTTTGAGTAATGTATATAAGCTAAATCCATGCTAATACTCTGTCTTTTAAATTTTTTTTTTATTATTATTTATTTATGATAGTCACAGAGAGAGAGAGAGGCAGAGACATAGGCAGAGGGAGAAGCAGGCTCCATGCACCGGGAGCCCGACGTGGGATTCGATCCCGGGTCTCCAGGATCGCGCCCTGGGCCAAAGGCAGGCGCCGAACTGCTGCGCCACCCAGGGATCCCAATACTCTGTCTTTTAAAAAAAATATTTAAGTAAGTTTTTGTAAAAGGCATTACTAAAATTCAGATACAGGGAAATCAATACAGTATGATGGAATTCTCTTCATTTAAAAAATAAAATAAAAATCGTATAAAATGAAACTATTTGATATTATTGATTCACATTTTCTCATTTTATTGTTCCTTATTTTACCAGGGATTCCACATTTTGAAAAATCCCTATTATAAATTCGTTTCTTTCTTAAAACTCAGGCACACCCTTTGGGCTGACCTATTCTTCTATGTTCTTGCTAGTAGATTCCCCAAAGTCTTCACTTAGTAAAATGAAAAATAATAGCAATGGCTGGAGTTGGTTTTAAACAAAGAAATGCAAAGGTTTTCTAATGACTTTCTTTGTCCTAATAATTCTATATGTTGTATATTATTCATTCATTCATTAATTCATTCATTTATTCAGCAAATATGTATTAGGCACTCTAGAGCATATACTTCACTTAGTCTTTATCTCACAAATGGGGCTAAAACAGGCTTGCTGTGAGAAGTATATGATTTAATATAAAGTAAGAACAATGAAGCTCTTAAGATGGGATGTTTGGCTTTTGGTAGCCTTTTCTCTTTTTTTTTTAACCAATTAGCTGAATCCCTCCTGTATCCTGGCTTAGAAGCTCAGAGTATATTTTCCTTGCCAGAATTACAAATGAGCTTCCTTAAATGCGTTTAGAAAAAAACTAAATACTGTGTCATTGCATGCCAAGATTCAACAGTGTTCTAATTCACAAAAATGAATGAAAATATGCGTACATTCTAACAAAAATGCTTAAGTTCTAAAGTAAAATAAAATAATGGAATTGGTCTCTAAGTATGTTCTATGGCAGTTCTTCCCCGAGCTAATACAAATTCTATGACACAAAATTAGGGTTTCATTTATTTATTTTTATATTTTGAGATTTTGCTGTTACTCACAAAATACAAATCTATATTTGAATATGGAAACCAAAATTGCCTTTAGCTACATGAAAACATTCATTTATTGCTGAAATTTAGTATTTGGCTTTGTCTTGCTAAGGATTTAATAATTTTAGAAAAGGTTTTCTTTTTTTATTTTTTTATTTAACAGTAGCATCTTGCTGCTGGCTTCCATATTTAAAAGTCCATTAAAGCTAAATGGCTTTAGCCTATCGGTTGAAACTACATGGTTGTACATAATATTACTTCATTAAAAAATGACTCTTTAGATACAGAAAGCCATCACTATGGGTATTACATCTGGGTCAGTGCAGGAATTAGTTCCAAGTCTTTCCTCAGTTCCCTCAGTCTTGGGAATGGCACAACCAGATAAGCCAGCACCTTGACTTCAGTGCAGACCCATGTTACCAGATCATAGATAAACCCTTGTGCTGTTCCTGATATTTTTCATCTTCTCTGGTTGCTTCCATTTACTGTGGACCTTTTCATATTTCACAAGCCCTAACCCCAACCTGTCCTTGCTTGCATGTCAGACCACTTTGATTTTTCCCTCAGGAAACAGAATTATTTCAATATTTACTGAGAGATAATATGTAGTAGGTACTATACTAGACACTGGAGAAGCCAAGATGAATAAGACATTTTTCTGCCCTCAGGCAGTCCTAAGTAGAAAAGAAGAGAAATACCATATATATAGAATACACACGCATTACATACTAGACATGATCAGTGCTTATGGAGCAATTTTATTACCCATGAAGATTTGTTAGGTTGAGTTGAAGACCAACTCCTCTGATCTACCATTTCCCAATCCAGCAGTTTATAAAATTAAATCTCTTAGTCACTCATGTGCTGGTTCATTTCCTTGAAGGTGATGAGCGAGAAATGACTTCCCTGACTTGCTGTAACTTGTTTTAACACACTTTCTTATGATTTAAACAATGGCAACAATGGGAGGAAGGAAGAAGGAAGGAAGGAAGGAAGGAAGGAAGGAAGGAAGGAAGGAAGGAAGGAAGGAAGGAAGACAGGGAGAGAGAAAGGGAGGAATGAAGGAGGGGGAAAAGAGAAAGAAAGAAAGACAACCCTGCTGGAAGTATACAATATGGCTGAGAATGTGGGCCAGTCAGAGTGCCTTACCCTGATTTTTAGCATGGTTTTGAGGAATTAAATATTTATTGAATGACTATGTGCCAATTAATGTTATGCACATCATATACATCTCACAAAAACTTTCTAATCAACCTGAGACCCAGGTAATATCATTCGTATTTCACAGATGAGAACATAAAGAACTATATAGAATAGCACATAAGTTTCTTGTCCAATAACACACATCTACTAAGTGTAGGCCTGTGCCTACCAACTCCAAAACTAAGATTCTTTATATTCTTTTATAACTGGAACATTTGTAAATCGTAAGAACTTAAGAGGCTCCAAGATACCAAAGAATAGTTGAAGCTGGAGGAAACTGATAAATCCCAAGGGGAGCCTTAACAGTATTTGAAGATGTCATTTAGAGCATAAACATGGAGATCCATACCTCTGTAGGCTTTTTTTCCTACTAATATGTTGGGGAACTCCTCTGCTAAAGAAGTCATAAAAATATTAATATTATAAATATTCTGTTATTCTTTGTCTTTCTCTTCCTTTCTTTTCCTTGTGAGAAGGCACTAACTAGCTTTGGAATTTGAGGCAACTTCTCTAATCCTATAGCTTTAAGAGCATCAGTAATTAGATCCATAGGAACAGTAGTAATTAGCCTGCCCTCTTTAGAGATAGTAAAGCTAAATAGCTCATAAAGTGCCTCTATATACATCATCCCTGGGCGGAAATCCCATATATTTCATTTTACTTCCATCATTCAGAATCTTTAGATAAAGGAGACCTAAAAAAATGGTTAGTAAGTCATATAATAGGGGCTGGTCTTTAAAAAAAAAAAATTCTTTCAAAATCTTAGCATTATCTCTTCTAAAACCTGGTAGCTCCAGGCTGTTTGAATTTTCTGTATACTCTATTACTTAAGCCTACTATTTCTTCTTTGTTTTTATCAATGCAAAGCTTTTTTACAAGCTGTGAAACAAAAACACAGTGAAGTTTCTAAGGGGAACAAAATTACACATTTTTTTTTAGAAAGGCACTAAAAATCCAAACCATAAATATTAGAGACTAAGAAACCTCTTAGGTCATTGATTCTGCAATCTTCCAAAGGTGGAGCAATAACTGAACCAACAGAGTCAGTTGCTCCAGAATAGAATGCCTATTAATATCAATTTAATATCTTTGCCCTGAGAACACAATTTGCTTTTGAGTGGATGCTGTGGTTGTTTCCAATGAAAGGTAAATAATCTCTCCTCTTTGGAAACATGCATTTAATAAAGAAGAATCCCTCCTATGGCTGAACTAATGTGCCTCCCCACACATCCATAGTTCTATTGCTAATAAAAAGGATTATCAGGCAAATAGAAATGTAGTTTACAGTTGCAATAGCTCACACCATTACTTTTTACCTCAATAAGTAAATCAAGCTTTTATGCCTGAAAACTACTTAAAAGCCAACTTTTCAGAATCTGTATTCCTCTGACAGCGCATAATGAATATTTTGTCATAGCAAGTAACAAATTTTATTATAGCCTAATGCTTAAAATTCCATCTGTTTCCACAAACAGAACATGAATACAGGAAAGCAACCATTAATCTTAAAATGTACTAAAAAATTCTCCTAATAAAGGGCTTCTAGAGGCACTTAAACATATTCAAGATCTGCTAATGATGGGTTGCTGTGTGTCCGACATCTCAGTTTTCATTCACTGGTTGCTCAGAGCCTAACCATGTTTATCCTCCAAACATTTGTAAAAGGCACTCGTCTTTAAAATGGGAAATCATGCCTAATTTGGTAATAGGATGAACAAGGTTCTCTTGCTATTTCATCTATAGGCTTACAGAGCAGTAAACAAAGGACTTGGGCCACAGAATAGTGGAATGTTTTTCATCAAAATGCCTATTCATTCATGTATGCACCAGACATTTACTGAACACCTACAATGTGTTCAGAAATGAAAAGCACAGCCTCTGTCCTCAAGTAGCCCATAGGTAAGTAGACATTACCACGCAGTAAGTAAGACACAAGATAGAGTTGTGTACTCTTAGGTCAGAAGGAAGTGAAGAAATGTTTCTCCAATCAGATAGCATAGGGGAAGGGCTTTGAATAATGACTAGACACTAATTAGGTGAAAAAGAAGCCGAGAATTATATTCAGGATTATCTAGCCTAACTCATATCATCCCTGTCATTTTAAAAATGAGAGTACAAAAAACAAAAAACAAAAAAAAAATGAGAGTACAAAATACAGAAAAGTTAAGTGACTGAAAGAGGGCCATTTAGTGACTCAAACTACAACAGGCAGAGTAGAGCCCCACTGATAGCACCTTCTGTATTTTTCACTTACATATATAAATACATTGGTTACTAATTAAGAATTATTGATGATAATTATCTCATAATTATTTGTTTATGGATTTTCTTGGTGAATAAATTATTAAAGTTATGATTCTATGTTTAGGGGACTAGTTTTTATTTTATTTTTAATTTTAAACCCCCACTCATCCAACTTGGTTGAGGCATAACATATGGAAATGTTTATATTTGTGTGTTTTATACTGAATCAATTACTCTATAGAATAGGAGGGTATTTTTTTTTAACGGACAGTGTGCATTTGCATTATATATCCTGGTTAAATATCAAAGGAGTAAAGAGATAAATATAAATGAAGGATAAGGGTTTTCCCAAGTCATAATCATCTCAATCCTCCTGTAGCAGATGAATCTCTGAACAGCTTACTTGCATCTCTATTAGAGTCCTCTGACATGAGACTGATACAATGTTAGTAGTGAAGATCTAAGATTCATAGAAAGTATACGAGTAAATGTTTAACCACTAGTTCCCCAGAGGTAAAATGCCTTGATTTGTAGTGTTTCTCAATTTTCAGATATAAATACTCTCACAATGACTGATTTTAACTCACTAACATGGCCTCACTTAACTTCAGAATTGAAAATTGTAGAAAGATACATGCAATTGGCTTTTTAAAGCCAGCGTAACTCAAATTTAGTACACCAATGGAAGCATCCAAAGGACATTATCAGAATTACCCAAAGCAAAAGAAGCATTAGATTGAACTTTAAAAAAAATCATATAATATCACTACCTAAAAAGGCTTAATTAAGGTCATTGCTCCAAGATAACAATTCTCAAAGTGTGTTCCACCAAACCCTTGAAGGGCCCAACTCCCTTTCAATGGGTCAGTGAAACCAACTACTTCAATAATTATTTCTGCAATGCTATTTGCTTATTATTGTGTAGATATTTGTAGTAATAGCATAATGGTATATATATTTTTTTCTTTTTGACAGCATCTTTTAAAATAAGTAGCAAACATTTTACCATATACATAAAACAAAACTTTCTACTTGGAAATGAAATTTCACTTGGGATGTGGAAAGATTACACATCCCAAAGGCTTATCTATCTTTTCATGAATTATTTAACTCAAAGAACTATCCCTCAAGATATGAATTTAGATATATGATTCTTTTCGAGAGGAAGAATCTTAATGACAGGTCCAAAATGTCAAACAACAGATCTTTCCTATTCAGATGCATCCTATACCAGATATACTTTATTTTGTTATTTTTATTGGTACCTTGCCACTAACTCATAGTAATAGCTACTTTTATTCACAGAAACCCGTTCCCTTGAAAGAACAACTGACAAACCATGGTTGTTCACATCAAACTAATTGGCAGAAATTATCTTGGAAATGTATGAAATGAGTTGTCATTTTATTAAAGCAAATAACATTATTTGCTGCCAATGATACATTTGAACTTTCAAGAAAAATTAAAATATTAGAAATTCTGTGTATACCACTATGATAGTTTCACAATACTTGAGACTTTTTGATGAGATTGCTACTGGAATTAATGAATGTAAATTTTTAACATATTATAATAAGAGTTGCCAATATTTGGAAGATCAGTCTAACTCAGGGAAACACTGTTTTCCAAATGACAAGTGCTTATTGTTATAAAATAATACATGAGTAAAATATCTATTCAAAATGCAAGGTAGCTTAATTTTAATGTAACAGATAACTAAAAGTTTACTGATATGGAATCAGATTCTATATTGCTACTAATCTTTAAGAAATTTCTACTGGTTAAGTTTTGATGTGGCATCTAAAAAATGTATCCATGATTATCCAAATAGCTACTAAAATTATTCTCCCCTTTACAACTGCATCTCTGTGTGAGGTCAGATTTTCTTCATGTTTTCCAACAAAAACAATGTAATTGAGAATTTGAATGCAGAACATTTACAGGAATTTAACTGTCTTCTTTTAAACTGTACATTTACATTGTATGTAAAACAATGTCACTATTTTTAGTATTTTTTTGTTTTAGAAAATACAGTTATTTTTGTTAAAAATGAGTTATGTTAACATGTAGTGGGTTTACTTTTGCTAGTCTCAAATAAAATAAATATTGTAAAAATTACCAGTGTTAATTGTGAGTATATACAATGTATCTACATATATATCACCTATACTACAGGATTTTATAGGTCTCAATAATTTTTAAGAGTGTAAATGTTTCCTGAGACCAAAATGTTTGAGACCTATTGCTTTAAGATAAGAATACATAGGGACACCTGGGGGGCCCAGCGGTTGACTGTCTGCCTTCAGTTTAGGGTGTAATCCGGGGTCCCGGGATTCAGTCCCACATTGGACTCCCTGCGTGAAGCCTGCTTCTCTCTCAGCCTATGTCTCTGCCTCTCTCTCCGTGTATTTCATGAATAAGTAAATAAAATCTTTAAAAAAAAGAATACATCAAAAGTACTTGTCAAGCTTTAGAACACACACATACATGCATCATAAAGATAATTTTAGAAAACTCACACATGATTCAAATGACTCAAATGGACACTGTGGATAAGAATAATTTTTCTAGGAACATCTACAGTTAAAATTTTGTTAACAAGAATTTAAGCCAGAGTTCCAAAGTCTAAAGTAAACCCATCTTTACACTTGGCAATAATTGCCTTCCTATCCTAGGATTAACATGTCATGTTTGTAATTTAGGCAAGTTATTCACTATTTTTTATTTATTTATTTTTTAAAAGATTTTATTTACTTATTCATGAGACACACACACACAGAGAGAGAGAGAGAGAGAGAGGCAGAGACACAGGCAGAGGGAGAAGCAGGCTCCATGCAGGGAGCCTGATGTTTCTCGACCCCGGGTTTCCAGGATCACGCCCTGGGCTGAAGGTGGCGCTAAACCGCTGAGCCACCAGGGCTGCCCTATTCACTATTTTTTAACCTCAGCTTTCTCATATTTAAAATTTCCTGAAGAAGCAGATAAAAGTAGTATCATCTCAAATGGTTGGTGTCATTTTAAGTGGGAAGAGTGCTTATTATTTAACATACATTAGTTGAACTATTATTATTATTTTATCTTTTTATTATATTATTATTTTTATTGTTGTTATAACTATTTCTTTGGTAAGTGATATTTATTTTGTAGCTTCACTTATTCATTATCCATGATGGAGAACACAATCCTTTCCAAGGCAGCATATTCCATTATTGTATGAGAAATCCTTTATTATTTTACTAATGTACCAAAGTTAAATAATAAAGGATTTATTACAGCCATAACCACATATAGCTATTGAGTTCTTGAAACAAGTTTTTAATTTACTGTAAGGCCAAAAATCTTCTTTGGAAAAGGCATTTTGGAGAGTTTTATAGATTTATTGTAAAAAGTCCTGTATTCATACAGACCTATTCTTAAATACTGGATTTATCATTTATGGTTTATGCTGTCATTGGCAAACAACTGAAGATCAATTACTGCATCTATATTGTGGGTATGATAATGCTTTTTTTTCAGGGTCATTATGAAATCCAGAAGAAACAATATATGCTAACCACACAACGGAGCATGGTCATTTATTCCATTACAATGCCTAGTGAGGGCTTTAATCGAGAATTTGTCAGTAAATGTGCAATTTTAAGAGACGTAGGCATGCTTGACACTCAAAGAACTTTGAGTCTAGGGGAGTCACATAGTATATTATTATTCGTGGCAAGAATCCTATGTGGTTTTGTTTGCAGCTTTCCAACTGAGTGCCAATACTGGAAAAAAATCATTCATTCATTTCACACTGCTTCTCCTCATATTCTGCTAATATAGAGTGATAATGTTTCCTTGCTTTGATGATTGCTTTTACCAACCATTACTCTCCTCTTGATATTCTTGCTATTAATCACCTATACTATGCAAAAAGTATGACCAACAGAAAAACTTTCCATTGTATGAGAGAATTTTGTTTCCTGAAAAGCAGATTTTTTTTTTTTCATGTTGTATTGGGCAGGTCAATGACATTGCAACTAGAGGTGCCAATCGTCTTCATTAGACATGCAAGCAATCGATTCAAAAACAGATTTTAAATCCTAATCCTATCCCCAAGAGTTTGCTACTGGCATAAATTGATACACAATGGCTTTAAAGAGGTAATTAACAGGTAATTAAAAATTTATGCCATGTATAAGCAAAGGCCTAAGTGCTTTGGTGGGAGGGTGGATTCAGGACATACCAACTTCCTTTGCATAGAGATGCTATTGACATGGTAAGAGGGTAGAAAGTAAAAGAATCCTGTCTCCTGATGTTGACCACAGGATCCTAGAGAAGTAGAATTATGCTTATTTTTTCCTCTCCAAGAAACAAAAGGTGCTGTGTGTTTAATGCCAGTTTGTGAGACATAAAGATAAGTTAATAAATCACTTTATTCTCCAGATCTTACACTCCAGTGAAATAATGGAAACTATTTAACACACACATTATATGAAATTCAAATTAGTATCCACTAAGAAAGTTTTATTGAAACATAGCTATATTTATTTGTTAATGGATTGTCTATGGCGGTTTTCATATTACAAGTACTGAGTTGAATAGCTGCAATAGAGACTATGTGGAATGTAAATCCTAAAATATTTAGTATTCAGCCCTTCACAGGAAGAAGTCTGCTTTAAAGAGATTATGCAGATATTACTTTTTCTTAAGACACTAAGATAAAAATTATAATGCTGATTATGATGAGGAGGAGGAGTAGAAGGAAAAGGAGGAAGAAGAGGAAAATCATGGTCATGATCATATTAGTTTTATTTCATTTTTATACCTATCTCCAGGCTTGGACTATTTCTTGGGTGGACCACTTCAACAAAGAGTCCATCCAATCAATTACATAGTGATTCCTATTCATTCATTTCCTAGAAACAAAACATATTTTCATAATTTTTGCAACTTTTCATCATTTACTATCATTTCTAATCTTTTATAATACTATCTTTTTTCACTCATCAATATTTTGGTTTGTAGTATTAAGATATAAGAGCTATTTTTAACATTATTACATCTAAAACATAATAATGGTAGTTACTTGATATCATGAAATATCTCGCTAGTTTTTAAAATCCCAATGCCCTCAAAAATACTAAAATGTATTATTCTTTAATAATTATCTTGAATTGGGATTCCAATAAGTTTCACACATTACAATTGATTGGTATGCCTTACAAATATCTATGAATTTCTTCTTTCTTGCTCTTGCCCTCCCTCACTCTCTTGACTCTCTCTTTCTTCACTCTCTCATTGTTACAGAAACTGATTGTTGGTTTGCAATAGTGTTTTGCACAGTTTTGCTGATCACAGTTTAGATCAGTCCTATTCAAAAAAGTTTTCTGCAATGATAGTAATGTTCTAGAGTGTTTGATATGGTAGCCACTGCTGCATAGAGCTACCAAGTTCCTCAAAGAAATATGTACAGTGTGCCCCAGGAACTGAAACAAGTTTTGTTTACTGGTAAGTCTAAATTTAAGTAATTTTCTATGGCTGATGCCTTATAACTGCCACACTGGAAAGCACAGCCCTAGATTTTGTTGACTTACATCACCATGCCATGTTCTTTTCATTTCTTGTGAACAGGTGGCTGAATCCAAACTAGAAGCTTAATCAGATTCATTTTTCTTTCCTTTTTCTCTTTGTTTGCAAGAATCTTCAAAGAAGCTTTTTTTAAAATTTAAATTTATTTATTTATTTGAGAGAGGGTGAGAGTGAAGATCATAGAAAGAGAGAGAGAAGTAAACTCACTGTTGAGTAGGGAGCTTAATCCCAGGACCCTGAGATCATGACCTGAGCTGAAGGTAGATGCTTAACTGGCTGAGCCACCCAGGCTCCCTTTCACAAATGCTTTTATGCTCTTCCTTCCAGAGGCATATAAACCTTGCAGTCTTTGTATTTATGATATCAGCTGTCTTGGATGTTCAAAATCTAGATATATTATTGGTTTATCAGAGGTTACAAAGTGGTAATATTCAAATTCTGCCATTTCTTCTTCATTTAATACATCTATGTGGAGATTAATGGAAGGATAAATTGTGATTCTTCCCCTTTATTTGCCAATTTGCAAATAGGGACTTGCATCCCTAACATCTTCCATAAACATTATTTTAGCATAATTTAAACTCATGCATTAATTAATATTTAATATGATTACATCCATTATAGTTATTATTCTTAGAGATGTTTATAATTTCTAATATATGGTCAGTGGGAGTCTTATTTAGTTTTCTCGTGAGTCCTTTCAGGATGATTTCAGTAATCTTTGATAGCTTATATTTTATTTTTAAATCCTTTAGATCATTACTCTTAATAAGGCACAAATTAAGTGAAAAAATTTACTTTAACAATATTATTGTCTATTTTGTTACTAGTAAAAACATTATTAGCCCCAAAAGACTATCTAGGTGTGTGCAACAATAATTGTATTCAGCTGTCCATGGTATTGAGTTAGCTTCTGATTATATAAAGATCATAGTTATATATATTTTTTTCTATTTTATTATTTTGCAGTAATATATGTCAAGATAGCAAATATATAATATCTAGTAGCTTAATTACAAACTTAAGTATTAGAAATATTAACCTACATTTGTACTTTTGTACCCAAAGTGAAGAAATATTAAGGGTTAGCCTCTTAATGGCTTCGTTGAATATTTATTTATTTATTAGCAAATATTTATTTATTGATGTGAGACAGAGAGAGCAAGCATGAGCAGGAGGGGCAGAGGGAGAGGGAGAGAGAATCTTTTTTCTTTCTTTCTTTTTTTTTTAGTTTTATTTATTTATGATAGTCACAGAGAGAGAGAGAGAGAGAGAGAGGCAGAGACACAGGCAGAGGGAGAAGCAGGCTCCATGCACTTGGAGCCCGACGTGGGACTCGATCCCGGGTCTCCAGGATCGCGCCCTGGGCCAAAGGCAGGCGCCAAACCGCTGTGCCACCCAGGGATCCCGGGAGAGAGAATCTTAAGCATACTTTGAGCTGAGTATTCACCCAGATGCAGGGTTCGATCTCACGACCCTGAGATTATGCCCTGAGCCAAAAACTGAGTTGGCTGCTTAAATATCCAAAGCACCCCCTTAAAGGTCTAATTTTTTTCTTAAATAAATTTATTTTTTATTGGTGTTCAATTTGCCAACATACAGAATAACACCCAGTGCTCATCCCATCAAGTGCCCCCCTCAGTGCCCGTCACCCAGTCACCCCCATCCCCTGCCCTCCTCCCCTTCTACCACCCATAGTTCGTTTCCCAGAGTTAGGAGTCTTTATGTTCTGCCTCCCTTTCTGATATTTCCTACCCATTTCTTCTCCCTTCCCTTATAATCCCTTTCACTATTATTTATATTCCCCAAATGAATGAGACCATATAATGTTTGTCCTTCTCCGATTGACTCATTTCACTCAGCATAATACCTTCCAGTTCCATCCACATCGAAGCAAATGGTGGGTATTTGTCATTTCTAATGGCTGAGTAATATTCCATTGTATCCATAAACCACATCTTCTTCATCCATTCATCTTTTGATGGACACCGAGGCTCCTTCCACAGTTTGGCTATTGTGGCCATTGCTGCTAGAAACATCGGGGTGCAGGTGTCCCGGCATTTCACTCCATCTGTATCTTTGGGGTAAATCCCCAACAGTGCAATTGCTGGGTCGTAGGGCAGGTCTATTTTTTAACTCTTTGAGGAACCTCCACACAGTTTTCCAGAGTGGCTGCACCAGTTCACATTCCCACCAACAGTGTAAGAGGGTTCCCTTTTCTCCGCATCCTCTCCAACATTTGTGGTTTCCTGCCTTGTTAATTTTCCCCATTCTCACTGGTGTGAGGTGGTATCTCATTGTGGTTTTGACTTGTATTTCCCTGATGGCAAGTGATGCAGAGCATTTTCTCATGTGTGTGTTGGCCATGTCTATGTCTTCCTCTGTGAGATTTCTGTTCATGTGTTTCGCCCATTTCATGACTGGATTGTTTCTTGGGTGTTGAGTTTAATCAGTTCTTTATATCTTGGAAACTAGCCCTTTATCTGATATGTCATTTGCAAATATCTTCTCCCATTCTGCTGGTTGTCTTTTAGTTTTGTTGACTGTATCCTTTGCTGTGCAAAAGCTTCTTATCTTGATGAAGTCCCAATAGTTCATTTTTGCTTTTGTTTCTATTGCCTTCGTGGGTGTATCTTACAAGAAATTACTGTGGCCGAGTTCAAAAAGGGTGTGGCCTGTGTTCTCCTCTAGGATTTTGATGGAATCTTGTCTCACATTTAGATCTTTCAAACATTTTGAGTTTATCTTTGTGTATGGTACAAGAGAGTGGTCTAGTTACATTCTTCTGCATGTGGATGTCCAATGTTCCCAGCACTATTTACTGAAGAGACTGTCCTTTTACCAGTGGATATTCTTTCCTGCTTTGTCAAATATTAGTTGACCATAAAGTTGAGGGTCCACTTCTGGATTCTCTATCCTGTTCCATTGATCTATATGTCTGTTTTTGTGCAAGTACCAGACTGTCTTGATGACCACAGCTTTGTAATACAACCTGAAATCTGGCATTGTGATGCCCCCACCGATGGTTTTCTTTTTTAAAATTCCCCTGGCTATTCGGGGTCTTTTCTTATTCCACACAAATCTTAAAATAAATTGTTCTAACTCTCTGAAGAAAGTCCATGGTATTTTGATAGGGATTGCATTAAACATGTAAATTGCCCTGGGTATTTCTTCCAGTTCCAGTTTTGGTAGTTTGTGGCTTTCCAGGAATGCATCCATTTCTTCTAGATTGCCTAATTTATTGGCATATAGCTGTTCATAATATGTTTTCAAAATCATTTGTATTTCCTTGGTGTTGGTAGTGATCTCTCCTTTCTCATTCATGATTTTATTAATTTGAGTCTTCTCTCTCTTCTTTTTAATAAGGCTGGCTAATAGTTTATCTATCTTATTAATTCTTTCAAAGAACCAATTCCTGGTTTTGTTGATCTGTTCCACAGTTCTTCTGGTCTCGATTCCGTGGAGTTCTGTTCGAATCTTTATTAACTCTCTTCTTCTGCTGGATGTAGGATCTATTTGCTGTTTTTTTGCTAGCTTCTTTAGGTGTAAGGTTAGCTTTTGTATTCGAGTACTTTCCAGTTTCTGGATGGCTGCTTGTATTGCAATGTATTTCCTGCTCAGGACTGCTTTTGCTGTATCCCAAAGATTTTAAATGATTGTATCTTCATTCTCAATAGTTTCCATGAATCTTTTTAATTCTTCCTTAATTTCCTGGTTGACCCTTTCATCTTTTAGCAAGATGGTCCTTAACCTCCACGTGTTTGAAAAACCTTCCAAACTTATTCTTGTGATTTAGTCCTAATTTCAAGGCATTATGGTCTGAGAATACACAGGGGATGATCCCAATCTTTTAGTATCGGTTCAGTCCCGATTTGTGACCCAGTATGTGGTCTATTCTGGAGAAAGTTCCATGTGCACTTGAGAAGAATATCTATTCAGTTGAGTTTGGATGTAAAGTTCTGTAGATATCTGTGAAATCCCTCTGGTCCAGTGTATCATTTAAAGCTCTCGTTTCTTTGGAGATGTTGTGCTTAGAAGACCTATCGAGGGTAGAAAGAGCTAGATTGAAGTCACCAAGTATAAGTGTATTATTATCTAAGTATGTCTTAACTTTGGTTATTAATTGATTGATATATTTGGCAGCTCCCACATTCGGGGCATATATATTGAGGATTGTTAAGTCCTCTTGTTGGATAGATCCTTTAAGTATGATATAGTGTCTCTCTTCATCTCTCACTACAGTCTTCGGGGTAAATTTTAGTTTATCTGATATAAGGATGGCTACCCCTGCTTTCTTTTGAGGACCATTTGACTGGTAAATGGTTCTCCAACCTTTTATTTTCAGGCTGTAGGTGTCCTTCTGTCTAAAATGAGTCTCTTGTAGACAGCAAATAGATGGGTCCTGCTTTTTTATCCAGTGTGAAATCCTGCGCCTTTTGATGGGGTCATTAAGCCCGTTCACGTTCAGAGTTACTATTGAAAGATATGAGTTTAGTGTTGTCATGATATCTATTCAGTCCTTGTTTTTGTAGATTGTTCCACTGAACTTCTTCTTAAAGGGGAATTTTAAGAGTCCCCCTTAAAATTTCTTGCAGAGCTGGTTTGGAGGTTACATATTCTTTCAGTTCCTGCCTGTCTTGGAAGCTCTTTATCTCTCCTTCCATTCTGAATGACAGCCTTGCTGGATAAAGTATTCTTGGTTGCATGTTCTTGTCATTTAGGACCCTGAATATATCCTGCCAGCCCTTTCTGGCCTGCCAGGTCTCTGTGGAGAGGTCTGCTGTTCCCCTAATACTCCTACCCATAAAAATCAGGGATTTCTTGTCTCTTGCTGCTTTAAGGATCTTCTCTTTATCTTTGGAATTTGCAAGCTTAACTATTAAATGTCGAGGTGTTGAAGGGTTTTTATTGATTTTAGGGCGGGATCTCTCTATTTCCTGGATCGGAATGCCTGTTTCCCATCCCAGATTAGGAAAGTTTTCAGCTAGGATTTGTTCACATACATAGTCTGGCCCTCTTTCCCTTTTGGCTCCCTCGGGAACCCCAATTAAATGTAGGTTTTTCTTCCTCAGGCTGTCGTTTATTTCCCTTAATCTCTCCTCATGGTCTTTTAATTGTTTGTTTCTTTTTTCCTCAGTTTCCCTCTTTGCCAACAACTTGTCTTCTATGTCACTCACTCGGTCTTCCACCTCGTTAACCCTCGTCATTAGGACTTCTAGCTTGGATTGCATCTCATTCAATTGATTTTTAATCTCTGCCTGATTAGCTCTAAATTCTGCAGTCATGAAGTCTCTTGAGTCCTTTATGCTTTTATTAGCGCCACCAGTAGCTGTATAATAGTGCTTCTGAATTGGCTTTCTGACATTGAATTGTAATCCAGATTTTGTAACTGTGGGAGAGAGGGCTGTTTCTGATTCTTTCTTTTGAGGTGAGGTTTTCCTTCTAGTCATGTTGCTCAGTGCAGAATGGCCATAAACAAGTTGTATTGGGAAAAGGAGAAAAAGAGAGGAGAGAAAGAAGGAAAGAAAACATAAAAAGAAAAAAGAAAGAAAAAATGAAAAAAAAAAAGAGAAGAAAAAGTAAGAAAAAAAGGGTGGGGGAAACAGAAATCAACAAGCAAAAACAAACAAACAAACAAACAGAAAAAATACGTGGGAGTATCTTCCAATTCTGTATACTTTAAGTCCCTTGACTTCCCCTGGAACTGGTCCGTCTCGCTGGTCTTCTGGGGGAGGGGCCTGGCTGTGCTGATTTTCAGGTGTTAGCACTTGGGGGAGCTGCTCTGCCCCTGCCTGGTGCAGGGCTCAGTGGGGGTGTTTACCCCGTGAGGCCCCGGGAGGAAGCCACAGTGGCAGGGCGGCAGCTCTGCAGCCCTGGAGTCAGCTCCTGCAGTAGCTCCGGGGCTCTCCGTCTGCAGGGCCTGGAGGCTCCGGGGCGGTCCGCTGATCTGCTCAGCCTGGGGCAGGAGCGTCCTCGCTGTCCTGGGCCCTCCCGGCCTCTGCCTGTCCCGGGGGAGGCCGGATCCTGGGCTGTGTCCCGGCGCCCTGTGCTCCGGGGCCTGCGCTGTTGGATTCGCGCTCCCGCCCCGCAGCCCCCTCCGCGGAGCCGCCGCCCGAGCCCCTCCGAGCTGCTCCGGGTCCCGCCGTGCGCGCTGCAGCCCTTAGGGAGCTCGTTGCACTCCCTGGGGCGCAGGTGCCTGTTAGTGTCCCCGGGAGCCGAGGGCATCCCCGCCCTCCTGGGTCCTGCTCCACCTCCCTGCGGGCCCCTTTCCGCCGAGAAGGTTGGTGCAGCTCCTGCTCCTCCGGGACGGGGCTCTCCTGTCCTGGGGACACTCGCCCCGGCCTCAGCCCGGCTCCTCGGGTCCCCTCCCCCTTGGAGGCCCTTTGTGTCTTTATTTCTTTTTTCCCGTCTTCCTACCTTGATAGAGGCGCGAACTCTTCTCACTTTAGCATTTCAGCTGGTCTCTCTTTAAATCTCAGGCCGAATTCGTAGATTTTCAGGATGATTTGAAGGTTATCTAGGTAATTTGGTGGGGACAGGTGACTTGGGGACCCTGCTCTTCTGCCATCTTGCCCCTACGCTCTTAAGGTCTAATTTAAAACAACTTCAAATAAGTCTGCATTTGCTACAGTGAAGAAAACATTAGTGTACCTAATCTTTACCACAACTCTCCATAGAAGTAAAATTTCTAAACCTGGTTTGGTAGTAAACTGAATCTTAGAGATGTTAAAAGGCTTTTGTAAGACAAATAACTAGTAAATCGTCAAGTTAAGAATTCAGGTTTTCAGTTTAATAATCTTTCCCCTAAACCAAGAAGAGTGATTTGTTGTTTTAAGCCATCTGTGCTACAAATTACTTAAGTGAATATTCACATTTCATTGAAGATGTCTTTAATTTTAAATAAACTATTAAAAAAATTCAGACATAAGTATATAATTTTTAGATAAAATGTTATTTTTCCTAAAACTACAAATCAATTAATATCTACCATCTTTGAACTATTTTACTATATCCAGAATTTTACTGTTTATCTTCTTTTTCTTTTTCTTTTTCTTTCTTTTCCTTTCCTTTCCTTCTTTCCTTTTCTTTCATCTTCTTGACAAATGTGTGGTGCTATATTATCTTTACTGAGTAAAGGAAGAAAGCTTCCTTGGGGGATTGACAGAAACAATAAATACTGAATTTCAGACCTGTATGGATTCTGTGAAATCAGTTTTTTGGTTTACGTACCTCATATATTCTCATCTCTTTTCTAAGTCAGAGAAGTCCTTTATCTTTCTGGAAAGAAGTAAAGTTCATGCAGTTGAAACCACTTCAGAAAGTATATATTTGCCCAAATGCAGAATTTGTATCACTCAGTCAGAGTCCCTTATGCTGGGTGACCTTAGAAATTCAGTTTGGAGACCTACTCCCTAGGCATTCTCCCCAAAGTCCAATACTAACTGAACTAACAAGGCATTACTCTGGCCCATAATCATAATAATGAAGCAATATGAATTATTTTCAACAACTTCTTTGTGTAGCACAATTTAATTAAGGAGTTGGTGTATGCACATCGTTGTATCTATCAAAGAATGAAAAAGGATGAACGAAAGAAATGCCTTTCTCTGTCTTGTCTTTCTAGTCTGCCACCCATCTCTCATTTAGAAAGGTTTAGGTTCTGCAATATCAGGTTTGCCTTTCCCCTCATCCAGAATAAATCTCTGTGTACTGAAATCCATAACTTCAAAAGAGTAGATGTTTTATAGGAGGGATGGCTAATGATGGTGCGGGGCTATGAGAAGCAGTATCTTAGACATTATGAGTGAAGAGGCAGAAAAGGCTGAGCTTGAGAGACTTATCTCACATGGAAAAAACCACAAATTTGAGAAAAGTCTTAGCACCTATGGCTTTAGGAGCTGCAGCAGATGATTCTCTAAGCTCAACTTTGTCATTTGCTGCAAGAGCAACATTGTTTACTTCCATGAATAGTGATTTTACCTCAAGCACACACCTACTGAAGGGGCTTAGTACTCTTATTGTTCCTTTTACTGGGTGGGCTGCCCTTAGAGAAGAAGGTTTTGCCAATGTGCAGAAGATTTCAAGATCCAGGAGTGTGATGACCTAAAGCCAGGTCTTCCAACTTGGTTTCTTTCTAGTAATAATGGTTATACTGTAGTTCCATCTTTTCTTTTTTCTTTTTTTATGTTACTGTTAAAATTGTGCAGGAATCCTGGCAGAGAGAAGTGGTTTAATTCGTTAGCCTTTCTGATAACATCGATAGTATTTATTCACCTAATACTTTTTATTAAGTTACTACTACATACAAGGGATTGCTCTAAGTGCTGATACTAATGTTTCAGATACACACCTTTAAAAGGACTAGTTAGTTTTCTCACCATGATGACAGAGCCCCTGAAAAGGACAGGGGTTGTCATATATACCTTTATAATTTTCCCTGATTCATTAATTTAGTAATTATACTAAATGTGTTTTTTATCATTCAGAAGGTATTATAATAAATATGTGTTGAATGAATGAATAAATTAATAAATGTTTGGAGTGAAGTACAAGTGTAAGATAGTTGTACATCTTTAGCAGAAGGAAATTGAGGCCCCTGTGGAGGCTGACAGACAAAATTCAAAGCCTCAACTCTATCACTTACCAGTAATTGGATCTTCTTTGCACAAGTATTTAACCTCTGTGAGCCTCAGTTGCAGGATCTGTAAAGTGGGGGAAATCACATGTAGCTTACAGCATTATTGTAACTTCCATAAATAACATAAAGCTCTTGACACATAGCAGGCACTTGGGCACAGAAATAGAGCTATTTGACAGAAAGACTGTTTTTGAGTTAAGCTTAGACCAAATGTATTCATTTGGTTCGGTACACATGCCTCTTATTTGAAATCCCATGCTCTGAAGACACAAGGGAGAGACAGCAAATGTGGTATTTATCACTCACATCATAGCTGTAGACTGATCTAAGGAAATACATTTACCACTTGACTGAGAAACAGTTTCATCATTGTTGCTTGAGTATGGAACCTAAAAGGAGGAAGACACCCAAGCCTGAGTCCAATTTCCAATCAGAGAACATTAATTTTGTGACAACAGAAGTAGTTACTTTGAAGTCAGTTAAAATGAAAATATTAGCACAGGGATATAAACAAGTATTTGTGAAAGAATTAATTTACTTCAGAAAAGAATAAGGGTGATTCAGCAACGAGGCCTTCGTAAAAGTTCAATAGTCTTTAGGTAGTGACACCATTACAATAAACTTGGCTTCCATTTTACTTGCAGAGTATAAGTGGTTGCACAAAATTAACATCCATAGACAAAAAATGTGGAGGGAGGGAGTGGGAGTTTGGAGTTGCAGAAAAACCCCTCAGTTGATGATCAAAAGCAACAGAAAACATATAACTTTCCCTACCTGACCTTATTTCCTTGGTTTCCTGGGATGGATCAGGGCTGGATGGGACTGAGGTGCGTCACTCAACCTTATTTAGACAGAAGGATCCCAGAAGACCCATGATCTCTATGAGAATGGGAGATGAGATTCTTTACAAGGGGGACCAAAGTCATAGTCAGCAAAGTAAGCAGAAGAATAGAGAACCCAAGGAGATGTAGGATTCACCAAACTGGATACCCAAATAGTTAAGAAATAAGATAAATGAGGCAAAGCTTGAACACAAGGAATTAAAGGGGAGATTGAAGGATGGCTTAATGATATTTCAAGAGTAATTTCTCTAACTCATCCAATATTGCTCTGTTTTTTTCCTCTGATCTGGATTTTGGTAGGGTTGACTGAACTAGGAACATATCTCTAAAGCAGCAGAATCAGTACCAGAACATGGAATCTAAGAAGGAGCTGCTGTGATTTCAAAAGGGCCTGTGGGGAGTGTGGGTGGCTGGCCTAAATTGCCATCTGCTGTTTGTTTTGTCTCCCTCCCTTTTTTTTTGGCTTTTCCCCTGTGCTTCAGAGACTGACTCATTCCTAGTCAATACCAAGGGCTGTTTGAAATTTTAAAAATTCTATATGGTGTATCAGCTTTAGCATTTTACCATCTAATCTCTTTTTTAATGAAATATATATTATATATTTTTCCACCAGAGTTGTTGCAAATGCCCTATAATCCTAGTTCAATTCAATCTGTGTTTATTGAATTTATTCAATATATCATTTTAATATCGTATCTGTGCTTCGAGCTATGAATAATATGACTCCAGTTCTCTTACAGTCCAGTGGGAAGAATACTGTGCATATATGTAACCACTGATTTATCTGTTAGGGGTACATAAGAGGGATTAAAGTATCAAATGCATTGGTCTAGATTGGTGGTCTCAACCTAGACACACGTGTCTTGGTGGTATACTGAGGTATTCCAAGGAACCTGATTTCCAGGTGCTCAGTTGATGTGCTTGAACTTATCTGTGATTCTTTTTAACCTCCTATTTCACAATTGCCCTCCTCTCATACTAAAAAAGAAAAATATATAAAATGGAAGCATCTAGAATTACTGCACTGCACAGAAATGATGAAAAAAACAAAAACTATAAGATGTTATATATGTAAAAAATTTAAAATGTTGGTGCCAGAAATGTGTCCTTTAATTAAAGCTCTATAATTCAACCTGGGCCATATCAATACAAGATACATTTCCAATAAAATTTAAATTATTATGTTAATAATTACCGGAATTTAAGTTGTTTGGCTAAATTATGTACTACTAATAGTTATAACTCTAATGCACCAAAAATGCTTTTTAAATTACAAAAAAATCACAGGAAATAAAAAAAAATATTGAGTATACACTTCTGTTGTAGAAGTGTGATAGGGTGACTCAAAAAAGATTAAAAGATTCAAATATAAAAATATATTACATTGGGATAAAATTCTCAGGAGGAAGATGCCTGGGTGACTCAGTGGTTGAGTGTCTGCCTTGGGCTCAGGGCGTGATCCTTGGTCCAGGGATGGAGTCCCACAGCAAGCACCCCCCCAGGGAGCCTGCTTCTCCCTCTGCCTATGTCTCTGCCTCTCTCTGTGTCTCTGCCTCTCTCTGTGTCTTTCATGAATAAATAAATAAAATATTAAAAAAAAATTCTCAGGCAGAAGTGAAATTATAATAAATCAAGGAGAAAAATAGGTAAAAAATCTGTTCATGTATTTTAAAAATGGATTGTGATGGTTATCAATTTACTTTCACAATTGGATTTTATTACATACATTTAAAACATCCTCCGAGGGCAGCCTGGGTGGCTCAGTGGTTTAGTGCTGCCTTCAGCCCAGGGCATGATCCTGGGGATCCAGGATCAAGTCCCACATCAGGCTCTCTGCATGGAACCTGCTTCTCCCTTTGCCTGTACCTCTGCCTTTCTCTCTCTGTGTGTGTCTCTCATGAATAAATGAATTAAAAAAAAAACAAAACAACCTATGATTATGCTTATTCAGTGATCTTAATTCTCTCCTTTTCTCTTGTCGGCTTTCACCAATAATGAAAGGGCTAGACTCTTGTTCCTTCCATATTTGATTGGATATATTTCTCCACCTTTTTACTTTCAAACCCCATGTATACTTTTTAAAGCACTTATGGTTCTTTTTAAAGATATAGTTGGCTTGAAAAATCAATTCAGCAATTATCTTTTAATTAGAACACATAGCTGGGAACTTGTATTTAATGTAATCATTAGTATACATAGATTTAAACTATATTTTAGTGTATTTTTTCTATTTATACTGCCTAGCATTTGCTCATTGTTTCTCTCATTCCCTATCTTCTTTTAGATGTTTTTTCATTATTCCACTATTCTTCTTTATTTAGCAGATAAAAACTCATTTACTAATCTTTCAGTGGTTATACTGATAATTTCAACATGCTGCTTTTCTTATCAAAATAGTTACTTTTACCTTCTTCCTAGGAAATATTTAAAAACTTCTGGCAGGAAATCTCCATGCACTTGGGATTCATCACACTAGCTTCTGTTCGTCACTTTAGTGTTTAGTGTTAACTCTACTTTGTCAGAGTAACCTGTCCTAACACACCCTTCCCTCAAATTAAACCCCTAATTAAAACAAACAAAAATAACTCTGTGCTCATCTCCTATTGGACTATATGCTTTTATTCAAATATATTACCATAAATTAGAAATATCTTCCACTTGAATGATTTATTTAAAGCCTGTTCTTCCACTGGAAGGTAGAAAGGTAAATTTCGTGAGATTAGGGACATTTTAACATTTAACATGCTGTTGTATCTCTGCACTTGGATCTTTGTATACAATAAAATGTTTATTAACAGCATAGTATGAATGCTCCTATGATGGCAGATTTTGAACTACCAACTAGATATCACTAAATGCAAATTTGGGGAGAGATATACAACTGGCATCAGCACACAACTGAAAGAAGGATTTTTGTCACTTCCATTATAAATTGTTAGAAAACTACTAAACTAGGGGTGCCTGGGTGGCACAGTCAGTTAAGCAACAGACTCTTGGTTTCAGCTCAGGTCCAGATCTCAGGGTGGTGAGATGGAGCCTGCATCAGGTTCTGTGCTCCGTGAGAGTCTGCTTAGGATTCTCTCTGCCCCTCCCTCACTCCCTCCTATGGGTGTGCATCTCTCTCTCTTAAGTAAATAACAAATCTTAAAAAAAGAAACCTAGTAAACTGTATTGAAAATTCTCCTCTTTTCATGGTCTAAATGCATATATGAAAAATGAAAAATCTTTGATGAGGAATATTTTAAAAGATTATTTTGGGATATATTTAGTTTGGGTTATTGTATATTTATTTTCCTCCAAATCATTGCTTTCTGTTACATTAACATCTATGCTTTTGCTAAATCCAGGTATATCGAACAATCAGATTATTAGTTTCATGATCCATTTGAATAAAAACTGATTTAACTAATAACTTAGCATATTTGACTACATCAAATTAAATATATATATGTATAGATATGTGTATATCTATACATACACCTTTATACATATTACATTTATATACATGCCTTTTGATGAGGTATTTATATATGTGATAACATGGTATAATATTACATATTATATATGATAATAATGTTAATGTTAATATAATGTTAATAATAGGCACAAGCTTACCTAATGCATTTCCGTAAGTTCAACCCATTGCAAACCTCCCATTTAAAATAAGACAAGGAGAAATGGAAAATAAACGCAGGTTATTGATATATTACTGAGCTAAAGGATTTCCTCCTAAGAAAGCCAAGGATTGATCTACATTAAAAATGTGATTTACTCCAGAAAGAGAATAATTAAGCATTAGTCAATAGCTAAGGCATTTTAATAGTATCTTTCTAACAGCTGAAAAAGTGCATTAAAAGACTAAAATCTGGACCTGAGAAAAGCTTCATTAATTAAACAAAAATCCTTTTTCTTCATACTGGGAAACTGTCAAAATGTTTTCAGAAATGGATATCAGATTAAACAGATACACAGTTACACAAAGAAATACTCTGAGTTCATATGGGTTCTAGAAGCTGGAAGCATTAGCCATTTGATGAACTGAAACTGGGGGAAGAATTAAGATTATATCAATGTCTTATGCATCATGAAAATGAATTAAGTAAGCATAGTATGTGTGTAGGGCTGTTTCTGTACCCAGCTAAGCCCAGTGGGGAATATTATGGAGACTTGAAAAATGCTCCTTGACTTTAAGGTGCTTTCACCTGACCTTGGGGAATGGAACAAACGGAGGGTGAAATGACAAAAATGTAAGTGCATCCTGTTTGGATAATACTATGTTAGTAGCATTTAGTGAAAGGATTAGTGAGTGTGGGCTACAGAAGTCAGCGAAAGCTGCCTGGGAAATAACTGCATGTCTGTGTGTCTGTGTGCCATGTGGGGGGCAGTGTTGAGTAGGTATAGACCCTATTTTTCAATCTTTTAAACATGGGTAGAATTGGGAAAGATGGGGCAGTCATAGTTCTTTTGGAGCGAAGCAGCCTAACCACGGTTTAGGAGAAAGAGTTATCAGGGGCATGCTAGGCCTACTGAGATATTTAGAATACCAGTCTGATGTCCTTGACTCATGCAGGCCAGTGAGGATGACAAGATATGTCAGTGCTTAATGACCTTGTAATACTAATAGAAAAATAATGAAGATAAAAAATAATAATAGGCAATTTAATGTGTAAGCTATGCAGATGATTTTATTTTACAACTCTATGTGTATATTATTTCACTTTACAGAGGGGAAACTGATTCTTAGGTGGAGTAAGTGGCCAGCCCCAAATCACACACTAACTTATGAGAGAATTGGGCTTTAAATGCCTCTCAAGTGCATGCTCCACTCTGCTTCAACTAACACAGGCAAAGTTAAAGGAAGGTTACCAAAATGCCTTACTCCCTACTCTCCAGGAGGGAGAAAGAAACCAACATTTATTGTACATTAAAGCACACACGTAAGCACACAGAGTGGGAAATAGATCCTGACCTGTGCAATTTCTTATGTGTCCTCTACTCCTCTCCTGTGGATTTGTCTCCTCAACTCAGCTAAATCATGGGCAAGGAGTTTGACAAGAGAACAAGCATGGATTTTGGAATCAGTAGACTCTCTTTCCAGGCCTGATGTATACTTTATAACCTTCTTTGGCAATCTAACTTTCTCAGTCTCAGCTTCCTGAGACTACTCTCTTCTGTGGAATAGGATATAAAACCAACTTTGCTTAATTGTTGAGAAGGTGAAATGTGATAATGTGTGCTATATATGTAGCTCAGGATATATGGCCTTAATTATTAAGATTCCGTTGTTTCCCACAGAGAGAAAAGCCTAGCTACATTCTATCATAGGTCCTTAGTAAATAGAACCACAACCAGAATTTGTTGTATTCTGCTTTGTTTTACAGGCATGCACATACAATTGCTCTCAGCAAGAGAACAGTGTCTCAGAGGACAAAGGCTATGTATGGTTTGCTTGCATATACCCCTATCCCACTTGGGGACACAGAAATTTTCTAGCATTATATCAGATGTAATCAGGAGGTATATCTTCTTTAAAAATTGAAAAAAGTAATGTTTAGAGGAAGGCAGACAGTAAATGCCCATCAGATCTTTTTATTATTAATTCTATTTTGTAGATATGGAAACTGAGGTCCAAGGAGGTTACCAGCCAACTTGCACAACTCATAGGAGGTAGAGTTGAGATTTAAAACAAACAGTGTAGTTCCAGGGTGTGTACTCAGTTGTTTTGCTGTGCAAAATATATTGAATTCAAATTTCAGCCCACCCTTCCTCTTGCACAACCCTTCCAAATACACTTATGTACACACACACATATGTACACTTCACTAGTACGTTAAAAAAACCTCAGTCACCTAGTTTAAGCCAGATTGATGCTTGAAAGGCATAAACAAAGATACTTCAAACCAACATGTTTGTTGGTATGTGGGTTGTTCATAACCAACAATAAATGGAAATACATGCGTCATAAATTGTTATAGAATCTATAGTCAAATAGTATGTTGGTTATAGTAGGAAGCAGAGGACAGAATGCCTGGTCTCGCATTAGTGTCAGCAATGTCTTCATAAAGAAGGCAAGCCTCTCAATTTTGTTTTATTTTTAAAAAGATTTATTTATTCATTAGAGAGAGAGAGAAAGAAAGAGAGAGCACAAGTAAGAGGGGCAGATGGAAAGAGAATCTCTAGCAGACTTACGCTGAATGCAGAGCCCATGAAGAGGTCGATCTCACAACCCTGAGATTCTGACCTGAGTGGAAACTAAGAGTTGGTCACTCAACCAACTGAGCCACTCTATCGCTCCAACAATGCTCTCAATTTTGAGAGTTGACCAACCAGGTGTTGAAAACAGGTATTGGAGGGTACCTGGTAAATAATAATTTCATGTGAAATTGGATAATTAATGTAAAGTTTTGCAAGGTGTACCTGTCAGACAATTGTTTTACATGGTATTTTAAAAAGGCCTTATGTAGATAGACTAGGCAAACACTTACCTAAATAGGGTAAGCAAAGAAACACAATTTGGGATTTTTCTTCACTGTTTTCCTAGGTCATTGTAGCCTATCTCAGAGTTTTTCCTTTGGTGATGGTACTTGTAATTTTTCAAGGGGGTGACTGATTGTAAAGTTTGTTTTGAAAAATATTCTAATATCCTTTTCTAGGTAGAATTTCCTAGGGCAAAGCTTTCCAAAACAAAACAAAACAAAATATTTTTGGATGATGCTGACTCTGGGTCTTTCCTCATCTGCCACCTGAGAAATGTGAGGTTCAACATGTGACCACTCTTGCGCAATGGTCACTTCAGTATGTTTGTTACATTTATTATTATTATTATTATTATTATTAGGATTTTATTTACTTATTCATGAGAGAGACACAGAGAGAGAGAGAGAGGCAGAGATACAGGCAGAGAGAGAAGCAGGCTCCACGCAGGGAGCCAGATGTGGGACTCGATCCTGGGACTCCAGGATCACGCCCTGGGCCGAAGGCAGAGCGCTAAACCGCTGAGCCACCCGGGCTGCCCTGTTACATTCATTATAATACAATTCCTCTCTCAGCTTTCTAACTCAGATGACCACATTGTTCTATCCATTTCAGCTCTTTAGGGGTCTTTTATTTTTATTTATTTATTCATAAGAAACAGAGAGAGAGGCAGAGACACAGGCGGAGGGAGAAGCAGGCTCCATGCCGGGAGCCCCACGTAGGACTTGATCCCGGGTCTCCAGGATCACACCCTGGGCTGAAGGAGGATCTAAACCGCTGAGCCACCCGGGCTGCCCCTTTAGAGGTCTTTTAAATCTTGCCTGATTTCAGCTAATTATGCATCTGGGTAACCAGTCACTCTCCATTCCCCAAACAAATCCATTTCTGAAAAATCTTGCTCTTGAGAGTCAAGTATGCATTCCTTAATTAAAGAAATGTGATACTCATTTTAAGTGGCCTTTCTTCTATCCTTTGATGGAAGATAGATGTAAAAAAGAAAGGTGCTGGCATCTCCCTTGGTTCTCGAAGTGTTTTGCTTTAATCGACAGCTGTCGCTGTAGGAGAAGGGACTGTGGAAAACAATAAAAATAACAAAATGAAAAACACAAAAGGAATAATATTAAAAAACAACAACAAATCCCACTGGTTCTTTTCCACTTTCCCACACAGTTTCTTGCCTTTGCGGAAGCCCAGCTTTTCTCAGGGGATTTCTCATATGGGCTCATGAACAATCTTCTCTTTAAGATGGTATGTTTGCTCTGTTAATAGGTATCCGCTGGGTACCACTTTGCTGAGGGCCCTTTTGTAGCTGGAACTCTACACCCATAGACTCCACAGCTATACAGTATACAGTTGTGCTATGTGGGAAAATACCCCATCCCATTAGTATTATGTCCCATAGACGGTTTCCAAATCAGCAATTACTATGTCCCAGTTTTCTAAAGTTCTTACTGAAAAAAAATTAATGGAAAAATAAACCTCTGGTAGCTTATAATGCTCTTGCACGTAAATATTCACATGTTACCCACAACAGGGAGATGAAACAGGTATTATTATTCTCTTGTCACATATGAAGAATCTGAGCCAATGTTGAATGTCAGAACAATAGTCCTTCCTGCTGTTCTGAGTGTTCTCTGAAACACCATTTTCCACATGAAAAATAGTTCCAAAGTTCAGGATAGATCTTTGCAAAATCCAAAATGCTAATCTCCATGTTCAGAAAAAGTAGCCACTTGTCAAGCTGTTGGCAAACCAGTAAAGTTGTTTGTTACTCTATAATAAACAACATAAGGACTCTGCCGACTGATTGCTGGTACCATTGTTTCTACTGAAAAAACCTTGTTCATTATGATAGTTCCCTACTTCTGAGGCCAAGTGATCTCTACGATCTTAAATATATTTTATAGTCTTTATATGTTCCACATCTACATGAATATATTCATGTATGTAGATCTTAAATTAGACTTTAAATAGAACTTTAAAAAGACCCCAGTTACTTGAACTAGCCAAACCATAACAGGATGCAGTTATAAAGTAGATATATCTACACAAATCATAGAATTGAGGTATAAAAAATATCTTTACATCCAAACATTTAGAAATGCGTCTATGTAGAGCACTGACTGATTTCCCATCTACACAGAACCATAGAATTTTAAAACAATTAGTTACTACTAGTTGACATGGATTCATTCTTATTTTTGTCTTTACTACTTTTGAGTATAATAATATATATTTTTAAAGATTTTATTCATTTACTCATGAGAGACACAGAGAGAGAGAGGCACAGACACAGGCAGAGTGATAAGCAGGCTCCATGCAGGGAGCCTGACGCGGGACTTGATCCTAGGTTTCCAGGACCACACTCTGGGCTGAAGGTGGCGCTAAACTACTGAGCCACCCAGGCTGCCCTACTTTTAAGTATAAGAATATTGTTTTCATTTTGTAAATCTGAAAAAGGAGGCCCACTTAGATGAAATGATAGACCACTGGAGTGATATTGGAATTATAACTGAGGCCTTAGCACTCCATACATCATGGTTATTTTATAGCACCTGAATGATACCTAATATTTCCTAGACCTTCACATCCTATAAATCTACTCCCTTAATTAACAAATATTTATTGAGCATCATCTGTGCTTCAGGTATTGCACTATGTTTCTGGGATAAAATTTCTTGCTGTCAGGGAGTTTAACTTGAAGTGGAATAATTGAGGAAGAATAAAACAGGGGAGACAGAAACAAACAATAAATAAGTAAATGAATAAATTCAAATGATACATTTAGAGAGGACTGATACATTTTAAAGTGTTTTATTATAAATAATTCTATGGAGAAAAATGACACAATCTCAAAAAGAGTTATAGAGGACCTAGAGTGATAGGGATGTAATTTCCTAGAGTTTAGTGAGTAAAAAATGAATAATAAGAGATAAGGTCTGAGCATAGCCTGGGTCACATCTTTTAGGGGCTTGTAGGTCATAGTAAAAAGTTTGGATTTTTTCCTAAATTGTAGCTGGGGAGTTTTAGGGGAATATTATCGTCTGATTTAAATTTTAATAGATTACTTTGATTACTGTGTAAAAATAAATTGGAAGGGACAAAAGTAATGTGAATACATCATTAAGGAATCTATTGTGTCATTCAGACAACCAAAGATAGTGGTTTGGACTAAGATAATATATATATAAATTCTTTATAATCCCGGAAGTTTTTGTATTATTCTTCTTTTTCCTAGAAAATTCAAGTACAGAGAAGTTGGCCTCTTTATGGCTCAGATGAAGTCATTCCATCAAAATCTATTGCTAATTTGTGATTCTTGCGCTGAGTGTGAAGGGACACATGAGTGCCCCTGGGCAGCCTGTGTTCAGTCTGTTACCTCCTGACAGCCCTCTTCAACCCCACTCACATATATGGAAGATGGGTTTCTCTCTGTATCCCCCAAGGAAATTCTTTTGATTTTTTATATCTTTGCCTGTGCTAATTCTTGAGGTATTTACTTTTAAACTCTGACAGATATAGAGAGGGAAAGAAAGATGAAAACTGCATGTTGAAATAGTAATAATGAAAGGGAGTTAGAAATACATAACACAGTCATAGATCAGAAGAGAGTCTGGCAGAGTGGGGAACACAGAAGACTACTCAAGCACTCCTACTGTCTTTTGTTTGCTTTGATTCAAATACAATTTTTTGGCATTCATTTGTAGCTGATTAGGATATAGCGGGGGACAAGGCATACACAGGCAATCCCAACAGGCATCAATGTTTGACCATGGGATCAACAACTGAGAACAGAATTCCACAACCTCAATTAATAGATAAAAACAAAGAACGGCCAGGACTGGAGGATCTGGAGTGCCTGGAACATTACTGGGACAAACACTTAACTTGACATGTAGCTTGACCCCATATGTTGTACTTGAATGCCTATTAATACATGATCAATCCTCAAATCTGTTGTTTGTGGATATCATCCTGGATTTACCTAGTTTCAGACCTTTGTTTAATTTTCTTTATCCTCTTTACATTACTTTGTATTAATCCTTCAACTGAAGTCCTCTTCAAAGATTCTGGATTTAACTTATCACTGGGTTTTCCTACCTTGAAGAATCTTAATTCATCATCCTGCCAGAGTAGACTCTCTCTGGATCAAATTCCTCTTATTTATAACTGATTAGCATCCTTGTTTGCCCACCTAATTCTTATTCAGGGATAAAATGGGATTCAGATATTGGCATGTAGGCACAAAAGAAAGAAAGAGCAAAGAAAAAAGGAAAAAAAGAAAAAAAACCCCACATAACTTGTTTTTGAGCTGGCTTTAGGAAGGGTATTTCTCAAAGAGAATACCATGAATCTAATCACTAAAGTTGAGGCATAAGATCAGAAAATGAGTATTCTTCAGGCTAAACTAGCAAATGATCTCTTTCATGGATAGAGCAAAGACTGATTATAAACTTGAAACAGGGATTAAACTCATATCAGGAATTATATGGTGGCCCCTGTGGACAGTTGGACAACCTAGATGGTGGGAAACAAAACAAGTTAGTTTACCCAGATCTGTGTGTAGCTGCCTTAAATTCCTCCACAGGAGGGCGTATGGTCTTGGGAAGACAAATTAACACAAACTCATCAAAGGTACTGGTCTGGGGAAAACCTTTCTTTTTATAGTTGTAATTATCTACATGTTGTACTACTATTTAAATTTATAAGGAAGGGACGATGCAACAAGAAAACATTAATAATTTCAAATAATCATTTAAAATGCCCCCAATTTTAGAACTTAAGCACATTTTTTTCTTTTCAGTTATGTTTCTCTTTTTAAACTAGTAACAAAACGGTCTTTATGCACTGTTTTGTTTTGCTTTTCTGTGTATGCACGCACATGAAAATAAGAAAGGGAGGGGCAGCCCCCATGACCCAGCGGTTTAGCGCTGCCTTCAGCCCAGGGTGTGATCCTGGAGACTGGGGATCAAGTCCCACGTCGGGCTCCCTGCATGGAGCCTGCTTCTCCCACTGCCTGTGTCTGTGCCTCTCTCTCTCTCTCTCTCCTCTCTCTCTCTCTCTGTGTCTGTCATGAATAAATAAATAAAGTTAAAAAAAAAAAGAAAATGAGAAAGAGAGAGAGAGAGTCCATATGTGTTAGTATTCAGCCTTTTCATTAAGCATGTTGGCATACTTTATATAAATATATATATATAAATGTTTTTATATATTCATATTATATATATTTATATTTTTCTTTTTGTTCTTTTTAAAAAAGCTATATATCTTCATATGTGTATTACTTTTCTACATTTCCATAACAAATTACTCTAAATTTAATGCTTCACATCACATAAATCGATCAATTCACAGATCTGTAAATCAGAAATCCGGAGCTGGGTTGATTCCTCAGCTGTAGAGCCTCGTAAGGTTGAAATCAGGGTGATTAGCAAGGGCTGTATTCCTTACTGGGGCATCTGTGGAAGAATCCACATCCAAACTCATGTAGATTATTGGCTGAATAATCTGATTGAAGGACTGAGATTGAAGGACTGTGATTCAGAAGTACTCTGTGATTGAAGGACTGAGTCCTTCATGTCCTTGCTGACTGTCAGTCACCAGGGAGCCATCCTTGGTTCCTCGAGACTTCTCTCTGGCCCTTGCACGGAACTCCCTGGATCTTATAAGCAGCATATCAAATCCTTCTCTTAGGTGGGATCACTCCTATTTTCCCCTTTGCTGCAAATCTGCTTTTGCTGCTGACACCACCTCTCACTTTAGCTGAAGAGTGTCCTCTGATTTTAAAGGCTCATATGATTAGATTTGGGCCACCCAGGTATTGCAAGATAATCTCCTTATTTTTAAGCTCTGGATTTATTTACATATGCAAAATCCATTTTGCCATGTAAGGTGACATATTCACTGGTTTCACTGACTAGGATGTGGACATCTTTGGCGGCTATTAATTATCCAATCACAGTATGTATCATCTATAACAGTGTCATCATTTGACGTACCATAATGTTAAAGAATATTTTCTGAGGATGCATATTTGTATTTATTTTTGTATATTTTGCAATTATAAATGATATCTCCTTACTTAGAACTTTTGTAATATCTCCTTTAATTAAATACAAGGAATAGTATCACTGTATTGTGGGTAAGGTACTTTTCAGATTATTGCCTTTTCAGTTTCCTGTTATTAAGATTTTGATTTATGATCGGGTTACATCCCAATAAATCTACCATAAGTTGAAAATATGATTAAGTTGAAATGAATTTAATATACCTAACCTACTGAACATCATAGCTTAGCCTAGCCTACCTTAAATGGGCTCAGAACCTTACATTAGTCCACAGCTGAGCAAAATCATCTAACACAAAAACCTATTCTGTAATAAGGAGTTGAATATTTCATGTAATTGATTGAACTCTGGAATTGAAAGTGGAAAACATAATGGTTTGTATGGGAATGGAATGGCTGCAAGTGTATCAGGTGTTCACTCTCATAATCTTCTGACTGGGAGCTGTGGTTCACTACTACTGCCCAGCTACACGAGAGAGTACTATACCACAAAGTGCTAGTCCAGGAAAAGATCAACATTTAAAATCTGAAGTACAGTTTCTACTGAATGTATATTGCTTTCACACCATTATAAAGTTGAAAAATCATAGGTTGAAACATCATAAGTCAGGGACTACCTTTATGGAGTTACAATAGGTTTATACCAGTTTATAAAGCTCAGTCCTAAGTGTAAACATTATTAGGTGTATATATCAAGTCTAAAATTTTGAGAGAATATTAACATTTTGTTGCATATATTACAATTTCTATGGATCTCCTCCCTATGTCAAGTGTCTCCAATATTATTTTCCTAAATATCTTTTGGCATCTTGATGCTTTACATAAAGAAATAATCACTTCATCTGTCATATGTAGAGAAAATATTTTTCTATACAGCCTGTTACTCTTTTAGCTTAATATTTTTCAATGCTGATAACATTTTAAAAATATTTCATTTGTCATATTTTCCTTGGATATTGTTCTTTTTTATTCAAATATGAGAAAGTTACCATTTCTTCACAGATCCTATCAAAATTTTTAGCTCTCCAAATCACCTCATACTGATGTAAATGTAATATTTTGATCTTCCTTTCAAGGATTGATTTGCATCCTGGGCATTTTTCAACAGAGGGCAGCATTTTGCATTTGTTCTGCTTTGTGAATGCATATTTCAACCATGGAACACCAAATGTTCTGAAATCTTGCTCAGCGCACAAAGTGAATCAAGAGAACAACATGTACAAGTGCATTTCTATGGAAACAAAAGGTCTATTTTCTTATCACAGAGCTTCTGAAAGATCCTTAAATATTATTTAAAATTCAATAAATGCTCTTTAAATCAATAATTGTGGTGAAAACAATAAGGAAACGGAGCATGTTAAGGGAAAAAAATGAGTCAGCTTTAGAAGAAAGCAGTAATGATAGAAGGTTTTATCCAAAGCTGTAGTACAATTGAATATGACTGAACAACTAAGGCAATTAGGTTTGAGTTTGCTGTAGGCAGTGTAACCAATTTGGGGCAAGAATTGCTACTGAAGCTCTATTCTGTTTGACTAAATAAAAATAAGTTTGTATTACGTTTTTAATTGTCTTCATGATAAATTTGGAATCCTTTGCATGACCCATAGGCCTTTTATATTCTAGCCTCTAAATGCAAGCAAATGTTCTCTATTTTCCAGGAGAGTCAGTGTTTCTCACCTTCATGTCTTTATACTGTTTGTTTGTTTGTTTGTCTACATTATTTTCTTGTTAGCTCTTCCAGGACCTGTCTTTGTCTTATTATCTTTACACATTGGAATTTGAGAGCACAATATAGGCACTCACTAAAATAAGGAATGGAGTGACACTGATTAGCTTGGTAGCATTTTTTCCCCCTAACACTTCTAGTATTCCCTAACATGTCTAAAACCTCTCTCTCTCTCTCTCTCTCTCTCTCTCTCACATAATATAGATAAATGATAGGTATGCATATATAAGCCCTGACTGTGTCTCATTTCAGTAAGAACTATTTCAGTAAGTAACGTGCCTTTTTCTTTAGGGATCTTGTAGAATTTAATCAGATGTTTTTGTATATTTTTTGAATTGTAGATTGGAATATATCAATGGAATTAGAAATTATGTAATTACAAACCAAAAATTTGACATATATCCATTCCTGATTTCTAAATGTATCACAGTTTTAGGGCCACTAAGATTGGAGGCCATTAGAGAGCTCAGAACTTTATATTTTAACATCTCAATTGTCTGGATTGCGATGAAAGGGAAGATTACACTGTGTATGGTACACTTCTGCAAGATGGCGTAAGTGAGTAGAAAGTCATAATCTTTTGAAATGCTCATCGGGTGACAAAAAGTTGACTTGGTCTAGCTTCCATAAAGCGCAGGTAAGAAAATTATAGAATCAGTCTTGAAGGCCCTTACAAGGTAAATATTCCAACTATTGTTGGTCAGTGCTGAAACATTTCAAGAGTGAGTGCAGAGTGCTTATTATACTCAGCAAACTGACTACTGAATGCTTCCATGAGCCAAGGACTTTGCTAGGTACATGGCATACAGTAATAGATAAGCTAACGCATTTCTACAGTAAGACCAGAGTCTTAGAATAAAATTGTGCCTCAAAAAGTTCCTTCCTTTTAGATTAGAGACCCTAAGCAAGTTGTGGCTATAATGCTCTTCCCTCATCTTCACTTGTCAAAATTCCTCAAACCTCATCTCCAAGATTATCTTCCTTACCTAAATTATCTCTAGTAAATTATATATGTCAAATATTCCTTCTGGACTTCAGTGAGAACTTGCAATATTATTGTGTTATGAGTCACCTAGAGCAAACTGCCTAGAGGGGAAAGCCTGTCTCTTACCCACAATTTGTTCCTGGCACCAGGCCTGGCACAAAGTGTGGAACTATAGAATGAATAAATGAGCATATACAATAAGGAATGAATGAATGAATGAAGAGTAATTTGTGAACACATATTTGCTTTTTTATTATAAAATATTTCATACAGCTTGAGAATAAAATGTGTTCCTACCCTGCAAACTAAAAACTGTAAATATTTCCACATCACTTATAGATTTTTTTAATAGAAATAAAATATTACATATGGGGCCTCCTTAGTATCTCTCTGTGACCTCATTTCCCCTTCTCTGTACTCAAAGGCAAAATATTCTTTTTTTTTTAAAGGCAAAATATTCTTGAAGTTGGTGTTTAATCTTCTCTTCCACATTTTTATATCTCAACTTCTAATGCACAGTTCTCTAAACACCATATAATATTTTAATTTTATTAAACATCAATAGTAATATAGTCTATGAATTTTTTTACAACTTGAATCTTTTACTCTGCATTATGCTTTTAAAAATTATGTTAATGACAGGGTAAACTCTATTATACATGCTATTTACTATCTATGATTAAAACATTATTAATTCTACTACTCATGGATATTTTGGAAGAATCCATATTGCTGCTATTAGTAAAAATGCTGATTGGTCTTTGTGTGTGTCTCTTTGTGCATATATTCCAGAATATATTTAGAATTTACACATAGAACTGGAATTTTTTTATTCATTTGATATGTGCGTCCTCAATTTTTATAGATTCCTATACTCATTCCTACCTTACGCAACAAAGTGTGAAAATCTATATTCTCTTAAGCAGTGTATGAGTTTTTCTGTTTATTTAAATTCTCATCAAACCTCAGTTCTATTCCCTTAATCCTTTGTAATCCTTTAGCCAATTCTACACTCTTACTCACTCTAGACTTATACTACATCAATATCATGTTGGCATATCTTCTCCTTCTTAAAAGGTCTTTCAAAATTAGCTTTACTACTTCTGCCCCCACACTTTCAATATTAATTTGAGGAGCAATTTATCAAATTCTCTGAGACATTCTATGGGGAGTTGTGTCTAGAATTACACTGGATATTTAGATTAATTTAGGGACAATTGGTATCTTTATAATATTGACTCATAATCCACTGACAAGTTTTATAATATTCTGTAAATATGTCTACAAAGGCCTTGCAAATATTTGACAAATTTATTCCTAGATGCCTTACAATTATGCAATTGTAAATGATATTTTTGGTGTTCTTTTTCTTACAATTGTAAATGATACTTTTGGTGTTCTTTTTATCTGGTATAGATACTGAGTTTTACTAGCCTCATGAAATTAGCAGAGTAGCAGTTCTGTTTTCTTTTTTCTAAAATTAATTTTTAAATATCACAGAGACTTTCTTTGGAAGCAGTAGATTTATTACTTCAATTCATTAAAGGATCATTGGTTCAGCTTTATATTCATTATATGGCAGCTATGATGTTTTTACATTTTTATGGAAATTATAAATTCAACTAAATCTATAATATATTATGATTTAAAAATATTTAAAAAATATATTTATAGTTTCCTTTTAGTTTTGGTATTATTATTGATTTTATTTTTTTTCTTAGACCAGTCTACCTTTTTCTAAAAATAAGAAATACTAGCTTTTGTTGATTAGTTTTATTTCATTTTACATTATTTTCTTTTGTATTTCTGTATTTCATTTATTTTAAGATTTTTTTTGTTACTAATTTCTTTTTTTTTCTTTATGTGTCCAGAGAAATCTGACCTACATTTTACTTTTGAAAAAAACTGCTGGCCCATTGCAGGAGTTGCAAATTCATAGAGAATGAGAGAGGGAAAGGATGGGAGAAGCAGCTTCCATATTAACTTTTAGAACAACTTCTCTTAAAAAAGATGGATCCCATCATTAAGATATTCTGTTCAAGGAAACCCAAGCCACTTTCTTCCATGGGAATCCACAGAGTACCTGGCACTGCAATTACACTTCCCATTCCATAGCCAGGATCCTCTGTGGCCTTTACCTTCCCAGCACAGCCTCCATATCCACTGCTTGCACACCTGAGGGCCTTCTTCTGTAAGCCAGTTCCCTTCCTAGTGGACACATGCTTCCCTCTTCCAAAGCCAGCTCAGTCTTTCAGAAGACTGCAATTTTACCTTATCTTTCTATGCAGTATGATTATCTATCTTCCCCAGGGGTGGTCCGATGAGCCCAGATGGGTGTCTAGAAGTCCTTTCCGAAACAGCATATGGGTAATAGCTCTGTGAAAGGAACTCACCCTGGGAATGTCAGCACTTTTTTTTCTAAGACTTTATTTATTTGTTTGTTTAGTTAGAGAGAGCATGGTGGGGGGGTGAGGGGCAGAAGGAGAGGGAGGGAGAGAATCTCCAGCAGATTTCTCACTGAGCACAGAGGTGGACACAGGACTCGATCCCAGGAAACCTGAGATTATGACTTGAGCTGAAACCAAGAGTCAGACGCTCAACTAACCAAGCCACCTAGGTGCCCAGATGTCAGCACTTTTTGCCAAAATGTAAAACAAGTCTAGGGGCTTAGGGGCAAATTGATTCCTTCCTATTGTCTTTTTGAGCCTCAGGGGCATCTCCAAGCTAATGGCCAGCCTGCCTGTTAAGTGAACCCAATTCCAGTCTTTCCTAGTTTCCTGTCCTGAAGACCTGCCTCGACTAATTTCGGAAGCTGGAATGAGTCTTTCTGTTGTTAACAATGTGCCAGGAGACTCAGCCACAAAGGGTCCTGAACTGACGGGGCAGATCCTGCTGGTGTATCTAGGTTCTTTCTTCTCTAAGAGGCCAGAGTAACACACAGCATACCCATATTTTAACCTGGCTGCCACCTCGATTAGCTTTCCTACTCTTATCCAACCAGGAAACTTGAGAATTAGGGACAAGGATTTCCAAAGACTTAACCAAATCTTGTTTTCCTGAAGCTCTTGGATTCAATGGGTCATCCACAGCCCCTACCTCCGTACTTTTTAAACTGATTTTTATATTTTATTTTTAAAAGATTTTATTTATTTATTCGTGAGAGACACAGAGACCAGAGACACGGGCAGAGGGAGAAGCAGACTCCATGCAGGGAGCCTGATGTGAGACTCGATCCCAAGACCTTGGGATCATGCCCTGAGCTGAAGGCAGATGCTTAGCCCCTGAGTCACCCAGGGGCTCTGCCTTTCTAATTTTTAATTTTTTCTCACTTCATTGAGGTGTCATTGACATGCAAAATTTTATATATTTAAATTATACACTGTGATGATTTTGTATACATATATGTTGTGAAATGATTACCTTGATCAAGTAAATTAACAATCTATTACCTGACATAGTTACTATCTTTTCGTATGTGATGGGAGCATTTAAATTCTATTCTCTTAGCAAATTTCAAGTATATAACATAATGTTATTTACTATAGTTATCATGCTGTATATTAGGTCCTAGAAACTTATTCATCTTATAACTGAAAGTTTGTAGTGGCAGTTTTTGATCCTCTGTAATTCCATATGATTTTTAGTATTGTTCTTTGTCTATTCCTGTGAGGAAATGTCATTGAGATTTTGAGGGATTCCATGAATCCATGTGTCACTTTGGATAGTATAGACATTTTAATGATATAGTCTTGCAATCCATGAACACAGGATGTCTTTATATTTATTTGTGACTCTTTAATTTTCTTTTACTAGCATATAATAGTTTTCAGTGTACAGGTCTTTCATCTCCTAAATTAAGTTTATTCATGAGTATTTTATTATTTTTTATGCTTTTGTAAATGGAATTGTTTCATAATTTCCTTTGTGGCTAGTTATTTGTTAATGTAGAGAAACAGAGTTTTTAGTCCTTTCCTAATTTAGCTGTTTCAAATGTTCTGAAATATAATAATTTTATTATCTCTTTACTAATATTTTTTTAATTCAAATGTGTCTTTTCTGTCATTAATTACCTAGGAGTGATTTTTTTCTGAAATAAAAGTTTATATTTACTTCTCCATACTATCATTTTAATTTATAATGTAATTGTTTTAGAGTTATGGACTTCTGAAATATGTTGATTCTCTGAAGCATGCTAAGTTATCTTGCATGGCTTACTGCAAGAAATATTATTTAAAATGTCCTAGGTGTCCTTGAAAAACATGTTTTCGTCTATTATTTTGGTTTGACTATGATGCTAATTGTGCATTTGTATTTTTATAGCTATTCTAATTTTTTTAATTAATTTATCATTTTTGGTTATATATTAAAATCTCCACTATCATTGTGAATTTGTTATTTTTGCTTTTAGTTTTCTGATTATTTACCAATATTTATTTTCCAGGGACATTATTCCATGCCTATAAGTCCATTATTTTTTGTTAATTATTCTTTTTAGTGCTTTTTATTGCCTATTTAAGATTTTGTCCTAAATTGTATTTGCCTGATAATGATATTCCAAAGACAGATATTTGGTTTCTTCTTTTGATTAGTAGTACCTTAGTATATTTTTTATTTCTTTACTTTTAATCCCACTCTCTTTGTCTCTCTCTTTGCTAGTGTTTAAATGTGTCTTTTATACACCTAATAAAATTGGATTTTAAACAAATATCCTTACATACTCTCTTTTCAAATTAATTTAAATATATCTTGATAACTTAAATACATTGAGACTTTTTATTTTTTTATTTTTTAAGATTTTATTTATTTATTCATGAGAGACAGAGAGAGAGAGAGAGAGAGAGAGAGGCAGAGACACAGGCAGAGGGAGAAGTAGGCTCCATGCAGGGAGCCCAACTCGATCCCAGGACTCCAGGATCATACCCTGGGCTGAAGGTGGCGCTAAACCATTGAGCCAAGCGGGCTGCCTGGGACTTTTTTAAAAACTAGGTAACTTTGTATGCTTCACTCTCCTTCCCTTTTTCCCTCTCTTTCTCCTTTCTTACCTTTGCATTATACTTTCTCCCTGAAATTATGAAGTTATAAATTGACCTATACACTTTTCTAACAAATTTAATGAAAGTCAATGTTTCTACCACACTCTCAAATATAAGAGGTGTTTACATGTTTTGTTTACAAATTTAAAATACCCTCTTCTGTTATCATTGTAGTATAAAGTTTTAGTTTTCATTTTTCTCATTAAAAATAGCCATTATTATTATTTTTTTTATGAAGCCTCTAGTTGATTTTACTAGCAAATTGTTATGTGGCCATCATTCCCACTCCCGTCTCCCCCTGCACCCGCCCCCCCCTTATTTCTGCATTTCTTTTCTTGTTGCCAATGTGTATTCCTTAGTAACTCTTTTCAGTGAGGAACTGTGGGTGGTAAAGCCAACTAGTCTTGGTACATACGAAAACATCTTTTTGTTTCTGTTTGGCAGTTTATAGAATTCTAAGTTGAGTTTTAACTTCAGCATTTTAGATATTACTCTGTGCTTCTTTTGACTTAGAAATTCTCTGACCTAATTTATATGTTTACTTCCCTATATTCTTCTAGTACCCCTCAGTTCAATGACAAACTCCTATCATCTTGCAGGAAGCTACCAGGAATAAGGAAGAAAAAAAAGGAGGTGTCCAGAAATGTACAAGGTAAGCAAGGTGTTGTTGACATTGCACATCACCACGTAGTAAAGTGTTGAGAGAGAGGACCAGAGAGAATAGATTGTTTCATATGTGGGTGCTTTAAGGATGGTGTGGCAGAAGAATTAGGCAATTACCAAGCTAAAGATTCTGTTGACAATGGGTTAGATGACTAGTTCTGATTCCCAAGGGAGAAAGGAAGTCAGAGAAGGAATGAATTCACTGGTTGGTCTATTTCACTTGTAGCATCTTTTGGTTGACACTGCACACAAAAATTCAATGCATAGGAAATTTGAATCCCCTCAATCTTGTTTTTGACATCAGCTCTGGCTCAGCACTTGCTTTCTATGGAGACAGTTCACTGAAAGAATGGCCTGGCCATTCTATATGGGCTGTCTTTGTTTTCCACCAAATTGGTCCAGATTAGAAACACATACTTTGATTTATTTCTTCAGTCTTCATGCTACTTAACCTAGTGTGAAATAAATTTGACTGGATTTTGGGAGGATAGAAGGCTTTCCTCAACAATAAAAACTTAGCTTTCAATATTAGGTATAGCTATCCCTGTGATGGAAACAAATATATAAAACTTAAAAAAAGAAAGAAATTCCTTAACCATCTCTGGCTCTGATATATCCACTATCTGAAATCCTGGGATATTCTCTCTCTCTCTTTCTCTCTCTCTCTCTCTTGCTCTTGTTCTATCCATCTATCCATTCATCCATCCATCTCTCACTTTTTTATTTCTTTTCTGTTATTTTCCTATTTTCTGATCCCTATAACTTACAAAGAAAGACACAATTTATCCCATATTCTTTTGCAATGAAGTTATCTCCATGCTACTATCAAATCATTAAGGCCCCCTCTCTGGTTGACTAAGGATATGGCCAAAGCTTTGTAATCACAGATTGTGAGGTATCACTAATTAGAGTGTTCTACTGAGGCTCCTTCCTCCAGATTCTCTTTACTAGCTAGAGCAGAAAGCAACATTTATTGATACACTTGAGTTCTCTTTGTCAGCTGGAATTATATTTTCCTTTACAACATGATTAATAAAAATGTAATTAAGAGTTTATTTCTGTTTATAGATAAACAAACACCAGCCAAGGAGAGTAGAATACCATAAATCAACATTTTTTAAAGTACTGATTAATGAGTAACTGGAGAACGAAAAATCATATATGAAACACAGCTTAAATCATAGAATCAATTTCTACAAATTGAATTAGAATGAATATATGGAGAGAAAATGAGACACACCTACATTGTATTTATTAACATAAAATAGTTACCTAGAATAAAAATGCTTTCTGCCCTACGTCAATGACCTTAGAAAAGTTTAACTTTTTGATGCATCTATAATGAAGACATAGAGATACCAGTTCATATAAGTTTGCTTTGGACCAGATGAAGGAATTCAGATTCTATCATTTAATGACTATATGGCTTTATAAATGCTCAAATCTCACATTCTGTAAAATGGGAACACTAAGGTTTAATTTCTAAGACAATTAGGAAAATACTATTTGTGAGAGTATTTCTACAAATATAGAAAAAACTATTCTACTCCTTAAATTCTCTTCTGTTTTTTTTTAAGTAGGTCATGAAATTTAATTTGCAAAGATGAAAACAAAAAGTTAAAACAAAACTGGAAAGTGCATAATTAAAGAAAATAGTCACAAAGATCAGAGTTCATCTACCTGAAGGTGTTGTTTTGTTTTTGTTTTTCCTCCCTAAAATTTTTGCTGCTTTCATACAACAGCTTTTGGCTCTAAACTAACACCTTTCAGATGATGTAAAGTAATGTGATGTGGAAATTACTAGAAAGCAAAAGGAATCAAGCACACAGGAACAATCTTTATTCCTTTGAGAGAGGCAATTGCATAACTACAGATGGAAATTGCAAGAAGTCTTATTTACCAAGGCATTTTCCCTGTTCTTTCAAAATTGGAAATGAAATCACTGTAGAAAAAGCTGTCAGAACCTATATATTTCAAATGACCCAAGTGCTCTTGTGCTCTGTGTTCTTGCTTAAGCATAATGCATTCTCCACTGTTTTTAATTTCATTAATCAGGGGAAAGACATATAAGCAAATGCCTGTTAAATGAAATATTAAACCTATTCAGGCCAATAATGGGCTGGAGATAAAATATAGCTCAAAACAAAGCATTTTTAGAGGATTTAAAGGACCTCATCTGGAAAATGGGTTAACAGTAACAGTAACAGTAACTGCTTTATTCTCTGATGAGTATGACCTGAAATGAAACACATAGATATATCATAAGGAACTAATTCAAGGTAGATTGTGTATAGTGCTTCTCATTCATTGTAGTCCATGTTTAGATGACTCCAAGGCCAGCATAAACTTTAGTTCTCCCTGAGATAATCTGATATTGGCTCCCTAAATTAGTTGCTCATTTGGGAAGGGCTCACATTATTTCCCCAGCTAGTGAGAGTAACAGAGACAGTAATACCTGCTGATTAAGAGCAGCTCACTCTACTGCCTAATTGCTTGTTCAATCCATGTGACCCTGGACAAGTCATTTACACATTCATGACTCAGTTTCTTTGTATAATGGGAAATAATAATGCCCCCTATTATATAGGGTTTTTTGTAAGGATTAAACGAATTATACATATAAATAACTTAGAACAACATCCAGCACAAATAAACACTTAAAAACAGCTATGGTTAGTCTTAGTGCATACTCCTGATATACTTGTAACTTAGAATCTCTAGTTTATAGTTTGCACATGGGTACGCCAGACCAGCAGGTTATTTCATAGACCTACTGGGTATATAAATCAGTTGATAATGACCTTCGGGGCAAAAGACCAGCCACTTTCAATCCCTAGAAAAGGCCCAGTTTAAGCTTCTGGGTCTATGGGTAGCAACTGACCTGAGTTTCCTCCACTCAACAGCTGTTTGCCATTTGTATTCTTTTCTTCAGACAATTAAGTTGTAGCCTTTACAGTCAAAAGGGAGCTGTATCATTTGTATCTTTTTAAATCAATGCTAGATAATTTATCACATTTATAACAGATAAGCCTTTAATCAACCTAGTGACCATTGCAGTGACTATGAGCCTTCATATTCATATTCATTTTGGGGAATAGATGAATTAGAACACAGATACGTATATTCCCAGATTCCACTGTTTTTCAGTGGCAGAAATATCTATTCTGACTCTTAGTTCACTAATAAAAACAGTTAATCTGACCATATTGCACTCTCCATAAAACTATGATGACTCTCCATTGCCCTTAAGGTAAAGATCGACATTTTTAATATATGCACCTGCCCAGCAACTGCCTTATTGTGTACCAGTGTCTCTTATTCTATCCACACTGCTTTTTTAGATCCTCAAACACGCCATAAATTCATGTCAATTTAATATAATAAACACATATCATTTCCGACTTATTTCTTTTAGTTAGGCAGATACCTAACTCAAACGAAAAACAAATGTAAACTCATTATCTTTCATAAGACACAACTAGGTCAGAGTTCAAATGACATTACCTGGATTCTAGAACTTTCTGTCTCTTGGCTCTGCTTTGCTCTGGGTTGTCTTTACTTTCAAGTAGGTTCAGGCTGAGGTGGCTACAAACCGCCCCAGGTTTACATCTTCACAGCTGGCAATATCAAAGACTCCCTTTCTCTCCTGCTCTCCAGGACAGCCTGCGGCCTGAACAGACCTGTGGAGCAATCTAAAGGAAATGCCTGGGGAAATGGGTTCTCTGATTTGCCAAACAAAGATCAGTGATTCACCCAGGTGACAAAGAATCAGATGGCCTAGCTCCATCCAAATCAGATGGAAACAGAAGTTATATTTCTACACTGATTCAAAAAGATGTTGAACAGGAAAAAGCAGCTTATTTGTTATATTCCATCTTTCTCTTCTCTCATGCTTTCATTCAATTGCACTGGCCCATCTCTGAGGTATGGTGCAGCATAATTTTTAATTTATTTTAAAAAAGTATTTGGGCGGTGGCGGGGAACGTGGGTTGCACAGTCTGTTAAGCATCGAACTTTGGTTTAGGCTCAGGTCATGATCTCAGGGCCATGGGATCCAGCCCCATGTGGGACTGCACACTCAGCACGGAGTTGGCTTGCGATTCCCTCTCCTTCTGCTCCTTCTCACCTGTTCTCCTTTGCGTGTGCACTATATCTCCCTCAAATAAATAAATCTTTAAAAAGAAGTAAAAAAAAAAGATTTTTAAAATCTTCGTTTGGCCAAATTGAACAGATAATATTGTTAAACGGAGGGCCAAATTAAACAGATAATATTGTCAAGCGGAGGGTCAGATTTCTGAATTCATTAATCTTAACTTTCCATAAAATATTTAGGAAAATGTTTCCTAGTAGTTTCAGTATCTGATTTTTATTCTGTCCCTCACATGCTATTAAGTACTATAATTTCTTTATATTTATTTTCAAGTTTCTCAAGTTTTGTAAAAATTTTATTTTTATTTATTATTCTTAATTCATTTAATAAATATTTATTAGGCATTTATTTTATGGCTAGCATTGAGATCAGTATTTGCTCTTTTATATGTATATAAAAGATATACCTTTATACTATATATCTCCATATATTTCTCAGTCCTCACAACAAACTAATAAAAGCAAGAAGCAACATTTTTCCAAGCTTACAGTTCAGGAAACTGTAAGACTGTTCTGAAAGAAGATCAGAGAAAAAAATCAAGCAAAATCAGGCAAAGTAAGTGACATATCCCTGGTGACAGAAATAGGTTTTCTGATACAGAAACACTTTTACGTATGTTCGAAACATTTTCTTGTGGGGGACCTGGGTGGCTCACTGGTTGAGCATCTGCCTTTGGCTCAGGTTGTGATCTCAGGGTATTGGGATTGAGTCCTGCATCAGGCTTCCCACAGAGAGCTTGCTTCTCCCTCTATGTCACTGCCTCTGTGTGTATGTCTCTCATGGAAAAACAAAATAAAACAAAAGCTTTCTTGCAAGAAAAGCTTCGCTATTTCCACTCATCAATACCAAATGTCACAAATCTCCATCCAGTGTCAATAGCAACACAAAGTAATGAACACACAAACATGAACCAAGCACAGTGCCTGCTCTCAGGAGGCTTGTGGTCTAGTGGAACTGTCAACAATGGTATACCATGCATGATTCCAATACTGAGAAATACCTACTGCAGTAGCACCAAATAAAGCATCTATAGAATTGTTAGAATTTTACGGGACATGCTATTACTGTTACTATTATTTACTATTTTTCTATTGGCTTTCAAAGTTTTCTTGATATTTGTAGAATATAAAGAGTCACCATCATTTTTCTAAAATATGTAGTTTATTTACTGGGATATTTTTACTATTGCATCTAACCTAACCCCCAGCTAGCTATAAAATGCCAATATCAGGAATATTTTGATAAATTTATTTTTTATTATTTTATTTATTTATTTATTTATTTATTTATTTATTTATTCATGAGAATACACAGAGAGGAGAGAGAGAAGCAGAGACACAGGCAGAGGGAGAAGCAGGCTTCATGCAGGGAGCCCGACGCGGGACTCGATCCCAGGTCCCCAGGATCACACCCTGGGCCGAAGGTGGCGCCAAACCGCTGAGCCACCGGTGCTGCCCGATAAATTTATTTTTTAATTGATTACTATTATCAAAACAACCACAAAGTTTAATATTTTATAAATATTATTTATTTTAAAGAATGAGAGTCAAAATAAAACAGAAGAAAATAATGGTTTCAAAATCTTAATCTTATTCTAAGAATTTCTACATGAAGTTTAAGTTCTTCAAACGAATGGAAGTTCCATCATTATTAATTTCTCCTGACACATGTAACTTCAAGACCACAACCTCATGTGCATCATATGCTATATAAACTTCCTACTGTTCTACAAATGCAGAAACTTTTACAAATGCTTTTTACAAAAAAAAAAAAAAATCATGTTTTCATATTATTCCATGTTATTACCCTGTGTTAACTTCTACTGATACTTCTTATCCAGATTTTGGATTACTTATTTACTTCAGTATTTTCCCCCAAATACAATGAATACCTATGAGAAAGAGATTGTCTCATAGAATTCTGAATGCCATATAATGACACTACTAAATAAGACAAAAATTATGAAAAGTCTTTAGAAGAACAAAGGTTGGTTGAGAAATAAGGCTTAATTAAATTTTCCAAATTTCCCCTCCTCTCATTCTCCTTTTTCTGGCTCAGATTCATCTTTCAGAAACCAAAATCTCAAATATCCAAGTTTCAAAAGTTTTTATTATGTGCTCACATAGAGTTCATTATAGATTGTGTTGTATGCATATTTATTAGGAAATACATTTCTTTTCTTAAAAAAGATTTATTTATTTATTTATTTATTTATTTATTTACTTATTTTAAAAGATTTAATTTATTTATTCATGAGAGACACAGAAAGAGAGGCAGAGACACAGGCAGAGGGAGAAGCAGGCTCCCTCCAGGGAGCACAATGTGGGACTCGATCCGGTACCCCAGGTTCATGCCCTGAGCCAAAGGCAGACGCTCAAATGCTAGCCACCCAGGGGTCCCAAAAGATGTATTAATTTTTTTTGGAGAGAGAGAGAGAGAGAAAGAGAGAAAGAGAGAGATTGAGCAGAGTCGGGGAGGGGCAGAGGTGGAGGGAGACAGTGATAGAGACTCTTCCAAGCTGGCTCTGCATGGAGCACAGAGTCCCATGTGAGACTCGAGTTCCATGACCCTGAGATCATGACCCCAGCGGAGAACAAGAATTGGACGCTCAACTGCCCAAGCCACCCAGGCATCCCTAGGAAATACATTTCTTAAGAATAGGTATGCTGTCTTCTTTAAGCAAAATTTTACTTTGAAATCGTTTTAGATATGCTAAAAAGTTGCAAAGACACTGGTACATTTTTTTTTCCATCTTTATAATTACTATGCTACTTAACACATGCCTTAGGTGCTCAATAAATATTTTCTATTCAAACATCAACTTTATGCAAGACCTAGGGTTTCTGTTAGTCAGTTTCATGAAGAAAGGATTGAGCACTGTGTTTATATAGTTGCCCTGCTTTAATGTTACCCTTTCTATTATTATTGTGATCATTATTGTTAATTGTTAATTATAATATTAGGAAATAGTCATATCCATTCTGCTCTTATAGGAAGGACATAGAAAATAAACAGAACCAGCACCATAATGCTGGCTCTGGTTTGTTATGGATGTCTGGATCAGAATCTCACAATAAATACTATTGGTTTTAGCTAGATGGAAGATATTTATTAGAAACAGAAAAATTATCTGAGAAATTAGAATGATGCAATAAAAAATTTGGAAGGGGATCTAGATACATTCAGTCCACCTCTCATACTTTACATATACAGAAATTGGTTTAGACATGATCAGTAATTTATAGAAAGAACAATGATGCCAATAAATAGCAGTGTTGGAAATAAACCATGACCTCTGATTCTAAGTCCAGAACTTTTCTCCCTATACTAAAATGAACAGTATATTGCTAACCACTTAGGCAGTTCTTCTCTATTGTTTTTTGTTTTTGTTTTTTGATGAGAATGTGGATTTCATCTCCTTAAATGCACCACAAAATGTTATGAGAATCAACCATAGAGAGTGACAACATCATGCCATACTCTGGATCTAGGTTTTAGTGCCTGACGTTACTAAATTTGAAGTCTACTGTCACTTTCTTTTAGTGATGTGATAATCTAACAAAGTTTTAGTTTTCCAAGGAATATATAATAAAAATGTAAGTTTACCCTGAGGATCAAACTGAGTTTTTGTTTAAAATATCTTCTTTAGAGTCTGGCGTAAAGTAGGTGCTCAGTAAGTATTGTTTCCTCTCTCCACCACTCTCCTAGAGAGGAACATTTTTTCCAGGAGATAGGAATGTGTTAGAAAAAGGCCTCGATGTTGGAGTATAACTGAGTACTAATATCAACTCTTCCAATGCCCCTGACATTTGAGTTGTTCAGCAGGGATAATACCTGTTTCATGTGATGATATGAAAATTGAATGCCTGGCATACAGTAAGCACTCAGTAATTGCCTTATAGTTTCCCCATTCCCTTTATCACCTACCATTTGAAGCAAAATGAAATTTTATGGATTTTTGCTATTTTAAAACGAGTTAAATTTTGTTATGAAAATATTTTAAGAATTATCAACTTTGTTGATTTCTAGAGAATAAAGACAATGTAATGGAAAATGCCTATCGATAGCTCTCTTTTTACACTTGTTTCCAAGAAAAAAACTATAATTAAAAAGTCCTAATAAGAATATTTGCCAGAAAAATACTTTATAAGCAATGTAGGTAATATCCCTTAGAACATAACAGTGATAACTATTGTTTTTATTTATATAAATATAGGTAAAAAAATGAGGACAAGGAGTATAACAATAGCTAATGCAATACTAGGTGCTTTGTATATAATCTTAAATTCTCAAAATTAACTCTCTGTATTATTATCCTCATATCACAGGGAAGGAACAAGGTTTCTAGGGAAGTTAAATTATAATATGCTCAGGTTGACACATTTAGTAAGGTATGCATTCTGGATTTGAATCCAGATATGGTTACCATCAAAAATCTTTATCTTTCCAAGAAGTTTTGTAACTCTTGACTTCTAAAATCTGAAGCACTTTGTTTTCCTGTAATGAAAACAAGATATAATAAAAATTTAAAAAATGGAGGTCTAGGAAAATTAAAAATATGAAAACAGCAATATACCCAACTATTCCTTCCCAACTTATTGGCTTGCTATTCATTAGACAATACATGTACAAATACCTATACACCCATAGTTGATCATTTTGGTTGACTTTAGTAGAAATTAAAATAGACCATGTGCAACCTCTCCTTTCCTGGACACTAGTCTTTTAATTAATGTCCTTACTTTTCTACCAGAACTAATTAAAATTTTCTAATTACAAATTGAAATCAAAGTGGTAATGTGAAAATAATATACTATCACAGAAGTTATAAACAGCAGATCAATGATTACATTCTGCATGAACTAAAATTTATGGATATTTTCAGCAGGTGGAAGTTTTTCATAGAATATTAATTGCTCTTCACAGTGTTTGACAAAATCAAACATACTTTTATGTCTCCTACATCTGAGAAACTATTCTAGCCTCTATACAGATCCCTCCTGTGCAATTTGGAAGCATGGTACAGGCAAAATGATGGACAGCAATGTGAAGGTTGAGCCTCAAGGCTGAGTTTAAGTCTAAGGTCCACCTTTTACTAATTATGCAACTTCAGAAAAATACTCACCATTCACATTCTCAGGCTTTTCCTCATCTTTAAAATGAGGATAGTCTTTCAGTCCTATTTTCAGATCTGTTGGAAGATCTCAATTAGACAATGTATTTGAGGGATGCCTGCATGGCTCAGTGGTTAAACGTCTGCCTTTGGCTCAGGCGCGATCCTGGAGTTCCAGGATTGAGTCCCACATTGGACTCCTTGCATGGAGCCTGCTTCTCCCTCTGCCAATGTCTCTGCATCTCTCTGTCTCTGTGTCTCTCATGAATAAATAAATAAAATCTTAAAAAAAAAAAAAGAAAATGTATTTGAGAATACTTGCTTGAAAATTGTGAAAGGCAAATGAAAAGGCCCTGATATTCAGGGTATGCAAGTGTGTGTGTGAACGAATTGGAACAAAACATTACCATTGTTGCAAGTCCTTATGACACTTGCTCTTTCAAGTCTTCCCTTCCTGAAAGCCTTTGTTTTTTTTCTTTCTTTTCTTGGTAAATGTTCTCCTCTCTGAAGTTCTTGCCTCCCTCTCTGCCTGCTTCCTCCCTTCTCTTGTTTTGCCTTCTACATACATAGACTTTCACATAACTGGGTCTTTTTTTTTAGAGGGAGGAGGGACAGAGGGCAAGGGAGAGAGAGAATCTCAAGCAGTCTCCGTGTCTAGCATGAAGCCTGTCTCGAGGCTCTATTAAACAAGCCTGAGCCAAAATCAAGAGTCAGATGCTTAAGCGACTGAGCCCCCAGGAGTCCCGTGTCTTTTTAAATTATAATCATAACAACAGTAGCATTGATTTAGTAGTGTTTACTAAATACTCATTATGTGGCAGGCATTGTTCATAGCACTTTATGTACTTTATTTCAATCAATATTCACAGCATCCTCAAAGAAAATATTATTACCATACACAGCATGGAGACTTTCCCTTCTATTCACCCAATCCATTGCTTGTGGATTTTTCTCAGAATAATTATCTCTCTCTCTCCCCCTTTTCTCTCCCTCTTTTTTCCTCCATGCCATCTCCTGGTGCACCATCATCAAGTCTGCTCCTCCTAAGCATTACTTTTATGCTACTATACGAGTTCCAGACCCACAGTAAACCTATTGTTCTATAATTCACATCATTCCTGATTCCTGCCAATTATAAGCTACAAAAAACTATTTTTCTTTAGAAATATCACCATTAAAGAAGGGTTGAAATCACTTCCTACAAGATTCCTCTGTAAGATCTGCTGTCCCAGGAGGAGAACCTGACAATGACACTGCTAAGTTTGTTGATGTAAATTCCTTGTGGTATTTTAATATTTGTTCTAATGGTAGGAACATAAGATTTGAATCAGAGTCATCACTTTTTCTCCACCACCACCATCAAGAAACAGTAACAGTTATGTACACACCATTTCATAATTTAAATTGTAGTTCTTCATGTAAGCTCATTTTAGTCTGACTTAGCCAATTTGGAAATCCATAGAAACAGCTTTTTCCCATATAATCACGCATTTATATGTTTTAATTCATGTTGACTGGAAATGCTAAGGGAAAATGTGATCCTACTTGTGAGGTTGAGCGGTTAGCGAAAGATAGAAAAAAAAAGGAAACTAATATTGATTGTGTTTGCTTGCTTTGCTTCAGGCAAAGTCTAAGGTATTTCATATACAGCTCAATATCAGAAAGCCTATTTTTTAGTGAGGTTCTTGAGTCAGGGTTAGTGTGACTTAGTAACTTGCTCATGGACCAATGGTACAGCTAGATTTAGAGCATAGACCTTTGATTTTTCAAGGCCAACATGCTTTAGGCTATGCTTAGCTGCTTCACTTCCTTCTGGGAATGAAGGTTATGTTGTTGACATATAAAGTCATGTTCTTATCATTCTCAGGCAATTCTTTGGTTTTCCTGGGCATTTTGAACATAGTTCTGACTCTTGGGACATTAGTTCCCTGTGATTTAGGAAACCAAAAAGATAATTTGTTAAATTGTATCTTAGCTATCCAAAGTTAACATAATTTAAATTTTTTTCCTGAGTTTTAATCAGAGAATGATTTTAGCCCCTGAGAAAATCTGATTCAATAATAAGTCAAAATGGTAATAAAATCTAATTTCACCATCTTAGATATGAAAGACATTAATGGGACTTTTTGATCGATCCAGGCCTTTTCTCAAAATTTGGGTACTGTGAAAACATTCCTTAAATCAATTGAGCCATTTATTTCTTGGTGTTCTCATCTTTCTCTTACACTTGATGATTCTGCCTGTCTTGAATAACTGCATATTGCAAATCATTTTAATGTTTATTTCTCCAATTGACTTTCCTCTCAGATGTGAATAATTTATCTATACTTCTTTCTGTGAGTCTCAAGTGCCAAATCCTATTGTATGAAATGCTAATGTAATCTAGATGATTTTTGTGCAAAAAGGAGAGTAAAGTCAATTCATCTTTAAAAAAATATATGGCCTTTATTGAATTTTATATGGAAAAGAGAAACAAAAATTAGCTAATTCATCCACAGTTAATATAACTTAGTTTCTTCTGAGTTTTCATCAGAGAATGATTTTTTTAAAATTTTTGTTTATTAAATTCTACCTATTAAACTTCTATGGCATAGTATTTGGTATTTATGTTACGTTATGGATCACAAATGTAAACAAAAATTACTTTTACATTATAGATGAAAATGGTACCTTTCCAAAATATCTGAATGATTCTATCATGAAATAAAATAGTTGAGTTAGAAGATATTTGAAGACATAAAGATAATAATAAAATGTAGCTTGGTTTAATAAAAGTTTACAGATAATGGGTATGTTTTTAGTTTTTCCTTTGAAACTGGCCCCCAAATTCTGATCTTTCTGCATATTTTGAAAGGAATCTTATTTATAGACACCAACTGACATTTTGGGACTGTCAGCAAGAAATAATATCTACCAGTATTAGAGGAAAATGACGTATTTTCAAATGGTTGCATACCATAATATACAAAGATGGCAGGATTCTTTTCCAAGGCCTAATGTATTCTTTCTTGGCAACTGGTAAAGTAGATGCATTTGAGGGGTGGGGGGTGGGAGCACATAGAGTAACTGGACATTAGCTAGACCACTGAAGTAGCCTCTTTTGATCTTTAGAAGAGGCAAAGAAATACATGGAACAGAATCTAAAATGATGTCTGATCAGGACAGATTGAATAATTAAAACAAGTTTTAATTAGCTAATCAGTTTCCTCTAGAGTAAGTTTTCTAGTGATTTAGCCCAGAACTCTGTCCATGGGTCCCACTTTGCCATTTAAAAGTTATATCTATGACTTAATAATGACCCAAAGGAAAGCATGTCAAATTGGCTGATTGTTATGAAGCTACATTAAGCCAAGAATATGTAGGATAGGTATACTTATACTAAAAAGAGCTAACAGGTATTGAGCACTGTACTTTGGGCTTTATGTCATCTTTCTTAATATTTATAATGATCTATTAATAGGTGACATTATTAACTTTATTTTACAGCCAACAAAACTGAGTCTAGGATAAAGATATACTCTTCTATTCAACACTTAATCCAAAAAGAACTAGGATTCAAATCATAGGCTTCCATTCTTTATAGCATATTATCTTAATGCCTGACCTCAGTATTCCCTATACTTTTAGCATGTGTACAATGAAAAAAGAAGATATTATAGGTTGAATCTAGCAAGTTTAAATTATTTAAAATAAATATCTTTCATATGTGTAAAATTATTCTCTATCCACAATGACCTTCCTCTCTATGATCTATTTTGAGATTTCTACTGATCTTCCTAGACCTGACTGAAAAGTCACCTCCTCTATAAAGTCCTGACAACCTTCCAAATAGATGATCATTTTTCCCTCTTTTATTCCATAATGACTTATACACTCATACTTTTTCATGGCTTTCTTGTTTTAATGATTATAATAATTTAAATATGTTTATTTATGAATTTCTTGTTTTATTCTAATGACCTTGAGCCCCTTCAGGGAAGGTACCACGTCTGATTTATCTTTAATTTCCATGGGCTATGAAACATAATAGACATTCAACAAATACTTGAATGAAAACACATAAGGAGTGGAAATGATCAATTTACATAAAGATGCAAAATTTATCTATGTAACTTAGATAAGTGTCTCGAGCTACTAGGAGGAAGTATCTTGAGAGAACAGATTTCAAAGGGTTATATTATATAATATTAATAATGATGTGCATAACTTTTTCAATGTATCAATGATATTCTCCATTTATATCTACTATCAAATCACATAAATGTATCACAATCCTTATTGCTTCCATCACTTTGATTGAAATGCCATCTCTGCCTTACGTGGACCCATTTCTCTCTTCTACTCACACTAACAAAACCACATCAGATTTTACACTCTCCAAGCTTTTCTCAATACTACCCAAGTCCTTTTTTTTTTTTTTTTTTTTTTTTTTTGTCTTTCTGAGTTTAGATGTCAGATTTTATAGGGATATTCTAAGAGTGACAGTTGCCAATCATCTGGAGCTCTGGTAGCTGGGAGAAGCTAAGTTCAGTATAACTGAACTCCTGTGAAAAGGAAGGGAGCTTCCAGGGAGTCCAGCTACTACTTGTCCGGGAAACCAAGAGGTTGAGGTATGTAGGGTTAATTTTGAATGATCTTACAGCTGTACCATACCACAGTACCTAAGTGATTGTGTTACATGTAAATCAATGCATACATTAGTTTATGAAGGGGTACATTCATTGGAGGAAGTAATATACATTGGGTAAAATAATGTGAATAAACTGTATTGTAAACTGCAACTCAATTTTCCTAACACAAAAATTACATTTTATTCACTTGTTAACTCTCCCTAATTGTTTCCTGTTCTCTGAGTATTCGATGCTAAACTCCGTAACATGGTCTGGCCTAGGTTCAAGCCTCAAGTTCTTATTGTTCCCTTCATACGTTCTGGACTTCAATTCATATTCTAAAGGAAATGCTACCAGTTCCATGAATAAATCATGGTTCTTAGGGGCTCATGCTCTTCCTTCTATCTTACCCTTCCTTAGCCTTTCTTCTTTAGCTTGAAGACCCCATCTCAAGACTCAGTTCAAAATCTTTTTTTTTTTTTCAGTTCAAAATCTTAATGGAGTCTTTACCCATTTCTGTGAGCCCTATAGCCTCTGGTACTAGAAACATGCTAAAGAGTCACTGTAGTGATTGTGTTTATTTCCTCTCCAAACTGTTAGCTCTGGAGAATGAAACACTTCTCTTTGATTTCCAGGTATTTCTAGCTCCTACCATGGTATTCAGATTTCAGTACTTTATTGTTGAATGATTACTAACAACAACAAAATCTAATGGAGGATAAATGAAATAATAAAATTTCTTCTTTATGGCCACAATAGAAAGCTGATAATTTAAAATTTTTAGCACAGTTTCAGACCCTGAAATACTATGTTATAATATGGACCTTTGTGTCTCAAATTGTAACAAAATCATGCCAGGCATTTTTAGTAGAGGTTTATACTGGGTATTAAGCAGAGAACGCCCAACTCAGAATATCTCAGATTAAATCTCATGGAAGGCTTACTTCAAAAGCTTAATGCACATACTAGGATGCATTTGCTCAGTCATTTGTATTACAACCTACTGATAATTAAATAGAAATGCCTGCATGTGCCTAATCATATAGATAGAAGTAATTGTTATAGGAAGTTGAGACAGATAAGATGAGATTCAGTCTTTGGGAAATAGGTTTGTACTTTCAGTGCTATCAGTTGGGCTCAAAGCAACTATTTTCAGTCTGGTGGAATGGCTTATAAAAGGTAATAAACGAATTCTGCTCTTTTCATGTATCTGAGCCTTAAGAAAGGATCCCCAGCATGTAAATTTGTTTTAGATAAATATCTAAAGCCAGAGTTTTAAAACTAAACAAAAAGTCCAAACAATAGCTCTAAATGAAGATTCATGTTTCCCTTCTGTAGTTTTATAATACTGTTAGAATTGCCCTGTTAATCACTTAAAAGCTAGACATTAAAACCAAAACCCAATTACAGGAGAAGAAAAAACTGGGTGAGTCTGTGGAAAGAGAAAATGAAGAAAGGGATGGAAGGTGTTAGAGAGAAAGACAGATAAAATAAATATAATTTCTTCAGCAGATATTTACTACCAAACAATGTTATTGGTTTCAGAAAACTGGACAGTTTAGTGTAGTAGCAAGAACATGTAACTTAAATCATGGCTTTGTCCCTTAGTAGCTGTGGGACAGTAAATGAATTACTTAGCTATCTTAACCTCCAATTACCCATGCATAAAATTAGATTGATGATAATATCACTTTGGGGTGCTAATACATGTAAAGCACTGAGAAAATAGACATTTTAATAAATCAGTTTTTTAAAAAATTCCTATTTTAATGAATATTTGATCCCAATATTCACCTGCTTTAGCCCTTTTCTGGTTTCCCATTGTGCTCAAAAAAACAAAAACCCAAACTCATATTTGGCTCTCTGGTTTCTTTGGCTCCACCTCTCTTGTGATCTCTCTGGACTCACCCTATCCTCTTTACTCTTAGCCCCCCAGTGTTTCACACCGACCCATGTTCAGTCTGTAAAACAGGTAATTTCAGAATCTTGTATTTTTTTCTGCCATTGAGATTCCTCTGTCAGTAAATTCATACAAGCTTTCTTAGTCCTCAAGTCCTTTACTTAATGTTACCCCCACAGAGAGCCTTCCCTGGTTACCCTACTTAGCTAAGATCTGTCCTAAATACACACACACTCATAATTCTCTATGATTGCATGGTGATTCTTTCCATTAATGTGCTTTCAAAACTTTAATTATATCTGTTTACTTGTGTATTAGCTGCCTTCCTAGCTACATTTTTAATCACTTTGCTAAAAGACACCAAGCATGCTTCTCTAAGTGCCTAGAAATGTTTGTTGCATGAAGGGAAATGAAGAGAGGTGACAGAGAGGCAATATTTTCCTAAATGCTCTATGGAGCAGAACATTTTTCAGATAACAAAGTGGTCATGGGAGTAGTATTTAGCCAAGAAAGAACATATATGGGCCGTATGAATTTTGAACAATTATAGCCAAAAACAGAGTAATCTTCTCTTACTACAGAGAAGCAAAAGTGAGATGAAGAATTCTGTGGCACATATTGGGAAAAAAACAAAAACAAGATAAAGACAAATAATGGACACCAAACAGTAGCAAAGCAGGGAAAATATTCTTATGTAAACTTTGATAAGACTTTCACAAACTTCACAGTTAAAGATAAGAGTTAAATCTGTAGCAGAACTCCACTCTATGCTACTGGCAGATTTTGGCCATTTAAAGAGAACTAGCTAACTTGGTTGTGCATATTATTATTTTAGGCAAGATTTCAGTTGCTTCTTATACATCATTAGTGGGAGTACAAAAATTATAGTCCTTTCAGAAACTTATTTATTGATAACAACAAAATACACATGTCGCTTAGCCTAACAATTTCACCTCTGGGACTCTGTCCTTAATTAAGTAGCAGTACAAAATATCAAATAAGTTTTATACACAAAGATATTTATTATAACATTATTTATAGCAATGAAATAGGCCAATTATCCTAAAGGTATTGACATAATAATGATTATGTAGCAGATAAAATTCTGTTTCCAAAGAGTTTGTAATGTTATGGAAAAGTGCATGTCGTACTTTTAGTGAAAATAAATGAATTGAAATATTTATAATGATAATTTCTATTTGGAAGTTTAACAAATTTTTGAAAATGAGCATATGTTACTATATCAGAGTTCAACCACATAAGCAGAACTAATACTATATATATGTGGCATAAACCAATCATATTAAATATATTTAAAGTTCTATATTTAAAGCCTAAAGCCCTTAGGAGAGGTAGCAAGGAGGGAAGATAAAGCAGGCTATAATCCCACAGGCATGAACTGAAGCTGTTGTCCACAGGCAGGCAGTCAGGAAGGAAGATCCAGGGGGAAAGGAGGGAAATTGCAGTTGCAGCTGCCTATCAATTCAGGGAAGGCCTACATACCCTTTAAAGAGCTTCCAATGGATTAAATCAGGTCCACCCAAAATACTCTCTCTTTTGATAAAGGGTATTGATTAAGGATTTTTAATTATATCTTTAGATCCCCTCACAGCAGTGTCTAAGTTAGTGTTTGATTGAATAACTAGAGAAGTTATGTGTTAGCTACAAAATGTGGCTGCCGCCTTCCATCTTCTAGCTCTCTTGAAAGAATATCCCTATAACCAACTCGAACTGGAAAAGTGCTAGAAAAGGAATTCTGGGGACTGTATTTCAGAACAGACAAGTTGATACTTTAGAAAGCTATCACTTTCTCTTTATAAAAGGAAAAAGAAAATGAACTGATTAAAATGCTAATACTTAAAACAGTAATAGAAATTAAAAAGAAGATACTATTTATTGAGATACGATATGCCAGTTAGTTGACATGTATAATGCCACTTATCTATTATTATAAAATATTTACAATTATTTTGTCTGATTCATCAATTTGAATGAAAGTTACGCAAGAGAGGATCTTGCTCTATCTTGTTCAGCGCTGTCTGCATTTCTAGCGTTCAGAAGGGAATCGGGCACTTAATAAATACTTGCTAAATAAGTAAGCTAACCAACAAACAAATAAGTGTTCACACCAAGACTATGAATTAATTTATTCTCATTTTAAAAATAGGAAACTAAAAATTAAAATAGACTTCCCTGGATATGAAACAAAATGTTAGAAACAGGCTGCAAATCTCATAAGACTTTTGGTTCCAGAATCTGAGCTTTTTGAATAACACTACTCCACCCACTAAAGTATTTTATTCTTTCATAAAGGCTCTTACGAACTGTAAAATGTCATCCAAATTAAGGAACCATCCTCACTCATTGTATTGTCTAAGGTAAGAAGAAGGAGAGAGGAGAATAGGAGGGAAAGTGTGAGTGGGTATACTTTCATCCCTAGAGGAAGGACTAGGAAGGTAGAGATTAAGATCTGTGGCAGGTGAGGTCAGTGGAAGGCCGTTTGGTCTGAAAGAGCCCCCATGGAGTGAGCCAGGCTCTAAGACAGACAAGATCAATGTGAAAATCAAATGCATTATCTTTGTTTACATCCCAGGTACTGGAGTGTGAGAGTCTTAGGCAAGCAAAGGAGCCAGGCTGTAAGTGATGGATGTCCCACTTAAATGACGCTTTGCAAAGCCTTCATCATGTACTGGCAGAAGAGTCACAAGAGAATAAATGACTTTCTTTTAAGTTCCAAGAACAGGACAGAGGAGACAGACAGTGTGAATGTCACAGTCCCCATTCAATTGATTTCTCAGCTGCTGATGCTAAAGAGCAGTCTCCAGAGGAAAGAGAAGGCTAACAAATACACCAACCCAAGGAAGTTTGACTTGTCTATAATGAAATACAAATGATTTTATTTCTTCTATTTACTTTTGAAGAAAATTCTTTACCCATTATACACAAATGGAACTAAATGGCCAAAGAAGAAAAGAAGAAAAATGATCATTATTCCATAACTCTTATGGTTTTGTTTTTCAAGTTGTCCCTTTTAACTCTTAATATACATGAGTTTCAGACTTAAACTTACACAATGAAAAACACACTTATTTCTTTCTTTTAGTTAAACTTCCCATTAAGTAAATCAAATATATTAAAAGGCAAATTCACAAATCACCAAAAACAGCAAAAAATTATTTAGAATGCATAAGTATTTGTCACTTGCTCATCCTTTACCTACTGTAAAAGTGTGTTTTCTTATACATACAAGGACTAAGTTCTTGACTTTAAAGTTTAGAGAAAGGTAAGGAATGAAGAGAGAGTAGCAGCAATATTTCAACAAAGTATAAAAAATAATTGGTGATTTTTGAATAGTCTGAAATGAAAGTGGTTACATCATACATCTCAGGGAAACTAGAATTCAAATTACACACACAAAAGAATTATTAAAATAAACCTTCAAAAATGCATTCAGTCTACAAAATGAACAATCCCTGCCTTTGTGAAGTCAATCATCAATTACAGAGGTTAAGTCTCTAAATAAGGAGTAGATGAATAGCTACAATAGTTAGGGAAAGAAAGTTGCTTAAAAAGGACTTTTTCTGGGTTATATCCCTCAATTCATTCATTCATCTCTTTGATATTTCAGTATTTATGGATCATCTATGCTGAGCCATGTACTATTTTAGGAGAGATTAATTGGTTAGAAGACTCAGGTTGCTGGTTTCCAGTACTTAGTAGACTGGAGACTCATGTAAATAAAGACTCTCAATTCCACACACAAAAAAGTGGTGTCAAAAATAATTGATGAGGTGGTGCTGTGGACACACAAGGAGAAACACCTTAACTCTTCTCAAGATTCTATACAAGTATTTCAAATTAGCTGATGCCCAAGGTGAGGCTTGAACAAAATAGCAAGAGTGAACAAGATGAATATGGCAAAGGCAGAGATGGCTAAGCCAAACAGCAAATACACAGACAAGACAAATAATGGATCAATATGGCAAGTTAAAAGTAGTTTAATGTGATGAGAGCATATAGAAGAGAAAGAAATTGGTTTTAGGGGAAGAGGAAGAAATGAGCAGGAACTAGATCATGAAGAACAGGATAAAGCATTTTCTTTTTATTCCACAATCAATGGGGAAGCCATTTAATTATTTTAATCAGGAAAGTTAAGTCTCTCAATACCAGAGGGATGTTGTAGTTTCATAGTGTTCAGCCATCAGCTCAGATGGGTTAAGAAACTACCCTAAATAAACCCATCCCTCCCACTAATTCTGGGGCTTTCCTTTGAGAACTTGCATAAAGCAGGGGCGAACTTGGATTCACCATTTGGAAAAGTCCTCTGTAATGACTGCTAATAAATCTCTAGAACACAGTCTCACGTTAAGAGTACACAAATACAGATCTATTTACCAGGGTTGAAAAAGACAATTGTAGACATATGTCAGTGCTCCAAAGATTTCAGTGAAGCTACTTTCTATACCTTTAGCTAATTGGTTTTGGAGTTCTACTCTAACACATTCCAATTTTTAAATTATGAGCTACCAGATTGGACAATACTGTCAGGACATTTGTGTATGTTGATACTATAGTGAGAGCTTACTCATCAACATGTGAAGCCACATTCTCCTGAGAGCATATCTGTTATATGATTTCTGTATTGATGTGGTTATATGAGATCTAAGTAGTCTATATCCAGAGTCCTTGAGCTGAACTATTAATTAAGTTGTGCTTGGCTCTAAACATTCTGATCCCTGACAGCAGCTAACTTGATCTATCCTTTCTGCAGCTGATGCCGCCTACACACTCCTTCTTTTTTATATTCAGTGTTAAGCCTTATTACAGATCATTCCTTATTGCATTAAAATCACCACCTCTTTTGACACCTGCCACCCTCACTGGACCACAGGCTGCTAGAGGGCAAGGGCTGTATTTGTTCAGAGTGGAGGCCCAGTAGATGGGAGTCATCAGAGCATGCTCTTCCTGAGGGCACTTACCACATTTCTGGTGCCCCAAAGCTCTTTACTTCCTGTCCATCCCACTCTTCAGTAAATTATGACACCCATCACCACTACTGTTACCTCTCCTGATCCCTGGAATGGCTTGTTTCTGTCCTCAGCCCACTTGCCTCTCTCTCCCTTTATTTTTTGGCTTCATGGTTCAAGAAATCAGCTAAAGCTTTGGCAGCTCTAGGCATTATTCTTGGATTCTATAACCTGACAACTGCAGAGAATATGGATGTCAGGTAAGTCACAGAGAGGGAGAAAATATTTGAGAATAAATGTCTGACAAAGTAGGTTTTCCTATAATATATGAAGAACTATACAACTGACTACTTAAAGAAAAACCATAAAGGGACGGAGTAAATTACTGAGAGTATGACTACTAGGGTCCTAGTGATTTTTCACTTCTTTATTTGGGTGCTTGTTATCTTGTTATTTGGATGTTTTTCTTTTGTGAAAATTTACTCAGCTGTTCATATTTATTCTGTACATTTGTAGTTTATATGTTAAACTTTAACAGAAGTGCATAAAATGAAAGGGAAAAATATTTTCAGATAGAAAGTCACCTACTGAGTTGGGGTATACAGACATTTGAAGAAAAATTTTGGATGGAAAAGGTAGAAAACTTATTAATAATAAGTACTTAATAAATCTTATCCAAAGTTCCAAAGATATACCCATGGGAGTCATGCCTATGTTTCTAAGACTTGCACTCATTACTCTCTTCCCAAAAAAATTAGTACACAAAAATGCAAAAGAATTTATTTCTGTTTGGTTTTATTTAGTTTACAAGCACAGTTTCAAATGGTATTTCTTTTAAGTTGATGCTTGGCATTGGTTGGTTTTTATACAGTTGCTAGGTTTAATATTTAAAATCAGCAAACAGGGATCCCTGGGTGGTGCAGTGGTTTGGCGCCTGCCTTTGGCCCAGGGCGCGATCCTGGAGACCCGGGATCGAATCCCACATCAGGCTCCCAGTGCATGGAGCCTGCTTCTCCCTCCGCCTGTGTCTCTGCCTCTCTCTCTCTCTGTGACTATCATAAATTAAAAAAATAAATAAATAAATAAATAAATAAATAAATAAATAAAATCAGCAAACATTTATGAACATCAATTAATGTGGTAATAATTTTCCTATTTAAACTCTCTCTATTGAATTCTAATAGCAAATATTTAAGGTGCTACTTCTTATCCTTTCCAAATGAGAAAACGGGAGCCAGTGGTATTTAAGTAACTTGCTGTTAAATTCAAATTCTCCAATTCTAACAATAATTTCACTTCTACTTCAAAAAATGGGAATAGGAGTGGTAGTGGAAGATTCTTGTCTATCTACACCAGTTTGTTCTTATGTCAGTTTGTTTCTTTCAGGGCCCCAAAGAAAAGCTTATGACCTCTTGTGGAGAGAGTTACATGACCTGTTACAGTGATCAATGACATCTGAAGAAGCTGGCCCAAATTGCTTAAAGAGCATAAGATCTCTTTGGGTTCAGGAATGGACCTATAAGACTCATTGCCCTTTTATTTTGTAAAATCTGCACTCTATAAAATGACTAAGACTTTTTATTACCTAACCTCATTTTTTTCTTTATCTATATATCTCACACAAGAAACTATCTGTAAGTGTATTTATTGACTTCTAGAGGATTGCTGAAAAGATATACCAGGTTGACTTAGAGACACAGGGTTCACACAAGCAAGTAGCAGAAGTGTATTAGAAGGAGCATAAGTTTAGGAAAAAAGTATAATTAAGGAAACTTAAATAATTTAAGGCCTTCTTATCATATGTCAGGTACTTTAAATGTATCATCTTATTCTCACAATATATTAAATATTAAATATTAAATATTAAATATCTGCTGGATCTTGCACTCTGGCAACTAATTGTAAGCCAAATGTCTCACTAATTCATGGAATGAAGCCATTCACATCATATCAAACTTTTTCAGAAAGGTTTTTTCAGTATCTCACCTGTCATGTGAAATCTTCCCCAATAATAAATTTATTCACTTCATTCTTCTTTTTGCATATCCCTTCCCTCCCAAGAGACTGTAACTAGCTTAATCCTGGGCAGGACTCAATGACTGAAAGAAAATTCTTTTTTTTTTTTAATTAATTTATTTTTTATTGAAGTTTAATTTGCCAACATATAGCATAACACCCAGTGCTCATCCCGCCAAGTGCCCCCCTCAGTGCCCATCACCCAGTCACCCCAAGTCCCCACCCACCTTCCCTTCCACTACCCCTTGTTCATTTCCCAGAGTTAGCTGTCTCTCATGTTTTGTCACCCTCACTGATATTTTCACTCATTTTCTCTCCTTTCCCTTTATTCCCCTGAAAGAAAATTCTGACTTACATCCAAAAACTATTCTTTCTTCCCTTACTGTCATACTTCTTCATCTCTTCTTTCTGAACCAGAGACATTTCTATCTTTCTTTCTCAAATCTGGGTCACCGACTGTCTTTCCTTGATTTACTTCCTTCATTGTACTTTATTACTATCCTGTTATAATTGGTAGGGCCATGCAGAAGATTTATTTTTTAAGGAACAGAAGATCTAATTTACAATCAGCTCTTCCTCACACCTGCTTAGTTCAACTCTTGTGACTTCTGTCTGTTAACAGGACTCTGATGGATCCTTCTTGTTCTGGCTTGAGTTTTAACTTTTTTCAAGCTTGTTAACAGTTCTATATATTAATCCCTTCTATTTAAGCATATATATAGAAAATGCATATCTATACTGTTAGTGAAATTGTATGTAACAATCAAACTGAAAATAATGAATCTTGACAGAAATCTACAAACTAAATTCTATATTTCCCACTTTATGCATATAGTAATTGAATATGTAGGCATAAACAAAGCTAATATTCACATTCCACTGTATTGTTTAATTCTTATTTTAGACAGATCTTTCTTTGTAATCCATACTAGAGTTTTTGTCCTATAAATCTGAACTGTTTGAGAAATTCCCAGTGACAAACATTTAAGAGATATAAAAAATATTTTTAACTGGAAATACAGTTACTGGGGATCTTACAATTATTTTTTTCTTCTAAAGGATTTTCTTCAGTTCTGGCATGTTAAAGGATGAATGAGTGGATATTTGGTTGATGTACTTTACTTCTAAAAACACCTTTAAAAATTACTGCCTGAAAAAAATCAATGTCTCGAATCACTGTCAGGTATGTATATCAAGCAGTAGGTAGCCAGAGTAATTGAAGAAATTATGCACATCTTTCTGTGTGTGTTGGTAAGCTGTGTTGGATGTCTTAAAGTTGAAAAAGGCTGAATCTGAAATTATTGGCAGTGGGCCATTATAAATAAAAGAAATTTTTGCTTTTTCTTTATTTTGTTTAGTATTTGATCATACTCATGCCTAGCACAATAATTCATTATATTTTAATGTCCTACTGAAGTAAAAAAATACATAGAAGTTAGGGAGATACATATGAGACAATCATTTTAGAATAAGCATTGGCATTCATTATCTTTAAAAATTAAGACTACTTTCTAGTTCATTTCTTAAAGTTACTTGATGAATGCTGTATTGTAAAATAATAAAAAATATATGTATTTGTCTCTGTCCCTGGTTCCTATTAATATTTGGTCTTTGGCCTCAGCTCCTGATAGAGTGCTCTTAAAATTCTTTTAATTTCCTAAGTGATAGAAGTGTCTCACATGGAAATCCTGGGTGATAGGAGTATCTTTGGTATTAGTGAGGTGACATTTGGTGGTGGGCTCTTGGATGGAAGCTGGTCACTAGAAAGACCCAGCCAAGATTAGAAATCTACTCCTCATTCTAGAGAGGAGGCTAGAAATAGGTAATAATTAATCATGCCTAGGAAATGAAGCTTCCATGAAAATCCCAAAAGTACAGAGTTCAGAGAGCTTCCACATTGCTGAACAACTCCAGGCAGAAAGAGGATGACATATCCCAACTCCATAGAGACAGAAGCTCTTGGACTTGGGAACCTTCCAGACCTTGCACTATGTATCTCTTCATTCCACTATTTATTTGTGTCATTTAAAATATCCTTCCTATTAATTCCATAATGGTAAATAAACTCTTTTCCTACATTATATGAACCTCTCTTGCAAATTATTGAATCTGAGGAGGAGGTTGTGGAAATCTCTAATTTGTAGCCAAGTTGAACAGAATTTGTGGGTAACCTAGAAGCCAAGTACTTGTGATTGGCATCTGAAGTGGGAGGCAATCTTGTGGGATTGAGATCTTAACCTTATTGAATCTGGCTTAACTCTAGGAAGTTAGTATCAGAATTACTCAGTGTGGAAAACTCACATATCCAGTATCAGGGGTATGATGAGTGTGAGTAGAGAAAAATTGTGGGTTTTCCCCAGACACACATAACAAGAGCTAGGATATTCACTCAAAAGATTTATGTTTTCTGTAATTCTTCCTATTAAAATTGTATGCATCCTTTAAGGCTTAGCATAGGTCTCACTTCCTTCAAAAAGTTTCCTTGATTCTGCCAAATAAAAGCAAATGAATTCTTGTGGTATTTTCTCTTTTACTCTCTTTATTCTTTTTTATTCTCTTTACTTGAAGATGAAACAACACACTTCAAATATCACATTGGTCAAAAAATAAATCTCAACAAAACTTAACAAATATTTTGAACAAATGAAAATGAAAATACAATTAGCAAAATGAGTGGGATGCAGCTAAGAAATACTTAGAAAAAATTATATAATTAAATCCATATATTAAAAAAGAAGAAAGATCTAAGATCACTAAGTTTCCACTTTTGAAAATTAATGCAGAAGGGGAGAAGGCTGGGAGGTTGGAATAACCTGGTGATGGACACAAAGGAGGGCACTTGATGGGATGAGCAGTAGGTATTATGCTATATGTTGGCAAATTGAATTTAAATAAAATATTAAAAAAAAAAAGAAAATTACAAAAAGGAGGGCAAATTGAATCCAAAAGAAGCAGAATCCAAAAGAATCAGAATGGAAATACTAGAGTAGAAACACTCCTTTAATTCCAGTTAAAGTTGAAATAGGAAATCTACAGAGAAAATCAATGGAACCAAAATATGGTTCTGTGAAAAGTTAGTTCTTTAAAAAGATCAATACAATTGAAAAGCCTCTAGCCAGGCTAACTATGAAAAACAATGAGAGGACACAACTAGAAATGAGAGAAGGGATATCACTGCAGATCCTACGGACATTAACAGAGAAATAAAGAAATACTATCCCTAAAACCTAATAACCTAGATGAAATGGACCAATTCTTTGCATGACAATATCTGCCAAAACTCACACAACAAGAGATAAACAATTTAAATAGGCCTATGTCTCTTAAAGAAATTATATCAATAGTTAGTAGCCTTCCAAAACATTAAGCACTAGATCCAGATGTGTTCACTGTAGACTTCCTCCAAACATTTAAAAAGAATTTATACAAATTCTCTATAATCTTTTGTCAGAGGGATCCCTGGGTGGTGCAGCGGTTTAGCACCTGCCTTTGGCCCAGGGCGTGATCCTGGAGACCCGGGATCGAATCCCACGTCGGGCTCCCGGTGCCTGGAGCCTGCTTCTCCCTCTGCCTATGTCTCTGCCTCTCTCTCTGTGTGTGTGACTATCATAAATAAATGAAAATTAAAAAAAAAATCTTTGTCAGAGGACAGAAGCAGGGGGATTACTTCCTAAGTCTAAGAAGCCAGCAATACCCTAATACAAGAAAACTGCAAATCAATGTCTTTCATGAACATAGATGCAAAACCCTCAACAAAATATTAACAAATTGAATCCAACAAATAATAAAATGAATTATATATCAAGACCAAGTTATATTTCTCCTAAGTATGCAAGACTGGTTTACCATTCAAAAGTCAATTTAATGTAATCTATTGTATTAACAAGATACAAATAAAAACATCACATGAGCATATCAATAGATGCAGAAAAAGCATTTGACAAAATCCAGCATCCGTTAATGACAAAAACTGTCAGTAGGTTAGAAATAAAGGGAAACTTCCTCAACTTGATACGAATATCTAAAAAACCCTACATCTAATATCGTAGTGATGAGAAACTCAAATCTTTCCCACTGAGATTGGGAACAAGGCAAGGACAGTTCCTCTCAACATTCCTTTTCAACATTGTACGGGAAGTTCTAAGCAATAAGATGTATATACAATTAAGAAGAAATAAATAAAACTGTTTTTGTTCACAGATGAAATGATTGTCCATGTAGAAAATTTGAAAGAATTGACCGAAAAAAGTCCTGGAATTAATAAGCAATTTTAGCGATGTTACCAAATGTACAGTCAGTATATAAAACACTATGAATAAATAACATTTCTGCAGAACTCAAATTAATATAACTAGAATTATATCAAGCAGTATTTGAAAAGTGATGAAGGTTGGCATATAAGTAATTCTATTTCTACAAAAAAAAAAAGACTCTAAAATTTAGTGTCTCAAATCAATAATCATATGTAGTTCACAATTCTGCTTGGCTATTTTTCTGGTCTAGGCCAGTTTTGGCTTAGTTGGATGTGTGCATAAGTCAGTGAGTTGGAAGAGGGTTGGCTGGTCCTGGATGTACTTGCTGAACATTTATGACAGTTGGCTGGCTGGCTGTTGGAGCATTAATGATGAGTGGACTAAGTGGTACACTTCATCTAACACAGAAGTCTTGCACTTTCTAAGGCTTCTTCAAAATAAAGACTCTATTTGCAGGTCACTTTCACACACAGATACTACAAAAAAAATTTTTTTAGATACTTTCAATCTCCAAATATAAAAAGATTATGATATAACATCTTATTTTCAAGGTACATTTCCCATTTTATTCTTAGCAAAAAATGAAAAACAAACGAACAAATAAAACCCCAAAAAACAAAACACACACACACACACACACACACACAAAACTTGCCTTCGTCCATCTCAAGTGGGTTTTTATTCTAAAAACAAACCAAAAAACCCTATATTAAGACCAATACTTCAATACAGTTTGAAAAAAGTTGAGAAAATCAAAACCAGCCATTGTCATGAAGGTTAACAAGATATTATTGAAAATGGCACATGGTACAAGCTAAGATTTAATAGACCAGAAAGCAATTTAAAATCTTGACACATGATCAAATCTAAAGTAACAGAATAACAGGTCCATTAGAATGAAAATGTTAGACTATTTTTTACTATAACCTAAATGTTAGCTGTTTCAAAATTATATAAGAAGTTTACTTAAACATAAACAAAGAGGTTCCTGGGTAGTACAATCAGTTGAGCTTCTGACTCTTGGCTTCAACTAGGGTTATGATCTCCTGATCCTGAGATCAGGCCCTGGGTCAGGCTCCACATTCAGTTAGGAGTCTACTTGAGTTTCTCTTTCCCTCCTCCTCTACCTCTCCCCACCGTGTTCCCTCTCTCTGTCTTTCTCACGAATAAATCTTAAGAAACAAAATAAAACAAAAACCGTATATAGCTCCCTAGCTCTCTTTTCTAAAATTGTCTGATGCAATAGTTAGGATATGTAGCTATGTACTCTGTATTTTAAAATGACCTCCAGGTTATAGTAATGCATAACACATTATAGGAATTTCTAACCTGATTCATCCTTCTCTATGGAGGGAGACTACAAAGAAACATGCCTATGAAGACCTTGATTGGGTAAAGAAAAAAAAAATCTTTCCAAGAATTTTTAACCATTAATTAACCCACAGATAAGATTTTAACTGAAATCTGTACTGCCTGTGTGGCCTGATAAAAGGTACAATAAAAAGTTTGTTTAAAGGGATTTCAGAATGGTAATTTCCTCATGTACATGGAAATAGCAAATGCACATCCCCAGACTATACATTAAACTCAGGACTGAAATTACTACCAAACAGAAATTCCATGGAATATTAGGTTATAATAAAAAAAAAATCACAAAGGACAGTAGTCACCATTAGCAAAATGACTAGAAAAAGCAAACTGTCATTGTTGCTGTTAATTAGCAGATATTGATCTGAAGTAAATGTACTTAAGATTTAAATAAATTTTAAAAATATATTAAAATTAGGAAGTAATAAGATGTTTTCAAAAGTACTAGACATATAAAAGAGGTTATAGACTTAAAAGATAGGGACAATAGAGTAAGAAAATTTAATGTAAAAATCATTGAAAGAATTGTTTTAGAAGGAATGAGTAGTGACAATGTGGCCCAAGAAATTTCTAGAAAGTTATTCATTGAAAATATTCCATATTTAATAGAGATGTTATTATTAAACCTAGGAAACAAGGAATTCCAAGAAGGGTAAGTAAAATTCATGAATATCTTTCCACATTTTAGAAAAACTAGATTCTAGTTACTTTCTTTCAAACAGTTTCATCCTGTCTTCATATAAATGATAACTATGATGGCAATGACAACTACTACTACTACTATCAAAATCATCATGATTTTCATTAATAATTACCATTTATTTTATTTTATTTAAAAATTTTTTATTGGAGTTCAATATGCCAACATATATCATAACACCCGGTACTCATCCCGCCAAGTGTCCCCTCAGTGCCCATCACTCAGTCACCCCAAACCCCTGCCCACCTCCCTTTCCACTATCCCTAGTTTGTTTCCCAGAGTTAGGTGTGTCTCATGTTTTGTCGCCCTCACTGATATTTTCACTCATTTTCTCTCCTTTCCTTCTTATTCCCTTTCACTATTTTTTATATTCCCCAAATGAATGAGACCATATAATGTTTGTCCTTTTCCGATTGATTTATTTCATTCAGCATAAAAAAAATGTTTTTTTTTTCTTTTTTTTTCTCTTGTTTTTCATATGGTACTCCAGGTCCCTCCAGGTTGAAGCAAATGGTGGGTATTTGTCGTTTCTTTCTTTTTTTTTTATTATTATTTTTATTTATTTATGATAGTCACAGAGAGAGAGAGAGAGGCAGAGACACAGGCGGAGGGAGAAACAGGCTCCATGCACCGGGAGCCCGACGTGGGATTCGATCCCGGGTCTCCAGGATCACGCCCTGGGCCAAAGGCAGGCGCCAAACCGCTGCGCCACCCAGGGATCCCGTATTTGTCGTTTCTAATGGCTGAGTAATATTCCACTGTATACATAAACCACAGCTTCTTTATCCATTCATCTTTCAACGGACACCGAGGCTCCTTCCACAGTTTGGCTTTTGTGGACATTGCTGCTATAAACATCGGGGTGCAGGTGTCCTGGCATTTCATTGCATCTGTATCTTTGGGGTAAATCAGTGCAGTGCAATTGCTGGGTCTTAGGGCAGTTCTATTTTTAACTCTTTGAGGAACCTCCACACAGTTTTCCAGAGTGGCTGCACCAGTTCACGTTCCCACCAACAGAGCAAGAGGGTTCCCCTTTCTCCACATCCTCTCCAACAGTTGTTGTTTCCTGCCTTGTTAATTTTTGCCATTCTCACTGGTGTGAGGTGGTATCTCATTGTGGTTTTGATTTGTACTTCCCTGATGGCAAGTGAGGCGGAGCATTTTTTCATGTGCTTATTGGCCATGTCTATGTCTTCCACTGTGAGATTACTGTTCGTGTCTTTTGCCCATTTCATGATTGGATTGTTTGTTTCTTGGGTGTTGAGTTTAATAAGTTCTTTATAGATGTTGGATACTAGCCCTTTATCTGATACGTCATTTGCAAATATCTTCTCCCATTCTGTAGGTTGTCTTTTAGTTTTGTTGACTGTTTCTTTTGCTGTGCAGAAGCTTCTTATCTTGATGAAGTCCCAATAATTTATTTTTGCTTTTGTTTCTCTTGCCTTCATGGATGTATCTTGCCAGAAGTTGCTGCGGCCAAGTTCAAAAAGGGTGTTGCCTGTGTTCTCCTCTAGGATTTTGATGGATTCTCTTCTCACATTTAACTCTTTCATCCATTTTGAGTTTATCTTTGTGTATGGTGCAAGAGAAAGGTCTAGTTTCATTCTTCTGCATGTGGATGTCTTATTTTCCCAGCACCATTTATTGAAGAAATTGTCTTTTTTCTAGTGGATAGTCTTTCCTGCTTTGTCAAATATTAGTTGACCATAAAGTTGAGGGTCCACTTCTGGATTCTCTATTCTGTTCCATTGATCTATGTGTCTGTTTTTGTGCCAGTACCACACTGTCTTGATGACCACAGCTTTGTAGTACAACCTGAAATCTGGCAATGTGATGCCCCCAGCTATGGTTTTCTGTTTTAAAATTCCCCTGGCTATTCGGGGTCTTTTCCGATTCCACACAAATATGAAGATGATTTGTTCCAACTCTGAAGAAAGTCCATGGTATTTTGATAGGGATTGCATTAAACGTGCAAATTGCCCTGGGTAACATTGACATTTTCACAATATTAATTCTTCCAATCCATGAGCATGGAATATTTTTCCATCTCTTTGTGTTTTCCTCAATTTCTTTCAGAAGTGTTCTGTAGTTTTGAGGGTATATATCCTTTACCTCTTTGGTTAGGTTTATTCCTAGGTATCTTATGCTTTTGGGTGCAATTGTAAATGGGATTGACTCCTTAATTTCTCTTTCTTCAGTCTCATTGTTAGTTTATAGAAATGCCACTGATTTCTGGGCATTGATTTTGTATCCTGCCACATTGCCGAATGCTGTATGAGTTCTAGCAATCTTGGGGTGGAGTCTTTTGGGTTTTCTTTGTACAGTATCATGTCATCTGTGAAAAGGGAGAGTTTGACTTCTTTGACAATTTGAATGCCTTTTATTTATTTTGTTGCCTGATTGCTGAGGCTAGGACTTCCAGTACTATGTTGAATAGCAGTGGTGAGAGTGGACATCCCTGTCGTGTTCCTGATCTTAGGGGAAAGGCTACCAGTGTTTCTTTCTTTTCTTTATTTTTATTTTATTTTATTTTATTTTATTTTATTTATTTTATTTTATTTTATTTTATTTTATTTTATTTATTTTATTTTTTAATTGTATTTTTTTTTCTACCAGTGTTTCCCCATTGAGAATGATATTTGCTGTGGGCTTTTCATAGATGGTTTTAAGATGCTGTGGAATTTTCCCTCTATCCCTACATTCTGTATAGTTTTGATCAGGAATGGATGCTGTTTTGTCAAATGCTTTATCTGCATCTATTGCGAGGATCATATGGTTCTTGTTTTTTCTGTTGTTGATGTAATCTATCACATTGATTGTTTTATTAGTGTTGAACCAGCCTTGCATCCCAGGAATAATCCCACTTGGTCATGGTGAATAATCTTCTTAATGTATTGTTGGATCCTATTGGCTAGTATCTTGTTGAGAATTTTTGCATCTGTGTTCATCAGGGATACTGCTCCTCCTGGGATCCTGCCTGAGTTCCCTTCGAGTGCCTTTCTATCCAGGAAGATTGGTAAAGTTCCTGCTTCTCTGGGACTGGGCTTTCCTGTCCTGGAGGCTCTCCACCCCCCGCCCCCCCCCCCCCCGGCCTTAGCCTAGCTCCTCACGGGGACCCCTCCTCTTGGATGCTTTTTTATTTATTTATTTTTTCCATCTTCCTACCTTGATAGAAGCAGGAGCTCTTCTCACGATAGCATTCCAGCTGTTTTCTTTTTAAATCTCAGGCCGAATTTGTAGGTTTTCAGGACGATTTGAAAGTTATCTAGGTAAGTTGGTGGGGACAGGTGACTTGGGGAGCCTACTCTTCCACCATCTTGCCCCTAGGACATAATAACCATTTTTAAATGACAAAAGTATGCCATACATTTTATTAAACTCTGAGGCAAAATATGAATAGAGGTAACACTTGTCACCCAAGAGCTCAGAGTAAAGTTGTATATCTGTGACATTTGCTCATGTCACTTAACCATCACAAATGATCCTTAAGGTAGACATTGTTCCCATACATCATTTTTTTTAAAAAATAGGAAAACCAGAGTCAAAGAGATTAAGCCATTTACTGATGTTCACATAGAGAGAAGGGACAAGAGCTAGGATTGAAATTCTTTTCTTTCATATTCTCATTAAAAAAAACTTGTGTTTTATTGCTTCACTATACTTTCCTTCTACATGTCAAACATTATACCAGAGGCTTTCAACACTTGTAGAGTTTAATGAAACTAGAGCTTGAGGTAAAATAATACAGCTGGGAAATAAAGAGGGGAAAGGACATTCCAAACAATGGAGAAAAAATCCTATAGGAAGATATGAAGGTATGATATAGCTAGATACATTACACCAGAAAAACATTAAATGTTCATAGTGATTAAAAATAAATGGTCATATTGAACTTGTAGCTGAGGAGGGAAGTAAGGGACAAATTGTGGGATAATACTCATGCTAAACTAAAATATCTATTGGATATTTTCAAGTAGGAGAGAAGTATAGCCTAATTTCTACCTAGGAAAATGTCTCGGTCTTCCTAATAAGAATGGTGATAGAAAATAGAAAATGGTAGTTTTGTCTTTGAATCTGAAGCTAAACAATGTTTTATGTCTTTATCAATTGGTTCAGTACTGTCAGCATCAGTATATTTTCCAGTGGAAAAATAAATGTTAATAAAACTTAATTTTCTACCTTCCAGCAGTACCTAGTTTGATATTTAAGAGACTTGTCATGTTCTAAAATTGAAATGGTTTTTATCGATATATATTTGCTTTAGGCATTTTATCATTAGTCAGTGTTCTTGACTTTGAACAGACATGTCTTATTAGTATGACCCATAGCACTTATTTTATGGTTACTTCTAGTGCCACTACAAATTAATAGAATATTGGTGCCTGGGACATGGATTCCATATTCAGAAGAGCAAATGGAAGACAATGAATGACTTCTCTGAGGACAAGGTTTCCTAAAGTTTATTCTGTGTTATGTGAGAGATTAATAAGTTTTATGTAACTTTCCCAAGAATATCTCAAAATCTTTAATATATCTATATTTTTTGTATATCAAAGAAGGGATGCTAAAACACATTGGTCAAGAGACACTTAATTTTTCTTCTAAGAAACTTGGGCTCATACATGAATAAAATTATATTGTAACAATGAGGATAACAGTCACACTTTATTACCTACCTATTCTGGAACTGGCATTCTAAGAAATTTACTTAATATAATTCCACTGAATGTAACCCTTCAAATAGCAGTATATAGTAGACATGTTATCTCTATTTAATGATAAAAACTGAAGCTCAAAGAAGTTAAATTTATACAATTATTGGCAAAATTGCTATTTGGAAGTTAATATTTATAACCCTTGAATTATATTCTTGTCATCATGCTTCAGAGAAGGAAGATGGGACCAAAATATGGAAATAGATTGACCAAATGAAGGAGTGGTAATGCCAAAGGTACTGTCCTGGAGAAAATACAACAAGAACAGAAGGTCTATCTCTGTGAGTCTGCTAGAACACTGAGGTCCTACAAGGCAAGATGTTTGAATAGGTGGTATATTTCAAAGCACTGGCTGTTTGGAGACAAAGACCCATCTCTAAGAAGAAAAGAGAGAATATGGAATAAGAATCTTCAGACCTATGAAGTTAAATGGAGAAGGCTGGAACCTATGAAGAAACTGGGTTCTAGCCATCAGAACTAAAGAAATGAGAGGATTGGTGAGCAGTAGTATCTGGAACCATGATGATACTGGGTTATGGAGGAAGAACTGTAAAGAAGATAGAGTTCTCACTTTGAAGACCTGGATTCAAACCTGGATCTGTCATTGACTATCTCTAGTTTAACTATGTTGAAATTCAGTTAATGAATCACAAAGTGAAAATAGTACTTCTCTACCATCTGCGGTTGTTGTTAAACATTGAGATAGATTTATAAATGTGTTGTCTATGAGAATTGGTAGTTTAAAATGGAAGGAAATTATAGAACTAGACTATTTAAAATCTGTTTTATATCATTACAGACTACATAGAGTCATTGTTTATTTTTCATAATTAACAGATGATTTATTACATGTCACCAGAGAATTTTTTTTCACTATTAGATTCTGTTAGATTTCTGATCTTTGTATTTCCTCTACCTTTTGAGTGGATTTTGGAAATTTTGGAGAGGATACATGTGTTGGTAGATACATACCCCCATGTTGCACACTCTATTCTGTTTTTATTTTTCAGTTTTTTTTCTTAAAATTTCTATATACTAAAATGCATAGATTTTAAAGCCTATGGTTTGATTAGATGTGACAAATGCATATACCTCATCAAACACTGAACATTTCCATAGCCTAAAAATTTTCCTGTTCCCTTTTTTAGACAGATTCCCTCAGAAGCAATCACTGATTTCATTTCTTCCACCATAGACAAGCTTTACCTATTCTGGAACTATATGTAAATGGATTCATACATTATACATCATTTTCTCTAAGATTCACACATATATATTAATTTTGGGCTGTCTCTAAATAAAAGGAAACTTAGAGCCTTAAATCACTTTTAATAGAAATATAAAAGCTTGCCAGTGTATCCAATATGCCCAACAGGATAAGTAAATACAGTAGTCCCTGCTTACTTGCAATTTTGCATTCCACAATTTCAGTCATCTGTGGTTAACTACAGTTTGGAAGCAGATTATCCTCATATCCATGATACATCAGAAGGTCCCTAGTAACCTCATGCTATATCACGATGCCCATGCCATTCACTTCATTTTATCTCATTACATAGACATTTTATCATATCATATCATCACATGAAGAAGAAAGGTGAATACAGTACAATATATTTTGCAAGAGAGAGATCTCATGGAAATAATTTTTATTACGGTACATTGTTATAGTGGTTCCATTTTATTATTAGGTATTGTTAATCTCTTACTGTGACTAATTTATAAGTTCAACTACATCATAAGTATATATATATATATATATACTTATATATATATACTTATATATATACTTATATATATACATATATATAAGTATATACATGTATATATGTATATATACTTATATATATGTATATGTATATACATATGTATATGTATATATGTATATATACTTATATATAAGTATATATATACTTATATATATATACACACATATGTATAGAAAAAATAGTATATATAAGGTTCAGTACTATCTATGGTTTCAGGTGTCCACTGAGGATCTTGGAATGTGTAACCCATGGATAAGGAAGGACCACTATAAAGACATTTTTTAAAGTATTAGCAAAAGAAAGGCTTATGTTAACATCATATATAACTTTAGTTCTGGGTTATTACGGATAGGCTTTTTAATTTTTGTGTGCATATTTATGTATGTACATACGTGAGTATGTCTGCTTTGACACCAACTGACTTTTGTGAAATATTTGATTATCCATGCTTATGCCTCTCTCTTGCAGTATCCCCTACATTTGTGTTTTTATATTACAACAGTACTTTTTCCAACATTGTTTTCAGTTGGCTAACTGGGTGGTAAAGTCTTCTTAAGACTTTTTAATGAGAATAATTATATCACCTTTGGTTTTACAGATGTAAGTAGCACTAGGAAGATGGTGGTTGTGTAGAATATAACTCAATAAGCCCTCAATGTTTGGAAAAGCAAGGTAGAAGAGTGAATGACAAAAGGAGATTACCATATTTCCCATTTTTCCTAATTTTTCATCCCAACAAGCCTTCTTGACTGCCCTTATCCTGTCTTTGTGATTATCGACATCAGAGACCTGAACTATTTGGGAGATAAACAATGATAGTTCAAAGGCCATGGAGACAAGAAAGAGCAGGGCTCCAACTTCCCTTCTCTAAATAATTCTTTCACTGTTTCAGGAGATAGCTGTTCTCCCCACCCTACAAACTCCTGAGCTCTAACAGCCATCTATCTTACTGGTGTTTCTAAGCTTTATTTGGCTTCGAATGATGTTGCTGTTAATGTTGATATTATTTCCTTGATTCCACGTTTCCTTCTATCATTCTCCCAAGATTGATCTTTCTGGAGAAAATCCTATAGCCTAAATTAAATTAGATTCTTTGTAGGCACCACAGACAAATTATTTGTTATATCTGCATCCTAAACATTTTGAATAGTGCCTGGGTCATAGGGAGTCCTCAAAACATATTGCATGATGATCCTTTAGACAGCCCCTGGGCTTCATAAAAGCAAGATATTCCTTAAAGATGAGACCAGCAATGCTTCAGTCCTTTATTTTAATTACAGGTGAGGTATATATTGCACAGCTAAGCTACTAGGTAATTTTATATATGCTACCTTTTTTCATTTACTGCTATAGTAAGGTATATTTGGTTCCAGTTGGATATTAGTAAAGAGTCGCAGAACTGGAGCTTGGTCTCCTGCTTCCTAGTTCTGTGTTTTATCTTGTTGGAGGTATTGCTCTTAGCCCTCTAAATTTTGGTCAAAATATCAGTGTCACTCTCTCATTTGAAAGAATTTATTTATTATATTAGCTCCCAATTCCAAATATAAATATTTTCCAGATATTTGCTGACCATCACCCTAGAAATCAAATCCATAGCCAAAGTATATAATTGACTTGATATTGCCTTCTAAAATGCATATGAGCAACCAAGGTATCTTCTAAAAACTGAGGCTATCTTCACTACCAGAGCTTGTTTATCATAATGACAGGTTGTAAGATATTTTAGCAGGGGTGGGGGTGGGGTAATGGATTGAAAACAAGTCTGCAAACCATAACTTTCATAATAATAAATTATGAAGCACTAACTGCCAGGCCATGAAAACCAATTGAGGGGCAGTAGCCCTGAAACCAAAAATCACAACAACTCAAACCATTAAAACTAATGTGGTAATAAATCTGTTCCATAAAATAACAGGAAGTTGGTTAATACCATATTCAAAAGGCCAACTTTGTGGAAGTGACTGCTAAAGATATTTAAAATAAACACATGGAGGAAAAGTAACATATTTATCTGTTATGCCAAAAATACTAGGCTGAGTTAGTCCTTCTCAAAAAAACATGAATGAATACAGTTATTTCTAAATAGCCTAAAACTGTGTTCCAGTTTACCTGAAGAGCTCAGGCCTCTGTAGAAATTAAAGAGGCAAATTTCTTTGGTGATGTGAAGGAGCTGCTTCTGGGACAAGGAGTTGGGGATGGTGATTGGGGAATGAAGGAAGAGAAGAGTCACTGAGCTGGAATGTCAGTTTGGTCTATTTCTTTGAAGGTCAGAGGCAGCCCAGGTAAGATCAAATGTAGAGATTTTTATTCTATATATTTGTGGTAAACACTATAGAAAATAAAAAAACATATGTATCTTAGGTGTTAATTCCCATAAGTTTTGGCAACCACCCACAGTAGATATAGAACATTTACATGACTACAGAATAATTGCTTGTGCTTTTTGAGTCAGACCTCACCCACAGGTGGTCTTGTCCTAATTTATTTCAAATAGATTTGTTTTGTCATCCAAACATTTCATAAAAATAGAATCACACAGACTTCTGTTTTGAGTAAAAAAGAACTAGGATTGGATCTACCCCTCCCCACCACTTGAAATAAGTAAAAAGTCACATAAAATATATGGGGAAAAAAAAAAGGTTTTTATGACAGTGGTATCTGGCAATGATCAATGATCCCTGAGACATAGGAAACAAATGAGGTAAGCCTTACAATCGCCCTAGCTTATGATCATAAGGGAAATGTGGGTACTGCACAGAGATGGGGAATCCAGGCAGAGCTGGAAAGACTCCTTGAATAAAGGACAGAGTGCTGAGCCCAGGGAGATCAAAGTGTCTAGAGTTAGCAGGGCATAGTACCAGATAGGAAAGAGCTGCACAGTGAGAGGATTTAGGAGACCTACACAGGATTCCCCTCATTTATTCAGCAGAGTACTAATCAGAGCATGTGTGTGAATGAAAAATGTCCACGTGAAAGTAAACAACCACTATAAATAATCAAAACGGAGAGTACCTAGCACTCGCATAGGATCAGGAATAGCGCCAGGCATTAGCCAGACAGGAAAACTACATGGTTTACAGGACATTGGTTAGAGTACTCAGAAAGGTCTTGCTTCAGGTATACAGGATACTTATCCCTATCTAATGACAGTCCTTATTCCATATAACCTGTCTTAAAAACAAAGGATTAAAGCAGAGGATCAAACTGTTTTCAAATAACTGCCTCCCAGAAAAAAAAAAATTAGGAACACGAAAATATCAGGCAGTGAATAATGTAAAATCCACTAAGTCTAGTATCCAATAAAAATAGTATTAGGCGGGATCCCTGGGTGGCGCAGCGGTTTGGCGCCTGCCTTTGGCCCAGGGCGCGATCCTGGAGATCCGGAATCGAATCCCACATCGGGCTCCCGGTGCATGGAGCCTGCTTCTCCCTCTGCCTGTGTGTCTCTGCCTCTCTCTCTTTCTCTCTCTGTGACTATCATAAATAAATAAATTTAAAAAAATAGTATTAGGCATGCAAAGAAACAGATAAATATGATACAAATTCAAGGGAAAAACCAATCAAAATCCACTAAGAATTACCACATATGTTAGACATTTTCGATAAAGACACTAAAACAATAATTTGTAAATGTTTGATACTATATTAAATATGCTTTAAGAGGTAAAAAAAAATAGAGAAAAACATGAACTATATAAAAACTAGAGACAGGGGGCACCTGGGTGGTTCAGAGGTTGAGTGTCTGTCTCTGGCTCAGGTCACTATCTCAGGTTCCTGGGATTGAGTTCTGCTTCAGGCCCTCTGCAGGGAAGCCTGCTTCTCCATCTGCTGTGTCTCTGCCTCTCTTTTTGTGTCTCTCATGAATACATAAATAAAATCTTAAAAAAAAAAAACTAGAGAAGAAAATTATATAGTTCTTGAGGAGAAAGTACCCACTTCTCTGCTAAAATTCTCACATACCTTTCTACAAGTTATCTGCCTTCTTTTCCACTAGATACCTTAGGAGTTTTGCTGTGGTGTTTTCACCTTTTGGTTTTATCCTGTAATCATTGTAACATCTGGGTCATCTCCTTGTTTATTCTGTTGACTATTTCTTTTCATGATTGTGGGTTACAGCTTATTACATTTTTAGGTATTATGATTCATAATTGGGTGCTGGATATTTTTATTACAACTCAATAGATATTGAAGTAAATAATTCCTGTTCTCAGAAAGTGCTATTCTCTTCTAACAGTTTGCTGAAGTAGGGGCTCAGTTGACACATAGCCAGGAGGAACTGTTTGAGAACTGCTGCAAATTTAGGTTGATTCAATTTCGAAAGTGGGACCAAAAATTTCCTTTCAGAAGAGCTTGTGATCTCAGCATTGGCCAAGTTTTTGAGGTCTGCATCTATTTTAGATCCCATCTGCCTGGTCTCTATCCTACTGAAGATCTCTCGCTGCCTCACATCTAGGGCACCATATTTTGGAATTTCTCTCTCTGTCTTTCATCCTATCTCCAGTTTTCTGTCTTGTTCCTTTGGTTGCCACTTCCCTGCTTTCCGTGAAGACTGAGGTTACTTTGTAGGAATGTCTCGCAGTTCTTCTTCTCTGTCCTAAAGCAACCAGAATTGAAAGCCTGAAGTATCTGATGGAGATAGAGGTGCAGTACATCTCATCTCTCCTTTCCCTCACATACTTTCACTAAGCTAAAAGTCGTTTTTTTTTTTTTTTTTAAGATTTTACATATTCATGAAAGACAGACAGAGAGAGAGAGAGAGAGAGAGAGAGAGAGACAGGCAGAGGGAGAAGTAGGCCCCATGCAGGGAGCCTGATGTGGGACTCGATCCCGGGTCTCCAGGATCATGCCCTGGGCTGAAGGCGGCGCTAGACCGCTGAGCCACCCGGGCTGCCCTAAACTAAAAGTCTTGAGTGCACAGAGGTTTGTTCTCAACTTTCCTAGTCCTTTCCCATCTTTTATTTTTTTATTTTTTAAACTTTTTTTTTATTATTATTTATGATAGTCACAGAGAGAGTGAGAGAGAGAGAGAGAGAGAGAGAGGCCGAGACACAGGCAGAGAGAGAAGCAGGCTCCCTGCACCGGGAGCCCGACGTGGGATTCGATCTCGGGTCTCCAGGATCGCGCCCTGGACCAAAGGCCGGCGCCAAACCGCTGCACCACCCAGGGATCCCTCCTTTCCCATCTTTTAAAGCTGAAATTCTGAGTGAATCATCTTGTTTTCCTATCATTGCTTCCTAGATATAATTCCCAGAACTCGATAAACACTGTTGAAGAAAATCTAGAAGAATAATTCAGTCTTTTTCTCTCTACTCTTTTGGTTGCTAACCGTCATGCCTTGTCAATAAATAGCTGCTAAAACTTGCCACAGGATAGGTTAGATTCTCCTTATCTTTGACAGATTCTTCCTCTCCTTTGAGCCAGGGATAATAGCAGGTACAAACTTATTATCTCGTACAATGGACTTGTCTCTTCCTGGAGCTTAGTTTATTTTCATTCCAGTTTCTATTCTGATATAAACAAACAAATAAAAAGTGTAATTTTGTAGATTATCTACCTTTGTTGTTAGGGTGAGACAATTGTTTCTTGTAACCTTTTATATTCAAACAGAGTAAAATAGGATTTTAAAAAGTGGTTTCTTTACCATATGTCAAGTAACTGTGTATTTAATCCTCACAAGTCTCCCTTAATGTAGATATTATTATTTGCATCATTTTGCAGGCATGGAAAATGAGGTTTACAGGAGTTAAATGACATGTTCAATTTCACTAAGCTAAAAGCTTTGCATCTCTCACACAAAACTATACTGAAGGCCAAAGAATTTCATAACAAACTATGAAATTTATATTTCAATACAAATCGGCACATGAGGATTAAAGTAAGTTTTTGTGGAGTATTTCCACTGCACCTCTAAAGAGATATTTATCACTATTAATAAAATATTTCATTAATTTTAAACTTCAAGGAACCCATTATAACAAAAATGTATATTTGATAATATGTTAACAGATATAACAGGCAAAATGTGTTCTATGCACCAGATACAGCATTAGGTTCTTTAAAAATGTCTCTTTTAATCTTCACAAAACCCTTTCAAATAGAAATTCCCATTAAACAATAAGCCAGTAACAAACCTCTATAAATGTGCCTTGGTCACATAGCTAACAAAGGCAAAGAACTGGAAAGTGATTCCAATGTCTATCTAATTACAAAGCAGGTCTTTATTCCACTATTCTAAAGTGGATTTGCAAATCCAAGGCAAAACCTATGTAAGATAAAGCAGAGATCCAGAGTCCTGCTATTCACTTGAATCCCTGTGATCTGGTGAAGGGGCCACTATAGCTGCTTTATAACTGTTAGCCAAGTTGGGAGGAACGGTTTTGACTTTCTGGCAGGAAATTGAGATGTAATACATGTTTTGACAGAAAGAACATTCTACCCAGATTTGAAGGCCTGCTATGTATCAGCAATGAAACCCTAACCACTTCACAGTTGCCTAATCTGTAAACTAGACATAATAATAATAAGACCTCCATCATAGGGTGGGCATAAAAAATCAGTGAGATGGATGTGAGGGCCATCTGGCTGCAACATCTGTCATCCTACTAATCACCAAGGTTGATTCCACTGATCTGGCTAGCTAGGCTGGTGTTCCCTTCCTTCCTCCTTGTTTCATGTGCATTCCTCTGTAAGCCACATGATTGGCCAGAGGAAGACTTCCCTGGATAGAGGAGAATGGTTCTTTGATCAAGAGTATAAGGGGTATCTGTTCTCCCCTGCTAGAACCTCCAGACAAGCTCTCAAAACTCAATAACAATTACGAAGTGCTTAACAGCGCACCTGTCCCTTAAAAATTGGCAAATGCAGAAACCGGATTTTAAACCTAGGCTGTCTGACACTAGCCCCATACTCATTATGATATTGGAGAGTTTTAGAGGTAAAACATGGAGAAATACCCAGATGATAAGATATATCAGGGTTGGAGAATTTATCAACCTCTTTGGAAGGAAGGAGTCTTTAGCAATTTGAGCATAAAGAGCTAGTAACTTTTATATTCAATTATTTAAATACAGACCTACTTAAAATACATAAATATATTGATGGCAAGAAAGAGCTTATGGAAGGCATGTTAGTGTGATGGCCAATGAGGAACCTGTTTCATTTGGCACACCCTTCTTCATGAAAGGAATAAAGAAATTGACTCAGATGGGCCACACTATAGAAATTACTAAAAAACACTTGAGTAAAAAAAGAAAAAAGAATTGACAAATTCTTTCAACTTTGAGAGATTTTGACTTTTGATCATTGTTTTAATGATAAAGACATTGTAGACATTTGAAACTCACTCTTCAAAAAATAAACCAACTATAAATCTTTTAAAATCGGGATCCCTGGGTGGCGCAGTGGTTTGGCGCTTGCCTTTGGCCCAGGGCGCGATCCTGGAGACCCGGGATCGAATCCCACATCAGGCTCCCAGTGCATGGAGCCTGCTTCTCCCTCTGCCTGCGTCTCTGCCTCTCTCTCTCTCTCTCTGTGACTATCATAAATAAATAAAAAAAAAAATTTTAAAATGTGTTATATGTGTAGCAGGGTCAGTCAAAATCAAACTTTTGAAGCCAAACTGTCCTACATTTTAATCCCCGGTTCTAACACACCCTACCTACATGATATTGGACACGTGAATCCACATCTCTAAACTGCAGTTCCCTCGTTCATACAGTGAGGACAACAGCAATAAAAACACCTAGGGAAATAGGAGAGTAATGGTAAATGAAATAACCTATATAAAATGTGATATATGAGAATATCCACTGAAAACATTTAATAACTTTTAGATTAACTAAGTAAAAGAGTGTCAACCATAAATGAGATATATATCTGGAAAATGTGTGTGTTTGTGTGTGTTTTCCATGTGAAATTTAGTTTAAAAGATAGATTTTGAACATTAAACATGCATTATGATATTTGTAAACACCTTTGTGTAAGTAGGTCAATTTCATATTAAATAATTAAATGTTTAGTTTACATGTAGTTTCCAAATGAATTAACTCTTTACCTTATTTAGCATTGCCTTCCTTCTATGTATGCAAACATAGCCACAGACTAAATTTTTGCCAGTGGTTATTTATCAAATATGATTACTATTGTAAATATGCATTCTTTTCACATAATCTACTTAAAATTATGTTTATATTTTTGTTTGCCTAAGTTTCTAAAAGTATATAGTGGTTATATAAGAAGAGAGGTTGATCATCCTGATTCCTAATTTGAGGGCTATAGAGGAACCACATTCCGAAAAAGACAAATATTTCATATTTGTCTTTATATCTACATATATTGTTTTATATTTATATTATATATTGTCTTTTATATTTTTTTATTTCCAAAGACTTAAAAAATTGCCTCACAGAAATCAAACTTACACTGAAAGTTACCTCAAAATATGGAAATTTATATAATTATATAAGGAAATCAGCTCAAAGTAGAACCCTTGATAACTTCCTACTCAATATTTAGCTTTCATTTTTAAGTTGATGTTTGTTTAATTTTAAATGCATATTTGGACTTCTTGTGATCAAGAGGAAGGAAAATTTAAAGGAATATACAAAGTATAGATCTGAGAAAGTTATCTTACTACCTAAGCTAAATATGTGTTCCACTCTATCCAGCTTGCTCATGGATTGATTTTTACCATTGATTTTCCAGAAGGAATAAAATGTAAGAGTAGATAGCAAACACTATCAACAATTGTCTTGCTAAGAAAGTAGGTTTAGGAGCCAAAGAAACAGAAATTTAGACAGAAATTATATTGAAGTTACATATATATGAAAAATTTATATATACCATCTCCAGCTCTTGATAGGAGAAATTTTTAAAATTCAGTAATCACATAAACAGCTTTAATCTAATCTTGCCAGGTTTCAGCTTTTAGAGCAGAGTTTACACCACCTGAAAGTTTCTTTTTTATCTGCTTGATGATAAGAACCTCAAAGCACATTTTTACTAAGAAGGAAAAACTTGAGACTTGTTGGCTGATTTTACATGATTATATTTAAGATTTGGATGCCTTGGGTCTCTTACTTATTTTCACAATTACCCAACAGCAAATATATATTAGGTAACTAATTTATATTTTATGTAAAGGATTATAAGATATGAATTTTTTGAAAAGCTTACCTAGAATGGAATCTTCATGTTCAATATTCATTCTGTAATCATTTGTTGGTCATAATATTATATAAGTGCTGGGAAAGAAACATCACATTTCAGATATGGGATGTACCATAAGAGTCCCGTGCATTTTCCTGAAGTCCAGAGAATTTGCATGTCTTGTTTCAGGTCATACAGCAGTTTAAAGCCAGAACCAGATCTAAAACCAGGGCCAATTTGTTTCCTATTACATCTTTGAAACATACTGAGAGGTAAAATTGACAAAAGAGAAAAGAAGTTTAGGGAGTTCCAACTTATCTCATATAGAGTGCAAGCTGCCATTGTATAAACAAAATACTCCTTTTCAAACTGTACTTAAATATCTTAGGGTAGGGTACTTTCTCAAGTTGTAATAGTTTTCATTGCTCCCTTATTGATCCGTTATATAAATCACTTTTCCTAACTGCCAGGTCATTAGAAATATTTGAATGAAAAACTTTAAAAGGTTTTTTTCTTTTTACTTTTTAAAAAAATTTTCTCTTTCTTCTTCTTCCTTCTCCTTCTCTTCTTCTTTTTCTTCTTCCTCTTCTTTTCTTCTTCTTCTTCTTCTTCTTCTTCTTCTTCTTCTTCTTCTTCTTCTTCTTCTTCTTCCTTCTTCTTCTTCTTCTTTCTTCTTCTTCTTCTTCTTCTTCTTCTTCTTCTTCTTCTTCTTCTTCTTCTTCTTCTTCTTCTTCTTCTTCTTCTTTTTCTTCTTTCTTTTCTTCTTCTTCTTTCTTTTCTTCTTCTTCTTCTTCAAGAAATGAAGTGATCAAATCAAAGGCATTTTGAGGGAACTATCACACAAGCCCACATTTTTAGCTTTCAAAATCTTATCCATTTATAAACACACCTAGGCCTGTTTGATTCTCCCAGTTGAATGAGGTTATTTCAATCACTGAATGCCCATATAACTTGTTTTTAATTTGAAGATGAAATGATAAGGTAACATATGTCAAAACACTTTAAACCATAAAGCACTATGTTACTAGGCATCTTCTGCAGTGTCTCTCCCCAAGGCACTAATTCTAATTTTCCTAGTAGTATAGTCCTTTATAACTATTTTTCTCAAAATTTCCTCCCCACTCACCCTACTGCTATAAGATGGTAAAATCCATGAGGACAAGAGTGATGCATTATCTATCTCTGTATTTATGTTATTGGACTTTCTTCCTCACATATAAAAAGAAATAAAGTGGTAATAAACAGCAACTGAATATGATTTTGAGTGTCAATCTAAGTGCATTTCCAAAGCTCAAAACAGGAAGAAAATAAAGAAACTATATGAACTATATGATAAAAAGCAATTCTTACGTTTTCCACAAAAAAAGCTTTCCAGGTCACTACTGCAATGAAATCAACAAAAATTGAGACTATTTTTGTTAATATTTTTATATTATATATAAACAAGTATATTTTTATACAATATAACATAAAGTAAACAAAAATATTTTATATTATATAAACAAATATTTATATTTGTTAAAAATTGAGGATATTTTTGAGGTGTCATACCATTGTGGAAAGTACACTCACCTGTAGTCAGAAAACTGATTTTTAAGTTACACCGAATTCACTTAGTACAATATTATCTTTATTTTTGTTATCAGTAACATATTTTTACTGATCCAGTTATGATATTGACTCTGAATTTTCATTGTTTTTTTTTCCAATTTGTTGAATAAATGAAACCCACTCTTCAAAAAATAAACTAGCGACAAATCTGACTTTTAAAATGTGTTATATGTGTAGCAAGATCAGTCAAAATTAAACTTTTGAAGCCAAACAGTCCTACATTTCAATCCTCAGTTCTAACACACCCTACCTACATGATATTGGACACATGGATCCACATCTCTAAGCTTCATTCAGTTTCCTTGTTCATACAGTGAAGACAACAGCAATAAAAACACCTAGGGAGGGCAGCCCCGGGTGGCTCAGCTGTTTAGTGCCGCCTTAAGCCCAGGGCCTGATCCTGGAGACCTGCTTCTCCCTCTCTTCCTCTCTTTCTCTCTCTGTGTGTCTCTCATGAATAAATGAATAAAATCTTAAAAAAAAAACAACTTAGGGTAATAAGATAGTAATGGTAAATGAAATAATCTATATAAAATATGATATATATGAGAATATCCACTGAAAACATTTAATAACTGTTAGATTAATTAAGTAAAAGAGTGTCAACCATAATTTGAAATAAGATACAAGACTTTTTCATTATTGCTCTTAAAAGGTCATTTGTTAGCAAAACTACTGTTCTATTGCAAATAATCTGCCTCTTTAGGGTTCTGCAATTAAACTATGAATTGTGCAGATGTCAGTTTATTTTTCTTTGTCCTGCTCAGAATTTATTGAGCTTTCTGAATCTGCAGATTGGTGTTCACTCAAGCCCCCGGAAAGCTTTTACCTGATTCCTTCTCAAATGCTTAGCTTCAGCTCCACCTATTCCACTTTGTAATTCCAATTAAATATATTTTAGGCTTCTTCATTCTCTTTTCTCTGTATTAACATTCATTCATTTCTTAGCAGCTTAAACTGTTTATTCTCTCTTCGGCTTAGTCTACTATCTTATTTTGCTCATCTGTTTTGTTGTTTCAATATATGTATATGTATGTATGCTTATTTTTGCATATTTTTTTTGAAAATGTCTATTTTTAAAATTTAATCTGCAGGTTCTATATTAATATATATAGGCTTCTCTTTGGTTAATTTAAGCATGTTATATATTACTGTTTATATTTTGTAACTTATGAAGTCTTTGCATGTCACATTCTGTTTTGATTTTGCCCCACACTGTTCAGTTCACTCCTACTCAGGAGGTCTTTTTTCCTTCTGTGTTTTGTGATTTTAGACTCATTGGAACTTTATCTGTGAGGTTTTAAGGTCTGGATTGATAGTGCTTTTTCTAGGGAGAATTTGTGTTTGTTTTGCAGTATGTTCAGGGCATTAACAATCTAAGGTCACTTTAAATTGATTCCTTACCAAGAGTTTTTTGTACTACAAGATGATTCTAAATTTATCTGCAAATCTGTATGAAAACTGGCTGGAGATTACAAAGCTTCTGGAGAAGTTATATTTATTTAGTTTTTTTGTCTAGCAGCAAAAATAATATGTAAAATTTCCTTGATTTGTTGTTTGACATGATGGGTCTAGTTCCTGTTTGCCATTATTCTGATAGTAGCATTCCATTGGTTCTTTACAGAGGTCCCCTTATAAGATACTTGATCTTGGTTAGGCACTTTAGCTATAAAATAAGTAAATACATATATATATGTATATATATATATATATACATATATATATACACATTTGATCTTGGTTAGGCACTTTAGCTATAATATATATATATATATATATATATATATATATATATACTCCTTGACCCTGAATTCCTAATTTGTAGAATTTATCATATAGTTATAAATTCCACATATATAAAATGATAAATGTATACTCTTATTATTAGTAAGTTTGTTAAAATAGTAAATGTAAATGAGTAAGTGATTGATTGCAAGACGGTTAAATAATTTATGCTACATGATGAAAAATATGCAGCTGGAGAAAAGAATGAAAAATGTTTCATGTGGTAATATGGGAAGACTCTGGCATTTATTAGAGAAGAAAAAAAGTCCATATGTATATGAAATGATATTGCTTGTATAAAATAAAAGAGAAAATAAAGATGTAGATTTCATTTTTTTTATTATTAACATAAAGAAATAATTTGAAACTTACATAAGAAAATTACCTAAAAGTTATATATGGAGATGAGGGTGAAAATTACATCAATGCAGTCAAAGGGAGATGTGAGATTTTCAAGGTACATATTTTGATAAAACGTAGAAAATTTTCAAACATGTTAATATATAAGCAACTTAAATAAAAAAACATTTTAGATTTCATGTATTTTTACTCGTTTTCTATGCACATCTAATGCACCCAACCATAAGAAATAGAAATGCACCCTATAAAATGCATACTTATTGTAAAAATAGAAACCTGATTGCCCCCTATCAAAAATATAGATTTAAATTTATTTATATTTACATATAGAAATAACTAGGACACACAAAAATAACAAAATTGTTAGGTCTGGGGATGTTAATTATGTCAATTGGCCTTTTCTAAGTCATAAATGTTAACCACAGAGATAATACTGTCATATACACACACATGTACATATGTGCATGTGTGTATACATAAACCTATCTGTACTGAGACAGTAAGAAAGAGGCAATGTACATATACACGCACAATCTGATGGTTACATATATACTATTTTTTTCTGAAATAGATTCATATTCGGTATATTGTTTTCATCTTAATTACACTATGGAAATATTTGCATGGCAGTGCAGAGGATTCTAATATCTGGATGTACATTTTTTATTTATTTAAAGTGATTCTTCTTGCTGGGCATTTAAATTGCTAGAGTTTGTTTTGGTTTTAATTACTGAAATGTTGTAATTAACAAAATTGCATTTTTGCTCCATTTTCAGATCATGCTGCCTTCTTTTTTGGTTTCTAAATAATAGCACGATGTGAGATATAAATATAATATTTGAAATTAAAGACTTCCTTACATAAAACATATTATAATTGTTCATTCGCTTCTATATATGTTTTATTAGTCCCTAAACTCATAAAAAAAAGGGCTTTTGTTTCTGTATGCTTATTCCTAGAATAGTGTCTTCTGTATAAAGGGTGTTCAATTAATTAATAAATACATGGTCACATTCTAATTTCTATAAGTAAAATGAGCATCCACTTGTGATTTCTGCCCTAGTAACACATACACACATACATACATGCACATACACACACAAATGAATATACATATATGTCTTTCTCTTCCTGATATAAAAAAGTACAGTATTATTTACTGTTTTATTGGATTTAATCAAGATTTGACTCTTTAACCTAAAATGCTTTGGGCTTTTGGGTATGAAGTCACTTAATACAAGTCATAATTATTCAAATATAGTAAATCAGGCTATGTTTCACTTTAGTTCCGTGTACCAAAGGAAGTTCTCTTCTTAAAATATTTTTTTTGTTCCTTATAATGAAAATTGTCTTAGCTTTATCCTCGTAAGTATTAATACCTCTTTTCCTCAGACATCTTTCCTTAACTTTTGAAAAGCTGTATTAATGAAGTTTCTTTCACTACAGCTACAAAGTCTAAGTAGCCTAGTCTAGCCAGAATTACTTGACTAGAGATCAATATCTGAGCAAAAACAGCTGTTCTTTGAAAGTCTGAAATTATACCTTCTTTGGACAAAAGGGGAATTGGTTTTAACCTCAAACCAAATTACTGTTTGTCAGGAGAAATTTATTGCATTTTGAAGCACCATAAGATAAGCATATTTTGATATAGGCTGCAATTTCTTTTTTTGTATGCCAGTATTTATTTAAGACTATTTTGTTTTCACTATGCATATCTCTGGCTTTTCCCTCCCAAGCTGTTTGCTGTTTTATAGCAAATGAAAATATGTTTGCGGAAATTGCATATAAAACTGTTTATTGAGGCTTAAATCTTCTCTGGCTGGGTTCCTACCCTCCCTGCCCCCCAAGCCTCATAGTTACAGTTCCTTCCTTCTCTCCTCTCTCTTCCTTCTTCCTTCTTCCTTCTCCTCCTCCCCCTCTCTCAACCTCTCACTCTCTCTCCAAGAACTGTTACATGATTAAAATCCTATATCATCTATACCCTTGGTCTGTCATTCAATCCAATAGTTTGGCTAGGGCATTGTGAGGTAAAGTTTAGCTATTTAATGCTGCTGAGCAAATGAGTAAAGAAAGAATAGTTGCATGCTCAGGATCCAAGAACATTCCACATTTAATGTAAGAAGGTAATTTTTGATATTATATTGGTTAGGATTTAGGTTTGCCTACATACAGAAGCTCAGTAGCAGCTTAACCAAAATAGTACCATAGTCTTAGTAGCATAGTGCATAGTGCTCCATATGTGGGCTGCTTCCAGTTTGCTGCTGTGCACTTAAGATGCAATCCCAGAAGCTATGTAGAGGAAATGAGAAGAAAATCCCTGACCCCACTGTTTAAAAAATAATTCCAAAATAATTCATTTATCTCTTTCCCCTCATATATATGTAAAATTAGAATTGGTTAAGAGGGCTTATCTAGTTATAGTAGAGGCATGAAAAGGTGATATCTATATTAGGCCACAAGCCCACTTGATATTTAGAAATTCCATTGCTAAAGAGGATAGGACATAAACAAGCAGAATCTGGAGATTCATTAAGTTATTTTTAGGAGGAAATAGATAGTTTCAATAAAGGGTAGAAAATAGTGTAGTAACAAAAAATGTGGAGTGAAAAATGTTTTTTAAGTGGAGCCAATATTCAATATTTTTCTGTTGATTGCACTATTCTGTTAGAAAGGGAAATTCATTGATGCAAGAAAGGATAATCACAGGATAGAGTACTCAATGGTGTGATATGAAATAGACTGACATAAGTCAGACAGAGAAAGATAAATCCTTTATGCCATGTCAATAATAGCATATTTCATGGGAAAGTATTCAGCTTCTCTGAGGTAGATATGGGATAGGTACAGAGTTGAAAGTGGTAACAACTGGATTTTTGGCAGACAAGTTCTTCAAAAGGAAGAAACAATAAAAGGGTGGCAATACTTATAATCAAAATTATATGATATTTGCTGGGTGTGAAAGGGAGTGAGATGTGAGGGGAGTGAAAGATCAGAAAAGTGGTTAAGTCAATGCGTTGACAGTTATGACAAGATTGAGAAATACTGGAGTGAGGGCAAAGGTCATGTGAGATGGAAAGTTAAGAGGTGGTGATCAAAATGAGATATGGACCTTGAGCATGGCTATAGAAATGCATTACTGAGATGGATAAAATCATTGAAAAGAAGGAAGTCAAGCTTTTTACAAGTTAGGTGTCCATGAGTAGATTGTTAAATTTGCTCTGAATGATGATAGGAGTAAAGGAAGAGCAAGAAATATGGTATATGCTAAAATTTCAGTGACCATAAGGAGGTGACCAGGGTGGCAGAGATGACTACAACATGGAAGAGGAGAAGATGGCATGGTTTAATGGTATTTGCTTCATAGAATCTGTGGAGTTTTATGGAGGAGGAAGGAAAAAACATCTAGAAGTCACAATGAGAATGAAGGAAAGTACCTATTTAACTTTCAGGGGTCATGATATTTGGAAAGTCTGTATGGGAAACTATCTTCTCAGAAAGCAGCTGGCTTGCCATTAAAGCAGTACACTGAGAGACATTTAGAGAAGAGAATGGAGATCAAGAGAATTCTGGTGATGCCAGACCATGAGTTAGAGAGAGCAGAGTAGAAGGGTTGGTGCCTAAGATATCTGAGTCAGATTAAAGGATATATAAGACATTGTAGAGAAGAGGAAAGACCTCAAAGACAGACTCCTTGTGGTAACAGGATTAACAAGACTGTAAGGCAAGATGATAATAAGGGGGGATAGAAGGCTGAACTTCTAAACAGTTTGCTATGATTCAATAAAGATCATGTATATAGTGTGGCAATCTCAACAGAAGGCAGCTGTTTAGTTCTGTAGACACTTGTTTAAGTTTCTTGGTGCAAAACAAAGTAAGCAGTGGGCTTATCAGTAGAACACAGATGACCTGACACTTTTAAGATGTGGAAATGTTCTCTACTTGTTGAGACCTTGGCTATGTGGTTCTGGAGATACAGATGAATTTTTTTTATTAAGATTTATTTACTTCAGGGAAAGATAGAGAGTGAGCACAAGCAAGAGGAGGAGTAGAGGGAGAGAGAGAATCTCAAGCAGACTCCCTGCTGAGTGCAGAGCCCTACTCGGTATTCTATAGATCCCTGAGATCATGACCCTGGCTGAAACCAATAGTTGGGGGCTCAACTGACTGGGCCACCCAGGTACCCTGATACAAATGAATCTTTAGGGTCCTCATAAAATATATATTCTTAGACTGCTAGGGCAATTTGCTCACTATATATTCACTGCATGATACAGGATTCCTTACTTAATAACTATTAACTGTAAACATTGCTGCTACCACGTATTCTTCACTATGCTACTCCTCACTTAACTCTTATGATGACTTAATGAGGGAGTAATGTAATTAGATTAAAGTATATTTTATAGATGAACAAACCAACAATTAAGCAGAAAAAGAAAGATATTATTCTCAAGTCATAAAGCTGATAAGTGGTAAAGCCTGGATTCAAACTCAGAACACCTGATTTAAAGCCTGTATTCTTAAAATGAAAACATGAAAATGATACAGCCCGCATTACTATGGAGAGCCTCATGCTTCATCAAGAACATAGCACAATGTGATATACAAATGGGCAAATAGAGAAGCACAGAATAGATATAATTTGAAATGAATCTTGAAGAATCAGTAAAATTCTTCAGATGAGGAGGGGGAGAGATCTTCCCAAGCAGAGAAAGTTCAAAGGTGTGAAGGACATAGTGAGACTTTGGAACAAGTGACTAAAATGTAGGGGTGTATGTGTGGGTATGTTTTGGAGGCTTGGAAGAACTGGATGTAGAAAGTAATGAGCCTTGAATTTGATTCCAAGTAAGCTGGACTTTATCCTGAAAACATTAAGGAGATACTAAACAATTTCTTAGGGTAAGAGATGTATTTGAACTTGTATTTTAGAATTATCCCTTTGGAAAGCATGTGTATGATAAATTGTAAAGGGTTTAGGTTGAAGCCAGAGGACTTGCAATATGTAACATTTCCTGTTTCCTATTTATTACTTGGTAGTTTTAATTAAATATGAAGTCAGAACAGCTTTTTTTTTTTTTAATTTCCCAGACAACTGATTGATAAACACTTCTTCCCTCCCAACCTACCAACTAAATTTACTGGCTGTATGGTATTATAGAAACTTGATTGTATCTAGATAAAAGTCATCCCAAAATAAGACCTCACAGGACACAAGTAGTGCCATAACAAGATTTTAGAAATGCTGCATAATGCAACTGGCATTTGATGTGTGTGTATATGTGTGTGTAAACTTTTTTTGTGACTGTGCTTGTGTACATATTGGTGTAAGAGAAAAAGGTGTGAAGGGGCTCAGCAGAATGAGTTAGGGGCATCTGCCAGTCTGAGAAAGGAAGGTTTATGTCACACTGCAGCTTTGCAGCTAATCTGTGAGACTGCTGAGAAACCATCCTGTGATTCTCCTGTCACTTCAGTAGGAGACATATGCCATATATCACCAAATATTACACCCCAAATGGAAAGACACTGTGAAACAATGGCTCTCACTTTTTTTAACTCACATAGCAGTTCATTTGAAAGAGTCTCAGTGATTTGAAATGAAAAGTTCAATGTTGCATGAAGAAGGATACAAAATCTAGGGGAATGGAAAGCAGCTTCTTATGTTGTTCTGAGTGACTATGGAACATCTAGTACCAGAAGTGACATCTTTAATCACATTCTTTTATTCAACAAATATTAAAAGCATGCTGTGAGCCAGGCACTGTGAATGCAGAGATGAATAATGTAGAGCTCTGCACTTGAAACTCTCTAGTAAAGGATACGGAGTAAAGATCCATGTAAAAAAATAATAATTGTAATGTCTCTAGTAGAGATATGAACAGAGAACCATGACAACTTCATAAAGGAAGTGACTAGTTGTGCTTTGGGACAAAGAGAAATGTTATAGGGCCTATGTTTCAGATATTAAAGTAGGCAATTCACACATGCTAAGTATCAAGCTCCAGATCAAAGAGCTATTATTTAGATCTGGATTTTAAACCCAGTCTCTAAACCTGTGCTACTTCCTTATACCACACTGCCTCTGATAACTATGGTGTGCTGAAATGTAAGATTCCACGTGAGAATAGATTAGTCCCTAGATAGAGAAACCTCAAAAGCACTTGACTTTCAGTTCTCCTTGTCTATGAAAAGCCTTCAATGCAGATAGAGCAGGTATAGGAACAGTGGTTGGAATTACACCTGGATCCCTATAAAAAAAATACTTCCTAACAGTCAGGTTATCAGCAATTGAAACATCTTTCTTACATGGGAATAAGTATTCCTGCCACTGAAAATATTCAGAGATATATGATGACTGGTGAGACAAAGACACAAACAGCTTCTTTTTAAAAAAATTTATTTATTTATGAGAGAGAGAGAGAGAGAGAGAGGCAGAGACACAGGCAGAAGGAGTAGCAGGCTCCATGAAGGAAGCCTGATGTGGGACTCGATCTCAGGACCTAGGATCATGCCCTGAGCTGAAGGCAAGCACTAAACCACTGAGCCACCCAGGGATCCCCAGATACAAACATCTTCTAAATTCTCTTCAAATTATATTCTACTGCTACTCTATAAAAATGAAGATATCTGTGAAAAACATTGAGGCAAAGTGGTATTATAGAGGCATAGAAATAATGAAATGAAAGTTAGAAAACACGAGGTTCAACTCCATCCTTCATTGTACAGATAAAAGAGCAAGAAGTAAATAGGCTAAAATATGTGCCAGGGCCAACTCTACTCTACTAGCACTATTTTAAACAAGATCTGGATATTTGACACGTAAAGGTGCTAGCAATTCAAATGGAAATAAAATGCAGAGCTAGAGGTATCTGCTGTAGGAAGGCCTGGGATAGGACATAGGTGTCACAGTAACAATGAGGAGTTCTGGACAGAAAGATTTTAGTAGAAAGGTACTTGGTACCTGAGAATTAAAGAAAAGAAGGAAAGGACAATCAAAGTGGTACTATATTTTAACATTAACATCTTTAAAAATTAGCTAACCCTAAGCCATGCTGACCAATTAGTGTTTGTATTTAAGCATAGTGTACCAATATAAGGCAGACAAAAGTGATGCCTTAATTTATGTGCCATGTAAAGCTTTCTATTAAAGTACCCATGGGGTATTCATATATTAAATAAATGCACGAACAATTCTGCCAAAGATAGTGAATTCTTAAATTTTCTTTAATGTGAAATGCTTTTGGTCCAAAGCCAGGAACATCCATACATATAATAAATCATTGGTAGCATTTTATGTGCATTTATATACAAATCTAAGGACTAGAATATTTCTATATATTTTTATTTCATATACTAATTGAATTATTCACTGATTAGGAGAATCCTAAGTAGAGAAATGTACTAAATCAAACAATTTCAACAGTATTTTAGTAACTAGACTGATTTAATATAATATATACTTTATCACTGATTGCTATCTCTTTAACCTTGAAAACAGTGTTTAACTTCTTTGAATTTTTGTTTCCATCTCAGTAATACAGAAATATTTTATTTACCTAATAAAATATTAGGTTGCTGAAATCAATCAATAAGACACATTTTTATTACTCTTTAATGTATTTGTTTACTATTTACTGGACAGTTGAATAAATACTGTGTTCTGGAATAGACATTTGAGACACAAAAATGAATAACATTTATGTTACCTGAATAAATGACCCCAATGAAGTGCAAAGGAGATACTGAATCCTCAAAAGATTTAAGCTATATGGTTTATATAACAGTTTCTGAGTAAATATTTGCTAGTTGAATCATGAATTTACAATGACAATATCTTTTCATAAGAATGATTCTTTGGTTATAAAATATTTGAGGAAAGTCAGGAAAGTCACAGGTCAATAACTGAGGATTACATTTTATATACTTTACTAGTTGCTTTACTATTCACTGAGTACTATTACTTACATCTTTACATTTGCTGCTCACAGATCAATGATTGAGCATTACTTTATTTCCTCTCACTTAAACAAAGAAACCTAGGCTCAGAGAAATTAAGTTGATGCTTCAGTATCACTTAGCTAAAATGTTTTAGGTGATCTGAATTCAAAATCCAAATGCTTCTTGCTGACCCAGGCTGTCTCCATATAAGCTGTGCTGTACTCAGGCTGCACCTAAGAAGTATTGCTTGTCATTTGTCAAGGGATGGAAGAAAGAACCAAAAAGATTATTCTAGTTTATGTAATAACTAGAAACTACTGATGTGATATCACTTTGGTTGTGTTGTCCATTTGCCTTTAAAATTAAGTAAAATTTTGTCATTAGTGGGTTTTACTCATTTGTCTTAATTATCCTCAAGGGAGTAACTGTGTAATTGGAGATGATAAAATGTTTGCTTTAATTTTTACTCATTAGAGGTAATCAAATCTGGCACCAAATGCATTTGTATGTCTGTCTTAAATTATCCCCACCACAGAAGATTTCCATTTCTCTCCATCTCTTTTTGTTAAGACCATTAAGGTGTTAAGTACAAAGTTACTGCTTGATGGAACAAGGCTCCAGACAGTCTGAGTTGAGAAAAACCAGCACTGTGACTTAGTTGCCACAAGATACTGTTGATCAAACATTAGGTAAGTAGGGACAGTATTAGATTTTTTAAAAAGTCAATAAAGGAAACATAGTAAGTAGTTCAGGAAGGATATTCCCAGTGCAAAGTTGCAATAAAGTTGTTGATATTTTCCTCGAGGTCTTAGAATGCCATAATTTTGAATAAGATTGTAGTTTACATGAAAAAGAAAAAGAAAGATTGCCTTTGGTCATATGAATAAAAAGGTATAAGGTATTTTGTTTCCTTTGATAAAGGACTTGTCTCATTTAAAAGTACACATGTAAAAAGAAGTTTGTACAACACATTGACTTTATATTAAAATTTTAATCTATCACTAAAAAGGTTCAAAATGTTAATGGTAAAATATCTTGTTAGAAACAGTATTTAACATTAAATATCAGTTTGTATTAGTTTTTAAAAGGTCCTCATTTGAGGGGCACCTGGGTGGCTCAGTCAGCTGAGCCTCCGACTCTTGGTTTCAGCTCAGATCATAAACTCATAGGTTGTGGGACTAAGCCCCATATTAGGTTCCTTACTAAGCAGGGAATCTGCTGGAAGGATTCTCTCCCTCTGTCCCTCCTCCTGCCCTCAAGCACTGGATCTTTCTCACTCTCAAAATAAGTAAAAAAATTTTTTTTAAAAAAAGCTCTTTTTTGATAAATTTTATTTTCAATAGTTCTTTTGGAATTCAGAGGTCTTTATCAGTAGAAAACTTCATTAACTTATTTTGTTAATTTTTTTAGAGAACAAATTAGGTCTACCTATTTCCTTATTATTTATAATTCAGAGGAAACACTTCAATTTTACCGAAAAAGGTTGTTTGAAAACTCTATTTTGGAGCTTTTCTTGGGCAAATACAAACCTTCAGGTTTTTCATATACTTTACACTTTCCATCCAAAAGAAAAGTCATCCTAGACAAGAACTCTGAAGAGAATTTTGAGATAAACTGGATAGATAAATTTTTAAATTCTTCTCAAAACTTTGCTTTTCTAAGAAAATCCTATTTTTTTTAATCCTATGTTTCAAAAGACAAGCCTTTTACTCCTAGACAACTCCTTGGAGCTGGGAACAATATTGTAAATAAATCAGTTGTTGCAATAAAGTTCAGCCTTTTTCCTTGGACTCAACTCTAAAAGCTAAATTAAAAAAATGTAAAGATCTAGGTTAACTAAGATTGAACTTCTTATTTCACAATCTGTGAAAGTCCAAAACTCTGTAATTTCTTCAAATTTCTCATATTTACTTTCTCATGGCTCTTCTTCAGAAGAAGAAATCCTTGTATTTACAAGTATTGATCATGTTCCTCCACAACAACCCTGGTATAGAAGTAAGCTTATTACCCAATTTATACCACAAATTATTTCCTACCTTGCACATTGTAAGAATTAAACTTCATAGACGTTTGAAAGGATCATGGAGAGACACCAGATCAACACTGTGCCTATGATCTTGCTGACTTCCCAGCACCATAGCTCTTCATCTCTTTCTTTGGCTTGTCCCCCAGTAAGAAAAAAAAGAATGAATGAATGAATAAGAGAAGAAAAGAAAAAAGAAACACAAAACCCAACCAACCAACCAACCAACCAACCAACCAACCAACACCTCTACCTTTTCTACTTAATCAACAACTTCAGGTCCTTGCCAGTTTAGGGCCAAACCAGCAATCCATACTGAACAGCAAAGAACTTTGAATATATATTCTTTACCAGTGCTTCCCAAATGTCTTCCCATTTTGGAGCACATAGAAAACCATATTTATTCAGTACAGTGAGATCAAACAAGAAGGCACTAGGAGTCTAATTTAAATGTCTTGAAGCCCCTAACCACCAGCACTGAGAGAACCAGTTTTCTAGCCCACCCTAAATCTTTTAAAGTTCACTATTAGGTGTGGGCACATTGCCTATTAAGATTTGGGCTATGGTCTCCACAGGATACTAGGGTGATTATTAAAGAAGCAGAAAAAACAGGTGAAAGAGCATATTAGGAAAGATTGGGGGAATATCTCTAGATATCACTTATCTAGAAAAAAATATGAGAAACTATCACTGATTAAAACGGATTCATCAGTTTTTAAGAATGTGTTCACTGAGGTGAGCTGTCCATATCGATTGACTGAAAGAGTTTAAAATGTATTTCTGGTGACTACTTGTTACCATGGCTATAGAAAAATTAGTCTTTTTTTTTTTTCTAAAAGTGTGGGGACTTATTTTATTCTCATCCGCCCAGTACTTATCCTTATTTGCTTAGTATCTGTTTAAGATTGAATTTACTTGTCACTTCCCCAGAGATAGTGTTCTCCATCAGATTTATTAAGTTTCCCTGCTAGAATTCACCATTTTGTCCTATCCTCCTGTTCCTAATGTACATTATATTGCTAACTATTACATCTCTTTCTATCTTGCCTGCTAGATTATAATCTCCATAATGAAATGAGCCATATTTTTGTTTACCAATGTATACTTCTTATTACCTAGAGGAAATGGAAGCTGGAAAGAGCCTATATTTAACCTACAATTATGTCCCAGAACACACAGACTGTAAGAGACAGAGCCCTCTTTCAATCCTACATCTTCCGACACCAAAACCAGTGTTCCTTCCACCATCTAGGTATCTCCTACAAACAATATTAAGAAGGAAATGATAGGAGTCCCTGAAACTTGTTTAAAAAGCCATCCTCATTTTTCTATAGAACCTTGGGTAATTTTCCTTAATACCATAAGAAACCTTCTTGGGAGCAAAAGAAAATTACCCTTTATAAAACTTTCAGCAGGGAGTAGCCACTATATCTCTAATATACTGTGCTGTTAAATTACTATCACATTATTATAGCAACAATGAGATATGACAGGGAATGATGGAATACCAACCAGCTTCTACAAACAAGAGATATATACTTATATTCTGTGAAAGAAGTCAGTCAAGCAGAAACTTTTCGAATAACTGGCAGTGTACCAACTCTCACTGAAACAGACTGATAGCCTTGTGATATTTAGAGGGTACTCTATATTTTCACCTTTATTATTTTCATTCTTGGTAGGAGAATTTAGATCTAAAAGATGGAATCCCATCAATGTTTTTGGAACATCTCCTACGTATCTTCATCTACCATCACTAGCACAGGTAACAAAGTAAAGATTCTATCCAGAGTGGCTTTGTTTTTGTTAAATATAACTCCCTTTACCTTTTTTCAATACAAAGCTACATTTTGTTTATTAGAGATAGCTAAATATTTCATCCAGGACTACTCAAAAACATCTTATCTGAACACTTCTAGATTGAAGATGGAAGCCGCGGTCTCTCAAAATATAGGTTTTTATACATTAAGGCTCAAGTTGAACTATAAAGACATAAACTTGCAAAGTAGCCCAAGAAGTTTCACCAAAAGAAATCACTCCTTGTAGAACAGAGAACCAAGAAAATAGGCTTAGAATAAAAAGCAAGGTTTGCTAGTGGAGGGGAAAGATTTTTTTTAATATGGAGATTTTTGGTGAAAGAGACAAAATTATATACTAAAAAATGGTTTGTGTTCCAAAGGCCTCATTTCATCCAGTGGTAGGCAATTTAAAGGAATTATTTTATATCAAAACAACATAAAGATGATTGAAATAAAAACTTAAAAAGCCCTTAAACCTGGTAATTAATATATACTATCTTATGTTTGCTTAAGGATGTGCTCTCACATTTCTCTACTACATTAACTGGCCAGAGCACTTTGAAAGCACGGGAGTACGGATAGGTGTTTGCTCTCATTTAGTGTTTTCTTTCCTCCAGCAATCGTCTCTATGATATCAGATTTTAAGTGAAAGATCTACATTCCTGAAGTTTTAAAGAAATAAGAGACACAAGAAAAAATATTTTCTTAGTTTGGGAATGGGTAGAATTTTTGATATTAAGGACTATTAGAATGTCAGAACATATTGTGAAAGTATTTGGCACTGAACAATAAAAAGACATAGCATAGCAGTTGGGAATGAAAGAAAGGAGTTCACAAATGGTTGTTAAAGGAGGGTACTTGATGGGATGAGCACTGGGTGTTATACTATATGTTGGCAAATTAAATTTTATATAAAAATTAAAAATAAAAGTATAACAGATGTCAATAATAGCCAGATACATTTTTGGCCACAATGAATGAGACATCACATAAGGATTTTCTGAACTGATTGTATAAAGATTTTTAGCTTCCCCAAATCTGTAGTTGAAGATAAAGTCAGAGAAAAACTTCTTTTTAATCTTTATTGAGGTAACTGACATACAAATTATATTTAAAGTATACCATAATTATTTGATATACTTTTACATTGTGAAAGGATTTCTTCAGTTAATTAACACATACCTCACCTTAGACATTTATCTTTTTTTTGGTGAAAATATTTTGTTTTAATGTTTTCCTTCATTTGAGCATGGTTGACACACTACATTACATTAGTTTCAGATGTACAACATAGTGATTCAACTCTGTGTTATGCTGTTCGCTACGAGTGTAGCTGCCATTTCTCTTGGTGAGAATATTTCATTTCTATTCTCTTAGCAAACTTCTATTATATGATACAGTGTTATCAACTATACTCACCATTTTATATTAGATCCTTAGATCTTATCAATTTTATAACTGAAATTTTGTGCTCTTTTACCAATTATTCCCTGTTTCTTCTGCTCTGTAGCCCCTGGCAACTATTTTTCTATTCTTTCTTTCTAAGTTTTTTTTTTCCTAGAGAAATATTTTGTTAAAATATTCTTGGGATAATATGTCCAGAGTGTTGAAGGGAGCGCTATACATACAGACTGAAGAACATGTCATTTCTATTTTGTAGGAAGTTATGAACACACCAGTGTGACTATTAGATATAGTTACCTGCTTCTATGAAAACATTAATGATGATATTTTTTTCTTTTTTTTCAAGTCCTTATTTATAGTCCAGTTAGTTAGCATACTGTGGTATATTTGTTTCAGATGTAGAATTTAGTGATTCATCATTTACACATAACACCTGGTACTCATCATAACATGTGCATACTTTAATCCCTATCACCTAGTTGACCCATCCCTCTGCTCACCTCTCCTCCAGCAACCTTCAGTTCTCTATAGTTAAGAATCTCTTTTTTCTTTTTCCCCCTATGTCCATCTGCTTTGTTTTTTAAAGTCCACACACGAGTGAAATATATGGTATTTTTCTTTCTCTTGCTGAGTTATTTTGGTTAGCATAATACTCTAACTCCATCCACGTTGTTGCAAATGACAAGATTTCATTCTCTTTAATGGCTAAGTAATACTGCATTGCATATCTATATCTATATCACCTCTTTAGCCATTCAGATTATGGGCGTTTAATTCAGACTGGTGAAATCACCAAAAAGGACATTAGTTGAGTTTAAAAAAGAGAATTTGTATCAGATATTTGAAAAAGAATGGATGGTTCATGCCAAAAAGATATTTAAGAATTCGCAAAGACTTGGAAGAATAGAAAATATTTAGGAGATTACAGATGGTTTAGTTACTACTGTTAGCAAAAGATTAATAAAGAATGAAAATAATAAGAAAGACCTGACTTGCTATAAACTTCTCTCTTAGAACTGTTTTTGCTGCATTACAAAGATTTTTTTTTTTGCATTACAAAGATTTTGGACAAGTGTATATTTTCATTTTAATTTGCCTCTATGTAATATTTTTTCTTTCTTTTTTGATTTCTTGGTTGTCCCATTCATTGCTTAGTAGCATGTTATTGAATCTCCCTGTATTTTTGCTCTTTCCAGATTTTTCTTTTGTGGTTGATTACTACAGGCCTATCTCATAATCAAGAAAAATCTCAAAGAGCTTATGCCTAAAGTACCCAGAAAAAGAAGAACAAACAAAACCCCAAACCAACAGAGTGAAGGAAATAATAAAGATTAGAGTAGAAAAAGATAATATAGAAACTAAAAATACAGTAGAACTTATCAATGAAACCAGGAGCTTGTTCTTTGGAAAGATCAACAAAATTGATAAAACTGTAGCCAGATTCATCAAAAAACAAAAGCAAAAACAAAGAGAGAAAGAGAGGAAGAGAGAGAGAGAGAGAGCGAGCTCAAATAAAAAAAAAATCACAAAAGAAAGAGGAAAGGCAACCACAGCACAGAAATAAAAACAATTGTAAGAGAATATCATGAAAAATTATATGCCAACAAATTGTACAACCTAGAAAAATGCAGAAATTCCTCGAAACATATAACCTACCAAAATTGAAACAGGAAGAAATAGAAAATTTGAACAGACTGGTTACTAGCAATGAAATTCAATCAGTATTTAAAACTTCCTAACAAACAAAAGTCTAAGATCAGATAACTCCACAGGCAAATTCTAGTAAACATTTAAAGAAAAATTAATATCTCTAATTCTCAAAATATTCCAAAAATTAGAAGAGGAAAATTTCCAAATACATTCTGTGATACCAGCATACCCTGACACCAAAACTAGATAAACATACTACACATAAAAGAAAACTGCAGGCCATTATCTCAGATGAACATAAATGCAAAAGTCCTCAACAAAATGCTAACAAAACTAATGGCAAAACACTAACAAATCCACTAATACATTAAAAAAATCATTTACTTTGATCAGGTGGATTTATTCCTAGGATGCAACAAGGGAGATTGAATATTCGCGAACCAATCAATGTAACATATCATATCAATATGAGAAAGGATAAAAATTATACGATAATTTCAAGAGATGCAGAAAAAGCATTTGACAAAGTACAGCAACCATTCATGACAAAAACACTGAAAAAAACCTACAGGGAGCATACCTCACATAATAAAGGCTTTATGTGAAAAACCCACAGCAAACATCATACTCAATGGTGAAACACTGAGAACTTTAAGGTCAGGAACAAGACAAGGATGTCCACTCTTACCACTTTTATTCAACATAGTACTGGAAACCCTAGTCAAGGCAATCAGAAAACAACAACAACAAAAAATAAAAGGCATCCAAATTGGTAAGGAAGAAGTAAAACTTGCATTATCTGGAGATGACATGATACTATATTTACTAAACTATATGTAGAAAACGCTAAAGATTCTGCCAAAAAACTGTTAGAACTGATAAATGAATTCAATAAAGTTGCAGCATACAAAATTGATGTACAAAATCTGTGGCATTTCTACACACCTAATAGTGAAGCAGCAGAAAGAGAAATTAAGGAAAACAATTCCATTTATAACTGCACCAAAAATAAGAAAGAGAAATTAAGGAAAACAATTCCATTTATAACTGCACCAAAAATAATAAAATCACCTCTTATCAAAGAGGTGGAAGAGCTGTATTCTGGAAACTATATAAAGCATTGATGAAAGAAATTGAAGATGACACAAAGAAATGACAGTTCATGCTCATGAATTGGAAGAACAAATATTGTTAAAATGTCTATACCACTAGCGAAATCTAATGTAATTCTTATCAAAATACCAATAATTTTCACAAAACAAGAAAAAATAATCCGAAAACTTGTATGGAACCACAAAGGACCCTGTATAGCCAAAGTAATCTTGAAAAAGATATGCAAAGCTGGAAGAATCACAATTCTGGGCTTCAAGTTATATTACAAATCTTTTGTAATCAAAACAACATGGTACTGGCACAGAAATAGACACATATATCAATGAAACAGAATAGAAAAATCCAGAAATAAATCCACAATTACATGGTGAATTAATCTTCACCAGACAGGAAAGAATATCCAATGATCAAAAGAGTCTCTTCAACAAATGGTAATGGGAAAACTGGACAGCAACATACGAAAGAAAAAACTGGACCACTTTCTTACATTATACACATACAAAATATTTCAGAATGGATTAAAGACCTAAATGTGAGATCTGAAATCATAAAAATCCTTGAAGAGAGTACAGGCAGTAACTTCTCTGATATTGGCCATGGAAACTTTTTTCTAGATAGGTCCTCTGACAGGGCCCTTCTCCGAGGCAAAGGAAACAAAGACAAATGTAATCTATACTACATCAAAATATAAAGCGTCTGCACAGAAAAGGAAGCAATCAACAAAACTAAAAGTCAGCTTTTGGAATGGGGGAAGATATTTGGCAATCATTTATCCGATAAAATGTTTAGTATCCAAAATATGTAAAGAACTTATGCATCTCAACACCCAAAACCAAAAAAATCCCCCCACAAATGGGCAGAAAACATAAACAGATATTTGTCCAAAGAAGACATACACATAGCAAACAAACATTAAAAGATGCTCAACACCACCTATCATGAGGGAAATGCAAATCAAAACTACAATACTGGGGATCCCTGGGTGGCGCAGCGGTTTGGCGCCTGCCTTTGGCCCAGGGCGCGATCCTGGAGACCCGAGATCGAATCCCACGTCGGGCTCCCGGTGCGTGGAGCCTGCTTCTCCCTCTGCCTGTGGCTCTGCCTCTCTCTCTCTCTCTCTCTGTGTGACTATCATAAATAAATAAAAATTAAAAAAAAAAAAAACAAAACTACAATACTGGTCAGAATGGCTAAAATCAACAACACAATAAATAATAGGTGCTGGGGAGGGTGTGGAGAAAAAGAAACATTCCTGCGCTGTTAGTGGGAATGCAAACTGGTACAGCCCCTTTGGAAGAAAATGTGGAGGTTCCTCAAGAAGTTAAAAATAGAACTACTCTAGAATCCAAGCAATTGCAGTACTATTTACCCAAAGAATATCAAAACACTAATTCAAAGGGAGCATTCACCCCTATGTTTACAGCAGCATTATTTACCATAGCCAACATATGGAAGCAGTCCAAGTATCCATCTTTTGAAAAATGGATAAATAAAATGTGGTTTATAGACACAATGAAATATTATTCAGTAATAAGAAGAACAAAATCTTGTTATTTGCAATGACATGGATGGAGCTAAAGAGTATAGTAATAAGTGAAAAAAGTCAGTCAGGCAAAGACAAATAACCATACAGTTTTACTCATGTGGAATTTAAGAAACAAAACAAACAAGCAAAGAGAAAAAGAGAGAGAGAGAAACCAAGAAACAGACTCTTAACTGTAGAAAACAACCTGATAGTTACCAGAGGAGAGGTACATGGGATTAAAGAGTACACTTATCATGATGGGAAAAAAAAGAAAGAAAAGAGAAGAGAAAAGAGTAAAAGAGATATGTTAGCTCTTTATGACTGAATAACAAATTACCCTCAACCTTAGAGTTTCAAAACAGCCATTTATTTTCTCATGGTTTCCAAGAATCAGGAATCTGGGAGCAGGTTAGCTGAGTGATTCTGGTTCAAGGTCTTTAATAAGGTTGCAATAAAGCTGCATCATTTGACACTTGGGCTGAGGTAGGAGAATTCACTTCCAAGAAGATGCACTCATGGCTGTTATCTGGATTCTTCCTATCCTTATTAGTTATAGGTTGGGTGTCCCAGTTTCTTACCATGTGGTCCTTCCAAAGGGTGAAGGGTGACAGAAAAAGCCCAAGATGGAAACATGGAAGCTTCAGTCTTTTATGCCCTAATATTGGAAGGGACTTTTCATCGTGTTTGCTATAGTCACACAGACCAATCCTGCTATTAGGTGGATAGAGACAAAAATTGAGGATCATTGAAAGTCACCTTGGAGGCTGCCTATCACAGAAAGTAACAACAGACAATAAAAGAAAGGCAATAAAAGACAATTTCAAAGTTAGTTATATGTAAATTACTAGTTTTAAAATAAACAGCTTTCACCAAATTATTTATTTGCCTTCTCATTTTCAGCTTACCCAAAATATGATATAATATCTCAAATCCATACCTAGAACAATTTAAAAATAAGAATAGAGCAATTTCATAACTGAATTAATGAAATAATAAGTAAAATAAGCCATTTTCTTCGATGCTATCTTAGTTGAACTGTGACAGATCACTTTTATTTCTGTAGATATATGAAGCTTAAATGGCGATTAACTTCATAGTACATGTGAAGACACCAAGGTCTATGTGTGAATCGATTTCTCCAATATTTCACAGCTTATTAATCACCTATGTTGAAAATGACTTTCCATACCCATTCCCCACCCTATTTTACCTCTGCTGTCTCTCACCAACTTCTTCATAGCTATATATCACAGCTATATATATATATATATATATATATATATATATAGTCCAACTGAATCTCCATATTCTCATGGTCTACTGTGACCTCCAATACGGTAGCCACTAGCATATATAATTTTTAAAATTTATATTTAAATTAATTACTATTTAAAAAATTTTAAATATTAAAATTAAGTTCCTAAGTTATACCAGCTACATTTCAAATACTTAATAACAACATATAGCTAGAAGTGACTCTATTAGATGGTAACATTCTCATCATTACCACAAGTTTTGTTGTACAGCACTGGTCTGTAGCACATCTCAGATTTCCCTATGAGATATGAATATAGACTAGATACTATGATTCACCCAAATCCAAATATTTTTCCCACTTACACCTAAATATCTATGCTATAGGTTAGTCTGTGGCATTTAACGGTTAATTAATTTTGAAAGGGCACAATGAAAATTTTAATTGGTTGTTCCACATCCTTTACAAAGATGCCTACAAGTATTTAATTAAATATCTATCACAGAACAATTAATTAATTAGGCCACAGATGTAGGGAAAAACCTCATCTGTCACAGAGCTCTGTTCCTTTCCATATTTTTTTCTTTTATTTTTTTAGGTGAAAAGCCTAATTACTAACAGAAAGTAAACACTACATTCTCCTCACTTCAGGCTTTTTTTATATGCCACCTAAGCTTTTATAAAAGCAACTTATTTGATTTTCCTACTTTCAGTCTTCCTCATTACCATTCACGCTTAACACTATCAGATTCTTTTAAACACTAATCAAATCAAATTCTTCCCCTTTAAACATTTTTAATCCTTGATAAATTCCAACTCCTTCCCATACTGCACTAATGCCTGCATAATCTGGAATCAACCCACCTGTCTATATTTGTCTTTTGCCACACCCTTGAACGCATCATACTTAATTTTTCTCCTTTTCCTAAGCTTATAAAGCTTTTTTTTCTTTTTTAAGGCTTTGCATCTGTTATTTTTTCCCTCCTTCTCTTCTTTGAAACTTCTATGTATCCTTTAAAGCTCAGCTTAAGTATTAACCCTATATAGACTTTATTGGTCATAAGTAATAAGCTCCCTTTTGTGTTCCCAGAGCTCTAACGTACATGCCAAGGAATCATAGCTCTTTAGCTTGTATTGGCATTTATATATCCACTGTCATTCTGTAAGCTTCTAAATGATTAGAGAGCATTCATGACAGTGCCAGCTCTCAAATAGTTTGAGAGTGAATGAATAGATGGATAAATGGTTGACGGGTGAGTGAATAAATGAATGAATGAATAAATAAATGAATATTTATAAAACAGCAACCCAAGAGAAATTATCTGGAGTTTTTCATGCCTCTTTCTGGGCTTAACAGTGAATATTAATTGGGATTTCTTCTTCTCCTCACATTTTTTTTGTATAAATAGCACCTCCCTGAAATTTCATGGTTACAGCCATGAATTCCTGGGAGAGATATTCTAAAAATATGATTGAGTCTCACTGGTCTAGCTAAAGGACTGCAACTGGACATATCGTTTATGTTGGCCAAATTGGCTCTTCCTAATAAAATTGAATCTGAAATTCAGAGATTCTGTCCTTGGTTTGGCTGTTCTTTTGAAAAAAGAAGGTAAATACATTATCACATGAAGCCAGAGTTGATTTTTATCACAAGTAATCAAAATAGTCCCAAGTAATATGGCATCCATTTAAAGAGATCTACTTAAATAGATTCATTTAAAGAGACGAAGCACTTCCATAAAAAAGCTTCTGCTGGTACTTTAATTAAAAGATCCGCAAGAATAGTCTATAAGACATTCCCTGTATTGTTTTACATCAGCAATCTCAAATTCAATCTTTTATCTTGCATTTTCTTCTTTTAAAGCTACATTATTTCTATTTGCCTGCACTATTTTTGTTCAATCTTCCATCTCTTCCTACCTTCCTCATCCCAAGCCTTCTCTGTAAAAGAACTATAGTTCTATTCAGAAACTTATCTACTTATTCCTGTATTAATGTAACAATTCATTCTCTTTATTTATATCACTGTATGTATCTAATATACCATTATAGTATTAATCACCCAAAAGTGCTGAATTATTATAATGTCATGTGTTTAATCATAATTATGTATTGCTTGCTTGAACATGCTGTGCAACTAATATTCTTTCGACCTGCTTCTATACTGGTAAAGAGTTTATAAAATAATGCTGTTTGGAATTTTTTTCTGTGAGCTCATCTTGGCCTGTCAACTCCCCCAAAATATCAGTATGGTTCATTTTAGTTTAATGAGCATTTATTGAGGGATTATTATTTGTTAGTATTTCTGTTAGTTGTCTTTTCTCAAGTAAGTGAAAATTTAGCAATGTACATGCAAGTAGGCATTTGCAAAAAAAAAAAAAATCTATCACTGAGGTATGCATATGGACAGACCAATCAGCACAAACAAAAAATCAAGTTATCCAAAGATTAATGAAATTAGTAAGATTAATAGAACTATGATCATTTTTTACAACTTGAAAACATGTGGCAAGATGGATAATGGCAGAAGATACTGTACAGGTAGGTAGTCATACAATTTATGAAGGTCCTGGGATTTATCCTATAGATAATGGTATTAATTAAAGAGTTGTCAGTAGCACTATAGACTAAATGTTTGTGTCTCCCTAAAATTCATATATTAAATCCTAATCTTCAACTTGTTAGTATTTGGATGTGGGACCTTTTGGAGGTGATGAAGAGCCCTCATAAATGGGATTGGTGCCCTTATAAAAAAGATCCCAGAGAGACCCCTTACCTCTTCCATCATGTGAGAAGAGAGCAAAATTATAACTCTTGTGAACCAGGAAGCAGGGTCTTATTACCAGACACCAAATCTGTCAGCACCCTGATCCTGGACTTCCCAGTCTCTAGAACTGTAAGAAACAAATTTCTGTTGTTTACAAGCCACCCAGTTTATGGTATTTTGTCACAGATGCCTAATAATATAGTATTTCTACTTGTCTTTATTGGTTCGTTGACATTTTTGCTTTGTTAAGTATTATTTTTTATTTAAAAATTACATAACTCTGATACTTAGCAAAATATTCTGTGATTTCACTCTTTAAAAACGGCCACTGGTTTATAGTTTAATATGGTATTCAACAATTCCCTATACTTAATACAAAATGAAAATATTAAATCCTGATGCATATACACTTCTGTGTATTAATTACACAGGTCTAGAGGTCTAGAATGTCAGTATAGACTTATCTTCATTCTTTTGTAAGAGCTAAAGAATATATATTTCATTATTTGTATACAACATAATTTACTTAAGCAGCTCTCATTTAGTAAACCTTTAATTTTTTCCTGTTTATTTATTCAAATGATACTAAGGCACACACCTCCATACATATATCTGTTCTTTTTCTCATAGGATGAATTCTTGAAATTCTGAGTCAAAAACTCAGCTACCACATGAATGATTTCAGAAGATATCATTCTCATCATGATCTATGGGAAGCATGTTTCTAAAACTGTGTAGTTTTACACAGTTATACAAGCCATACTCTTTAACCCTATATTATACCACCCCTTAGTATGTGCCAAAATTCTAAGTACTTTACAGGCAAAAATTCATTTATTTCTAACAATAACCTCATGAAGATGAAGTAGGCATTTTGTTCCCATTTTACAGATGAGAAAAATGGAAGCTTACAGAGGTGAATGATTTGCACATGGTCATATAAACCTTCAGTGAATGATATGTGAACGTGGGTGGATAATACAGTGGAATGTCAATTTTGGAATATCAGAAAGTATAAAATGGCCTTCAAAACCTAGGGTTAGAGCACTTCTCTAAAGGCAAAGGAGTCAACACTGAGTCTGCAAAACTTTACTGTAAAGAAAATAGCAAAAAAAAAACTGATGAAATTCCCTTCTGCAACTCCCCTGAATTCACTGTATCAGAGCTGTGGAATGGAAGTCTTGGGCCAACAGTGGGAGCTGTAAATCTGGGGCTTGTGTCACAGCATTAAATTATAGTGTCAGAAATAAGGATCTAAAGCCCGTCAGTGGTATAAATAACTGAAAAGAGATTACAGTCTAAAACGGGCTGCATACATATTTAAAAAGTGCTGTGTATACCGCTTGGGAAAATATATGATGCTAAATCTAATAGCCCTATCTTGCTTGCTAGCTCTTGAGCAGTAATTTAAAGTCCCAGCATTTTGAAGAAGGAAGAAAAGGACTATGAATACCATGAACACATGCAAGTTAAAATGCACTAATGACTGCTATGTTATAAACGAAAGGCCATCTCTTAGAGTCATGTTTTTTTTTAATTATGAAATAAATTATGTTTTCTAAATTAAATAAACAAGATGGCCCTGCAGTTCTCAGGTTTTAGAAATGATGTTGTTGTGTTTGCATCTCCTTTCTATCTTTTTTTGAATGGTGGAGGGGGGAAGGAGGAGACCCTTAAGGTTCATTTCAGGCTCAAATGGATTCTGTAAACCTAGTCTAGACTAGGTAAACCTAGTCTACCTAGACTTTAAAAAAATTACAATACACAACAGTAGTTTAACCATATTGGTAGAATATTTGCCCATAATATGATCGTATTTTATTATGGAGAAAAAAAAACAGATTTTAATTACTTATTTTGGCATAAAGATGATAAAGATGCTGTTTTTAATATTTAAATAATTGTCAGAATTCTGAAGTAGTCATTTCATCTTGCTTATTGATATTAACTAAAGATCTCTGAAAAAATATTTTTAAGAGAAATTGAGAGAAACAAGATCAACAAAAAAGATTCATTTTAAAGGTTCTTTATTTCTCATGTGAAATATGACATTTTTATCAGCAGCTGAAGTTTAGGTGCTCTTATTTGATGAGTTATAAGTTTCTAAATGTCACTTTAAACATTCAAAAATTATTTAGTTATTTTATCATAAGTAGGTTTATTGCTCTGTACTTTGGGAAAAATTATGTTATGTGGGAGAGCTCTGAATCTTTTTAAAACATAACTTCCCTAGTATCTTCCTGTTATTGAGAATTTAAAATGGTTCCCTTGTGATTATCAAACTATGCTCAAAATCCTCACTCCATCATTGGAAGACATTCAAACAGATATGTAAGCCTTATAAAAAGGCTAGAAGAAATTGAAATATGGCCGTATATTGGATTTCAGCAAGTAGAGGGAAGTGGATAATTCATGCCAGTCAGGCCAGAGGATAGGTATATGTATAGAACTTTATTCACAGGAAATGCACTATAAATGGTTGAAAAGGGATACATGTTGAAATAAAAATCTTAACTCAGGTCTTTTCTTCCACTATACTGTGCTTGCCTTCTCAGCTGCCAGTTCTGATTATATTAAGCAATGGGTCCTTTTCTCAGTACTTCTCTAAAAATCAACTTCTATTGAATCAAGATCCAGGAAAAAAAAAAAAACAGATGGCACACTCAAAATTAAATGAAAAGGTTTAAAGATGGGAATATTTACAAAGATGAAGAGGGAGATAAGGAGATCAATAAGGGGTGACTAAATATCCAGGCACTAGCTATATTAGGGAGTCATTGTCACCCAGTTGGATGGCCAAAAGAACAATTTCTGCAATCTGATGATAACTGTGACCATGAGAGTGTAAGGATCTGATAGAAAGTGGTCATTGGTAAAAGGCCATTGTCCTTTAAAGTCACTATTCTCCTGTGGTCAAACAGGGAGAGAGTGGATCCTGATCTCTTCCCCTTCCCAACTTTTGATTATTTCCTGTTCTTGCCTCCCCTAAAACAAACCAAAGAGTGAGCAATATTTACAATAATGAAGAATGCACAATGAGGTGATACCTCAAATTTGTTAGAATCGCTATCATCAAAAAGGCAAAAGTTATTAGTGAGGATGTAGAGATAAGGAAATCCTTGTATACTATTGGTGGAATGTAAATTGCTGCAGTCACTATGGAAAATACTATGGAGTATCCTCAAAAAATTTAAAACAGAACTCTCATATGATGACCCAGCAATCCCACTTCGGGGTATATATACAAAGGAAATGAAATCAATATCTCAAAAATATATCCACACCACCATGTTCACTAAAGCATTATTTACAATAGCTAAGACATGTAAACAATCTAAATGTCTGTCAATGGAGGAATAGATAAACAAAACATGATATAGATATGTAGCTTTCTCTATATATAGAGAATATACAGATGAATATTAGATATTTTATATAGATAATAGATATATAAACTCATATTACATTCAGAGAAAGATTAGATTGGTAGTTGTCCGATACAGGAGATGGAAAGTGTGGTAATTGGATAAAGGTAGTCAAAAAAAGTATAAACTTGCAGTTATAAAATGGAGCTACAGGGTATGATGCTAAATAAGTCAGTCAGAGAAAGACGTATGATTTCACTCACATGTAGAATTTAAGAAACAAAACAAATGAGCAAAGGGAAAGAGAGATAGAGGCAAACGAGGAAACAGATTCTTAACTATAGCAAACTGATAGTTACCAGAGGGGAGGTTGGTGGGGGGATAGGTGATATAGGTGATGGGCATTAAGAAGTCCACTTATTGTGAAGAGCACTGGGAAGCAATGAAAGTTTTGAATCACTACATTGTATACCTGCAACTAATACACTGTATGTTAACTAACTGTAACTTAAATAAAACTTTAAAAAAAAGTTTAAAAAAATTACTATACTTAACAGTGCTGTATTGGATATTTGTAAATTGCTAAGAGAGCAAATTTTAGTCCTCATCACACGAAAAATAACTTGTAATTCTGAGGTAATGGATGTTAAATAAACTTTCTGTGGTAATCATTGTACAATATACACATTATCAAATCATTAAGTTGTACTCCTTAACTTATACAATGGCATATGTCAACTATATCTCAAAAATACTGGAGAAAATAATAGTGAAGAATAGACCCGTAATAGCAGATCCATTTTGCCACTCATCATCCATTCTTGTTGTTTTTTTTAGATTGGAAGCAAAAACAGAATCACATTCCTGTGTAACTACCAAGGGAAAAAAGAGAGTCCTATCAGTTACCATATCATTGTAGGGTGATCAGTTCAATCATTTTATTATTGGAATTTTTATTGTAAAACCAGTCATCACCTATGCACTACCTATAAAAAAACGGTATAGAAGATTGTGCGTAGGAGTAAAGTGAGAGTGGGGGCAATAAATCCAGCTTTGGTCTCTATTTTTGTAGCTTGTTGCAAGAATTAGGCTGATAATTAGAGATCCTTATTCCACTTACGTTCTCTTTTCCTCTGAATGCTTTGCAGGAATTTAGCTGGTAGAGCTTGTTAACCTGATAGGATAGCCTCCATTTCCTCAGACTTGAAGTCTTCCGTGGTGTTCTCTTTAGTGGATTGCAGTTTTTTAATGCATTGATATTTTTTGTATATGGGAGTACTGTGATGTGCAACCACGATCCTATGGATTTCAGGTATAGCTCTTATTTTTTTTTTTTTTCCATTTTGGACCAGCTATCAGCTCTCCTTCAAGTAACAGACTTCATTCCTCCCTGTCACTAGATCTATAAAGTCACCTAGTCCAAGATTTTAAGAACTATAAGCAAAACTTTCTGAAGTGAGTCTTAAAAAAAAATGCTATGAAATGTATTGTTGGAAGGCCTCTGGGTCTCAATAGTTCTAGGAAACATCCCATTGTTGCTTTTGACTGATTTGCGTGACACTGGCAAGTTGCAATGCATCTCTGGGCCTCAGTTTTTCCTTCTATAACCCAGAATATAATTTTGGAGATCCTTTCTATCTCTAGGATTCTTTCACTCCATGAATATAATACTAATTAATTTTAATCACAAACATCTAAGTTTATGAAGCTTTTAAGAGGGAAGGTAAGAAAGCATGAAACAGTAATAATAATAATAATATCAGCTAATGTAGAGAATTTTATTTTGTGCACAGCACCGTGCTAAATCCTCTGCATGTGTTGTCTTAATCCGCAAATAACCCTTTTGCATAAGTAGTTTTAAAATCATGTTTGAGTAAACCAGCCTAAATTACTCAGTTTATAATTCAAATTATCTAAATTTAAGTCTAGTAGTCAACCACAAAATGTTTTGGAACCAAAATGAATTTTCTATTCTTGGCCAGAAAGTAGGAAAGAATTGATGACTCAACAGTCTTTGTGTCCATTAAGATGTTCACATAATGTTATTACAAATGGTAGAGTGTTCAACCAAATTAAAAGAATCAAATGAGAAATGAATCTGTTTTTTTTTCTAAAACTGATTTGGGCTCCTCTTTTCTAGTTATCTGTTGTAAAGCAAACGATATATGCTAGAAAATTTCCCTGTACTGTATTTCATATCACACAGCATATTATAGAATAATAATCACTAATTGTATTTTACGTACAAACAACTGAGGCTTATAGAAAATTAATAACTTGCCCTAGTTCCTACATCTAGTAAATGCTGGATTCACAGTTCTTCCTGAAGTCTAATCTAACCTCCAATCCTATATTCATGAGTACTGGACTTTCCTTTATTCTTGGACCCTATATACAACTGATCTGTCATTGAAGGGAAGATAAGCTATGCCTTTGTAAATTTAGAGCTTACTTGTAAGCAGAGCTGGAGTGATTCTTGCAAGAACTTCATCTTGCGCTTATAATGCAAATCCCTTCCTTATCTACATCTAGGTTTAAGTATTACATACAGTGGTGGTGGTGATTTGACCACTACCTCTAAAATATCCCAAATCTCTTTGTTTTCCAGGGATCTTAAAGGATCGCAATCCAGACTGGAGGCTGCACAAATATTCTTTTTATAGCTGGTATTTACCCATAGAAACATCTTCATGCTTTTGGAGTAAACACAGCTATTGTCTTTTTAGTGAAATGCCATTTACAAATCTTGCATATTTTGGCATAGTACCTTAGTAGTTATGTGCAAGGTCTGAGACTATAAGCTTGACCATTCACTGCTTACATGACTTAGTCAGGGTGCTTCAGCTCTCTGTACCTCATTCCTCCCCCTCCATCCGTAAGATGTGGGCAATGACTGTACCTGACAAGATGTTTTAATATCAAGTACATCCATTTATGTAATTGCTTAGCACAGTGCCTGGTTTGTAGCAGATGCTATGTAAGGTGATTACTCTTGCTAAGGATGAGCAGTTTGTCTTGCCTTTGAAAAACAGTTTGTTCTTTTCTTGGCAAGGTTAACATTGTATGATTTCATTTAATCAGAACCATCTGGTGAAGTATCTCATTTTCCGTATGTGGAAACTGAGGCACAACGAGTTTAAAAAGCTTCTCTGAAGTCACAACTCTTCATGTTAATGACTTAATAAGATACTAGGTCTTCTGGCTATTGGTTTAATGTGATTTCATCCCTCCTGATTTCTAAAACTTTAAGGAATTCCATGCAGAGTGCAACATAGTTAATACTTTCCTCAGAAGAGAGTATCTTGTAGATTCATTCATTCAAAGACTCACAGATCACACAAATGCTTCTCAGCCTTCAAGATGTACAGGGGAACTTAAAATAAATAGCAGTCTGAATCTTGTTTTCTAGTTAAGACATCTAAGTAATTTCCTATACCCAAATATCTACGCCTATACTTTTTGATATGATAATACATTCAGATAAATTTCCAAATGCATCTTCATAGATACAATTATCTACAAATACAAGTGACATACTTTTTTGCTTTCCTACTTGATGTACAAATCAGAGCATCAGCTCAACTTGGAAATCAAAGATGTAATTTAACTTTCAAATATTATTTTTTTCTTAAAGTCATAAAAGTCAGTTTCTAAATTACCTCATTATTAAATTTCACTAAGCTTTGCCACAGAATTAATATTTTAAGTGCAGCTGCTCAGCTGAACAGCTTAATGGGCATGCTCTGCCTACAGATGTTTGGGAAATTAATAAGAACACAATATTATGCAAATAAGTGTAAACATTCAGTAAGGTCTTTTGAGTGCAATGACGCATTGACCTATTCCTCTAACTGATCCGTCTCCTCCTTGATTCTCATAGAAATGATTAAAGGATTCTAAGAACCAAGGACAATTGAATTCACTTAAGAAATGTGGTTTATTCTATAAATGGTGTTATGACGGTTAATCATTATTCAAATAAAAAAGCTGGATCCCTACCTCATACCATAAAATAACAAATCCCAGATAAACTGTATAATTAAATCTATAACAAAATGATAAATAATAAAATACAAGTTATTACATATTGATGTGGCCATTACTAAGCTTTAAAGGAAAAGAACAAATCATGAAGAAAAATTAAAAATAAATTAGCAAATAAAATCTAAACTTGTTGTGAGCCAACAAAATACTATAGTTAAATTTAAAGATAAAGAACATTATAAACACCCGCACACAAATGTTTATAAAGATATGATGAAATTCAGTATAAGTTAAAACATGCCCCCAACAAAACATAGACTGCTAGATAAAGTGGGCAAAAAAAGAAAAGAAATACAAGCTATCAATAAGTATATGAAAACGCTTATCTTCATTAGTTCCAAAGGAATGTAATGTAAAACAATATTGAGAAATATTTTTACCTATTATTAATGTAACTGGAATAAAGGCAGCATAAAAATGGAATTATATTTTGTTATTAGGAAAAGAATAGGGTACGATCTCAAGGTAGTAATATTACTGGTGACTTTAACTATTTTTTTCTTTTTTAAAAATATTTTATTTATTTATTCATGATAGACAGAGAGAGAGAGAGAGGCAGAGACCCAGGCAGAGGAAGAAGCAGGCTCCATGCAGGGAGCCCGACGCGGGACTCGATCCTGGGACTGGAAGATCGCGCCCTGGACCAAAGGCAGGCACCTAACTGCTGAGCCACCCAGGGATCCCTAATTATTTTTTTCTTTTCATCTTTTATTTTCAAATAGTAAATATATCAGGACTTTGCTTCAGGGTATTTTCTTTTTTAAGGAGATTTTATTTATTTATTTGAGAGAGGGAGAGAGAGAGAGAGAGTTGAGAAAGCACAAGCAGGGGGAAGGGCAGAGGAAGAGAAAAGCAGACTCCTTGCTGATCAGGGAGCCCCACGTGGGGCTCAATCCCAGGACCTGAAGACCATGACCTGAGCTGAAGGTAGACGCTTAACTGACCAAGCCACCCAGGTGTCCTGTACTTTGCTTTAGGTTTATTTATAATTTTATTGGATTATTTTGGAAGTTTTTAGGTAATTCCAGTTAGCTAACATACAGTGTTATATTAGCTTCAGTTGTACAATATAGAAATTCAGCAATTCTATATATCACTTGGTGCTCATCACAACATGTACACTCTGTAATTCCCATCACTACTTCATCCATTCCCCTACCCTCCTCCTTTCTGGTAACCATCAGTTTATTCTCTATAATAAAGTCTTTTTTTTTTTTTTCTCTCTCTCTTTGTTCTTTCCCCTTAGCTCATTTGTTTTGTTTCTTAAATACCACATATGAGTGAAATCATATGATATTTGTCTTTGACTAGCTTATTCTACTCAACATTATACCCTCTAGCTCCATCCATACCATTGCAAATGGAAAGATTTCATTCCTTTTTTTGATTGAATAGTATTTCAGTCACTTCTTCTTTAGCCATTTATCAGTGAACACTTGTGCTGCTTCCATAATTTGACTATTGTAAATAATGCTGCTATAAATATAGGGGCGCATGTATTCCTTTGAATTAGTGTTTCTGTATTTTTGGGTAAACATCCAGTACTGCAATTGTTAAATCCTAGGGTAGTTCTATTTTTATTTTTTTGAGGAACTTCCTTGTATTCCTACAAACAATGCAGGAATGTTTCTTTTCCTTCACATTCTAGCCAATACCTGTTGTTTCTTGTGTTGTTGATTTAGGCATTCTGACAGGTGTGTGGTGATATCTCATTGTATTTTTGATTTGTATTTCCCTGATAGCAAATAATGATAAACACCTTTTCATGTGTCTATTATTGATCATCTGAGTGTCTCCTTTGGAGAAATATCTGTTCATGTCTTCTGCCCAATTTTCAAATGGATTATTTGTTTTGGGTGTTGAGTTGTGTAAGTTCTTTATATATTTTTGTTACTAACCCTTTATCAGATATATCATTTACAAATATCTTCTCCCATTCCATCAGTTGTCTTTTAGTTTGTCGACTATACGGAAGCTTTTATTTATATTTATTTTATTTATTTTAATGTAGCCTTAGTAGTTCATTTTTGCTTTTATTTCCCTTGCATCAGGAGACATATCTAGAAAAAAAGTTGCTATGGTCAATGTCAAAAAATTTACTGCCTGTGTTCTCTTTGAGGATTTTTATGGTTTCAGGCCTCACATTTAGGTCTTTAATCCATTTCAAATTTTTGTACAGGAACCAGGGATACCTTAAAAAGGCATAACAGATATTTGGGTAAATATTCAGCCAGGCTCTCAGAATACTCCTTTTTTTTCTTGTTTAAATTTATATTCTTTTAAAAAACAATTTTATTTTAATTAATTTATTTTTAAATATTTTATTTATTTATTCAAGAGAGATGCAGAAAGAAAGAGGCAGAAGGGGAAGCAGACTCCTTGCAGGGAGCCAAATGCAGGGCTTAATCCCGGAACCCTGGATTAGACCCTAAACTGAAGGCAGACACTCAACTGCTAAGCCACTCAGGTGTCCCTAAACTTATATTCTTAAGTTAAAATGGCAAAGGCTCTACTTCATTTTTACTGGTTATGACTAATAGATTGTCAGTTATAGGATAATCTAATCAAAAGCATCATGCACAGAAGGAAATCATACAGGTTATGGGTACATACAGTGATTGGGAAAACCAGGTGAGGAGAATGTTGTAAGATGGAAACATTAACAAATTAACATATAAATAGTATATATGTGCTGTAGTAAGTGGGAATATATGCTGTAAAAAATAAGGCAGAAAAAGAGGATAGCATAAAAAGAGGATAGCGTAAAAACAGAGGGTGGCTTATTTATTTAGGGTTATTATGTTTTTTACTGGATTTATTATTATGATGTGTATCAGGGAAAGTGTTCCTGATACATTGGCATTGAACAGAGAGATATTTCACAATGAAGGTCCTTGTACCTAATATACTTGAAAAGTCTTTTGTCTATTTAAGAAAGGGGCATTTCGATACTTTAAAAAGGCTTCTTGAAGTGAAAGGTGATTTTTGCTCATTTAATCAAGGCCTACATCCATCCTAGTCTCTGTGCCAGTAATGAGCACTTATCCCTTAGCACACTCATAGTCTTAGTTTCTTATTTTGACTCTGAGCTACATGCAACACCTTCCTAGTACATCAGTCCTAAACATCACCTCTGGAAGGCCTTTGTAGGGCAAGGGCCAGAGCACCTTATCTTACCCTTAGGACTACCTGAGAGCCACCTGTGGAAAACAGAACCTCAAGTTCTCATCTGTACTCCAACTCTTGGCCTGAACATGGCTGAACCAGATGGCCTATTTCTAAACTTTGCCTCTGGAAGCAGCTTGTGAGACTAGAAATACTGCGAATTGTGGAGTCAGACAGATGTGACACAGGATCCCATTTTCATCACTGGTCACATGGGATTTCAGGCAGTGACAAAATCTTGATTTTCTTCAGCTAACAATAATGACTATGATATTTACTTTTAGAGATTTAGAATCATCTGGAGGACTGGTTAGAATGTAGATTGCTTGACCTATTCCCCAGATTTTCTTATTCAGTAGGTCTGAGTATAGAACCAAATAATCTACATTGTTAACAATCTACTAGAGTATGCTGCTGCTGTTTGGGGAACCACACTTAGAAAATCACTAATAAAAGATTGTGATGTTAAAATAAGAACTGTATTTATTTTTACTCTGTATAATTCACAGTTCTCCAGACTTTATATAAGTGCCTGTTAAAGTGGCTTTCTTCCTACAACCAGTACCAGGCTGGGATGACTCAACATCCAAGTCTTTGACCTTAACTTGGCCCCTTTATCCAACTTCCTTAAGCCTTTGCTAATGCTTACAGTTCAATGGGACCACCCAACACTAAATTGGAAGGTGGATTGGTTATGTGAGCTTCTTCACTATTAACATGCTGTCTCCTAGGACTCTTGTTAATGCTTTTATATCCTTTGGCCTTCAGTTGTCATCTGTTTTCCTTATAAGATAGATGTTTGATGAATAGACTTGGCTCCTAATGAAATTACCTTTCCTAAAGGACAGCAAGCTACACACCTATGCACACTTATCTATTGTTTTCAAGCAGTTGGCATCGTTTTATATTAAATTGCTAATTGTTATTAATTACCTTGGCATTTCTCGGAAGAGCATTAATCTTGGCACAGTCATTTTGTATTTTGATAGAAGCATCATTTGCCTCCCATCAGAAGGAATTCCTTTCTTAAGGGTTATTCATAACTGTGTCATTTATTGTAAATAACCACTTATGGGAACAAAATCCAACATCTGGAGGAACACTGGTAAGGTCAAAGGTGTCAGGGCTAATTTCATCTTCCTTATATTTGAATCAATCATTCTGTTCCCATGCAGTACCACTAAAGAAAAAGAGCTGTTAGGAGAGAGTAAGGCATTCCAATGCTGGAGAGATAAATAAGCATTAATGCTGTCAGTAAGAATAGTAATAACAATTGCTAAAAATATTGGCTCTTGATCTATAACTGGTAATATCAGTGCTTCACATGCACAATCTCTTTTAATTTTGAAAACATCTTAGTGAACTGGGTACTTCTATTTATCCCTTTTTACAGATGAGGAAATTGAGGTTTGTAGTAAATAACTGGCTCAGGATGGATCAAGTGCTAAATGAAAAGGCTGAGACTCGACTCCAGATTAGCTTATGACAAAGTTTGATGTGTTAACCACAAATCAGACACAGTTCCTGACTTTGAAAAATAGAGTTTCAGTTAAGGAGGTGAATGACACATATGAGAAATTACAAAGCTGGTTGTAAAATTGAGATAGTAGATTAAGAAATAATTAAAACTAGAAAAGACAGAAGAATTGATTACTTAAGAAAAATCTGGGAAGACACTAGGATTTGAGCAGAGGCAGTTGAATGTAATTTTTACAGCATGCTTTGTCATTATGCTAGTTAGCCCTCACTTGCTAATTGCCATAGAAATGATACTTAACTGTGCCTTGATTTTTGTCTAATAATATGCACGGATAATATTTTATGCTGTGTGGTACGACTTTGATTATATCAGAAAAATAATGTTTTTAGGATAATTGCTTATATATCATAAGAGTTGTGTAAATGGTGGCTGTTTGAACAGGATTACAGTTAATGGAATAAATTTGTTAGCAGTGAGAAAATTCTGGAGGTTATAACTTAAGCAACATGATCAAGGAAAAGCTACCATGCATGTTTGAGAAGGACTACTCAGGGTGAATGGAGACTTAAGTACCTTATGGTACGTGGGAAGAGGCATGTGGAAAGAAAGACAGTGACCAGCTTGTAAGGTGCCTGTCTGCCAAATAAGAGAACTTAGGTTTTATTCTATACTGAAAAGTGAACAATCAAAAGATTTCCTAGGATAGCATGCCATGATTAGAGCTGTACCTTCAGAATGTGGTGACAAATGTAATGCACAGACTAGTGCAGAGAAATTAGTTAGGCCACTGTACCAGTAATATGCAATAATGAGGAAACAGAATCATCAATGAAATTGAAATGAAGACAGTGGTAGTAGCAGCAGAATGAAGAGGTATTGGAGTATTTGGTGAACTGACTAGATGTGAAAGACAGGAAAGAATCAATGATTGAGGTATGGTGTCTGAATGCTGAACTTTGATTAGAGGACACATTCTTTTTCACTGGAACTGTGCCCACATAGATTCTTTAATGGAATAGTGATAACATTTTAGAATAACTTCTCTTGAATGCTTATAATGTACCAGTTCATCACACATTTCATCATATTTTCTCCTTACAAAAACCTGACAAAAGTAGTATTACTCTTCTCATCTTAGATATTAGAAAACTGAGTGGTACAATAACTGCCTCAAAAAGACACAGTAGCAAAGTCTGAGTGTAGTCTAGAATTATTTGATTTTAGAGCACAATACTCTTTCTATTACTCCAATGCACATCCCAAAGAATAAAGTGTAGCATTTTACAGGTAAGTGATTCCCCAGAGGTCTGAGTGAATGTGTCAAGAAGATAATCCTGGGGACACACACACACAAAAGTGAACTGCAGTTTTTTTGGTCTTTCAAATTTAAGTTTCCCAAAAGCATAATTGACATAATTATAATAGTAACTCCTATATTGTTATAATATTTTACAACTTAAAAGATTGCTTACATCAAAATATCAGTGCATTCTTGTACTAGTTCTGTAAGGTAAACAAGTAAGGTGGTATTAACAATATTTTACAGGTGATAACAATGGACCTTGTAAACAGATGACAAATGACATCCAAAGCCATGCATTCAGAAAGTGGTAATGCTGGATCCAGACACCAGTCTTCACAACACTCCCAGTGCTGTTTCCTGTGCTTCAAATAGTTTTAAGTAAAAGACAGTAACTTATCCTGCCATAAAAAAAAATTGTCTATAAAAGATAGAATTAAATGACAAAAAGCATTTATATATTTGTAAATAAAATTTTAACAATAGGTTGAAGGAGAGGGTATAGTTTGAGACATTTTCCCTTTCTATATTGCAGTAGTCAGACTCCTACACAAAACGTTCTTGGTACCATTGTTTACTCCCCTTATATAAAACATACTTTGGGAAGATTTCTGTTTCAAATCAAGATGGGGTAGCAATATTGGATTTATACTTCTGCTCAAAACAACCAAAACATTTGCAAAACACTAGGGATTAGAGAAAGAAGGACAGTGATACCTGGAGAACAGAAACAAATGACATGGGCCCTATAAGTGCCTCAGGGTAATGGCTTAAGATAATTATTAGGCTGTTGTGTAGGGAAGTGGAACTCAGCTATAATCTGGAAGACTCCCTGAGTTGAGGAGATGGGAATGGGAATGTAATAGCAGAAGACAGAGTACAAGAGGAAAAAGCTGCACAAAGAGAGAAATCTATATATCTCAGAGGGTAACCCTTGATAATTCAGTTGAGTACTGATTAGTACGTAAATTGAGAGAAAAAAAAATACATGGAGCTGGGAAAAATCATCCAAAGGACTAACATGAGCAGTACCTGACAAAAACAGGGGGCCAGAAATAATGCCACTTCCCAGCAGATTCATTGAGCATTGGGTAGAGTATGCCAAAGGGAATTGGCTCAGTTATAGGGAATAATTAGCCATAGTATTACCACTATTCCAGTCCTACCTAAAAAACTAACAGTAATATGTAAAAGGATAAAATTATGTATAAATAAATCAATTGTATTCCAAAACAAAGCTCAAAAATATTTATGTGAATATTAAAAATATCTAATGCCGTAGAGGTAAAATGTTTGGCATTCAATTAAACATTACCAGTCACACAGGGACAGGAAAATACAACCCTTTAGAAGTAACTGAATCAATCAGAACAGACACAGTTATTAGAATTAAGAGCCAAGGTTATTCAAAGTGATTTATAATTATATCCTATATGTTCAAAAAGTGAGAAGATATGAAAATTAAAATGACCAACATTAAATTTCTGGTGATGAAAATTACTGTCTGAGATATGGAATTCTATGTGTAGGAATAGCAGCAGATTAAATATTGCAGACAAAAGGATTAGTGGACTTGAAGACAAAGCAATAAGACTACCCAAAATAAAACACAGAGAAAAGGAAGTAATGAAAGCAAATGAACAGAGTATCACTTAGTTGTAAGACAACAAGTAGCCTATTATATGTATAAATATGTAATTACAGTTCCTCAAGGGAGTGTGAAGAGATATCTGAAGATATTATGGATTTATTTCTTATTAAAACTTTTAAAAGACAAATATCTGTCCAAACAAAAATAATAAGACAGTGTGAAGTTTATAAAACATGTAAAAGTAAAATGTATAACAATAATAAAACAAAGAACAGGAGGTTAGAAGTCAAAGATTGCTGTTGTAAGGCTCTTTTACTGTATGTAAAGGGGTATAGCTAGACTGTGATAAATTAAAGATGTAT